>NW_027361724.1:19722500-20922500 GCF_039654945.1 Dendrobates tinctorius | reverse complement strand
AAGTACTTTCCCTGCTCCATGGTAGATATGACTGAACAGAGACATTCCATTCGAAAGTGCCTGATTCTGATGAACCTGTTCAGGAGCTTTAGGTCCAAAACCGGCCTTACCGACCCGTCCTTCTTGGGGACTGCGAACAGGTTGGAATATAAACCTTGCGTTCTCTCGCACTCTGGTACAGGGACAATGACCCCGTTGCGCTGCAGTACCTTGATGGCCCCTAGCAATGCCTCTGCCCGGGACTCTGCTTTGGGAAGCCGGGAAAGAAAAAATCGTCTTGGAGGATCTCTGCCAAATTCTATTTTGTACCCAGACGACACCAACTCCGCCACCCAAGCGTCGCCTGCCACCGCGACCCAGACGTGGCAGAACCTGAGTAGACGTCCGACCACTCTGCCGTCTTCGGGTACCGGATGCCCCGAGTCATTTCGCTGAGGGCCTCTGGGACCTGGCCCCCCTTGACCTGGGCGGGCGGCCTTGCATCCTGCCCAGCGGGTTGGCTCTATACGTGACCTGATGCTCCTTGTCCTGGCTGTAGCGAGCTGGGGTGGAAGAACTCGCCGCTGCCAGCCATCCGGGGCTGCGAAATGCTCGAAAGCGTGCCTGAAGCTGGCGAATGGCAGTTTACTTTTCTGCTGTGGGAGAAAGCTGCTTTTTCCCCCGTAGCATCTGAGATAAGTTTGTCTAATTTTTCCCCAAATAGGCGGCTACCCTGATAAGGCAGGGAAGTCAGGGATTTCTTGGAAATTGAATCAGCCCACCATAGCCTTAACCACAGGGCTCTCCTAATGGCGATTGCATTCGCTGCCGCCAGTGCTGCGCAATTAGCTGCATCCAAGGACGCATTGATTAAAATAGTCACCTGCCATCGCGATCTGACCCGCTATCTCAGACACCTCCGTCGGCAGGTCTCTATCCTGCAGGACCTTAGCCTTATTTAAAGAATCTGACCATGACATCATGGCCTTGGCCACCCATGTTGCCGCAAATGAAGGAGAGAGTGCTGATCCTGATGCCTCATACACCGAGCGGGCTAAACTCTCTCTGAGTCGATCCATGGGGTCTTTAATGGAAGAAACACTAGGCACCGACAACAAGGTTCTTGAGGCCAGGCGTGACACTGGGGGATCCACAACCGGAGATTCCGCCCATCCCTTACAGAGCTCTGGTGCAAACGGATATCTCGTTTCTAGCGTTTTTAGTCCCGAAAAACGCTTGTCTGGACGTTCCCTGTGCCGCTGCACTATGTCCTCGAACTCTGGATGAGTGCTAAACACTCTATGCGGTCGTCTGGCCTTCTTAAAGGATACCTTATGACCTGCGGTTAGGGAGACGGCCTCCTCAATACCCAAAGTTTGATTGACAGCCTCAATGAGACTCCAGGTCCAAGGATTCCTCCACATCATAACCTGAACTCTGCTCGCTCCCGGAAAAAGGTGACGGTGAGTGAGACGCCGCACTCACGGATGCCGAAGCACCGGAGGAGGCCGGAGACGCAGTGTGGGTTCTCTTCCTATGCGTCTGTCTAGAGAGAGTGCGGCCCCTACAGGCCGGAGGCTCTTGTGAGGTGGATGAACCCTCCCAAACAGGCAAGCCGTCGTCTCTACCCCTATCCGGGGCCAGAAGGGTCTCAATCGCCTTCGTAAGCGAAACCATGGACCGAGAGAGTGATAACGCCCATTCCGGGGGATCCAGACCCCTGGGCTCTGTCGCAGGGGAGGGCTCCTGGGCGCATTTGGAGTCACAGGCCTCACATAATTTATTAGTCTGCTCTTGTGGGAACATAACCCCACAGGATACGCATGCGGCATAAAGGAACGTGTGCGTTTTTCCTTTCCCAGACATATTGCTGATTAGGCCAAATTTATGAAGGTTTGAGGGGAAAGGAGGAGGAGGGTAACCCTTTAATGCACGTAGTGTGGCTCCGGGACGGGGTCGCACTTACCCTGCTCCTGTGTGTCCCCCCCGCGCTCCTGGTCTGCCTCCAATGCGCTCCTTCACCTCTGGGTAGGCTGCGAATGCTCTCCCGATCGCGGCCTACCCTGCACTGAAGCTGGGGCCTCAATTTTATCCGGCGCCCGCCCTAGTCACGGGGGGCGGCGCCAGATGACGTCGGAACTTCCGCCCGCGGCCTAGGCCGAAGCCGCGGGCTAAATTAGACACCGTCCGCCTGCACGTGCGCTGGTGGCCCCGCTACCCCAGCGATCCGCTCCGTCATGCCGCTCTCATCACTCCGCTGGTGGTGCAGGTCTGCGGCCCTGCTGAGCTTCCTGCCGGACACAGCCACGCGCAGGTACCAGGAGGGAGGAGGGGAGGCGAAGAGGGAGAGAGGTGAGGGAGAGAGATGGGGGGAGGGTGGGGGGGTAATGGCATCTGAAGACCGCAGCCCTAGCCTCATTATACACAATGGAAAACCCTCAGGGAACCTCATGGTGTGAGCTCCAAAAAACGCTGCCCAGGGCCCTCCCCAGCTCCATACTTGCCACTGGTAGCGCACCTGGGGCATTTCATTTTAGGACGGTGCAGGCACCCTAACTCCGTCCGCCTAACAGGGGCGAGGAGAGGGACCGTCCGCCGCCATGCAGCACCGCTGTCTTGCGTTGGTGGAGCAGAGGGGTCAGCACAGACTAGTCTTGTGCCTCTGTGCAAGCCCATGGTTTCAATACCTAGGGGTGGACAGAGCTAAGTCTGGCATAATGTCCCACGTCGCAGGAAAGGATACGTGGAGGGACACTCGCACGTGCTCGCCCGTTGCTGGTTTGGGGAAATCGGACCCTTTCAATAGGATGCGTCGCCCCTGTCTCCTCTTCATAGCAAGAAACCAAAAAAAAAAAAAAGATAGTCTAGAGAAATCCAGACTGCATGTGCCTCCATAGGACACTAAGCAAAAAACTGGTTTCCGCCCGCAATCGGGGCGAGGGTGTATGCGGAGGAGCTAACTTTTTTTTTGTATACTTTGTGTCAGCCTCCAGCCAGCAGTAGCACACACCCACAGTACCTATGTCCCCCAATGAGACAAAGGAGAAATATATACCGCAATACTTTAGATAAATAGCTCCGTCTGTTAATGTGGCGATTTGTGTGGCCTAGTTTGCCGTTCATCTGTTTGCTCTTTGCTGGGATTAAATATAAGTATGTAATTACTAATCAAAAATATTAAATCTAGTGCATGATTAAACTTGGTTTGTTGCAAGGGAGACAAGGCTGAAGGAGAAAATGAGTAAGTAGTAGTAATAATAACATCATGTATTCCATACTCCAGCTTCTGATGCCACTGCATGTATCAGGTCATGTAACAGTATGTAGAGAAACACCCACACCATTAAATATCATAAACAAGAATGTAAACAATAATAGTTCCATACCTATACACTAAGGATTGCTTGACCAGAGGGTCCCAAGCCCAAACGCGCGTTTCACCCTGCTTCTTCAGGAGGCATCCCCTTCACTATTTTTGATTAGTAATTACATAATTTAAACCTGTCATTTTTTATAGGCATTGCTTTTTCTTTATCATGTGATTGATGATTTATGTGCATATATATTATACATAGCTTGATGCGGTAGTGTTCCTTGAGCTTTTCTTGATTTTACTAGGCTTCAATTTTTTTTTTATAATTTTTTAATAAACAATTGTTTTTATACTATATGGAGTTTTCATGCATGGTTCTATCCCACGGGGGCCCCCACTTTGGGATTGAGTTGTTCTGTGCATTTCCAATATACATTTCATGGTATGTTAAGGACCTGTTGTTGCATACACATACCCAACCCATCTTTAGGAAAGGTAATGAATATCAGATCAGTGGGGGTCCAGCACTCCCAACAATCCGGCAGCCCCTGTGGTGGTCAGTTGTACCTTGTGCACGCAGATCACTGTTTAAATCTGGCCTTGAGAAATGCAAACAGCTGATCACTGCTGGACAAGTAGCACACCTTCAGATCTGATATTGGGGCCCTATATCAATGTATGCAGTGGTGCTTGAAAGTATTGAAACCTTTAAGTATTTTCCATATTTCTTCAAAAACATTGACCTAAAATTACATCAAATGTTGAAAAAAACTAAATGTAGATAAAGAAAATCAAACAAATGCGTCCAAAATATTAAGCTTGTCTAATTTTTTTTTTTTTCAGAAAAATGATCCAATATCAAATGTCTGCATGCCAAAAGTATGCAAACCTTTAGGATTAACAGATAATTTGAAGATAAAATTAGAGTCTGGTCTTTTCAATCAATGGCGTGACAATTAGGTGTGAGTGGGCGACCTGTTTTATTTAAAGAACAAGGGATTAAAGTCTGATCTTCACAACACATGCTTGTAGAAGTGTATCTAAAGGTACTGTCACACTTAGCGATGTACCAGCGATATGACGCGGTCAGGATCGCTGGTGCATCGCTAAGTGGTTGCTAGTGAGCTGCCACACAGGCAGATCTCACCAGCGACATCGCAGGGGTCGGGGGTCGTTACTTACCTGTCAGACGAGGCGATCCTGACGTCCTCCCGCCCGCGTCCACGCGTCGCTCGTCGGCGCCACAGGAAGCAGACGATGAGAAACGGTCCAGGACGTTCTCGCGCGATCAGCGATAACCAGCGGGGGAGCCGGTCGGAGGTAAGTATCAGACATGGCAATATCGCTATAACGTCACAAAAACCAGTGACAGGCCCTTTAGCACGAGCAAAGGAGATTTCTAAAGATCTCAGAAAAGATTTTAATGATCATTAGGCAGGAAAGGGTTACATAACCGTCTCCAAAAAGTGTGGAGGGCACCAATAAACAGGTAAATGGTGTACAAATAGAAGAAACGCAAGACCAATATTAAACTCCCTAGGCACCCATTACAACACAACAGCCACATAGTAGAACCTCCCTTTGAAAAAGCGGTAGCGAAACGTGCGTCGGAGCTGTGTGAGGCATTCCATTCCACCTTCATATGGGTAAGCGGCAGATTGGACTAAAGACCATCTTGACAAATTGAACTTATTTTGACATACCTTTCAACAGTATTTTCCATCACGTGTCTATGTTCTTACATGCATGTTTCTTTTCTATCAAGTTTATTATATGTTTAGTTGAATCATACACTGCTCAAAAAAAATAAGGGAACACTAAAATACCACATCCTAGATCTCTCTGAATGAAATATTCCAGTTGCAAATTTTTATTCAATGCATAGTGGAATGTGTTCAGAACAATAAAACATAACAATTATCAATGTAAATCAAAATGAATATCCTATGGAGGTCTGGATTTGGAATGATACTCAAAATCAAAGTGGAAAATCAAATTACAGGCTGATCCAACTTCAGTGGAAATGACTCATGACAAGGAAAAGATGCTCAGTATTGTGTGTGGCCTCCACGTGCCTGTATGACCTCCCTACTGTACAACGCCTGGGCATGCTCCTGATGAGGCAGCGGATGGTCTCCTGAGGGATCTCCTCCCAGACCTGACTAAAGCATACGCCAACTCCTGGACAGTCTGTGGTGCAACATGTCGTTGGTGGATGGAGCGAGACATGATGTCCCAGATGTGCTCAATCGGATTCAGGTCTGGGGAATGGGCAGGCCAGTCCATAGCTTCAATGCCTTCATCTTGCGGGAACTGCTGACACATTCCAGCCACATGAGGTCTGGCATTGTCCTGCATTAGGAGGAACCCAGGGCCAACCACACCAGCATATGGTCTGACAAGGGGTCTGAGGATCTCATCTCGGTACCTAAAGGCAGTCAGAGTACCTCTGGCGAGCACATGGAGGGCTGTGCGGCCCTCCAAAGAAATGCCACCCCACACCATTACTGACCCACTGCCAAACCTGTCATGCTGAAGGATGTTGCAGGCAGCAGATCGCTCTCCACGGCGTCTCCAGACTCTTGTCACATGTGCTCAGTGTGAACCTGCTTTCATCTGTGAAGAGCACAGGGCACCAGAGGCGAATTTGCCAATCCTGGTGTTCTGTGGCAAATGAATGCCAAGCGTCCTGCACGATGTTGGGCTGTGAGCACAACCCCCATCTGTGGACGTCGGGCACTCAGACCATCCTCATGGAGTCGGTTTCTAACCGTTTGTGCAGACACATGAACATTTGTGGCCTACTGAAGGTCATTTTGCAGGGCTCTGGCAGTGCTCCTCCTGTTCCTCCTTGCACAAAGGCGGAGGTAGCGGTCCTGCTGCTGGGTTGTTGCCCTCCTACGGCCCCCCCCCTCCACATCTCCTGGTGTACTGGCCTGTCTCCTGGTAGCGCCTCCAGCCTCTGGACACTACGCTGACAGACACAGCAAACCTTCTTGCCACAGCTCGCATTAACCCCTTAACAACCGGAGCTTTTTTCGATTTTTCGCTCCCCTTCTTTCCAGAGCCATAACTTTTTTACTTTTCTGTCAATATGGCCATGTGAGGGCTTATTTTTTGCGGGACGAGTTGTACTTTTAAACGACACCATTGGTTTTACCATGTCTTGTACTCGAAAACGGTAAAAGAAAGTACGGTGAAATTGCAAAAAAAAGTGCAATCCTACACTTGTTTTTTGCTTGGGTTTTTTGCTATGTTCACTAAATGCTAAATCTAACCTGCCATTATGATTCTCCAGGTCATCATGAGTTCATAGACACCAAACATGTCTAGGTTCTCTTTTATCTAAGGCTATGTGCACACGGTGTGGATTCTGCTGCGGAGCCGCAGCGTTTCAGGCTCTGTCAACACAACAGCCTGGGAATGGGAAAACTCCCCCAGGACTTAAATGAAAACAACTAATCAAATCAATAAATATCTATATAATTGCCTTATAATGTTTTCATTTCCTGTTCTGTCCAGATGTCACCGTATCCCAGAATTCCAAGAGTAGGATGTTCACCGACCGCCATATTGGGACAACCAAGTGATGGGTGTCTCAATATGGAAACTGCTGCTGGTAGCAACCTATTGCGCGGTACCACCAGAGGAACAATGTCACACCACACACACTCTATACGCACCACACTCACTCAGTCTCTTGCACGGTACCAGCAGCAGAACATCGCCGCACTGCGCCTGCGTGAATTCCGTGCAGTGAATCATTTGGCTGATCCCGGCGGCAGATGTGCGACGTGTCTACAGGCAGAGGAAGCCGGTCACATTAAAGGGGTTTTCCCACGAACGAAAGTTCATTTTAAAAATTGTCTGTGTCTGACCGTGTACGTAGCATACCACATCTCCTGGGCAGGGGAGGAAGCAAAAGACAATACTGACATTACAGCAGGGGATCACAGAGGATTCATTTTGTGAGGTAAAATATTTCACTGACTGTTTTTAAACAATATTTTACCTCACAAAATGTATCCTCTGCGATCTCCTGCTGTAATGTCAGTATTGTCTTTTGCTTCCTCCCCTGCCCAGGAGCTGTGGTATGTTCTGTACACGGTCAGACACAGGGGTGAGAGAGCGAGCACAGGGGAGAGACAGTTCAAATGGGACAGCACATGAGGGGAGAACATAGCACAGGAAGGAGAGAGACAGCAGACAAGGGGGATAGCACATGGGGTAGACAGGTCAAAGAAGAGCACAGACGGGAGAAGTCAGCACATGGGGAAAGAGAGAGTGGATAGGTGGGTGAGCACATGGAGGGGGGAGAGATTCTCAACGCTGCAAAGCCTGCCCCCATCGTGACGCTATCGCATCGGGAGGGCGGTAGTATCGGGCCTCCATCTAGTTTAAATAATAAACATTAAAAACACATTAAAAAGATTCCTTTTGTGAGGAACACAGAAGTAGCCAGAAAATGGATGTCCTAATGTACTGACGGATACGAGTGGTCTAATAGGGGAAAAGCAAGAAGGAACATACGTCCTAAATAAATAATGATATATGCCCACCCTAATAAATATCCTTCAATCAAGTCAAAGTCTGGAGTACATATAGAGCAGTGCAGCAGTATTTGTGTAATGAGGGGAAAATACCTTTGCTATTGGTCTTTCCAAATGAGGTCTGGCTGACGGATGGCATCAGAGCATAGTCCGAGCGCTCTCCAGGTATAACATTGCAAAGTACAGGAGAAGCGGTGTAATTTTGTTTTCCATACCGGAAAGCCACTGACGATACACTGATCAAAGACACTGATGACACTGTTATTGTTTTTTCTGGTACAGATTTTATACAGATGTATGAATTAGGCCCAATGCAATCAGCGCCTGTGAGAGATCTGAGGCATGTCCAATACAAAAATAAATCATACTCTCCTTACTGATCACAAAATGCTGCACAGAGGCCGACAGCGGCCCAGGAACAGGAGCGGCGGGGAGGAATCGGAAAGGATGATTACTTCTGTCTTTATGTTGTAGAGCCTCCTGCATGTTTTGAACAGTGTGGGGACAAAGCTATGAATCCCGAAAACGGGGAGTCCCCACTGAGCTCCTGCTGCAGCCTATTTTATGGCAATTAACCCCTTCATGACCATGCCTATTTTGACCTTAATGACTTGGCCATTTTTTGCAATTCTGACCAGTGTCCCTTTATGAGGTAATAACTCAGGAACGCTTCAACGGATCCTAGCGATTCTGGGATTGTTTTTTCGTGACATATTGGGCTTCATGTTAGTGGTAAATTTAGGTCAATAATTTTTGCGTTTATTTGTGAAAAAAAATCAGAAATTTGGCGAAAATTTCGCAATTTTCAAATTTTGAATTTTCTGTTAAAAAAAAGAGTTACATGACACAAAATAGTTACTAAATAACATTTCCCACATGTCTACTTTACATCAGCACAATTTTGGAAACAAATTTTTTTTTTTCTTGTTAGGAAGTTATAAGGGTTAAAAGTTGACCAGCAATTTCTCATTTTTACAACAAAATTTACAAAACCATTTTTTTTTTTTTTTTTTTAGGGACCACCTGACATTTGAAGTCACTTTGAGGGGTCTATATGGCAGAAAATACCCAAAAGTGACACCATTCTAAAAACTGCACCCCTCAAGCTACTCAAAACTACATTCAAGAAGATTATTTTAATTTTTCCAACAAAAGTTTTCTTTTAGCATCAATTTTTTTCATTTTCACATGGGCAACAGGATAAAATGAATCCCAAAATTTGTTGGGCAATTTCTCCTGAGTACACCGATACCTCATATGTGGTCATAAACCACTGTTTGGGCGCACGGCATGGCTCAGAAGGGAAGGAGCACCATTTTACTTTTTGAATGGAAAATATGCTGGAATATTTAGCGGTTGCCATGTCGCATTTGGAGAGCCCCTGTGTGCCTAAACAGTGAAAACTCCTCACAAGTGACACCATTTTGGAAACTAGACCCCTTACGGAACTTTATCTAGATGTGTAGTGAGCACTTTAAACCCACAAGTGCTTCACAAACGTTTATAACACAGAGCAGTGAAAATAAAAAATAATCTTTTTCCTCAAAAAATTATTTTTTAGTGCGCAATTTTTTATTTTCCCAAGGGCAACAGGAGAAATTAGACCCCCAAAGTTGTTGTGCAATTTTTCCTGAGTACGCTGATACCGCATATGTTGGGGTAAACCACTGTTTGGGCACACGTCGGGGCTTGGAAGGGAGGGAGCACCGTTTGACTTTTTGAACGCAAAATTGGCTGGAATCAATGTTTGCACCATGTCGCGTTTGGAGACCCCCTGATGTGCCTAAACAGGGGAAACTCCTCAATTCTAACTCCAACCCTAACACACCCCTAACCACAACCCTAAGTCCAACACATCCCTAACCCTAATCCAAACCCTAACCCCAACACACCCTTAACCCTAATCCCAACCCTAACCATAACCCTAACCACAAGCCTAACTCTAATTCCAACCCTATTTCCAACCCTAACCCTATTTCCAACCCTAACCCTATTTCCAACCCTAACCCTATTTCCAACCCTAACCCTATTTCCAACCCTAACCCTATTTCCAACCCTATTTCCAACCCTAACCCTATTTCCAACCCTAACCCTATTTCCAACCCTAACCTTAATGGAAAAATAAAAATAATTTCTTCATTTTATTATTTGTTCCTGCCTATGGGGGTGACAAAGGGGGGGGGGGTTATTTACTTTTCATTCTATTTTGATCACTGTGAGAGTTTATCACAGTGATCAAAATGAATGAATGGAATCTGCAGCCGGAGGGCGCACTGCGCATGCGCCCGCCATTTTCCAATATGGCGGCGCCCATGGTCCGGGACCGCGGCACACCGGGAGTAATAGCGGCACTCGGTAGGTACCGGGGGTGAGAGGGGAGGTAATCGGAAGGCGGGGGGAATGGAGGGAAGGAGGGGGAGCAGATGATGACAGCGGCGGCACATTACCGCTGTCATTCAGTGGCTGGGGGCAGATCGCCCCCGTTAACCGGTGTGTGTGGGGGGGGGGGTCGGATCGGTGTCACCAGCCATGTCCGATGCTACTGCAGCATCGGCCATGGCTGGATTGTAATATTTCATCAATTTTCATTGATGAAATATTACTATCGCTCTGATTGGCTGTTTCACTTTTAACAGCCAATAAGAGCGATCGTAGCCACGTGGGGGCGAAGCCACTCCCCCTGTGGTGAAGTACCAAGCCCCCTGTATTCAGTGACCCCGGTCACCCGACCCGCAGGGGGGCTTTAAAGTCATGACGCCACATAGGTGTCACTGGTCATAATGGCACAGGTTTTCATGACGCCTATGTGGTGTCATTGGTCGTTAAGGGGTTAATGGGGAAAACACAGTAAGTGACACAGCACTGAAATCAGGGTCTTGATCTCTTTTTTGCTGCCCTTTGCAGAATAATCCTTGCAAGATCCCCTTTGATGAGGACAGAGAAGCTCTGTGCGGCTTATGACCCCTTCTGTAAAAACTGCTGTCTTACCAACAACTAGGGGGGGCCCCACAGTTTGAGAAACAGGGCATCAATTTTACGTCAAGCTCACCAAAGACTCCCGATGACCGTGTATCCAGCTTGTGCCCCACGCCGATCCTCAGGAAAGTATAGCTGGGTCCTTTAACTGTTAAGCCAAATAAGAGAACCATTACATTGATATATCATAGGCACGATATCAGTAATCCTAAGGAATAAGCCTACAGGAACGGTGAGAGTTCGGCACTAACCCAGAACATGATCTGCCAGGACGGGAACGGAGGTGGCAACTTTGGCAAGTTCCACGTTACTGCTGTTCTCATAGCTTTGTGGTAGGAAGAGGATCTGCTGCTGAGGAGGCGGCCGCTTCAGCGAGTTCAGCCCTACGTGAAGAATCTAAACGTTACTTCTGCACAAGACAATACAAGAGCCCCGATCTGAACGTCTCCATCTTCACCAACATGGAATTACCTTGCAGCAGTTTCATCTCTATCGTGTCTCGTACAAACTTCCATTGAATCCCCGGTGGTTTATAAACAGCAAATATTCCATGCAACATGCGAAATGCTGAAGAGGCGGAAAGAGCCATGGCTGCTCTTCATCTCCCATCAGTCACTGAGAAGAGAAGCACATTATCGCTTATTCCTATACGTACCCATTGTCCGATTCATTGCAGCAAGCTGAGTGATCGGGCAGGGCCCGTGCCTGGAACCTGGGTGCAAGGAAGCTTCTCTACTTGGCAAGGCATTTAGGTAGCAGTTAATAAAGTCTTGGCTCTAGGTGAGGGACAGCCGAGCTCTGCCATTGTGCTGGTTCATTCATATTGTCACGGCTGCTGCAATGCAGATAGGTGCAAGCTCCACTAGATGGCAGTAGAGTGGACGCAGAACCCAAACAGAGCAGACTTGCAATGCAGCAGCCCGGCTACCACAGGTGGCAGCAGATTAGTCAGACAGGCCGAGTCAAGCAACACACTGTGTCGTAGTACAAAGCGGAAAAGATCAACTAAGGGTCAGAGGCAAGCTGAGAAGATTAGTAGCGCTCAGGAGCAGATACGCCAAAAGACAGAAGCAGGTCAGGATACAAGCCAAGTCAGAACCGGGAAGTCAATACACTAAAGGGAAACACTGAGTCAAAACGGGATTGGGGAAAAACAGCAAACGCAGGATAAATCAGAGCAACCCTAGGCAATACTATAACCATCATAGCCTGCAGGAAGCAGCAATAAATAGCCAACCTTAACCCAGACTGAGGCTGAGAAAGGTTAACCCTTTCATGACCAGACCGGAAAAAAGGGAAAACAGGACTCCAACCTCGGTCTGGATCATGACACATATGCCCAATTTGATATTTTTTTTTAATTAAATGATTTATGTTATCCAGTGATCCAATCCTTCAGAGCAGTGCTTACAAGCTCTACAGAAAAGAGCTTGCAAGCACTGTACATATTCAGTCACTGTTGCAAGATAACTGCTGGTAACCTAGGCATGAGGCCATAAACAATTATTTGTTTTTTTTTAAAGGGATTTTCCCACAAAGTACATTTTAATCAATAGATCTTGGAATAATAATACAATTTTCACAATTTGTGTTTAAACAAAATGTTCTTGTGCTGAGATAATCTTATAAATGTGCCCCTGCTGTGTACTGTGTAATGGCTGTGTCTGACTGTGCAGGAACATGGTCTGATCATACCACAGCTCCTGGGCAGGGGAGGAAGCAAAGGAGTATACAGATAGGGATGAGCGGACCTGTGAAAGTTCATGTTTATCAGAATGCGACCTGAACTTCATCTCTCGTCATAAAATAGTGCCGTAGGATTGGAACAGCACTGACAAAAAGGTGAAGATGGCGGCAGGCGAGTATGATACTCAGATCAGGGAATTTAGATTGGTAGCACCACTCCAGCGCCGAAAAAACAGGAGATTTATGCTATTTAATCTAAGAGTAGCATAATGTATAGCAAGAGATCCTGATTCCAAGGTTGTGTCACTAACTAAGCAGTGTGTTGTAGTTTCAACAGAATCAGCATTTTATCAGCAGGTGATTATCACTGAAGGCCTAGAGCTCACATGCACCATGGTCAGGCTAATCTGGGTAACCCCGCCCCCCCAGCACTGATTGGCAGCTTGCTGAAAGTGCACAGTGTACACAGGAAGCTGAAGATCAGTGGTGTGGGCGGGGTTATACACAGCTCAGCATTCTGAGCACTGCTATACTGCAGAGAAAACAAGGATTCTATCAAAACTGCACCAAGCAGCCCAGTAATACATGGCTGGAATCAGGATATCTCCCCGTACATCATGCTGATCTCAGATAATATAGTAAGAACCTGATGACAGATTTCCTTTAATTGCATATATTTAATGCAGATAACCATGTTTGCAATTCATATTCATTAAACATTTTGCACAGTTTAGCTTTTACAGGCTTTTTGTTATACATTCTACTTCAACATGGTCCGTTGTCATGAATGAGCTGAGAAAAGCAGTTAAGTCTACTAACTCACCCATGTGGCCCATATAATGAGCTCAGGCGTGGATTCTAGAGGAAACAAATAGTGCAAAATGCCCAAAGGATCCATACTGCAATAGTGATATTTAATTAAAAAAAAAAAATACATGCATTTAAGAAAGAAAAAAAAAAACTTAAAGGGAATCTGTCACCTCAGTTTGGCGCTGTATGTTAAGGAGTTGTGTCCAGTCCGATGGGCGGTGTTTTGGCTCCTTCCCTCCACCCCTCCTTGGCTGCTGTACGCAATATTTCAAGTAATTTCCGTAGTTCTCGTCCATATTTCGCGCGTGCGCAGTATGCTTTGCCCAACTGCGGGCAAAGCCGAAAAGCATTAGTGCACATGCGCCGGTGAACTTTGTCCCGGAACACAGAAATGGCAGCGAAATACTTCTGGGACATAGTTCACCGGCGCATGCGCACTAATGCTTTTTGGCTTTGCCCGCAGTTGGGCAAAGCAAACTGCGCACGCGCAAAATATGGACAAGAACTACGGAACTTACTTGAAATATTGCGTACAGCAGCCAAGGAGGGGTGGAGGGAAGGAGCCAAAACACCGCCCATGGGACTGGACACAACTCATTTACATAAAGCGCTAAATTGAGGGGACAGATTCCCTTTAAGTTTCTTTTTTTTTCTTAAATGCATGTATTTTTTTTTAATAAAATATCATTATTGCAGTATGGTTCCTTTGGGCATTTTGCACTATTTGTCTCCTCTAGAATCCACGCCTGAGCTCATTCTATGGGCCACATGGGTGAGTTAGTAGACTTATATATGCAGCACGGTGGCGCAGTGGTCCTGGGTTCGAATCCCACCAAGGACAACATCTGCAAGGAGTTTGTATGTTCTCCCCGTGTTTGCGTGGGTTTCCTCCGGGTACTCCGGTTTCCTCCCACACTCCAAAGACATACTGATAGGGAATTTAGATTGTGAGCCTCATCGGGGACAGTGATGATAATGTGTGCAAACTGTAAAGCGCTGCGGAATATGTTAGCGCTATATAAAAATAAAGATTTATTTTTTTATTTTACTTATGTCTTTTCTCAGCTCATTCATGACAACGGACCATGTTGAAGTAGAATGAAGTAGACATTTGTACCTGGACGGGGCGCAGGATGGGGACATTAGTACAGCAAGGGGATTAGGATGGGGGAATATCAGGGTCCTGTCAGCGTCGGTGGACTGCCGCAGCTGAACAGGGTAACTCACCCAGACTACGTGAGGACCCGGGGTCCGATACTGCAGGGAAAGTTCAGACAACAGGACCTGCGACACAAAGTAATTTAGCAGTACAAGGACCTACGATCATGTGACCACAGGGGGCGTGGCTTAGCGTCCTGCTGCAGGAATCCTGGAGCAAAGGCTAGGGAAACTCAGGTCAGACAAGCAGGGGTCATACACAGGGAGGGCGGCGCGATACCAGAGGGACAAGGAGAGAATAGTCAAAACGTAAGCAATGAATCATACAGAGATAGCAACGCAGTACAAGGGAGGCAGTCAGAGAGTAGTCAGGTCCAAGGCAAAAGACTCATACACGGGAATAGCAGAGCAGTACAAAAGGAACAGGCAGAACTCGTAACAGGGACAGAACCGGATCAAAACCAAGCAAGCATAAAGTATCACAGTCACAAAGCACACCAGGGTCACATACTCGGCCAAAGGAATGAGCCCACAATGAGGCTATAAAAAGTCTCCCAGAATCTCAGAGTGAGGCTGTCCAGATTAACCTCTGAACTACCTGATCACACAAACTCAGCAGATCATGACAGGGACACTATTAAAGGAAGGGGCCAAAGATGAGGGACATTACAGGATGGGGGACATAATTATAGGAAGGGGCACAGGATGGGGGAAATTATAGGATTGGGGACACTATTATAGGAAGGGGCACAGGATGGTGGGGAGACTATTATAGGAAGGGGCACAGGATGGGGAAAATTATAGGATGGGGGCATCATTATAGGAAGGGGCACAGGATGGGGACACTATTATAGGAAGGGGCACAGGGTGGGGGAAATTATAGGAGGGGGGCATCATTATAGGAAGGGGCACACTTTTATAGGAAGGGGAACAGGATGGGGACACTTATAGGAAGGGACACAGGATGGGGGGAAATTATAGGATGGGGCATCATTATAGGAAGGGGGGCATCAGTATAGGAAGGGGCACACTTTTATAGGAAGGGGAACAGGATGGGGACACTATTATAGGAAGGGACACAGGATGGGGGAAATTATAGGATGGGGGCATCATTATAGGAAGGGGCCTAGGATAGGGGACACGTAGGCTGAGTTCACACGTGGCCTTTTTTTCGCATTTCCGTGGCGGTTTAACTGCGCGATTTTGCAGCGAAAAATAAGCATCCTATGCATTCCTATGGGATTCCGCAATGCTGTGCTAATGCTGCGGTTTTTACCGCGGCGGAATCGCTTTGCGGTAAAAACCGCAGCATGCTCATTAATTTTGCGGAATCGCGGCGATCCCGCACCCATAGGAATGCATTGCTCTGCTTACTTCCCGCATGTGGCTGTGCCCACCATGCGAAAAGCAGAACATTTGCGGATGATACCCACGGTCCGGAGGAGAGGAGACTGTCCTCCGGGCTCTGGGTACCATATCCCTGTAAAAAATAGAATTTAAAATAAAAAATATTGTTATTCTCACCTTCCAACGTCCCGCGCAGCGTACCCGCCTCTCTCCACGCTCCCGGTCCCAGTAATCCAATCCTTTGCGAAAATACCCGCGATGTCTGTTCTCGCGGTCATCGCGAATTACCGCGAGAACGTACGTCATTGCGGGCATTTTCGCAAAGGATTACTGGGAACGGAAGCGTGGAGAGAGGCGGGAACGCTGCGCGGGACGTCGGAAGATAAGAATAACACCATTTTTATTTTTTTTATTATTTTTTACATTTTATCTTTTACTACTGATGCTGCATAGGTGGCCTCAAAGTAAAAAGTTGGTCACACTTGTCAAACACTATGTTTGACGAGTGTGACCAACCTGTCAATCAGTTCTCCAAGCGATGCTACAGATCGCTTGGAAAACACTAGCATTTTGCAAGCTAATTACGCTTGCAAAATCCTAGTTTTTCCGCGGGAAAATCGCGGGAATTTAAAATGTGATTTTCCCGCGGAATGGAATTCCGGAACTCTCGCTGCAATTTCTGCGAGAGTTCCGCTACGTGTGAACCCAGCCTTATAGGAAGGGGCACATGATGAGCGACACTATTATAGGAAGGGGCACAGGATGGGGACACTTATAGGAAGGGGCACAGGATGGGGGACACTATTATAGGAAGGGGCACAGGATGGTGACACTTATAGGAAGGAGCAAAAGATGGGGGGGCACTATTATAGGAAGGGGCACAGGATGGTGACACTATTATAGGAAGGAGCACTGGATGGGGGACACTATTATAGGAAGGAGCACAGGATGGTGACACTATTATAGGAAGGGGCACAGGATGGTGACACTATTATAGGAAGGGGCAAAAGATGGGGGGGCACTATTATAGGAAGGGGCACAGGATGGGGGGGCACTATTATAGGAAGGGGCCCAGGATGGGGGGGCACTATTATAGGAAGGGGCCCAGGATGGGGGGGCACTATTATAGGAAGGGGCACTGGATGGGGGACACTATTATAGGAAGGGGCCCAGGATGGTGACACTATTATAGGAAGGAGCAAAAGATGGGGGGGCACTATTATAGGAAGGGGCACAGGATGGGGGGACACTATTATAGGAAGGGGCACAGGATGGGGGGACACTATTATAGGAAGGGGCACAGGATGGGGGGACACTATTATAGGAAGGGGCACAGGATGGGGGGACACTATTATAGGAAGGGGCACAGGATGGGCGACATTATCATAGGAAGGGGCACAGGATGGGGGACATTATCATAGGAAGGAGCAAAAGATGGGGGGGGGCACTATTATAGGAAGGGGCACAGGATGGGCGACATTATCATAGGAAGGAGCAAAAGATGGGGGGGGCACTATTATAGGAAGGGGCACAGGATGGGGGGGGCACTATTATAGGAAGGGGCACAGGATGGGGGGACACTATTATAGGAAGGGGCACAGGATGGGGGGACACTATTATAGGAAGGGGCACAGGATGGGGGGACACTATTATAGGAAGGGGCACAGGATGGGGGGACACTATTATAGGAAGGGGCACAGGATGGGGGGACACTATTATAGGAAGGGGCACAGGATGGGGGGACATTAGTACATACTGAGGGGTGGTTGACACATCTTTATAGGATTTAGAACGCTACAGGGGCCCATACTTCTGAACAATATGCAAGGAAGGGGGGGGATGCAGGTCCCAATTTTGCACCAGGGCCATCGGACTCCAGGTATAGCAGTGGCGATTGCCCGACAGCACATGACATACACAGGGCCTGAGCCTCCTCTACACCAACTCTGCTCCCAGGAAATCACAAGTTTGGGAAAGCGCCTCGCACTGAGAGAGGAGTCCGCTGGGAGGGGAGAGGAGTCCGCTGGGACGGGATTCTTTCACAGGCTTCTGCTCAGCTTGTGACAGTTTTCCATGTTACATCTAGGAAGAGACCTAATAATGAAGCCAGAGAGGAGACGCTGAGAGGAGCGCCGCCCCATGCGGGATACACACCAGCATTCACAGCGACCCTGTACCCTCAGCACACATCGTCACGGTATCCATTCCGGCTTCCGGCTACTGGGAGGTTCCATGGAAGCTAATTGGTTACCACCACGAGCTTTAAGCTTCCGGGGTCACAGAAACAGACACGCCCACTACACACGTGACACTGATAGCTGTCATCCACCAATCGCATTTGGAAGAAGAATCTCACGCTGTCTAGCGGTGGGCGGGGATTCAGCGCCTAGATGATGGAGTGGTCGGAGAGACAGCTAGTGATGGGCGTGGTCTGAGCGAGACGTCCCTCGGTAGGCGGAGAACAGAATCTGACGTAGTTGACGGCGGGAGGAAAGCGCTCAGTGATGTGGCTGGTTAAAGGGCGTGGTCTGATGGCACAGGCGGGATTAAGCAGTGACGTATTGGCGTTGGGCGTGTCCAGGAAGCGGCGCAGCAGTTAGGCGGGACGGGAGAAAAGTTAGAGAGGGCAGAGGTCTCTGCGCATGTCTCTTCCGCTGACCGGCTGACAACATGGAGCGGAAGGTGCTGGCACTGCAGGCTCGTAAGAAACGGGCAAAAGCCAAGAAACCTCTCCGGAAAGTGGCAGACGGGGCTCAGAAGCGCAGCTGTGCCCCGGATCCTCCCGCAGAGGATCCCGCGGAGGACGAGGAGGAGGAGATCCTGGGCAGCGATGACGAGGAGCAGGAGGACCCCTACGACTACTGTAAGGGGGGCTACCATCGGGTGCAGATTGGCGACCTGTTCAATAACCGCTACCACGTGATCCGCAAGCTGGGCTGGGGCCACTTCTCCACGGTGTGGCTGTGCTGGGACCTGCAGGTGAAGCAGTTTGTGGCGCTGAAGGTGGTGAAGAGCGCGGAGCACTACACAGAGACCGCGCAGGACGAGATCCGCCTGCTGAGGGCCGTCAGGGGCACGGACCCCGGGGACAGCGGCCGGGACAGGGTGGTGCAGCTGCTGGACGACTTCAAGATCTCCGGGGCCAATGGCTCCCACGTGTGCATGGTGTTCGAGGTGCTGGGCCACCACCTGCTGAAGTGGATCATCAAGTCCAACTACCAGGGCATGCCCCTGCAGTGCGTGAGGAGCATCATCCGGCAGGTGCTGCAGGGCCTGGACTACATGCACTCCAAGTGTAAGATCATCCACACCGACCTGAAGCCGGAGAACATCCTGCTGTGTGTGGACGACACGTACATCCGCCGGCTGGCCTGTGACGCCACGCAGTGGCTCCGCTCCGGTGCCCCTCCGCCCTCTGGATCTGTGGTGAGCACGGCGCCACTGCCCAAAGCCTCCACCAAGCTGACAAAGAACAAGAAGAGGAAGCTCAAGAAGAAACAGAAGCGCCAGGCCGAACTGCTGGAGAAGCGGGTGCTAGAGATCGCTGGCATGGAAGTAGAAGAAGAAGATGGCGCCCAGACCCAAGACCAGGAGGATTCTAACACTTGTAGTCCTACCACCCCAGATGGCGATTCATGCCCACCCCTCGGGCAGAGTGAGACAGAGGAGGTCCACCATCAAAAAGAAGTCATGGAGGAGATCCATCAGCAAAAAGAAGTCATGGAGGAGATCCACCAGCAAAACGAAGCCATGAAGGAGATCCACAAGAAAGAAGACTCCATGGAGGAGATCCAGGAGCAAAAAGAAGAGATGGAGGCAATCAACATGCAGAAAGGAGACACTATGGAGGAGGTCATCCATCAACAGAAAGGAGAAGCCATGGAAGAGAACCAGCAGCAGAAAGAAGACCTTATGGCACTCCAGCAGCAGAAAGGAGAATCTATGGAAGACATCCATCAGAACAAAGGAGAAACCATCAAAGAGATCCACCATCAAGAAGCTGATGAGGAGATAGAACCTGCAGTAAAAGACGAAGCTGCGTTAATGGCTGATGAAAAACTGACCGCCGCAGACTTCCTTATAAACCCTCTTGAACCCCAAAATGCTGAAAAAATCAGAGTGAAAGTTGCTGACCTGGGCAATGCCTGCTGGGTGCACAAACACTTCACCGAGGACATTCAGACCAGGCAGTATCGGTCCCTGGAGGTTCTCCTTGGGGCAGGATACAGCACCCCCGCAGATATCTGGAGCACGGCCTGCATGGCGTTTGAGTTGGCCACAGGAGATTACTTATTTGAACCTGACTCTGGTGAGGAGTACTCCCGCGATGAAGATCACATTGCACTGATCATCGAGCTCTTGGGTCACATTCCACGTAAGCTCATTGCTGCAGGAAAATACTCCAAAGAATTCTTCACCAAAAAAGGAGATCTGAAACATATATCAAAGCTGAAGCCGTGGGGTCTGGCCGACGTCCTGAAAGAGAAATACGAGTGGTCTGAGGAGGATGCCTCGGGCTTTGCGGACTTCCTGCTGCCCATGTTGGAATTGGCTCCTGAGAAGCGGGCAACTGCAGCTCACTGCCTCCGCCACCCCTGGCTGCAGTCATAGTGGCATAGTTTTGACTCCATTCATAGTGTTTCTTGTTCAGTTTTCTAAGGGCTGTCCTGCAACCCCCTAATCAGACGAAAGTATTATCAGAGGTGGACCGTGGACTTGTCATCTACTCCTAGTTTGAGTGATCGGCGTGGAGGATCTCATTGGATGGTGGGGGTTTCTAGCTATTTGTGGTGGAAATTAAGGGATTAGGTTAATCCTCTCTTGAGGGAATGAGCAAAGCCCTACAAAGACCTTGCAGTCTTGGCTCTCGTAGAGTTCCGCTATATATTCCCATTTTCAAGTTTCCGGTGGCTACAATATTTATCAGCAGAGGAGAAAACAATTCCCACCTATTCGTCATGTTTCTAATTGATAGAACTTTTTTTCTTCATATCTGTAATGGCTGATGATGCTCTACACACTGGTAATACCAAGGCTCCTTGTGGTCAGCGGCTCCTTTCGGGGCTTACATCAGAAGCCCTGGAAAACGGGATTCAGACATCTGCTTGATGGGGCCATTGGCTGTAATGGTGAAGATGGGGTCACTGTCAGACGTAATTATCAGCCTCATTCACCTACCGGTATTTGAGGCTGGTTCCTAGACACTGACGGCTGTAAGTGCCAACTCCGAATCCTGTTTTCCCAGGCTTCAGATGTAAGCCCCGATGAAGACCCTGACCGTAAGTCAAAGCGTATGAACGTAGTCTAAGGTCACAGACGCTGCTGGCTCTCGGGACTCTGTTCAGGACTTGGTCCTCAGTCTAATCCACCATAGTTACATTCTTTTTATATGCTTTGATTTGTTCATGTTTCAGTCTGTTTCTGTTTTGAAGGTTTCTGGGATTTCTTTATCCAGAGACCTGACTGTTTTTGTTTTTTTTTGTGTTGTCTAACATAAGTAGAGGGTGCAGCAAGACAGTTTTGGAGGTTTACATCTGTTGTTCCGTATCCAGTTCATGAAACCTTTTTTGACCACATTTCTCATATGTGATGACGGATTGTGAAGGTAAAGAATAAAAATACTGTTGCCATTGACAGTTGACTGTTGTATGAGGCTATTAGTTAGTATACTTACGACCCGTATTGTAGGGGTCCGTATTGTGCCCCTGTGGGGTGCAGAGATGTAGAAGTACTAGTGGTGTACTGTATAGAGTGCTGCTTGCTATTGATGCCTTCTTCACTACTATGCTTTACATTGGGGGTCTCTGATGGCGTTAGTAATAAGCAGACCAGTCTCATCCCACTGACTGCCAACATCATTGTGGACTGGTGCATGCTACCGTTTATTGCATACAGTATTCTGGACCATAAAGTTCATCAAACTTCATGGACTACAACAGTGATTTTTACATTTTTTTTTTTTTCAGTGCTCAGCATTGTCCTTTTTGTAGTTTGTCACTGATCAAAAAAACACCTTTGTCTGAACAAAGCCCTTACTCCCACAGCTCTGCCTCCTGACCCCTGATTCATATCCATTACTCAGCTTAGTGTGCATCTGGTCAGCGCACTACGGTCACTGTCCCTTGGCCGACAGCCTATTCTGCACACATGCTGCAAAGGGCCAAGGTGTGATTACAGTGTGGCGATTATAACCGATAACTGGAAGAGAGCGGCTGCAGGGAGAATAGAATGACGTTTTCTCCCTGTTGCCGCTGCTCCAGTTAGACTGGATTTAAATGACACCTGCAGATTACCCCTATAGCGTTTTTTTGGAGGTGACCGGATCCCTCAATTTGTGGTCACCGAAAACTAGCTCCGTCTCTCCAGGTCCTATTGATTAGAGAAAGACCCAAGCACTTGGCTGTCGGATGTTGGCCCCAGGAGCTTTGATGACATTTGCACATTTCAAGCAAACGCGTTGTCCAAGATAATAAAAAGCTGCACACAGGCAGCAGTAGGATCGAAAATACCATATATTTTTATTTTCTCCCCACCAGTTTAGCACCGTCCCTGTCCTCCCCACTGGTAGGATATTTACCTTGGCTGCCGATGTTAAAGGGATTGTCCACTACTAGGACAACCCCTTCTCGAGCTAAATGTTTGGCCACGATAAAACAAAAAAAAAGCCTATACTCTTCCCGTGCATTGTCTGCACTTGTGAGCAAAGACCCTTATGCTAAGGCCGGGATCACACATGCGAGAAACTCGGACGAGTCTCGTACGGTAATACCCGGCACTGCCGCCGCCACTCGGGAGCGGAGCATGTGGCTACATGTATTTCTATGCGGCCGCATACTCCGATCTGAGTGCCAGGTATTAATATAAGAGACTCGTCCGAGTTTCTCGCATATGTGATCCCGGCCTAACGGTGACGTCTGCAGGCCAATGTAACAGAAGGTCCGCAGGGATCCTCAAAGTTGCGGCGCTGTGATTGTACAGAGTAGAACATTCAGTATGAATTACAAAGTGAGTATACTCTTTTTTTTTTTTTTTTTTTTTTTTTTTTTTAAGGTTTCCCGTGTGAAGCTTTTTCATTTTCTTGGACAACCTCGTTAACAAAAAAGTAAAAAAAAATTATAATTGAAAGTCATTCTTTTGCTAGCACATGTAATGTAATGGACCCCTCTGTACCATTACTCTCTTAGACGTTTAGAATATATAATGCGGATTATGAAATTATATCCACATCAGTTGTTCAGCAAAAAACTGCTATTTGCGAAGTTCTGTATCTGTGTATTGAGAAATGCTGCCCGGTGCCGGTTTGTCACGGAACGTTCTGCACGTTATTCTCTGGACAGTAACATTGCAGCAATGACTCCTTTTCCCACTTCACACGTACTGTATTTGCCGCCTGTGGCATCTCCTTTCATTTTTTTCCATAGTTCATGAAAATGAGTTGCTATGATATTTCCACCTAATGTTAAAAATGGAGCCGTGCATATGATTTTCCTAATTTTGTAGGCAAATGATATGGAAAGCTATTATGAGATAGGGAAGCTGCGGTCATCAGTTTTGTTTTCTTTTAAAATGTTTCGCACATAGAAGGTTTATATTAAGAGGAAAAAAAGTGTTGGCGGAAAAGGCTGATGATAAAAAATTCAGTACGCTCCCCCATAATGTTCATGTGGGTGGTATTCGGTGAGAACAGGCAGCAAATGTAATAGTTGAAAAACGTCAGTTTGTTCACAGCCTTAATGCACACGAGAGCATAAACTAGTCGGCACCATATGCTTCCCTTGTTAGATTGCAACTGCAAACATCATCCATATGCATGCTGAGAGTCATAGTTTCTCATCAAGAGCCACCGGTGGCAAGCCATTAAAGGGATTGTCCAGTTCAGATCGATAAGTCTGCAGTCACTCTGTGTGACTGCAGAGTTATGAACGGGCTCTGGCTGGGAGTATGTATAACGCATACATACCTGCTTGTCCCGGCTCGGAAACCGGCGGATCCCCGCAGTGCGTGCGCTGGGGGGGGGGATTTATAAGTCTGCAATAACACAGTGACTGCAGACTTATCAATTTGGACCCAACAACCCCTTTAACATAATGAATTGAAGTATTCTCATGTTTGGAAGCTATCCTCTATCAGTGTGTTAGGGTATAACTTCCTGATTGCTGAGGGTCCGGTCGCTGGGACCATCACTGATCCAGAGACCTGTTGCTCTGACGATCCCCATGTGACTGGAGCAGAGGCCGATCATGCACACTGCTGCTCTATTCCTTCTTGTGGTAGTGCCGGAGGGCAGCGCTCTATCATCTCCCGCAGTGCCAAGAATGAAGTGGCAGAGTGCATGAAAGACCACCTCTCCATTCACATGAGCTCGGGATCAGCGGGGTCCTCTAGTCCATGGATAGAAGACTGTCTATGTTGGAACAAAAACATGGGCAGCACATGTAAATGTCAGTAGCTGATATTCTAGGACAGGAGAAGCAGTAATTTGTTGTCATGTTATGGGTCCAGTGAGCAAGTGTCATTTGACTTCTTATATGCAGTCGATTTATGCTTGTTAAAGGGAACCTGTCACCCCCCCAGGGCATTTTTCAGTTAAAGAGCCACCTTCAGCAGCACTAAGGCTGCATTCTGTGAAGGTGGCTCTTCTGTTTCTGACCCCTAGTAACGCTGAAATATAGAGTTTAATAAATAGCTCCTCATACCTGTAATGTGTCCCATAGATATGTTGTGTTCCTCTGTATCAGCCGCCTACCATCCGTCCATCATGCCTCTGTCCTGTGTCTCGGCGGCGCCCACCATCCGTCCATCATCATGCCCCTGTGTGTCGCTGCCTCCTCCTGTTTTGAATGCCGGCGCCTGCGCTGTGACAATAGTTCTCGGCATGCGCAGTGCGTGCTGCCTGAGAACTGACATCAGGCAATTGAGCCTACGTGCTGTGGAGGCCCCAGATCCAACCCCGCAGTGTATTATGAGGAGTTCACAATGCGGAGCTGGGGTCTCCGCAACTCGCAGGCGCAATAGCCTGATGTCGGTTCTCAGGCAGCGCACACTGCGCATGCCCGAGAACTATTGTCACTGTGCAGGCGCCGGCATTCAAAACAGGAGGAGGCAGCGACACACGGGGGCATAATGGACGGATGGTGGGTGGCGCCGAGACGCAGGACAGAGGCATGACGGACGGATGGCAGGCGGCTGATACAGGGGGGACACACCATACCTATGGGACACATTACAGGTATGAGGAGCTATTTATAAAAGTGGATATTTCAGTGTTACTAGGTGTCAGAAAAAGAGCCACCTTCACAGAATGCAGCCTTAGTGCTGCTGAAGGTGGCTCTTTAACTGAAAAATGCCCTGGGGGGTGACAGGTTCCCTTTAATGTGAATCTGTGAGCGGGTGTTTCCTATGTAATCTGAGAGCAGTATGATGTAGGGCTTGAGACCCTAATTCTAGTGATATGACTTACTGGCCTGCATGATGTAATTTCAATACAACCATATCTAGCAGAGCTTAGAATGCTGAGCCCTGTATAATTCCTCCACACCACTGATTGGCAGCTTTTTATGTACACTGTATACTGACAGAAAACGGGTAACCCGGAGGGGGAGGATTACACAGAGCAGTTGACAAGGAGGCACAAGACCCCTAGTACTGCAGTGATAATCTTCTGCTAATAAAGCGCTGATTTTAGTGAAACAGCAAACAGCCCAGTAAGTGACACATTGCTGTAATCAGGGTCTTGGTCCCTACTTCATAATAAAGATGTTTTTATTTATATGGCTCCAACATATTGCGCAGCACTTCACAATTAAGTAGGGACATGTAAAGACAGATACATCATAAAATAACACAACAGTTACAGGAGGCGCGAGGGTCCTGCTCCCCAGCTTACAATCTATAGAGAATTGGGGGGGGGGGGGCATAATAGGTAAAAAGTGCTGGTCATATTTGGTCCAGACATCATCATCATAACTAGGGCATGTGAAATAATACAGCATGATCCGGTCACCAGCCGGTATCTGAGTGCAGTCACCATGTGCTACTGGGGCATGGAGGATGTGGAGACATGAATAGGAGGGAGCAGATTTAGAGGAAAATTTAGAAAGAAGGAACAGACAAGATTTGCACTAGTGAGCTGATAGGTCTGTTGAAAGCATTTTTTTAAAGCACGGTTAAAGGGAAGGTGCTGTGATTTTAAATTATTGTTTATATAATCAATTATTGTTAGTACAAAATTAAATGTGCAACTTTGATATTTTTTTACATTTTTATTTCAGCCACTGGGGGCTGCCATTTGCATTTAGAGGGGGGGGGTAAGTGTCTGAACTTGACCAATACCACAGCCCCAGGGCATAAGAGACTGCAGTCGTTGTCCGACTGCATCTATTGCATTGAGGCTGCATCTCTTGCCTCTAGCTGTTACCTAGGCATGCCCGCTGGTCCATAAATATGGGGTCTAGATATTAATATGCTGGGGTAGTGCATTCCAGAAAACGGGTGCAACACGAAGAGAAATCTTGGGAGACAGAAATGGGAGGTTTGATTGTGGATTATGTTAGTTTTAGGTCAGTTGCAGGACCGAGAACACGGGTAGGGTGATAAAGATGAAGGAGGAGATATAGGGTGGTGCAGAACTGTGGAGAGCTTTGTGGGCGAGAGCGATGAGTTTATATTGTATTCTGTAGTGGATGGGTAACCAGTGCAATGACTTGTACAAGGTGGAGGTGTCAGTGAAGCAGCTGGACAGAAATACGACCCTGGCTGAATATACAGGACAGATTGGAGAGGTGAAAGTCTGGTAACCTGCGATGTCATCTGCTCTCAGATTATATTGAAAAAACCTGCTAACAGATTCCCTTTAATGGGCTGAAAATATCCTGACCAAATGAAACTTTAGGTTAGGTGTAAAAGCTCACATGATAGAGCTATCTCACTGAGTAGTCAATGCAGTCTTTATTATTGAGGCAAAAGAAGGCTCAGCTCGGCCATCTACATCAGCAGCGCTGCCGAGCTCCATGATTGACTGCAGCTAAACAGCAGAGATGGACTGTGGTGGGTAAATAAAGAGCACAAACCTTTTAACACTTTTCTTATTTTTTTCTTTACTGCAGCCAGATGGCAGCATGATAACAGGATAACATGCATTAAATAATCCATGCTTTTTTATTTTTTGCATATTTTTTGTTGCTGCATCTTTGTATTTTTCGTTCCTCTCATGCGTTTTTGAAGCACAGCAAGTGTTGTTTTCTTCATTTAATGTTTCTTTGGGCTTCTGTGAAGGGAAAAAAAACATGAAAAAAATGCACAAGTGAACAAAAATATTTGTAAAAATAAAAATCTCAATCACAAAAATAAAACACTGCACAGACAATAATCTGGCAGTAATGTTCACACATACTGTGAATTTTTTTTCCCCCTAATTTGTTGGCCAAAAATGAGTAGCACAGCATCACCCTAGCAGCAAAGTGAACAACACCTGCATCCTGCATGAAGACACGTGTTCGTTAGTGATGAGTGAACGTGCTGGGATAAGGTGTTATCTGAGCATGCTCGGGTGCTTACGGAACTGCGGTGTGTCATCTAAAGCTGAGCAGTCTCCCATGTCAGTTGCGCCATTTAGAATCATAGAATCGTAGAGTTGGAAGGGACCTCCTGGGCCATCTGGTCCAACCCCCTGCTCAAAGCAGGATTCGCTAAATCATCCCAGTCAGATGTCTGTCCAGCCTCTGTTTGAAGACTTCCATTGAAGGAGAACTCACCACTTCTCGTGGCAGCCTGTTCCACTCATTGATCACTCTAACTGTCAAAAAGTTTTTTCTAATATCTAATCTGTGTCTCCTCCCATTCAGTTTCATCCCATTGCTTCTAGTCTTTCCTTGTGCAAATGAGAATAAAGTTGATCCTTCTACAATGTGACAGCCCTTTAGATATTTGTAGACAGCTATTAAGTCTCCTCTCAGTCTTCTCTTTTGCAAACTAAACATTCCCAAATCCTGCAACCTTTCCTCATAAGACAGGGTTTGCAGACCGGTCACCATTCTGGTCGCTCTTTTCTGAACTTGCTCCAGTTTGTTGATGTCTTTTTTAAAATGTGGTGCCCAAAACTGGACACAATATTCCAGATGAGGTCTGACCAAAGAGGAGTAGAGGGAAATAATGACTTCACGTGATCTAGACTGTATGCTTCTGTTAATACATCCTAGAATTGCATTTGCCTTTTTTGCTGCTGCATCACACTGTTGACTCATATTCAGTCTGTGATCTATTAGTATACCCAAGTCTTTTTCACATGTGCTGTCACTTAGCCCTATTCCTCCCATTCTATATATGCTTTTTCCATTTTTATTGCCCAGATGTAGTACTTTGCATTTCTCCCTGTTAAAAACCATTCTGTTTGTTGCTGCCCACTTCTCCAGTTTATTTAAATCTTTTTGAATCCTCTCTCTCTCTTCTCTAGTATTAGCTATCCCTCCTAGCTTTGTGTCATCAGCAAATTTAATCAGTTTACCCTCAATTCCTTCATCTAAATCGTTGATAAAGATGTTGAACAATACAGGGCCCAGGACAGAGCCCTGTGGTACCCCACTTGAGACATTCTTCCAACTGGATGTGCAGCCATTTACGACCACTCTTTGGGTCCGATCACTAAGCCAGTTATGAATCCACCTAACAGTTGCCTTGTCCATTCCATACTTAATCATTTTTTCAATAAGGATTGTATGAGAGACTTTGTCAAATGCTTTGCTGAAGTCAAGATATACTATATCTACAGCATTTCCTTGATCCACCCAATCAGTGATACCGTCATAGAAGGAAATTAAGTTAGTCTGACATGACTTATTAGTTACAAACCCATGCTGACTCTGTTTAATCACTTCATTCTTATCCAGGTATTGACATACATGTTGTTTAATAATTTGTTCAAAGATCTTTCCTGGTATAGAAGTCAGACTCACCGGCCTATAGTTACCTGGGTCCACCTTCTTCCCCTTTTTGAAGATAGGAACAACATTTGCTCTTCTCCAGTCTTCTGGCACTTCTCCTGTTCTCCAAGAATTTTCAAAGATTATAGAGAGGGGTTCAAAAATTTCTTCTGCTATCTCCTTCAGTACTCTGGGGTGTAATTCATCTGGACCTGGAGACTTGAATTCATTTAGGCTAGCTAAGTGTTTCCTCACTATCTTTCTGTTTATAGATATCCTGGATTCTTCTATTCCCTTAATAGGACAGTGAATAACAGTTGATGTTACATTTCCTTTCTGAGAGAAAACAGATGCAAAATAGGAATTTAAAAGTTCAGCCTTCTCAACATCCTGTCTTACCATTTCATCATTTTCATCCTGTAAAAATCCTATAGCATCTTTGACTTTTCTTTTACTTTTGACATATCCCCAAAATCCTTTATTATTGCTTTTGACATCTCTTGCAAGCCTCAATTCATTTTCAGCTTTAGCTAATCTGATTTGTGCCCTGCAAGTTCTGCAGACAGCATTATATTCTTCTTTAGATATGCCTCCCTCTTTCCATTTTATAAACATTTTTTTCTTCCTTTTTAGCATGTGCTTAAGTTCTGTGTTCATCCATCCTGGTTTCCTTAACTGCTTCCTATTCTTCCCTCTTTTCGGAATTGTTAACAACTGTGCTTTGAGAATTTCATTTTTCAAGATTTCCCATCCTTCCTGGACATTTTTGTCTTTAAGGATATCCAGCCATTGGATTCCTCCAATTCTCTTTCTGAATCCCTTAAAATCTGCCTTTCTGAAATCTAACCTTGACGTCTGAGTCTTCACAGGTCTTCCGCCTCTAGTTATCCAAAATTCTAAAATAGCATGGTCGCTACCTCCTAGGGTCCCAGCCACTTTTACCTCCTCAACCATTTCCTCCCTGTTTATAAGGATTAGATCCAAGGTAGCAGTTCCCCTTGTTTTCTCCCTTACCTTTTGGAAGATAAAGTTGTCAGCAAGAGAGGATAAGAATTTCCTTGACCTGTTAGTTTTGCCTGAGAGAGATTCCCAACAAATGTCTGGATAGTTGAAATCTCCCATGACAACTATGTCATATTTTTTGGAGAACTTGGCCATTTGATGCATAAAGAGTTCATCCATAGCTTCAGCTTGCACAGGCGGCCTGTAGTAAATGCCTACAATGGTGTCCTTTCCATTGTTCTGTCCTTGTATTCTTACCCAAACAGTTTCCACAGAACTCCCAGTCTCTGAAGCTTCAATCTCTGTGCAGATATACGCGTTTCTAACATACAATGCGACACCCCCTCCTCGTTTATCAAGTCTGTTTCTTGCAAATAAGTTGTATCCTTCTAGTCTTGTATTCCAATCATGTGTATTGTCCCACCAAGTTTCAGTGATTCCAATGACATCATATTTCTTTTCCTGTGTTAGTAGTTCCAATTCTCCTTGTTTGTTGCCCATGCTTTGTGCATTAGTATAGAAACATTTTAGTTTGTGATTGGTTTCTATTTCTCCAATATTTTTATTAATTAGATTCTTTCGTCTTTGTTCTTCCTTTCCACTTCTAATAGCAGAGTTCTCAATAGCATTTGTCAGGTGTATGGCTTTTTCTGGTCTTTTGCTTCCCTTCCCATGTTGTTCTAGTTTAAAGCTCTCCTTACAAGTGTAGCAAGGCGACTTCCAAATACATGCTTACCAGTCTTCGTAAGGTGCACCCCATCTCTAGCAAGTAGTCCATCGTATAAGTAGTTCACTCCGTGATCCAGAAATCCAAATCGTTGCTGACGGCACCATCGACGTAGCCAGTTGTTCACCTGCAGAATCTTATTCCACCTCCTTGTTCCATGGCCATCCACTGGGAGGATGGAAGAGAAGACCACCTGCGCTCCCAGTTCTTTCACTTTCTTGCCTAAGTCTTCAAAGTCTCTGCAGATGGTTTCCAGGTCGTTTCTTGCAGTGTCATTTGTCCCCACATGTAGTAGCAGGAATGGGTAGTCATCTGTAGGTCTGAAGAGTCCTGATATCCTGTCAGACACATCTTTAATTTTTGCACCTGGAAGACAACACATTTCTCTTGAAGTAATATCCGGTCTGCAGATAGCGGCCTCAGTTCCTCTCAACAGGGAATCCCCCATGACCACCACTCTCCGTTTCTTCTTCACAACATTTTTCTTTCTCCATCCAGGAGGACTCTGAAGGCGTACAAGGTTGCTGCTTGTTGGTAAAGTCTTATCCTGATGTATTTCTTCATTGTTTTCCTGCGTGAGAGCCTGGTACTGGTTTCTGAGCAGTATGGGTGCTGACTGCCTCCTGATCCTCCTGCTTCTCTGGGTCACATGTCTCTATTCCTCTGTTTCTTCAGGTGCACTTCGAATTTCTTCTCTTTCTGTAACATGAAGAGATAATTCTGCTCTGTCCAAGAACTCTTCACCTTCCTTAATGATCTTCAACGTAGCTAACCTCTCTTCGAGATTTTGCAACTTTTCCTCCAACAGGGACACAAGCTTGCATTTGTGGCATGTGAAGTTTGGCTTTTCCACTGGTAAGTCTGTGAACATGTATGGATTGGAATACCAGTTGTGTGAACCTTTGAAGAGGGAGAAATTGCTACAAAAAATGTCCCTAGAAATTCTGCCAGAATCCACAGGAACAGCTGCTGCTGATTTCGGTACAGATTTGCTACTTCGTAACTGGCAATATCTTAGGGCAAAAACTGAAACGGCTCATACGCGTATTATATCCATCAATACTACAAATGTAACAAAACTAATGAACAATTACGCACCAGGAAAATATGAATAAAAATGTCTCATCTGCAATTGGATCACTGCTACATCACTGTGCAATACATGCGAATGGGGTCACATTGCAACTAAGAGTGGTGCAACAAGCAAGTTGCAAAGAAATCCTATGCGTTTGGACTCTTAGAAACTTGCTTTTCATGGTCGTTGTACTCACAGTATTTTAATGCGACCCCGTTAACTTGTATTCCGCTGCGATACTTGGTAAACTTTAGTCCAAGTCGCAGCCTAAAAGTTCAAACCAAAAATCTTTAAGCACTGTTTTATTAAATGATTGGATGCCGGGCATCACATGTCATTCCACCGCAACCCAGCCACTGGAACGGACCCGGCACCGGAGGAGAGTACAGGCTTTATTATTTTATCCGGGCCAAACATTTAGATCAAGGAGTTGTTCTAGTATTGGACAACCCCTTTAAATGAAATGTAGATAAAAAAAAAAAAACAGAATGAGAATACAGTCCATAATATGCCGACTATTGTAGTGTATGCAAAGAGCAATGGTAAGGGTGAGATCCCATCCTGTCCATATCAAAAAAAGAAAAAAAAGGCTTGGCAATACCTTGGATCCCGTAGACTTCTATTATCCAATGAAGCTTACATTGTCTGCGATCAGGTTGCGCTACCTTATTCTAAGACAAGCTGCTACGCCGCTGAGACAGTATTCCAAACGTTCATATCGAGGGTAAAGGATTCCCAGTGGCAATCTCCAAATATGATGAAAATTCTATCATGGCATATTAAAAGTAAGGTTACAGGCAATGGGAAAAAAAATGCAATGCATGTGCAGGCAGTGGCCGTTTAGCACTCGTTAGTGCTTCTATGGGCCTGTCTGTATACTCTTGCTTCCTCCTCTGCACAGTACACAGCGGGGGCACATTTATAAGATTGTCTCAGCACAGGAACATTTTTTTTTTTTTTACACATCCAATTGTGGAATTTATCCAAAATAACACTACTTGTGCATAATGATAGAAGTGAAAAAAAATATATTAAACCACCCACATATAGAGCACTGTGTAACAAAGTATTCCTGATCACATGAGATAAAGCGAAAATCGTTAAAGCATGTAGTTGCTACACCGACCCATTGAAGTATAAATGTCCATAGGTCCAATTCTTGTTCACAGGGCTCATACTTGCAAGATACTCACACGACTCTTGTGCGAGTCTCTCGCAGGAAAACCTGGCACTGCCGCCGGCTCTGGGACCGGAGCGTGCGGCTGCATAGAAATACAAGTGGCCACGCTCCAGTCCGAGTGCCAGCAGCAGTGCCAGGTTTTTATGTGAGAGACTCGCACGTGAGTATGAGCCCTTAAACTGAGAAGCACGGCTCACTCAAGTCCCATAAATACAAATTAATGCTCTGAGCCTTTCAGTAGTGCGCTGGCTGGCAGGTAATACTTTGTCTTTAAGGGTATGTGCACACTGTGCAGATTCGTGTGCAGAATTTTCCACGCGGAATCTGCTCTTTTTTGCAGAATCCGCAGGTCAAAATCTGCGCTTTTTTCCTGCGGATTTTGTGTGGATTTGCCCTGCGTTTTTACACCTACGGATTCCTATAATGGAATGGGTGTAAAAATGCTGCGGAATCCACACAAAGAATTGACATGCTGCGGAAATTAGACGGCTCCGTTTCCGCGTGGATGTTTCTGCAGCAGGTGCACAGTGTTTTTTTTTTTCCCATAGATTTACATTTTACTGTAAATCACTAGGAAATCTGCAGCGGCAAATCTGCTGCGGATCCACAGCAAATCCGCTACGTGTGCACATACCCTAAGGATGAAGGAGACAGGTGTCTCTCAAACGCATAAGACTAGCCTCTCCAGGCAGACATTGCTGATTGCTCAGTGACGGCACTATCGGCATTTAGGAGTTTTAGGACGGTATCACACATGCGAGAAACTCGGACGAATCTTGCATGTTAATACTCTGCACTGCCGCCGGCATTCGGATCGGAGCGTGCGGCCGCATAGCAATACATGCAGCTGCACGCTCCGCTCCCGAGTGCCAGGTATTAACATGCGAGACTCGTCCGAGTTTCTTGCATGTGTGATCCCGGCCTTACTAGTTGAGACAGACTTAAAGAAGTTGTTCACTACTTGATTATACTCACCACCCATGCTGACGCTGTTCCCGCAGTGTCGGCACTCCGTCTCCCGGGCTCCCGTGTTGTTGTGACGTGACGCCGGTACTCAATCAGCCATGGCGTCATTGTCCGTGCTGCCTGTTGAATTGAGCAGAAAGAGGAAGTCGGGGATCAGCTGCAGCCTTGACTTCCTCTTCATGTTCGATTTGTCTGAAGACGGAGATGGTGACGCCGGCGCTGATTGGATGATGCCAGTGTCACAACAGCAGCATCGGAGCCCCGAGACGGTAACCACCGACACCGCGGGAATGGCGCCAGCACTTGAGGTGAGTATAGGCTTTATTATTTTCTGAGGGCCAAACATTTGAATCAAGAAGGGGTTGTCCTAGTAGTGGACAACCCCATTAACAGTATTAGGTGGCGGCCGTGGCACTGCTGAAAAACCCTGAGAATTTATTTGGATTTATGGGACTTTGCTGAGCTGTGCTTCACCGTTTTTGAACAAGAATTGGACCTACAGACATTTATACTTCAACAGGTCGGTGTAGCAACTCCATGCTTCCAATAGTTTTGTTTGATCTTATGTGATCCAGTATACTTCATTATACAGTGCCGGATGGTTTAATGTTTCCATTTCTATCAGTATGCACAAGTAATGTTGTTTTTGATAATTTGATTTCTTATCCTGGGGTCAATGGGAGTGTTACATTGCAGCAGGTGATTCTGTCGGTGGATATACTAAGCACCAGAGGTTATTCTATTTCTCAGTTGTGAAACTTATTCATTAAAATGTACTTTATTCCTTATACCAGTATGTGTGCCCTTTTAGGAGACTTGTCAGTGGTCTATGAAATACATAGCTGGGTGAGCGAACACTATGGAAATGTTATGTAAAAAAGCATTTGCATATACCCAGGCCGCGCAGGGCTGTGGGTCCTGTGGTATCATCCGCTCTCATTTTTGTATTCATAGCACGGATAGAAAGAATTTCAAATGACTTTGCTTCAATCTCCATTAGTTTAATATGTTTAATTAAATGGTTCTAATTAGTCTTGATTGAAGAAGATTATTTCATTAGCCTGGAGGTGTTTAAACTAGTTGAACCCTTCCTAGAAGTCGTCTTTGAAGACCAAGAAAAGCTTCTAATTACATTTCTTTTATTTCTCAGAGTTTTGCTACCGCTTAAAGGAAACCTGTCGCTAAATACTATAATCATCACTTTGTAGCCATCTTTGATAGCACCACTGCAAGCCCTTCATATGTACCCAGCTGCCCCACATACCTAGGAATATGCCTATTATAGTCCCATGCCATCTGATCGGCGGTACGATGAGTATCTCCAGATTATGCTCAGGGCTTTCCTTTGCCTCCAATCGCCACCTCGCCTGCCTTCATTGACATAGATGATGTAGGAGACTGTTGTGTCTTTACACGTCTAGTTCCTGACTGCCCAGGTGCATTAGTTGTGTGAATGAAGTCCTCTACGTCAATCAAGACAGGAGAGAAGGTGATGTAGGCAATGAACACAATCTGGAACAGTGATAAGTTATTTTCCTAGCTATGCAGGCAGGCTTGGACTGGCCAACTGGAGTGTCCACTGGTGGGCCCCGTGCAAGAGTGGGCCACCACCCTCTTAAATGAGTAGTACTTGGCACAGTACTATGCTCGCAGGTATTAAAGATGGCTAAAAGGTGGTGGACACGGTCAATCTTAGCAGAAACCTCAAGACAAGTAACCTTTACTTATTGATTGCATGCAGAATTACTGCGTTTATGCTGATTTCTTGTTATAGGGTGACCCGCTAAGATAAATTCTGTAAGCCTCACGTCAGGTGGGTAACATGAACCGAAGGCAATGTCACAGCAGGAAGGACTTGCCCAATAGCATGCAGAAAAGCAAGGACCAAGACAGCAGGCAGACAAACAGAGCAGCAAACACCAGAAGAGAGAGAGAAAAGTAATTATACACAGGAGCTGAAGACGTATAGTCAATCCGGGACTTGCAGCAGCTTTTGTAGTGTGAACAGTTCCAGAGCAGAGTTATGTTTGGAGCAGACGAAGAGTTAATCAGCAAATAAATGGATAGCTTTTAGCAGTGATGAAAAGGCAATCTAGTTGGTAGGGAAGATACAACTCTGCTGGAATGGACTGTAATGTGAACAGCTCCAGAGAAGAGTTTGTCATGCTTACAGCAGACAAAGGATTAGCAGCATGGCCGAGCCACGCAGTGAATGCTGATTGAATTAACAAGCAGGAGTTTGCAGAGATGATTGCAGCTGAGAAATCTGGTAGGTGAGGCAAACTCCAAGGCCGGAGTCACACTGGTGAGGAATACGGGAGAGTGAGAGGCGCTAAAAGCACGCATTAGAAACGGACAAATGATTCTCTATGGGGTCACTCGCACCAGGCGTATATTTCTCCTCCGTATCCTACGCTCCGTGCCACTCGCAGCATGCTGCGATTGTCAGCGTACTACGCCCGTAGTACGCCAATGCAAGTCTATGGGTGCGCAAAAAATACGGATTACACACGGAATACACGTGTGACCTGCGAGCAATACGCAGGTCTTTTGGCTGGTGACAGGAAATGGGCCAATCCATCATCAGGAAGCCTAGACATGCAAATGAGCTCAAAAAGCGCTCCATACATCCAGGAAGTACACCACGGAGTACAGCAGCAGCATGGCGTCCACATATATTAATGTAGAGATGCTCATTGTGCTGGTGCAGGAGCGTCCAGAAATATGGGACCCACGCGACGCAAACTATGCGAACCGCACAAGAAAGGAGGCGTCATGGAGGCGCATCTGTCGCCAGATGTACCATGACTTTGGTGACAGACCACGTGATGAGCAGCATAAAATTCGCAAGTGCAACCATCAAAATATAATTAACGTTAGCGCGCGCTATAAAATGAATCTACAATCATCCCCCCCCTTCCTGTGCATGTACTTTTATTAGCCTCATGAGGCCGTTACATTAGGATGTGACACGTGGCTTCACACAGCCATAATTAGGGGTTAGGCCACAAGCTCCTCATCCTCCTAGCCACTAAAATTAGTTTCAGGGGAGCTAATGAGACCCTGGGTAGCCCAATTACTAGAGTTGAGCGATACCGTCCGATACTTCAAAGTATCGGATCGGAATGGATCGGCCGATCTTTAAAAAAAGTATCGGTATCGCCGATTCCGATACCGGAAGTCCCATTCAAGTCTATGGGACTTCCTGTATCGGAATAAGAAAAACCCTGTTTTTGCCTTGTACAGCCTCTCTGGGGTCTGTACGGGCCTTTCGGGGGGCTGTGCCGGCCTGCCAGGGGATCTGTGCAGGCTCCGGTGGTCTGTGCCGGCCTGCCGGGGGGCTGTGCCGGCCTGCCGGTGGTCTGTGCAGGCTCCGGTGGGCTGTGCCGGCCTGCCGGTGGGCTGTGCCGGCCTGCCGGTGGTCTGTGCAGGCTCCGGGGGGCTGTGCCGGCCTGCCGGTGGTCTGTGCAGGCTTCGGGGGTCTGTGCAGGCATCGTCCGATGGGACTACAAGTCCCATCGGGCGATGCCTGCTACCATGACAGTGATTGACACATTAGCCAATGATGGGACAGTAGTAGTCCCATCATCCGGCTAATGTGTTGAATGTAAAAAAATAAATAAAAATAAATTACATGCTACATACATGCTACATACATACAACATGCATACTACATACATGCTACATTCATACTACATACATGCTACATTCATACTACATACATGCTACATTCATACTACATATATACTACATGCAACATACATACTACATATATACTACATACATACTGCATGCTACATACATACTACATGCTACATACATACCACATACATACTACATGCATGCTACATACATACTACATGCTACATGCATGCTACATACTACATGCTACATACATACTACATATATACTACATGCATGCTACATACATACTACATACATACTACATACATACTACATGCATGCTACATACATACTACATGCTACATACATGCTACATATATACTACATGCATGCTACATACATACTACATGCTACATACATACCACATATATACTACATACATACAATACATTCATACAATACATACATAGACATACAGTACATATAACATAGAGTAACATACTTACCAATACTTGTCACATTGTTCCCCGAAGCCATTGTCTTTTCCGGAATAAATATTAACATAACAAACCACAAAAATACTCACCCACGATCCGAAGCAGTCCACGAGTGTGTCCCACGACGATCTTGGGTAGAGAACTGCAGCATCAGCTGTTGCTGCCGTTCTCTACGGGCTGCAGGAATCCAATGACGGAAGGTAGGTATCCTTCCGCACTGTATTCCTCCGCCACTTAAAAAAAAAAAAAGTCCCTAGTCTCACTTTATGCCATTGCTGCGTGGGAAATTCCCACACAGCAATGGCATAAAGTGAGACTAGGGACTTTTTTTTTTTTTTTAAGTGGCGGAGGAATACAGTGCGGAAGGATACCTACCTTCCGTCATTGGATTCCTGCAGCCCGTAGAGAACGGCAGCATCATCTGATGCTGCAGTTCTCTACCCAAGATCGTCGTGGGACACACTCGTGGACTGCTTCGGATCGTGGGTGAGTATTTTTGTGGTTTGTTATGTTAATATTTATTCCGGAAAAGACAATGGCTTCGGGGAACAATGTGACAAGTATTGGTAAGTATGTTACTCTATGTTATATGTACTGTATGTCTATGTATGTATTGTATGAATGTATTGTATGTATGTAGTATATATGTGGTATGTATGTAGCATGTAGTATGTATGTAGCATGTAGTATGTATGTAGTATGTATGTAGCATGCAGTATGTATGTAGCATGCATGTAGTATATATGTAGCATGTATGTAGCATGCATGTAGTATATATGTAGCATGTATGTAGCATGTATGTAGTATGTATGTAGTATGTATGTAGCATGTATGTAGTATATATGTGGTATGTATGTAGCATGTATGTAGCATGTATGTAGTATATATGTAGTATGTATGTAGCATGTAGTATGTATGTAGCATGTAGTATGTATGTAGCATGTAGCATGCATGTAGTATGTATGTAGTATGTATGTAGCATGCAGTATGTAGCATGTATGTAGCATGCATGTAGTATGTATGTAGTATGTATGTAGCATGTATGTAGCATGTAGTATGTATGTAGCATGTAGTATGTATGTAGCATGTAGTATGTATGTAGCATGCATGTAGTATATATGTAGTATGTAGCATGCATGTAGTATATATGTAGTATGTATGTAGCATGTATGTAGTATATATGTGGTATGTATGTAGCATGTAGTATGTATGTAGTATGTATGTAGTATGCATGTAGCATGCAGTATGTATGTAGCATGCATGTAGTATATATGTAGTATGTATGTAGCATGCATGTAGTATGCATGTAGTATATATGTAGTATGTATGTAGCATGTATGTAGTATATATGTAGCATGTATGTAGTATGTATGTAGCATGCATGTAGTATGTATGTAGCATGTAGCATGTATGTAGTATATATGTATTATGTATGTAGCATGTAGTATGTATGTAGCATGTATGTAGTATGTATGTAGCATGCATGTAGTATATATGTAGTATGTATGTAGCATGTATGTAGTATATATGTAGCATGTATGTAGCATGCAGTATGTAGCATGTATGTAGCATGTATGTAGCATGTATGTAGTATATATGTAGTATGTATGTAGCATGTAGTATGTATGTAGCATGCATGTAGTATATATGTAGTATGTAGCATGTAGTATGTATGTAGTATGTATGTAGTATGTATGTAGTATGTATGTAGCATGCATGTAGTATGTATGTAGTATGTATGTAGTATTTTTTTTTTTTTTTTTAACATTTAACACATTAGCCGGATGATGGGACTACTACTGTCCCATCATTGGCTAATGTGTCAATCACTGTCATGGTAGCAGGCATCGCCAGATGGGACTTGTAGTCCCATCGGACGATGCTTGCACAGACCCCCGGACATCAGCACAGCCCCCCGGCAGGCCGGCACAGCCCCCCGGCAGGCCGGTACAGACCCCCACAGGGTGCACAGACCACCGGCAGGCCGGCACAGCCCCCCGGCAGGCCGGTACAGACCCCCACAGGGTGCACAGACCACCGGCAGGCCGGCACAGCCCCCCCCGGCAGGCCGGTACAGACCCCGGGCAGTCCACACAGCCCCCGGCAGGCCGGCACAGCCCCCCGGCAGGCCGGCAGAGACCCCCGGAAGGCCCGAAATGACGGCGCATCATGATGCGCACACACCGCGCATCATGATGACGTCAGGCTGTCAATCAACTTTGAACTTCCGATTCCGATGCCGAATTCCGATATTGAAAAAATATCGGAAGTCGGTATCGGAATTCCGATACAGCAAGTATCGGCCGATACCCGATACTTGCGGTATCGGAATGCTCAACACTACCAATTACATATTCCACCATGGGTAGAACGCACACCCCATAAGGCCCCATGCCTAGACTACTGTTTGAAAATGTGACCTCTCAAATATGTGAATTTGACAATCTTTCCTGTCACATTGCAGTGGAAGATGTGATGAAACGGTGGAGAAGCATCCGGGACCAGTACCGCCGGGAATGCCAGCAGCGGTCCAGGAGTGGGGATGCTGGCCATGTAAAGCGCAAATATATATACTATGACTGGCTGTCCTTCCTCGCCCCAATTCTGGCTCTGAGACCGTAAGTACATACCTCACACCACATGACACAAAAACATTACACAAATACTTTACAGGGACAAAAATATTGATGTATTTTTGCCTCTGTTCTATTTCATAACAGAACTCAATCCAACCTTACGGATCGAGGAACGGCCTCAGAGACAGAGCCCATTATAGATCCTGTAGGGGAGGAGGTGGCTGGCCCATCTTCTCCCCCTACAAGAAGGATGGCTGAAGAGGAGGCATCACCAGAACACACAATGGCTGCCCTACACAACACACCACCAGGACGGTCTGCAGCTGCAATGTCACCCATCCTGGAAGAGATGGGCAACTTGAGCAGCAGCCCAATTGCCCAGATCAGGCCCTCCCCACAGGCTGCTCTAGCATCACGGCGAATAAGAAGAAGGCGCCAGGTCACCATTCAAGAGAGCAGGACCAATGTGGACACTGGGGTGCTGAATTACTTGTCCAGAGTCACTACAGATGATGGTGAGGAGGCCTATGCACGTAGCCTCACCCTTTATCTCCGTGCCCTTACCCGTGAGGTCAGGCTCCATATTAGGGGATGTATTCAGATCCTGCTTGATGCAAGCACCCCCCCCCCAATACCCCATATGAGGTGTTTGAATTTCTGGAGAGGTGGCAGCTCTCACCAAGAAATTTAATGCGCATGAGACCATCCACACAGATGCTTGCTCAAGCAGGGTCTGAACAGCCCCTAATACGTGGGCCAACACCTCAAGCCCTTCCTCCCCCTACCCATCCTTCAATTCCGCAGCCCCAAATGTCTTCCTCAAGTCAACCCCACCAATATGGCCACTTGTACCCACCCAGTGTTGGAGGCTGGTCCCAACCTGGTTGGGCACGATCTGGCTATCTTGGTGGGTATGAGCCACGGGCCTACCATAGCCAACAAGAAGCCCCTCACCATCATCATTACTCTGGCCAGTATCACCAACAGGCCCAGGAGGCTGGACAACAACAGCATCATGGGCAACAGTATGGCCCCACACAGGGCGATGTTGGCCACAATGTCCAGCAGCACCCACAGGCTGTTCCTCCCCGTTCCCCTTCCCCTACATATGAGGATTTATGAATCAAAAATTTGGAGATGTCCAGTTACATGTAACTGGTGCTTCTAATCTAGACAAAAAAACAGGTGTTCTCCTTCACCAACATTTAGAACATAATTTAACACTCACATTTTTAAACAATGTTTTCCAAACATATGAAACAATCCATCATGACAGGCAACGCTACCTCACGCCTTTCACACAGATATTACATGTGTGTATAAAAGAGAATATTTAAATGCGCTATACTGGTACCTGAAAAGATGAAAATACACTAATCACTTGCTAATGCATAGGAAAGGCGTGCTCGCCTTTAGTTAAGTAGTCAACTTTGTTATTAGCAATCTCTAGTAAACCAATTTGAGGCGACCAGCATTCTCAATATCACGCTCTCTCTATGTCTTAACAAGTGAGTTTTGTATTTTCATCCTTTCCAGTATAGCATGCTTAAATATTCTCTGTTCTACAGACAGGTAATATCTGTGTGAAAGATGTGAGGTAGCCTTGCCTGTCATGGTGGAATCTTTCTATGATTGGAAAACATTATGAGGAAATGTGAGTGTTATCTTATTGACTTTATTTAGGTGATGGAGCTCACCCTTTGTTGCCTAATCAAGGTTAATGTAGGCATGCAGCAATGTTGTTATTGCATAATGTTTGTTGCAGTTTTTTTCTGTAATGTTAATGTTACACCAAGTTAAAGAAGGCACAAAGGGTCATTTTGGCCATTGCCAAATTTGTGTTATGGCAAAATTATGTTTGCCTTTAAGCAAAACAAAAAAAAAAAAGGCAAAACTAAAAATTTGTCTGCTCTAGTTAACGTCTCTGTGTGATTTTTCACTATCCCTCACAACATACTAACAGACACCAACCAATGCAAAGAAACACTCATAGAATCATAAAAAGGCTTGAGTAATATATATTTAGACACACTTTTAAAAAAACAAATTATAACATAGACATAGCATTCTCTTGCCAAGAAGTTGCCCCCTCAGGTGAGATAAAGTAATTCGTGAATATATCACGCACTTTGAGGCCAGAGAGCGGTCTACGTTGAGGGATGATAGGTGGTCTCACCCTGCGCACATTGTCCAGCCTACGCACAACACCATCAGAGGAGGAACAATCATGTATCCTGGTGAAGTTATGCAGAACAACACAGGCTTTGACAACTTCATTCACATTTTGCTCACTCAACTGAATGGCAGACTGGAGTACCCGCCATTTGGCACAAAGAATCCCAAAGGAACACTCCACCAGTCGCCTAGCACGTGATAGGCGCAAGTTAAAAATTCTGCACCTGTGGTCAAGGTTGCGCCGGGGATATGGCCTCATGACATTACGTGATAACTGAAAGGCCTCATCTGCCACAAGGACATAAGGGACTGATTGTTCGGGGGAGCCTGGTAGCTGGCGTGGTGGTGGTAGATCCAACTGGTTGGTGCGTAGCCGCCGACCCATTATGGAAGTATTGAAGACTCTAGAGTCTCCCGTCCTTCCATAGGCCCCAATGTCAACAATTATAAACTTGTATTGAGGGTCTACCAGAGCCAACAATACAACAGAAAAGTATTGCTTATAATTGAAGAATTGGGAGCCTGAGTTCGGCGGCTTACGCACCCTGATATGTTTGCCATCCAGGGCCCCAATACAATTTGGAAACTGGCAGTCCTCCTCAAAGTCCCTTGAAATCCTTAACCAGTCTTCCATCCTGGGCTCGGGTAGGACCACCTGATGGAGTCTTGTCCAGATTTCTGCACATGTAGACCTCACTATGCCTGAAATGGTTGACTTTCCAATGAGAAACTCATGGTGGAGGGAGGCATAAGACAGGCCAGTGGACAGGAAGCTGTAGAACAACAGAAATAGTACAGGTTAGAATGGCTAAAGTAAAAAAAAAATCAGTTACATGCCAACCAAACTTGGTAGGAAATGAGAGAGAACAACACACACATATTTGGTGGCACAATGACTAAGTGATATGCTGGACATATTAGATGTAACATTCTGCTGTGTCAGGTGAAACATATTTTGAGTAAGATGAGGGTATTAAACTTTGTCCAAGAAGGCCAAAAAACATAAATTAACACACACATTATGAACATAGAGAATGTGGTTGTGTCGTACATACCGTATTGTGAGTAGAAGTCGCTGCTCTGCAGATATGGCTTTGCGCATCCTAGTGTCCTGAAAGGTGATCCCAGGGCGCACTGTCTCCAAGAGGCGATCAAATGTGGAAATGCTCATTCGACAGTACTGGTAAAATTTCTCCGGATGCTCCCGCAGAGACGAATAGAGGCGGTGAAAATGCCCTCTTGTGAGTCGTTGCCTCAAAAGTGGATGTACCCACATGCGTCTCCTCCTCCGCGGATCCACTATCACAGGATATGGTTGGCCAAAGCGCCGTGACAAAAGCCAGGTAAAGAGAACCTGCTCGGTTGTATTGAATCTCAGACCCTCTGCCATGCTGCACAAAGAACACCAACACACCTCGTGAAAGCAAGGTGACAAATGTACAGAATGGAGGCAGCCACCTGTTTCTGAGTGTCTAAATAGGGTGCAGGCTAATGATTTAAATTGTTTGCAGGCCTCAAAACCGTTAAATGTCCATTTTGCAAGGCTGCGAGAAAATCTCGCCATACGGATTGCATACAGATGCCACACGGATACACACATGCGCAAAATACACGACCTCACCCTGCTTACGGATGACCTACGGAGCACTATTTAGTGGTCATTGATCCGTATTACGCATGTAAAATACGGAGCGTATTTTGCGCAGGTTAGTGTGACTCCAGCCCAAGGCAAATGGTAACTGGATACAAAGCTTTCTGAATACTCCAACACACATGGGTGGCTGAGTCAGCCATAAAAGGCCTTGGGTGATGATGTTAGTGGCGTTTGCAGGGTAATTTGTGAAACTTAACGTAAACCACAGCAAAGAGCAGCGGTCATGATAGAATAAAGCAGGGTCTATCCCTGGAGCGAGGCAGTTGATTAACAGCTAACCCCTTAACGACCTCCAATACGCATTTTAACTGCAGTCATTAAGGGGCCTTATTCCTCAGTGCCACTTTTTAACGTCGCTGAGGAATAAGGAAATAGCGCACCCAGCAGCTGCAATTCCGTGGGTGTCGGCTGTACATGACAGCTGTCACTGTGCAGTATCGGCCATGGATGGTTTTGAAGCCAGTCTAGACCGATTATATCCTTAAATGCCGCTGTCAATCGTTACAGCAGTATTTAATTGATTACAAAGGGATTGCAAGACCCCCTTAGGCCGGGATCACACATGCGAGAAACACGGCCGAGTTTCACATGTTAATACGCGGCACTCGGGAGCGGAGCATGCGGCTGCATAGCAATACATGCGAGCCGTGTTTTTCGCATGTGTGATCCAGGCCTCAGTATAAGAATCGCGGGAGCAAATGGTTACCATGGTACCCTGAGGTCATGTGATTCCAGGGTACGGTGGCCTGTGAGATCCAGCTGGGTCTCTCAGGCTCTGTCAGTGATTCATCGACTAGTCTCATGCACTGCAGTACACAAGTACTGCAGTGTATGAAACCATAGATCAAAATAAAAATGATACATGTCCTGTAGTGGGAGTAAGTGAAAAACTAAGAAAAAATAAAATATGTAAAAAGGTAAAAAAAAAAAAGTGCACACAAATCACTAAAAGCAGTGTTGCCACACAAGACACATTTTTGATAAAACAAAAATAAAAAAAGTACACAACATTGGTATTGCGGCGTCCGGAATGAACCCCTCTATAAAACTGTTATTTATTCTGTATGACAAAAGCCATAAAAAAATAATAAAAAATGCCCAAAATGTCGCTTTTTCATCATACTTACTCACAAAAAAATGAATAAAAAGCGATCAGAAAGTCGTTTGTAAAATAACTGTATAAATGAAAACGCCAAACTGTCCCCTAAAAAATAGCCCTAATATGGCCCAGTCGGCAAACTAATAAAAAAGTTACAGCTCTCAGAATGTTGTGATGCAAAAATTCATTTTTGTAAAATATTGTTTTCAGTGTGTAAAAATAGCAAAGCAGAAAAAAATTTATATTTCTGGTATCGCTGTAATCGTACGTAAAACCAGGTAACGATAGTGACCCACCAGAAACACCTTGTTTGTTAGCCCACTTAGAAGATAACATTCTGGATGACATAGTAGCAGGAAATTTGTCACCTTCCCAAAGACAGTATGGCTGTTAATTGGTATCCAAAAATAGGGGCAGGGTCTTGGAGTTAGCAGGTCACACTTGTGTCATCAAACATGAGCCTCCCACTCGGGTCAGTTTTAAAACCCTGTAGAATTCCCCCTTACAAAATAAATTTTGGTAAAGTGGCCCCCCCTGTAGGCAATGGGAGGAAGGCAGATGGTGTCCAGACCTCGACATTGGGCAGAGGGGGGGTATGTAGTGATGCCAGGTAGGCAGGGGTTAAATCCTTGCATTGCAGGCTATTAGGTGCACCTGGCTAGCCCTGCATATAAACAGGCTAGGTTTCATCTACATCAGTATGCTGGGGAGGCTGAGCAGACTGATTGCGTATGAATATGGTATTTTATTACTTTGCTTTTTTCAATAATAAATGGGAACAAGATGGTCGGCGAGTAGAGATGAGCGACTTTGCCTTTTTTAGGGTCGAGTCGGGTTTCATGAAACCCGACTTTCTCAAAAGTTGAGTCGAACGAAATCGTCCGACTATCGTGAAAAGTCGAAGGTCCGACTGAAACACCTATCTCTCTCTCTCCACTGCACATGTCATCTCGTTGCCCACAGTGTACGTCCTTGCTCAGTGGCTGAAAAAAGTCACTTGCAAGCATTCTGGGAAATCCGACTTTGGCGCTCGGGTCGGCGACCGCATGGCCGACCTCACGCTATGGTCGGGTTTTGCTCGGCGAAACCCGACTTTAGCGAAAGTGGCGACTTTTGAATTTAACCGACCCATTTCGCTCAACTCTATCGGCGAGTATTTATTTCAAATAAAGGATTTGTTATTGCTGTGTGTTTATTTCAAAACTTACTATTGGGTTAGTAATTGGGGCATCTTAGGCTGGTTTTACACTTATCGTGTTTTTGCTGGCTGTTTTTGTGGCCCCAATGCATTTCTATGGGGCTGCAAAAACGGGCCGCAAAAATTAGTAGGAGGGCCGTGCTTCGTATGGCTGCTTTTGCGGCTGTGAAAAAATATCAAGCTTGCTCGATATTTTTCACGGCTTACAGATACGGCCACAATGCATTTCAATGATACCGCAAAAACAACGTTAGCTTGTTTTTGCGGTACACTGTATTTGCGGATCGCCGTTTTTCCCCCTGCTATTTGTTATAACAGGGAAAAGCGGCGATCCGAGAAGGTTTTTTGTGGCCCATTTTTGTGGAAGAACTTGGAACTTACGGCTATACGGCCCGCAAAAGTGACCCGTAAAAACGGGGCTCAAAAAACACGACAAGTGTAAAACCAGCTTTATAGACGCCTCTCCATTATTAGCACCCAAGCTCAATGTTGACTGACAATACAAAGCTGGCATCACCCCCAACCCTATTACCCCATTTGCTACCGCCACATGGCAAGTGGGAAGAGCTACCGCCACAGGGCAAGTGGGAAGAGCGAAGCTAAGCGCCAGATTTGGCGCATCTTATGGATGTGCCATTTCTGGGGCAGCTGAGGGCTGATGTTGGTAGCCTGGAAGGTGAGGGACAATATCTCTTTCCAGGCTAATAATATCAACCCACAGCTGTCTGTTTAGCCTTTGCTGGTTTGAATTGATAGGTAGACCCTATCACAGTTAGGAGTTTCCTCCCATTTGTAAACAGAAATGTACATATCAACTTGTCAAATAAAAAAAAAATCGCTATCAAAAACATTAAAACTGAACCAACACTTGGAAGTAGCAGTAAATCAAAAGCTTTCAATTTTCATTCTGTTAATTTTTTCCGTGTTTGGTCCTGGTAGACTGGCTAAATTAGGAGATGCGCACCGTGCTCTCAATTGCCAATTTTTTTTTTTAAAATACCGTTTATTTTTCACAATTAATCTTTGTTTGCCTTTGGAACAATTAATTTTGTTCTCAATGTTCCATTGGTCTGAGTATTAGAGTGTCGTACCTTCATAGTGGTCTGTTTACATCCGATGTTGTGATTTTCTGTTAAAGCTGCCATTTTGCTCCAACCTCCAGGGGATTAACGATCGTGGTCGCAGAGCGCGGGCAGCGTGTCAGGAGTCACATTCCATCAACAGAGCAAAGTGAAAGAGATGTAGCAGGTCTGTTGACATGATGTCAGCAGAAGCCACTGAATCACCAGCAGGAGCGTCCTGGGACCACTCTGTGCCGGCAGAGATCGGCACTGGGCAAAACAAGCAATTATCAGTCTGTTAGTTCTTTGGCCTCTACTAAAAAAAATGTAATAGTCCTGGATAACTCTTTTGACAAAGCGGACTCGTTGCTCTCTTGTTTGACTCCCCGTAAGGGTTTTGAGTGCTACATTATGTAACCCCTTATGGGGGGTACCAGAGGCGTAGCTAGGGGTTCAGCTGAGTGGGCCCCTAACCGGTTACCTTGATTACAACTCAGGTTGGCACATTTTAGTCGTGGATATAGGAGAACCTTAGCAGATGACCGCGCTGTAACTGAAAAAAATCTCTATACAAAAAACAATACTGATATTACCGCCATATGGTGACCTCATAGTGGTAGATACCAGTCCTGCAGAATGTACATGAGTTTACTATAAAGTTACAGATGATAACTTACAGGTCACGTTCTTTCTGATAATCGTTCACTTTTACATCTTACTCAGACCGACATGACGACTTCTCCAGCCAGGAATCATCTGCAGAGATTACAACAAAGACACATTTGACTTCTCACATTTCCAGCCCAGAACCCATCTATCTCCAACCTGTACAAACTACTCAACCCAATACTGAGCCGCTGCTGCCGTATGTGTCCCTATTACTGCACCTGATACCCCAATACTGAGCCGCTGCTGCCGTATGTGTCCCTACTATTGTACCTGCTGTGTGGCACAAAAGCAGAGCTCCTCTAACTGCCTCCCATAATAATGCCACCATTGTGCCCTTTACATAGCAGAGTGTCTCTTTTGTGTCCTCACAATAACTCCCACACTGTATATAGGCCCCCATACTGTATGATGGCCCCCACAGTAGCCTTTAAACTGTACTGTATAATGGCCCCCACATTAGCTCCTATACTGTATAATGACCCCTACATTTGCTCCCATGCTGTATAATGACTCCTGCATTAGCTCATCTGCTGTGTAATGGCCCCCGAATTAGCTCTAACACTGTGTAATGGCCCCCACAATAGCTATCACGCTGTATACTGGCCCCTCATTAGCTCCCATACTGTATACTGGCCCTTCATTAGCTCTCATGCTGTATACTGGCCACAGCATTAGCTCCCATACTGTATACTGGCCCCTCACTAGCTATCACGCTGTATACTGGCCCCTCACTAGCTATCACGCTGTATACTGGCCCCTCAGCTCCCATACTGTATACTGGCCTTTCATTAGCTCACGCTGTATACTGGCCCCTGAATTAGCTCCCATACTGTATACTGGCCCCTCACTAGCTATCACGCTGTATACTGGCCCCTCATTAGCTCCCATACTGTGTACTGGCCCTTCATTAGCTCACGCTGTATACTGGCCTGTTGTGAGTTCATTTTCCCCTTTGTCACTGAGGTCTGGTGAACTCCCTATTCTGGTGAAGGAAGGTAATGAGCCTGATTATCAGGCACCTGAACCTGATGAGGATGACTGGCTGAGTGGAGTCACGGACTGGATATAAGGCTGCCGACGCCCTTCTGCCCTGCGGGTGATTTCTCTGTGGACTTCTAGGACACCAGTCTGATTCCTGCTCCTCTAAGCTAAGTTTTTCTGCTTTGCCTGTTTGCATTAGTGTTTTTTTGTTTTTGTTTTCCTTGTTTTTCTGGATTCTGCCATTCCCTGCTGGGGTGAGCTGAATCTCCTTTTGCCTGTTACTCTGTCTTCAGAATATTCCTGAGTACTGACATAGCTTTTTTGAAGCCTAGCGTCTTCAGGGCCTTTTTCACTGTCAGTCTATTGGCTCTTATTTTCATAGGGTTTTTCACAGATTGCAGACAGCAGCCTTCCTGTCCTTTCCTATCTAGCTAGATTGGGCCCCGTCTTTGCTCAGTCTATCTTTCTGCCTGTGTTAGTGTTTTCATCTTGCTTCACCGTCATTATATGTTGGGTCCTGCCTATTGCTTTGGGGTCTGCTCTGGGGCAGTTTAGTTTTCCCCTTTCTTTCTTTAGGCCTAGCTATTTCTCCGGCTGTGATCGAGGGGTCTAGGGCATTGTAGGAACCCCCCACAGCTACTGCTAGTTGTGTTGATAGGTTCAGGGGTCTGCAATCCGATAGCTGCCAACTTCTCTGGTTTTCTGGACTTAGCTAGCATTTCTGTTTTTGCCTCCTACGGTGACTCAATCATAACACTGGCCCCTCACTAGCTATCACGCTGTATACTGGCCCCTCATTAGCTCCCATACTGTATACTGGCCCTTCATTAGCTCAAGCTGTATACTGGCCCCTGCATTAGCTCCCATACTGTATACTGACCCATCATTAGCTCACGCTGTATACTGGCCCCTCATTAGCTCCCACGTTGTATACTGGCCCCTGCATTAGCTCCCTTACTGTATAACGACCCCTGCATTAGCTCACATAGTGCATAATGACCCCTGCATTAGCTCTCACGCTGTATAATGATCCCTGCATTAGCTCTCACACTGTATACTGGCCCCTGCATTAGCTCCCATATTGTATACTGGCCCCGCATTAGCTCTCACGCTGTATACTGGCCCCCCGCATTAGCTCCCATACTGTATACTGGCCCCGGATTAGCTCCCATACTGTATACTGGTCCCGCATTAACTCCCATACTGTATACTGCCCCCCCATTAGCTCCCATACTGTATACTGGCCCCCAATTAGCTCCCATACTGTATACTGGCCCCGCATTAGCTCCCATACTGTATACTGGCCCCCCATTAGCTCCCATACTGTATACTGGCCCTGCATTAGCTCCCATCCTGCATACTGGCCCCTGTTGTGAGTTCATTTTCCCCTTCACCATTGAGGTCTGAGGAACTCCCTCTTCTGGTGAAGGAAGGTAGTGAGGCTGATTACCAAGCACCTGAGCAGGATTATGATGACTGGGTGACTGGAATTGCTGACTGGATATAAGGCAGCTGACGCCCTTCTGCCTTGCTGGTGATTTCTCAGAGGGATTCTAGGAGACCAGTCTGATTCCTGCTCCTCAAAAGCTAAGTTTTCTGCTCTGCTTTTTGCATTTGTGTTTTGGTTTTGTTTTGCCTTGTTTTTCTGGATTTCTGCCATTCCCTGCTGGGGTGAGCTGAATTCCTTTTTGCCTTTTTGCTCTGTCTTCAGAAAATACCTGAGTACTGATATAGTCTTTTTGAAGCCTAGCGTCTTCAGGGCTTTTTTTTCCCTATCAGTCTGTTGGCTCATGTTTTGATAGGGTTTTTGCAGATTGCAGACAGCAGCTTTTCTATCCTGTCCTATTTAGTTAGCTTGGGCCCCATTATTTGCTCAGCCTATCTTTCTTTCTGTGTTAGTGTTTTTTCATCTTGCTTCACCGTCATTATATGTTGGGGGCTGCCTATTGCTTTGGGGTCTGCTCTGGGGCAGTTTAGATTTCCCTTTCTGTCTTTAGGCTATTTAGTTCTCCGGCTGTGATCGAGGGGTCTAGGGCACCGTAGGAACCCCCCACGGCTACTGCTAGTTGTTGTTGATAGGTTCAGGGGTCTGCAATCCGATAGCTGCCAACTTCTCTGGTTTTCTGGACTTAGCTAGTATTTCTGTTTATGCCTCCTACGGTGACTCATTCATAACAGGCCCCTGTATTAGCTCCCATACTGTATACTGGCCCCCCATTAGCTCTAGCACTGTATAATGGCCCCTGCTGTAGCTCCCATACCTTTGATTCTGGTCTCTGTCCGTCCCTGTCTGTGGGCTACAACTTGCACAGCTCTGATATATATGACAAAGAGCTAAATAGAAGAAAATAGGAACAGCCAGTGGGTGTGTATAGAGGCCGACGTATGGGTATAGCTCCCTGAATGTACCCAGGTGACCCTAAAAGAAATACTCTTGTCGGGACAAGACCCCAAAGAGGGAACTGGAAAGAAAGAGGGAATTAGAAGAGAGGGAGGTAAAATATCACTCATGTAAAGAAGAAACTGTGCCCTCTGGTACGTCTTCTCTTTTATTCCCTTTTCTACCATTGGAGTGGTCTTGTCCAGACTGAGTATACGTTCAGGGGTCTATATGTGATCATCTATATGCACCTGCTGGCTGTTTATATTTTCTTCTATTTGGCCCTTTATCAGATATATTCATCCTCAACTTTGTGGGGATTGTTTTTTATAATAAAAAGTTATATACCGTAATTGGGTTTTCATGCTTGCCACCCTGTGTTTACAATATGGACGATAGGACCCTCACCCCGGCTACAGGACCAAGTCACAGGGTGTGTGTATGTGTATATATACTGTATATATACATATATATGTAGAGAGATATTAGAAATATACGGCTGCCCAACATTCCAGGCATTTACCGATCTTCAATATAGCAGCAAAAAATGAAGGTTGCACACCATTTAGACAAAATGAAAAAAGCTGAGTTTTGGTTCTCCTGGAAAAAGGTTCTCAGTGAAGCGAAATGTTGCTGAGCCCCAAAGGGCTATTAAAACACTGTTTTTTAATTTTGTCAATGGTGCTCTGGCTTCATTTTTTTTGCTACTACTTGCACATTTATATACCGTATCTAGAGTATATATATATATATATATATATATATATACAGTCATATGTAAAAGTTTGGGCACCCCTATTAATGTTAACCTTTTTTCTTTATAACAATTTTGGTTTTTGCAACAGGTATTTCAGTTTCATATATCTAATAACTGATGGACTCAGTTATATTTCTGGATTCAAATGAGGTTTATTGTACTAACAGAAAATGTGCAATCTGCATTTAAACAAAATTTGACCGGTGCAAAAGTATGGGCACCCTTATCATTTTCTTGATTTGAACACTCCTAACTACTTTTTACTGACTTTCTGAAGCACTAAATTGGTTTTGTAACCTCATTGAGCTTTGAACTTCATAGCCAGGTGTATCAAATCATGAGAAAAGGTATTTAAAGTGGCCACTTGCAAGTAGTTCTCCTATTTGATTCTCCTATGAAGAGTGGCATCATGGGCTCCTCAAAACAACTCTCAAATGATCTGAAAACAAAGATTATTCAACATAGCTTTTCAGGGGGAAGGATACAAAAAGTTGTCTCAGAGATTTAACCTGTCAGTTTCCACTGTGAGGAACATAATAAGGAAATGGAAGAACACAGGTACAGTTCTTGTTAAGCCCAGAAGTGGCAGGCCAAGAAAAATATCAGAAAGGCAGAGAAGAAGAATGGTGAGAACAGTCAAGGACAATCCACAGACCACCTCCAAAGACCTGCAGCATCATCTTGCTGCAGATGGTGTCACTGTGCATCGGTCAACAATACAGCGCACTTTGCCCAAGGAGAAGCTGTATGGGAGAGTGATGCGAAAGAAGCCGTTTCTGCAAGCACGCCACAAACAGAGTCGCCTGAGGTATGCAAAAGCACATTTGGACAAGCCAGTTACATTTTGGAAGAAGGTCCTGTGAACTGATGAAACAAAGATTGAGTTGTTTGGTCATACAAAAAGGCGTTATGCATGCGCTGTATTGTTGACTGATGCACAGTGACACCATCTGCAGCAAGATGATGCTGCAGGTCTTTGGAGGTGGTCTGTGGATTGTCCTTGACTGTTCTCACCATTCTTCTTCTCTGCCTTTCTGATATTTTTCTTGGCCTGCCACTTCTGGGCTTAACAAGAACTGTACCTGTGTTCTTCCATTTCCTTACTATGTTCCTCACAGTGGAAACTGACTGGTTAAATCTCTGAGACAACTTTTTGTATCCTTCCCCTGAAAAGCTATGTTGAATAATCTTTGTTTTCAGATCATTTGAGAGTTGTTTTGAGGAGCCCATGATGCCACTCTTCATAGGAGAATCAAATAGGAGAACTACTTGCAAGTGGCCACTTTAAATACCTTTTCTCATGATTTGATACACCTGGCTATGAAGTTCAAAGCTCAATGAGGTTACAAAACCAATTTAGTGCTTCAGGAAGTCAGTAAAAAGTAGTTAGGAATGTTCAAATCAAGAAAATGATAAGGGTGCCCATACTTTTGCACCGGTCAAATTTTGTTTAAATGCAGATTACACATTTTCTGTTAGTACAATAAACCTCATTTGAATCCAGAAATATAACTGAGTCCATCAGTTATTAGACATATGAAACTGAAATAGCTGTTGCAAAAACCAAAATTGTTATAAAGAAAAAAGGTTAACATTAATAGGGGTGCCCAAACTTTTACATATGACTGTATATGAAGAGGGAAAGACACATATTCTTCCCTGTGCTGTCCTGAAGCCGGGGTGACGTCTATCAGGGCAGTGCATGATACTGACCACTCCTGTCAGTGGCTCTGAGGCACAGTGAGATTTATGGCAGCTGATTTGCACTGACAGACGCCTTCTGAGCTGTATAAAAGTTCAAGTAGCCGCCACAAATCTACTGTGCTTCAGATACAAGAAAATAAACCATCCAGGACTTGTAAGGAGGTGAGCAGCATCCTGCCCCCTCCTCACTGCACAGACACCTCAGGGCCCCCGAGTTCTAACTCACAGCACCATCTTGTCTTACTCTGAAGAAGAAGCTGGTCTCTCCTCCTGCAGACACACAGGGTGAAATGTGGGCGAGTCTGCTGCTGTTTGCTGGAGACAGCTTAAGGCTATGTGCACACGCTGCGGATTCACCTGCGGATTTTTCCGTGCGGATCCGCAGGTAAAACGGCAGGTAAAGTGACCTGCGGGTTTCCCCTGTGGTTTGACACCTGGACAATGGAATAGGTGGCAAACCGCAGCGGAATCCGCAGAAAGAATTGACATGCGGATTTCAAACTGCAGCTTTTCTGCAGTGAAAAATCTGAAGCATGTGCACTGCGGATTTGAAATACCATTGACTAACATGGTACTGTACTATGTCTGCGGAACTGCTGCGGATCCGCAGCAGAATTCGCAGCGTGTGCACATACCCTTAAGGTACAGTCTCCCTGCAACTACAGTGGAGCTTACCTACATCTGTGAGCTGCGCACGCTGACATGGTTAACAGTGGCAGAAGCTCTCGGTGTGGGTGGGCCCCCCTCAGAGCAAGGGGCCCGGGGCGACTGCCCCCTCTGCCCCCCTGGTAGCTACGCTACTGGGGGCTACGCATCAGCACTTGGTCTAGATCACCATATTAAATTGTGGGCAAGTGAGGAGTACTTCAATTTTATGTTGACAATATAGCCAGAATGTCGGTACACACAGCACCGTTTAGTCTCCTCATTTCCTGGTAGTGTCAATAGTGTAGCCTACTGAAGCCCACTACTGTACATGATTGGCCTCTGGAGAATTGAAAGTTGTTATTTTTAGTCATAAACTGGGGCATTTAGCTTTACAGAAACATGTTAGGTATGCACATGGCATGACATTTATGGCAGTTTAGTAGGGGAAAATAATGTGAAAGGTTCTCTCTAAGGATATGAAATTTTTTGGTTTGTTTTAAAATAGTACATTTTTCAAAATTATTGGCAAATTTCAGATATTTTCATAAATAAACTTAACGACTTAAATTTAGCACTAACACAAAGAACAAAGTGTCACAAAAAATCGATCTCAGAATCAATCATTCCAGAGACATGAAGTGACACGTCAGGAAGGTGAAAAGAGGCTTTTTTTAGTAAGAGGTTAACCTATAAGGGGGCTAGATGCAAGCACAAAACTAATTTCACCTAAAATACCTTTAGGCTATGTGCACACGCTGCGGTTTTTGCTGCGGTTCCGGCCCTGTGGAACTGCAGCAGTTCCGCAGACATGGTACAGTACCATGTTAGGCTATGGCAATTCAAATCCGCTGTGCTCACGCTGCGTTTTTTTCCGCGCGGTTTTGCTGCGTTTTTTTTTCCGCAGCATGTCAATTGTTTCTGCGGATTCAGCTGCGGTTTCACACCTTTAACATAGTAGAGGTGTGAAACCGCAGGTCACTTTACCTGCGGTTTTACCTGCGGTTCCGCGGGAAAAAACCCGCAGGTGAATCTGCAGGGTGTGCACATAGCCTCATAGTATAGTCAGTATATTCACTGTCCTGGTTTGTAAGACTTCCAATCCATTCTTAGAAATGTTGTCACCCCTACAGAAACATCTATTGCTTCACTTACAGGGACGTGACTACACTGTACCCCAGAGGAGCACAAATGCCTGTAACACAACACCTCAGGGTAGCAGCACCACTACTAGATGTGTCTGAATAGGCCAAATGCCAGGCTGCCAATCACCGTTCTGACGCCAGCTGCTGATCTGCGCTGGTAGCTTTGTGATCTTTTTAAACATATTTATTTGTGGATTCAGCACCACCTTGTGGCTAACAACAGGAAAAAAGTTAGATTTAAAAAAATAAATAAATAAATTTTTTTTTGCTTTTTTTCATTGTGAAATTACACATTTTTGTCACTTTTTAAAACAATGTCACGTTCCATTTGTTTCTGTTTTATAGCAGTTTTTGCATGCAGTTTAAGGGTATATGCACACTGGGTATTTGCAACAGATTTTTCTGAGAGTGTTGTCAGGAAAAACGCTACCTAAAATACGATATGTGTTTTTGATGCCTTTTTAATAGTTCCCTCCCCATAAATAAATGGGTGAAAACCACTGAAAGAATTGCCTTACTGCAGATTTGGAAAAAAAATGCTTTGATGTGTCAAATCCACAAGAAAAAATAAGCAGCGTGTGCATGAGATTTCAAAAATTTTCTTGACTTTACTGGTCCTGCAAAACACTGTTTTTTTTTCTGTGTCAAAAACTGCTGCAAAAATGCAGTGTGTGAATATGGCCCTATGCAGGTAACGCAACATAAAATGTCTCATGTGTTTGCAGTCTTTTTTAAACCTGCAGCTCTTATGGAGAAAAGCCCTTGGGACATTTCCTAGCAAGGTGTCTATAGAAAAGCTGCAATTCTGATTCCTGCTTACTATATGGTTTTTAATGCTTGTTTTTCTCCACGCAAATGAATTGGCAAAACTATGATTAACACAGCGTGCACCAATAAAAAAAAAAGGGTAGAAAGAAATGTCATAGATTTAGTGTATGGTAGCATTCCTATTCATGTGGAGTGAGAAACATGCAAAATATTCTGGCAGCATTACTATTGTGACTCTGTGAGTCTCTACCATAATCGAGAATTCCGGCGATTGATACATCTAGTTTTACACCTATTTACGTTTTACGGCTTAATGAGAAAGGTGGTTTGCTTAAAATATACCTACAAATTATAAAGCGTTATAATGTACTTAAAGTGATCATTATTATTACAATTATTATTAATTATTATTATTATTATAACATTGATGCTTGTTGTTTCTCATACACTGGTATTCCTCATAGACACATTTTCATTAACATATGAAGCCAATGGAGGGCAGTATAAGCTAAACTGCAGAAAATAACTTGTCACTATTTCCAGTTGCTCTGGACTTGTTCTGGTTCTCTTCTGTGCCTGGACCTCCTGATGTTTGACTTCTGGTTATTCCTGACTACACTTGTGCAGTGTTAAACTGCCGCCAACTGGCAACATGCATGCTGGTTGGCGGTCGTTTAATGGCCTGTTTCTATAGGCACTTCAGATGTGCGGTGAACAATCAGTAATAGATCGGTCTGTGCACATAGACTACCATTAGACCCACAGGACGATGGTTTACCCAGGAAGATGTGCTTTTGAGGACAATAATCTTTTGTGCAAAGCACAACGATGAGGGGCAGAAGATTGATGAAGCCAATGCCCCTAAGGCCGGGGTCACACTAGAGAGGAATACGGACGAGTGAGAGGCGCTAAAAGCACGCATTACACACGGACAAATGATTCTCTATGGGGCAGATCCCAACAGCCGTATAATTCTCGCCCATATTCTACGGTCCGTGCCAATCGCAGCATGCTGTGATTGTCAGCGTACTACGCCCATAATACGCCAATGCAAATCTATGGGTGCGCAAAAAATACGGATTACACACAGACCAGATGTGTGACTTGCGAGAAGTACGCAGGTATTTTGGCAGGTGACAGGAAATGGGCCAATCCATCATCAGGAAGCCTAGACATGCAAATGAGCTCAAAAAGCGCTCCAGACATCCAGGAAGTACGCCACGGAGTACAGCAGCGTCATGGCGCCATATTTCCTCAATGTGGAGATGCTCATTGTACTGGTTCAGGAGCGGCCAGAACTCTAGGACCAACGTGATGCCCATTATGCCAATTGGGCAAAAAAGGAGGCGTCATGGAGGCGCATATGTCGCCAGATGTTCCACGATTTTGGTGATCGGCTACGTGAGGAGCAGCAGCAACTGAGTAAGTACAAGCCAAAAAATGATTAAAATTACCTCACATCAAAAAATGCATATAGAATCAGCCCCCCCCCCCTTCTTGTGCTTGCACTTTTTTCCTCAAGAGGCGGGTAGATTTTGATGTGACCCATGGTTTTCCACTGCCATAATTTGGCCCAGGCCACAAGGTCCTCATCCTCCTAGCCAACCAAGTTAGTAAGTGTAGTTACTTGATACATGAACTATTGTGACCCTGTGTATCTGGCCTGGATGCCCCAATTATATATGCCACCCTGGGTAGAAAGAACACCCCAGAAGGCCACATGCCTAGGCTACTGGTAGCAAATTTGACCTATAAAATATGTGAAATTGAGAATATTTCCTGTCACATTGCAGTGGAAGATGTGATGAGACGCTGGCGCAGCATCCGCGACCAATACAGACGGGAACGTCAGCAGCGGTCCAGGAGTGGTGATGCGGGCCACATAAAGAGGAAATACATATATTATGACCGCCTCTCCTTCCTCGCCCCTATTCTGGATCTGAGACCGTAAGTAGATATCTCACACCACATTACACAGATACTTTACAGGGCCAAAAATATTGATTTATTTTTGGCTCTGTTCTATTTCATAACAGAACTCAGTCCAACCTTACGGAGAGAGGAACTGGCTCAGATACAGAGCCCATCATTGATCCTGTAGGGGATGAGGTGGCTCGCCCATCTTCTCCCCCTACAAGAAGCATGGGTGAAGAATCCTCTCAGGAAAACCCAGTGCCTGCACCACAAACCCCACCACCAGGACCACATCCACAACCAGGACCGTCTGCTGCTGCACCATCAGCCATACAGGAGGAGCAGGACAACATGAGCAGCAGCCCAACTGCCCAGATCCGGGGCTCCCCACAGCCTGCTGGACCATCCCGGCAAGGAAGAAGAAGGTGCCATATCCCTGCCCAAGATACCCGTACCAATGTGGATACAGGGGTCCTCAACTATCTGTCTAGAGTCAATAATGATGATGGCGAGGAGGCATACTCACGCAGTCTGGCCCTTTATCTTCGTGCCCTTCCCGTGAGGTGAGGCTCCGTATTCTAGGATGTTTTCAGATCCTGCTTGATGCTTGCACACACCCCAATACCCCATATGAGTTATTTGAATATCTGGAGAGGTGGCAGCTTTCACCCAGAAATCTAATGCGCCTTAGACCACCCACACACATGCTTGCTCAAGCAGGCTCTGAGGATCCTCAAATACATGGGCCTACACCTCACCCCCTTCCTCCCCCTACCCAACCTTTACAACAGCAGCCACATATGTCTGGCTCTAGCCAACCTCACCAATATAGCCACTTTTTCCCACCCAGTGTTGGAGGCTGGTCCCAACCTGGTTGGGGACGACATGGCTATATTGGTGGGTAAGAGACACGGGCCTACCCGACCCAACAAGATGCCCCTGTTCATTATCAGTCTGGCCAGTACCAAGCCCAATCCCAGGAGGCAGTACACTACCCACATCATGGGCAACAGTATGCACCCACACAGGGCGATGGGCAAGTTGGGCAAAGTAGCCAGCAGCAAACACAGGCTGGTCTTCCGCCTTCTCCTCCCCCAACGTACCAAAATGTATAAGATTTCCATTTTGTTATTGGATAATGTTATTTGTGTTGTTTTAGATGTGTGAAAATTTTATTGTCACACAATGTTCACATCTGCAAAAAGGCCAATTTGGCCCATTGCCACATTTCTGATATGGCAAGAATATGTTTTGCTTTAAAACCAAAAAAAAAAAAAAAAGGCAAAATTAAACATTTGTCTACTACATCTACGTCTCTGTCTCATTTCTAAAAAACCGTGTCAGCATACTAACATACGCTTACCAATTGTCACGCTTACCGCCTTCTCCGGCCCCGCCGGCTCCACGCTAGCCGCTCCCGCCTCATGCACGGCTCCTGCTGTCGCCTCCCTGTCGGGCTCAGCGTCGCCCGTGGCCTCCGGGAGCGCCCGCCTCCTTTGGCGCGCCCCTGCAGCGGGCGCGCGCTCGCCTGCACTCCTGCCTTCGGGTCCATGCTCTGTCCCGGTGGTCTCACTGTCACATTCTGCCCCCGTGCCTCACATTATGCCCCCTCCTGCGTCTCACTGTCGCATTCTGCCCCCCTCCTTTGTCTTACTGTCACATTCTGCCCCCTCCTGTGTCTCACTGTCACATTCTGCCCCCTCCTGTGTCTTACTGTCACATTCTGCCCCATGTCCATTTTGCCCCCATGTCTCACATTTTGCCCCCTCCTGTGTCTCACTGTCACATTCTGCCCCCTTGTCTCAAATTCTGCCTCCTCCTGTGTCTCACTGTCACATTCTGCCCCCTTGTCTCACATTCTGCCTCCTCCTGTGTCTCACTGTCACATTCTGCCCCCTTGTCTCACATTCTGCCCCCTCCTGTGTCTTACTGTCACATTCTGCCCCATGTCTCACATTCTGCCCCCATGTCTCACATTCTGCCCCCTCCTGTGTCTCACTGTCACATTCTGCCCCCTTGTCTAACATTCTGCCCCCTCCTGTGTCTCACTGTCACATTCTGCCCCCATGTCTCGCATTCTGCCCCCTCCTGTGTCTCACTGTCACATTCTGCCCCCATGTCTCGCATTCTGCCCCCTGCTGTGTCTTACTGTCACATTCTACCCCCATGTCTCACTTTCTGCCCCCTCCTGTGTCTCACTGTCACATTCTGCCCCATCCTGTCTTACTGGCACATTCTGCCCCCACGTCTGCATTCTGCCCCATCATGTCTTGCATTCTGTCCCCATGTCTGCATTCTGCCCCATCATATCTGCATTCTGCCCCCATGTCTTGCATTCTGCCCCATCATGTCTGCATTCTTCCCCCATGTCTTGCATTCTGCCCCATGTCTTGCATTCTGCCCCCATCATGTCTGCATTCTGCCCCCATCATGTCTTGCAATCTGCCCCCATCATGTCTTACATTCTGCCCCCCTGCAGCGGGCGCGCGCTCGCCTGCACTCCTGCCTTCGGGTCCGCACTCTGTCCCGGTGGTCTACCCGCGGTGCATGTGCGCCTTGCGCCTCAGTACTTAGTACAGGCCAAGCCAATCCTCCCCGCCTTCCTGACCCTGCTGACCGGACCTGGAACTCTGGTCTCCATAAGAGGCAGCCTCTTCCTCGGAATCACTGCCTGATCGTCACTTGTGTCTCTCTGTGACTCTGGCTCCCAGTCTGCCTGTTGTTTCCCGTGCTCCTTGTTTAACCTGGTCCTTGTGTTTCCCCAGTTCCCGCCATCTCGTGTCCGCTTCCAGCCTGTGTCTTCGTCTGACCCGTGTTTCACCGTTCCTGCCTTATCTGCCAGTATCCGCCAGCCTCCGTTCCTGAGTTCCAGTCCTACCGGTTCCGGTCCAGCTCCTTCATCTGCCTGCCTGCTAGTTCTCTTGTCGTGCCTCCGGCCTCCTCGGGTACCAGCTGCCGTGGTGAGTAGTTTCCCCTGGGCCTGTCCCTAACGCTCCCTGTATAGGGGGTGGTCCACCTGGCCCGCTCGCCCAGGGGAGGTTCGCTTGCCGCGGTCCAGTGGGTTCACCCTTGGGAACCATCACACCAATGCAATTCAACAGTCATAGAATCAGAAGGGTAAGAAATATATATATTTAGACACACAGAAACCAAAATATTATAACATAGACACAGCATGCTCTTGCCAAGAAGTTTCCCCCTCAGGTGCCATAAAGTAATTTGTGAAAATATCACGCACTTTGAGGCCAGAGAGCGGTCTACGTTGAGGGTTGATAGGTGGTGTCGCCCTACGCACATTGTCCAACCCACGCACAACACCAGCAGAGGAGGAACAATCATGTATCCTGGTGAAGTTATGAAGAACCACACAGGCTTTAACTACTTCATTAACATTTTGTTCACTCAGCTGAATGGCAGACTGGAGTACCCGCCATTTTGCACAAAGAATGCCAAAGGAACACTCCACCAGTCGCCGAGCACGTGATAGGCGTAAATTACAAATTCTGCACCGGTGGTCAAGGTTGCACCGGGGATATGGCCTCATGACATTGCGCATTAACTGAAACGCCTCATCTGCCACAAGGACATAAGGGACAGATTCTTGAGTGGAGCCTGGTATCTGGCGTGGTGGTGGTAGATCCAACTGGTTGGTGCGTAGCCGCCGAGCTATAATGGAAGTATTGAAGACTCGAGAGTCTCCCGTCCTTCCATAGGCCCCAATGTCAACAATTATAAACTTGTATTGAGGGTCGACCAGAGCCAACAATACAACAGAAAAGTATTGTTTATAATTGAAGAATTGGGAGCCAGAGTTCGGCGGCTTACGCACCCGGATATGTTTGCCATCAAGGGCCCCAATACAATTAGGAAACTGGCATTCCTCCTCAAAGTCCCTTGATATCCTCAACCAGTCTTCCATCCTGGGCTCGGGCATGACGAGTTGATGTAGTCTTGACCATATTTCACTACATGTCGACCTGACTATGCCAGAAATGGTAGATCTTCCAATCAGAAACTCATGGTGGAGGGCGGCATAAGACAGGCCAGTGGACAGGAAGCTGAAGAACAACAGAAAAGGAACATTTTAGAATGCACAAATTAACCAAAAAACAGGTACATACATAACAAACTTGTTAGAATTTCAGATCACACACCTTTTCGGTCGCACAATGACTAAGTGATATTCAGTACATATTACACATATCATTCTGGTCTGTAAGTTTCAACATATCTGGAATAAGATGAGGGCATTAAAATTAGTCCATGAAGCAATAAATACATACTTTGGGCAACACATCATGAACATAGAGAATGTGGTTGTGTATTTTACATACCGTAATGTGAGCAGAAGTCGCTCCTCTGCAGATATAGCTTTGCGCATCCTTGTGACCTGAAAGGTTATCCCGGGGCGCACTGTCTCCAAGAGTTGATCAAATGCTGCAAGGCTCATGCGACAGTATTGGTAGAATTTTGCAGAATGCTCCCGCAGAGAAGAATAGAGGCGGTGAAAATGACCTCTTGTGAGTCGTTGCCTCAAAAGTGGATGTACCCACATTGGTCTCCTCCTCCGCGGATCCACTATCACTGGGTATGGGTGACCAAAGCGGTGTGACAAAAGCCATTTGAAGAGAACCTGCTCAGTTGTGTTGAAACTCAGACTGTCTGCCATGTTGCACATACAACACCAACACACCTAGTGAAGGCAAGGTCACAAATGGACAGAATGGAGGCTGCCACCTGTTCCTGAGGCAATAAATAGGGTGCAGGCTAATGATTTAAATAGTTAGCAGGCCTCAAAACCGTTAAATGTCCATTTTGCAAGCCTGCGAGAAAATCTCGCAATACGGATTCCATACGGATTCCATACGGATTACATACAGATGCTGACATGCGCAAAATACGCGACCACACCTTGCTTATGGATGACATACAGAGCACTATTTAGGGGTCATTCATCCGTATTACACATGTAAACTACGGACCGTATTTTGCGTCGGTTAGTGTGACCCCGGCCTAAAAGGGCGAATAAGGTACATATAATCGCGCTATTGCAGGGCACAGGCACAGGATTCTGGGGTCACCAATACACGTCAGTGACAGATTCCCTTTGAAGAATAAGACACTTTGCACTGTTTGTAAAAAAAATATTAAGGCATGCTTGATTTTTTTTTATAGGTCAAGAAACTTATACAGATTATTTTGACTGTTAGGCTGGGGTCACACTAACCGACGCAAAAATACGGTCCGAGGGCAGATTTTAATAGCCTTGAGAGGGACCATTGTTTTTGCCCCCCCCCGGCTACAAAAATCTGCCCCCAGACACCCCAGAAAAGGCACATCTATAAGATGTGCCTTTTATGGCCTTAATCCTCTCTATTCCCATTGCCCTGTAGCGGTGGCGAATGGGTTAATAACAAAGGGTTAATGTCACTATTCGATTGGAAGGTGACATTAAGCCGATTAATAATGGAGAGGTGTCAATAAGACACAGATCCATTATTAATCCTAGACTATGAAAGAGTTAAAAAAGACACACACAGACATTAAATAAAAATACTTTTAATGAAATAAAGACAACAAGTTTTTGATACATTTTTATTACTCTGCTATTCCAAAATAAAACCATGACCTGCAAAAAAAATAACACGAAAATCAACAATATCCTTACCTCTCCTCCGTTCAGTCATGTCCCACGCTGTAATCCTTCACAAGGGGTTAAATAGTTTACAGTGAGGACCGTTGCTAATGCGACCAGCCCCACTGTAAACACTACTGCAGAATGAATTGATTCAGCTCTGCGCAGCCTCACTGGCTGCCTGAAGATGAACTAATTACAGTGGGAACGTTTCTGCATTTTTTCCCACGCTCATTAGTTCACCTCAGGTCAGCCAGGGGACTCCCCGCAGCCTCAGTGACGTCATTATTAATCGGCTTAATGTCACCTTCCAATCGAATGGTGGCATTAACCCTTTGCTATTAATGCATTCGCCACCACTACAGGGCAATGGGAATAGAGAGGATAAGTGCCATAAAAGGCACATCTTATTCTGGGGTGTCTGGGGGCAGATTTTTGTAGGCGGGGGGCAAAAACAATGGTCCCTCTCAAGGCTATTAAAATCTGCCCTCACTCACCTGCTTTACCTCTCTGGTTGACAAATTACCGCAGGAGCCCATACAATTTTTTACAACGAATTAACCCCTTAAATTAACACCTACAGCTCCCAAATTTTACACATCAAGCCTCATCTCATTACTAGTGAAAGACATATAAAAAAAAACATGAAATGAAATGGTTTACTGTATGTAAACCATGTGTCATTCCATGTCGGGTTGGGGAATGAGTTTGCAGAAGCCGGCAAGTGTTTCAGCGGCTATTCTGCTATGTAGAACTCTATGAAATATAAATATATGTATATATATGTGTCTCAATCACATGTGTGTGTGTGTATATATATATATATATATATATATATATATATCTATATCTATTCTATACGTATATATCTATTCTTTCTATTCTTTATTAACAGGGCAGTTTCTAGGGAATTTTGCCAACAGGGCGAACATCGAAAAAGCGCCCCCCCGAACATTAACATGCTGAATACTTTAGATAAACTTAGATAAACGTGTCTTACCTTTGCATCAATCCAATCCTCGAAGGCATCACCTCTCGATATTACACACAAAGACAGCAGGCTAAGCACCACAGTATCCTCAAAAAAATAAAATAAATACATCACTGCAGTAATAATATCCCTTAATTGGCCCCTATGGTAATAATATCCCCCATCCTGACCCCTGTGTGTCTCATTCCTGACTTCAGCCATATTTTCTCTCATCCTGCCCTCATGAGTATCCATTCTGCCCCCATATGATCTCCCGATCCTGCCCCGTCTACATCTTATCCATAATGCCCCATGATCCTGCACCGTGTGTCTCCCATCCTGCCCCCTGTGTCTCACATTCTGCCCCATCCTGTGTCTCACTTTCACATTCTGCCCCCTCCTGTGTCTCACTGTCATATTCTGCCCCCTCCTGTGTCTTACTGTCACATTCTGTCCCCTCCTGTGTCTCACTGTCACATTCTGCCCCTCCTGTGTCTCACTGTCACATTCTGCCCTCTCCTGTGTCCTACTTTCACATTCTGCCCCCTCCTTTGTCTTACTGTCACATTCTGCCCCCTCCTGTGTCTCACTGTCACATTCTGCCCCCTCCTGTGTCTTACTGTCACATTCTGCCCCATGTCCATTTTGCCCCCATGTCTCACATTTTGCCCCCTCCTGTGTCTCACTGTCACATTCTGCCCCCTTGTCTCAAATTCTGCCTCCTCCTGTGTCTCACTGTCACATTCTGCCCCCTTGTCTCACATTCTGCCCCCTCCTGTGTCTTACTGTCACATTCTGCCCCATGTCCATTTTGCCCCCATGTCTCACATTCTGCCCCCTCCTGTGTCTCACTGTCACATTCTGCCCCCTTGTCTAACATTCTGCCCCCTCCTGTGTCTCACTGTCACATTCTGCCCCCATGTCTCGCATTCTGCCCCCTCCTGTGTCTCACTGTCACATTCTGCCCCCATGTCTTGCATTCTGCCCCCTGCTGTGTCTTACTGTCACATTCTGTCCCCTGCTGTGTCTTACTGTCACATTCTACCCCCATGTCTCACTTTCTGCCCCCTCCTGTGTCTCACTGTCACATTCTGCCCCATTCTGTCTTACTGGCACATTCTTCCCCCATGTCTGCATTCTGCCCCCATCATATCTTGCATTCTGTCCCCATGTCTGCTTTCTGCCCCATCATATCTGCATTCTGCCCCGATGTCTTACATTCTGCCCCCATGTCTTGCATTCTGCCCCCATTTCTCCATATTTGCCCCTGTGTGTCTCCAGTCCTGCCCCCGAGTCTCCATTCTGCCAGGGAAACATATTGCCTCTTTCAATAATAAAATAAAATAAAAACTTTTTTCTTACCTGGCCTCGCTCCTGCGTTGAAGTTGGAGCTGCAGCTGTGTGAGGCTGAGCTGAAAGGACCTGTGGTGACGTCATCGTCATGTGATCAGCGGGCGGGCTGATCAATGGTGAAGGACTGTGGTAATGATGACGTCACCACAGGTCCTTCAGCTCTTCTGTAGCTTTGGATGTCGGCCTCTGTGGCGGCTGTGCTGATGTGTGCGCTGCAGGCCCGGCTGCAGTGCACACTTGGGGCCCGACCGCAGCGCACACTTGGGGCCCTCCTGGCGCCCCATGACATGCAGCACTTGGGGCCCGATGACTGTAAGCACAGGAGCGGGGCCCCTGATCTGCGTGGCCCCCTTCTGTACTGCTGTTCATCAGGCCCCATACAGCAGTAAGGGCTGTCATGCCCTGATGGCGGCCCTGGGCAGGCACCCCCTGGCTTGGGTGGCGCCCCGGGCGATCGCGCCCCCCGTCCCCCCCTAAAAACGGCCCTGTTTATTAAACCTGTCAGTGTGATTTTACTGTATCCTGCACTGAATTGCTGGCTTTTCTAAAGGACACCGGGTGCGTATTTCTCGCAAGTCACACATCTGGTCCATGTGTAATGCGTTGTTTTTGCGCACCCATAGACTTGCATCGGTGTACTACGGGCGTAGTAGGCTGACAATCGCAGCATGCTGCAATTGGCACGGACCGTAAAATACGCGCGAGAAATATACGGCTGATGGTAGCTGCCCCATAGAGAATTGTAGTCCGTGTGCAATGCGTGGATTTTACGCCTCTCACTCCTCCGTATTTCTCTCTAGTGTGACCCCGGCCTAATTGTCATAATGTTACTGTTTACAGTGACTGTAGATAGTGCCTTCATATCAGAATTAAGGGCTGTAGACATGTATCACCTATAATCATAGAGATTTATTATGGTTTTCCATTGTGTCTGAAAAAAATATTGTCTGTCCATGATTTTTTGATAAGCTGTCTAGAAAAATTAAAAAGTCAAGTTGACAAACCTGCTACTCATGGTACTTCTGGTTCTGCTCCTGATGCTGATTGATAGCTTCTCCTGACTGCCTGGATACCTGCCAATGTGAAGAGGTAGACCAACTGTCATGTTCCCCCACTGAAAACATCAATGAGTTTAACGTAAATGTGTGAAATATGTTTTCTTGTGGTAACAAGTGTTTATTTCCTTTTTTGGCTTTAGTACTAACCAATGGTCACAAGATGTCACTGTATTCCTCTTTGCTTCTGTACAGAAAGGTTAAGTGAAAGGTGAAATGTTAAGTCTGCCCAGCAACAGACCATGAACAGTGTCAGAGTTAACTGTAAGGCCTGTCCATAATGGGGAGGAAGATTGGGAATCTCTAGGTAGTGAGGGATTGAGGAAGCAAGTCAAGTAAGAAGGAGTAAGAGAAGAGAGGAGAATGTGTAGAGATCTGGATAGGTAGAGAACCAGTGTGGAGCTTGAAGGCAAAAGACCGCAAAAATAATTAAGGATCCTTAGAGGCGACTGAGATCCAGTTCAACAGGCAAGTGGGTGAAACCCATTAGTGGGAGAATTAAAGGAAGAAGTGAGTCCAGTGTTATCCAGACATGGGAGGCCCTATAGAAAAGGGTCTTGCTGAGTTGAGGACACAGTAGAGCAGTGGTCCCCAACCTTTCTGACCTTGAGAGCCACATTCAGCTTAGACAGAGGGTCGCAAGCCACATTCAGCACTGAGAGAGGATCGCGAGCCACATCCAGCTCCCATCTCCTTCAAAGTAGTGTCAACCAAAGCCCCCATTACAGGTATAATGGTAACCAAAGCTTTTCCATAGAAAACACTCCAAAGCAGTACACTGAGATCCAGGGTTTCCCACAATCCCCCCATTCAGTATTCTCCCATCAAGGACTTCCAACACACTGTCACACCCAGCTTTGAGCACCTCCTCTAACAGGTAGTACCATCCTCCAGTATACCATACCTAAAACATCTCTAGACCCCTAAGACCAGTAAATGTGCATCCAGGTCTGCACTTCTGTGCAGAGTTACTTACACAATTCACCATTTTGATATGTACTCTTCATTCCTGTTTGCTAGATCAGGACCTAATGCACCAAGCTGGCAGACAGTCGCGAGCCACAACTCATGGGACTGCAAGCCACATGTGGCTCCCGAGCCACAGGTTGGGGACCCCTGCAGTAGAGGGAAGCCGATCTAAAGCCCCCGCTACACACAGCTAGATTGCTAGCGAGATCGCTGTTGAGTCACAAGTTTTGTGACGCAGCAGCAATCTCACCAGTGATCTCGCTGTGTGTGACACTTATCAGCGACCGCCCCCCCCGCCGGGTATCGCTGATCGTGCTCTAATGTCCAGGACATTTTTTTGATCGTTGGTCTCCCGCTGGGCAGCACGCTGCGTGTGGTAGCCCTGTGTTAACCCTTTCTGGTATGTGCTATAGCTATTGTCTATGAGGCCTTAAAGATCAACTTTGGGGTTTATCTATACATAAGATACTTTGAGTGGCAGTCAGCTGGGACTTTTCCCTTACTTTTTTGCTGACCACTCATCTGTTTAATATTTAACCCCTGTCTCCCTGGGCTCTTGTGATAACTTTCAAATCTATCTTCCCTGCACATCCGGAGTGTTATATTTTATATACCATCTGATATAGGTGCACTGTGCTCCTACACGCTGTTGTTTTCTTCTGGTGTCACTTTTGTATGAACTTATTGCCAATCTTATCTGTGTTCTCAATAAAGATTTATATTTTAATATATCTGGACTTGGACGTCTTTGCACTGGTCTTCCCCTGTTGTATTTGTATGCTTTCAGTGTGTCCCACACTATATTACAATGAGCTTGGTTAAATTTCTATATACATTACCTCTATTTAAAATTTGTCATATATAATGGTATTCATGTATAGTTCATTGTGTCGCCTCCTTTGCTATTTATCACCAGCGATCATGTAGTTGTGGCGCCCCTGAGGCTTCAGTCGCCACAGAGGTACTGCACCTCCTCCTGAGGTGTGGTGCCCCACCTCCTGAGGTGTGGTGCCCCACCATCAGGTAAGGTGGAGGTTGCTAACCACGCTCCAACACCTGCATCCCACACAACACAGTAGTTCAGCAAAGCCACATTGCGGCTCCCTGCTTGGAGTGTAGCAGAGCACCTTTGGTGGCTCCCTGCTTGGAACACGAAACGTGCTGGGAGGTGGGTAGAGTTTAGAATACATTAAAAAGAGCGGGAAGGTTTAGGATTACAGTCAGTCAGACAGTGAGTCAGTCCCTGGAGAGAGTCAGAGATGGATGGATGAAGGAAGTGCTGCAGCAGGTCACAGTGACCTGGGCCTGCTGGCACAAGAGAGAGAGAAAGAAGGAGAGGGACTTGGACAGACAACCTAACCTTCCATAAGAAAGGAAGAACAGTACGGAATGTGAGGAGTAAAGAGAACAGAGGACGTGGGTTAGAGGAGAACCCTGCCTAGAAGTTCTAAGCGCAAAGCCGGGGCCCGGTCCCCGAGGTTGTATGGATACTAATGGTCCTGCAGGAGACACCGGAGGAGTAGTAGGCTGTAAATGCACTACTCCCATCTAAGACTTGGGGGCACAACAGCAACTTGGATAGTGAGCCGGGACTCAGGAGTAAGGAGTCCCCGAAGCAGGCTACAGCTGTCTGCCGTACAAGTAGAGTTCATAGGAACATCTGTCAGGAGGAACTCCAGTGTAACTCAGTACTGGGAGTACTTCAATCAAAGGCGCTATAGAGGAGACGTTCAGAGAGGCATATGTTGGCGCGGAGTGTTGGAGAGGAGCCTTCCATCTTGCCTGTAGGTTGACTGAGTCCCTGACCCGGAGGACATGGCACAGAGGCAGGCATCTGTGTGTGCTACAGACAGTGAGTAAAGCTTTGGAACTACACGCTCTAGTGTCCTCCACTTAGTCCCACACCAACACCCTCAGCACTGCTACATCTCCGCACCATCCACGTCTCCCAGCTATCACTTCATCTACACTGCCCTGGGACTACAGCTCCACCTGTGGGGAGCTTCAACATCTTTGCTGCACCACACCATCAGTCCCGGAGGATCTGCATGCCGCGTCGGCTTAACATCTCCCTTGCCGAACACCACAGGTGGAGTCACGAACTATTCATTTACTACATTCCACCAATTCCCCCCTTTGATTTGGGTGCCCAGGGCCACGGACCGAGTCACCGCTGCTGTGACACTTCCCTGTGAACTACAGGCCCGGTACCGAGTACCCCACAGCCCTGGGAGGGCGACCCAACTTGGCGTCACGAACAGGATGATGAGACCCGATGCCATCGGGTTCTGTGTGCCTACAATTTATTGGACTTAAAGCTTTTCGAAAATGTGCCGAAGACCCAATTTAATAGACTGTGAAATGAACGCTAAAAATGGCCGCTGGCGTGGTGCAGAAGGGCATGACAACCTGGGAGGTCCTAAGAAAAGACCACGAACTATCCTGGACCTCCCCTGCCTTAATTTCTATGCGCCTGCGACATGGCCCACCCCCCGAGGGGTATGGATACTGGCCTGGTATGGAGGAGTTGGAAGATGACGCCGCCCCCAGAAGGAGGAGCGAAAACCGTCGGCGGGAAAAGAGCCCAGACAGGAAGAAGAACGCCAGAATGCCATGATGGAAGGAGCACGGAGGCCAGAAGAAAATGGTGGGGAGAAACAACCCTCCCCCAGGCAGCACTCACAGAACATACAGCTGCTGTGACACCCTTTACAGCGCCCGCCACCTCCTCCGGGCCAGTGCTGTCACTGGATGCGGCCTGCCAGGAGACGGTACATGAGAGTCCCGGAGACTGTGGAACAGGAGCGGAGCCCCAGCCTGAATCCGGGACGGCCGCGCAGGCCTTTGCCGGCCTGCCCTGGTCCTGTGCCGGTACGGATGCAGCTACCGGCCGTACGGCAGACCACTCCGGGGGTTGCGGCTGCCCTCATTCGCCACCCGGTGCCCCTGCAGGAGACAGAGCTGTTGTGAACTCATTTTCTGGTCTATCAGTTGTGAGTTCCCCTTCCGGGCTCCCTCTGGTGGTAACAGGAGGTAGTGAGGTTGATTTAATTAGTAGAGATCTGCCACCTGATGATGAGAATAACGATTGGATCTCTGGAATCTCAGACTGGATTTAAGACAGCCGACGCCCTATTCTGGTGCTGGTGATTCCTTCTGGCTTTTCAGGTCTTGATTTTCAGCTCTGTTCCAGTCATCTCAAGCTAAGTGTTTCTGCTAATGTTCACACTTGATTTTGTTGGTCTACTCAGTTTTTTGTGTGGTCAGCCAGCCCCGGCTGGGGCTGTGCTGAATTTCCACTCTTATTTATCTGTATTTGCCAATTTGCTTTTTGTCCCTTATTAGATTGGCCTCTTTTTTGCTTTGTCTCAGAATATTTCAGAGTGCTGATATAGTGGGAGAAGTCTAGTGACTTCAGGGTTAATTTTGTTATCAGAAGTGTTGGACATTATTTTTGTAGTGTTTTTTGGGCAGATTGCAGACAGTGTCTTTCCTTTCCTGTCCTTTCTAGTTAGTTTGGGCCCCATCGTTTGCTCAGCCTATTTTCCTGCCTGTGTTTGTGTTTTCATCTTGTTTCACCGTCAATGCATGTGTGGGGGCTGTCTATTCCTTTGTGGTCTGCTCTGGGGCACTTTAGATTTCCCCTTTTCTTGCTTTAGGCTTAATTAGTCCTCCGGCTGTGACGAGGCATCTAGATTCATCGTAGGAACGCTCCACGGCTGCTGCTAGTTGTGTGGTTAGGATCAGGGGTCTGCAATCTGCATAGTTACCAACCTCTCTGGTTTTCTGTGACTTATCTTGGTTAGGTTTCCTCCTCGGTGACCCATTCATAACACAGAGCATCACCGGGAAGTAGCAGGTATGATAACGGCCCCTACCATGATCCTGGTACTAGGAACTGCACCCAAAGATAGAAACGGTCCAGTGATTGCGCAGACACCCAAATTGCACCATACCTACGCCAACAGGCCGCAACATCCCCAGGCGCTAGGCCAAGGACCAGCACGCCCGAAGTCCTTGAGGAGGAAGACCCTCATCAATTGGTACCAGCCGCCACCCCTATCGACTTACCAGAGACAGAGACATCACCAGCAACCGTAGAAATGCCGACTCCTACCGTGTCGCTGACAAAATCTCCAGCGACTGTTAATGCATTTTTCACCCCTGGAAGCAGTTCCCAACAACCAGTTTCCAGAACCCCAGGAGGGGACAACTAGTTAAGACGCTTCCTTCAGTTTTTGTTACCCAGGAGGGTATTTGCACCATTGTGCCTGTTTTTGCCAGTTTTGTACTTTCCTTGGCTATCATGTTCTAGTTTTGTTTTCCAGAGTTGCCCAGTTCCATTGGCAGCTTTTCTATTGAACTGCAGAGATCATGAACGCTGAATGGTCCAGAACTGTTTTGTATATAGTTTGCACCTCTTTAGGTGCTCTCTCTTGGTTTTACATAGGAACCTCTTCGTGAAAGAAGAACTACCTCGTCTTAAGGACATTTCCAGACATGTTGGCCGGACCACTGTCTACTATTTGCACTTATTGATAATGTTTAGTGTTATTTTTGAATAGCCGCTATGATAGTACGTAATGATAGTATTAATGACAGATTTTATAGAGTTATATTGAGAAAGAGATATAGCGAGTGTTTTATAGACTGAATATTGAATAAAGATGTTTTGAATAAAGAATTGAAGTTACAGGTGACGAACCAGGTGTCCACGGTTGTTATCCTAATCTAGAAGAGACAGGAGAAAGTAAGAAAATGTGAAAGAGACAGAAAAGAGATGTGTTGCTAGAAAATGTGAATTGACATTGAGTTTGATTCAATAGCACTTTGAATTAGGTAGCATAACTTTAAATTTAGATAGCTAATTAAAACTGTTTGCAACGTTCAAGAAACCATGCCTCCCACATTGGGAAGTTTAGTATAAGTCATGTTTATTTAGCATTACAAAATTTTGCATGTTTCTGTATTGTTTCTCTCTGTTTGACTTGCAGCCCGCGGACATGCTGTGTTTAACGGGGGGGTATGTGGCGCCCCAGAGGCTTCAGTCGCCACAGAGGTACTGCACCTCCTCCTGAGGTGTGGTGCCCCACCATCCAGGTAAGGTGGAGGTTCCTAACCACGCTCCAACACCTGCATCCCACACAACACAGTAGTTCAGCAAAGCCACATTGCGGCTCCCTGCTTGGAGTGTAGCAGAGCACCTTTGGTGGCTCCCTGCTTGGAACACGAAACATGCTGGGAGGTGGGTGGAGTTTAGAATACATTAAAAAGAGCGGGAAGGTTTAGGATTACAGTCAGTCAGACAGTGAGTCAGTCCCTGGAGAGAGTCAGAGATGGATGGATGAAGGAAGTGCTGCAGCAGGTCCCAGTGACCTGGGCCTGCTGGCACAAGGGGGAGAGAAAGAAGGAGAGGGACTTGGACAGACAACCTAACCTTCCATAAGAAAGGAAGAACAGTGCGGAACGTGAGGAGTAAAGAGAACAGAGGACGTGGGTTAGAGGAGAACCCTGCCTAGAAGTTCTAAGCGCAAGGCCGGGGCCCGGTCCCCGAGGTTGTATGGATACTAATGGTCCTGCAGCAGACACCAGAGGAGTAGTAGGATGTAAATGCACTACTCCCATCTAAGACTTGGGGGCACAACAGCAACTTGGATAGTGAGCTGGGACTCAGGAGTAAGGAGTCCCCGAAGCAGGCTACAGCTGTCTGCCGTACAAGTAGAGTTCATAGGAACATCTGTCAGGAGGAACTCCAGTGTAGCTCAGTACTGGGAGTACTTCACTCAAAGGCGCTATAGAGGAGACGTTCAGAGAGGCACATGTTGGCGGAGTGTTAGAGAGGAGCCTTCCATCTTGCCTGTAGGTTGACTGCGTCCCTGACCAGGAGGACATGGCACGGAGGCATCTGTGTGTGCTACAGACAGTGAGTAAAGCTTTGGAACTACACGCTCTGGTGTCCTCCACTTATTCCAGCACCAACACCCTCAGCACTGCTACATCTCCGCACCATCCACGTCTCCCAGCTATCGCTTCATCTACACTGCCCTGGGACTACAGCTCCACCTGTGGGGAGCTTCAACATCTTTGCTGCACCACACCATCAGTCCCGGAGGATCTGCATGTAGCGTTGGCTTAACATCTCCCTTGCCGAACACCACAGGTGGCGTCACAAACTATTCATTTACTACATTCCACCAATTATTCCCCCCTTTGATTTGGGCACCCAGGGCCACGGACCGGGTCACCGCTGCTGTGACACTTCCCTGTGAACTACAGGCCCGGTACCGAGTACCCCACAGCCCTGGGAGGGCAACCCATAGTGACACACCAGCGATCCTTACCAGTTCATATCGTTTTTGGGATCGCTGGTGCGTCGCTCTGTGTTATTTTATCACATACTGCTGATTGTGTGCAGGGTTCACAGTGTAACATAATGACTCGTGTGTCCCTGCACCAGAAAGATGGATGTTTATCTCATTTGCTTTGCTTGTTTACCGTCCACATATAAAGTGCAGTTGCCTGAAACCAATAAGAACGTACCTCTGTATGAGAAAAAGTTGTAACATGTACTGCCTGCTACCTTATGTTCCTAAGTTTGCTGCCAAGTAGAGAGTGCCTCGTTTTTATGAACGTGCCTGGTGACCTTGTCTTGAAGTCTAATGGACCTGTTGAGGATTACAACGGAACCTGCTTAAAGGTGAAGGTGCCCATAGCAATATTGCCAACCTACACACACGCACGCACGCACGCACGCACGCACGCACACACACACACACACACACCTTTGTTAACACACACCTTTGTTAAAGAACGCAATGGATGTTTGAAACGCTAAGGCCTCTTTCACACATCAGTTTTTTATAATCAGTCACAATCCGTCAAAGTGTGGAAAGAACGGATCCTGTGCAGATTATAAAAAACTGATGCATCGGATCCGTTTTTTTGACGGATCCGTCGAAGCAGCAGCTGTAGGAATTTTAAAGGAACAGAATTCTGGAGAGAGAGAGAGGTAGCTGAGACCCCAGAGAACATAATTTGGGTCGGTTTTTACCAACCTCAGTGTTGCAATAGCCGTTATTAACGGAATAAAGGCAACTGCAAAAAAAAAGTTAGATTTCCCTTTTAATTTTTCTCCTCTGATCGCACATCAGAGGAGAGAGAAATGGGGTCCCCTGATTCCCCCTCGTACCTCCGGTGACCCTGGACGGGGGAAGCGCCGCTGATCGCGTCCGGGTGTCAGCTGTTTATCACAGCTGACACCCGGCACTATGTGCCAGGGGTGGTCACGGACCGCCCCCGGCACATTAACCCCTGGCACACTGCGATCAAACATGATCGCAGTGTACGGGGGCACAGGGAAGAATCGCGCAGGGAGGGGGGGTCCCTGCATGCTTCCCTAAGACTCCCGAAGCAGCGCGATGTGCTCGCGCTGCTGCAAGGGTCTCCTACCTGCAGGCTGCCGGCTCCAAAATGACCACGGGGGCCTTCGGGGTCCAACAGGAAGGCGGCTTCCTCAGTGCCTGATCTGACAGAGTGCTGTGCAAACTGTCAGATCAGCGATCTGACACTAGATAGTGATGTCCCACCTGGGACAATAAAATAAAGTTAAAAAAAAAAAATAAGTGTTAAAATAATTTAAAAAAAATCCTAAATAAATAAATAAAAATATATATATTCCCTAATAAATTTTTTTTTTGTAAATAAAAAAACCTCAAAAACCATAAAAGTGCACATATTTAGTATCGCCGTGTCCTTAACGACCCGCCCTATAAACCAACCACTAGTTAACCCTTTTAGTGAACCCCTTCAAAAAAACAAAAAACAAAGCAAAAAACAATGCTTTATTATCATACCGCCGAACAAAAAGTACAATAACGCTCGATCAAAAAGACGGATATGAATAAACATGGTACCGCTGAAAACATCATCGTCTCGCAAAAAACGAGCAACCACACAATGTCATCAGTGAAAAAATTAAAAAGTTATAGCGCGCAGAATAAAGCGATGCAAAAATAATTATTTTTTAAATAAAATTGTTTTTATTGTATAAAAGTGTCAAAACATAAAAAATATATAATTGAGGTATCGCTGTAATCGTACTGACCCGAAGAATAAAACCCCTTTATCAATTTTACTACACGCGTAACGGTGTAAACGCCCCCCCCCAAAGAAGTTAATGAAATGCTGGTTTTGCGTCCCAAAAATCTTAATAAAAAGTGATCAAAAAAATCACGTGCCCGAAAATGGTACCAATAAAAACAACTCGTCCTGCAAAAAATAAGACCTCACATGACTCTGTGGATCAAAATATGGAAAAATTATAGCTCTCAAAATGTGGTGATGCAAAAACTATTTTTACAATAAAAAGCTTATTTTAGCGTATGACAGCTGCCAAACATAAAAACCTGCTAAAAATATTAAATCAAACCCCTCTTTATTACCCCCTTAGTTAGGGAAAAATAATAAAATAAAAAAAGTATTTATTTCCATTTTCCCATTAGGGTTAGGGCTAGGGTTAGGGTTAGGGCTATAGGGCTAGGGTTATGGCTGAGATTAGGGTCAGGGGTGTGTTGGGGTTAGGGCTAGGGTTAGGGCTAGGGTTATGGCTGATATTAGAGTCAGGGGTGTGTTGGGGTTAGGGTTAGGGCTAGGATTAGGGCTAGGGTTATGGCTGAGATTAGGGTTAAGGGTGTGTTGGGGTTAGGGTTGGAGTTAGAATTGGGGGTGTCCACTGTTCAGGCACATCAGGGCCTCTTCAAACGCAACATGGCATCTGATCTCAATTCCAGCCAATTCTGCATTGAAATAGTCAAACGGTGCTCCTTCCCTTCCAATCTCTGCCATGCGCCCAAACAGTAGTTTACCCCCACATATGGGGTGTCAGCCTACTCAGGACAAATTGCACAACAACATTTGGTGTCCAATTTCTCCTGTTACCCTTGTGAAAATAAAAAATTGGGGGCAAAAATATCATTTTTGTGGGAAAAAATAGGATTTTTTTTATTTGTATGGCTCTACGTTATAAACTTCTGTGAAGCCCATCGGGGTTCAAAGTGCTCACCACACATCTAGATAAGTTTCATGGGGGGGTCTAGTTTCCAAAATGGGGTCCCTTGTGGGGGGTTTCCACAGTTTAGGCACATCAAGGGCTCTCCAAATGCGACACGACTCCCGCAGACCATTCCATCAAAGTCTGCATTCCAAAACGTCACTACTTCCCTTCCGAACCACGACGTGTGCCTATACAGTAGATTTCTCCCACATATACTCCATAGCGTATTCAGGACAAATTGCACAACAATTTTTGTGGTCCAATTTCTCCTACTCTTGGGAAAATAAAAAAATTGGCGGCTAAAATGTCATGTTTGTGGAAAAAAAATGATTTTTTATTTTCACGCCTGGGCGTTATAAACTTCTGTGAAGCACTTGGTGGTTCAAAGTTCTCACCACACATCTAGATAAGTTCCTTGGGGGGGTCTAGTTTCCAAAATGGTGCCTTTTGTGGGGGGTTCCACTGTTTAGGCACATCAGGGGCTCACCAAATGCAACATGGCGTCCGATCTCAATTCCAGCCAAAAAAGTCTAATGGCGCTGCTTCCCGTCCGAGCTCTGCCATGCACCAAAATAGTGGTTCACCCCCACATATGGGGTGTCAGTGTACTTAGGACAAATTGCACAATAACTTTTGGGGTCCTGTTTCCCTTAAGAAAATAAAAATTGGGGGTGAAAAGATCATTTTTTTGGAAAAAATATGATTTTTTAATTGTACGGCTTTATGTTATAAACTTCTGTGAAGCCCTTGGGAGTTCAAAGTTCTCACCACATATCTAGATAAGTTCCTTGGGGGGTCTAGTTTCCAAAATGGGGTCACTTGTGTGGGGTTTCCACTGTTTAGGCACATCAGGGGCTCTTCAAACATGACATGGCGCCCAATCTCAATTCCACCAGTTTTGTGTTGAAAAAGTCAAATGGCGCTCGTTCCCTTCCGAGCTCTGCCATGCGCCTAAACAGTGGTTTCCCACCACAAATCATGTATCACTGTACTCAGAGCAAACAGCACAATAACTTTTGCAGTCCATTTTCTCCTGTTACCCTTGGTAAAATAAAAAAATTGGACCTGAAGAAATTTTTTTTGTGAAAAAAAGTTAAATGTTCATTTTTTTTAAACATTCAAAAAATTCCTGTGAAACACTTGAAGGGTTAGTGAACTTCTTGAATGTAGTTTTGAGCACCTTGAGGGGTGCAGTTTTTAGAATGGTGTCACTTTTGGGTATTTTCTATCATATAGACCCCTCAAAGTGACTTCAAATGTGATGTGGTCCTTAAAAATAAAATGGTGTTGTAAAAATGAGAAATCGCTCATCAACTTTTAACCCTTATAACTTCCTAACGAAAAAAAATTTTGGTTCCAAAATTGTGCTGATGTAAAGTAAACATGTGGGAAATGTTACTTATTAATTTTTTTGTGTGCCATATCTCTGTGATTTAAGGGCATAAAAATTCAAAGTTGGAAAATTGCGAAATTTTCAAAATTTTCACCAAATTTCTGTTTTTTTCACAAATAAGCGCAAGTTATATCAATGAAATCTTACCACTAACATTAAGTACAATATGTCACGAGAAAAACAATGTCAGAATCACCGGGATCTATGGAAGCGTTCCAGAATTATGACCTCATAAAGGGACAGTGGTCAGAATTCTAAAAATTGGCCTGGGCATTAACGTGCAAACCACATTAGGGAGTAAAGGGGTTAAAGTGGAGGAAGGCAAAGCCAGTGTGGCAACCATACTCCTGGGGGCGCCACATTCCCCCCTAGTGAAAGTCAGCACTCTGGGGCTGAACAAAGAAAAACATGAATAATACATAACAGTTAAACAATAGGAATTGTACAAGATTTAAAAATAAAAAGTTACCAAAACCAAGTGTTTAAAAAATGGTGCTGTGATGACAAGTCCACAAACATCAATGTCTATGGTCCATTCCTGGCAAATGGTAAATTATTTACAATCAAAGTTTTGGACCACACACAAGTCCTGTGGCTCAGTGTCCATAAAAATTCAAAGGGAACTCTTACAGGTTACCTGTAGGCACAAACTTGAAAACAGTTACATATTTACACAAACAATTTCAGTATTTACATTTATTCTATTATATACGATATTTAAGGGGCGGTATCCCTTGTGTGATGCGGGTAGACCTTCGTAAGACTGGTGTAGTGAGTAATGTACTGGATACACTACTGGGTGGTAAACTGGGCAGCATTCTCCTATGGACTCTTAGACTCACCAGGGGCAATACAGGTTCACCACTGGCAGGGCGAGGGTTCTCTGGCTCCACTGCTGGTGTGTCATCTGCTGCCTGGTTTTCCTGATCCTCAGGATTCTCTTGAGTCACTTCTTCCTGGGCTACCACTTGAGGAAATATCAACACTGGCACCACTATTGCATCATTCACTTTAGTCCAGTTCGCAGGGAATTCTCTAAGTATTGTGCTGACCTTCTTTTCTTCCACTATGGGTTGGTTGTTATCTGGCTCTTCTTTTCTCTCTTTTAACTGGTCAGGGCACAACTTCAAATGATCTCTCGATACCGCTGCTGTGGTCTCTCCTCCATCCTTACTAGCAAGGCATACCTTAGTATTATCAAAATTTGAGGGCATAATGGTATAAGGTTCAGCTTCCCACTTATCATCCAACTTGTGCAATCTTCACTTTCTTTTCAGGACTTGCTCTCCCGGCGACAAAGGGACGGCAGGTGCATTTTGATTGTAAAGCTTCTCCTGCTTTTGTCTTGCCTGGGCTAGACTTTTCTCCACACATTCTTGAACTCTTCTATACTGTTGCTGCCTTTCCGTGTCCCAGTCAGCATCTGGTGACGTTACTCCAGGGGTCAGGACTCCCATAACCAGATCAATAGGCAGCTTACCAGGTCTTGCTCTCATTAAGTAAGCTGGGGTATAGTTGGTGGAGTTCACGGGTATATGGTTGTAGAGGTCTGCCAGATCTGGCAACTTCTCTGGCCACAGATTTCTCTCCTCCAAGGACAAAGTCTTCAGGAGGTCCATCACCACCTGGTTCATCTTCTCACATATGCCGTTGGTCTGTGGGTGATACGGTGTTGTCTGGATCTTCTTACAACCATACAAGCTACAGAATTCATGGAGCACTTCTGCCTCGAAAGCTGGACCTTGATCAGTGAGCACTCTCTCAGGATACCTATGTGGTCTACAAAAATGTTGTTGGAATGCTCTGGCTGCTGTCCTGGCAGTTAGATCTTTGACAGGCACAACTACCAGGAATCTTGAGTAGTGGTCCACAATGGTAAGAGCGTAGATGTAGCCTGACCGGCTTGGAACCAGCTTCACATGGTCCAGGGCTACCAACTCAAGTGGCTGTTTGGTGATGATTGGCTGTAGAGGAGCTCTCTGGCTGTCTCGATCCTTTCTGCGCAGGTTACACTGTCCACACTCCCGGCACCACCTCTCAATGGATTTCCTCATACCAGCCCAGTAGAACCTCTCCCGGAGCAATACTTCGAACTTCTTCCATCCAAAGTGTCCAGCTCCATTGTGGTATGCTTCCAGGACCATTGATGCCTCTCGCTTCGGGACTACAACCTGCCAAACCAGCTCATGAGTACGGGCATTGATACTCCTCCGACACAGCTTTCTTTGATAGATAAACAGCTGGCCTCTCTCCTTCCACAACTGCTGAGTTTCTTCAGGAGCATCTGACTCTGGGCGTGAGTCAACTCGCGACAGTAGCTCCTTCACCAGGCGGACTGCAGGGTCACTATCTTGCGTTTCTGCCCAATCATGATGGGGCAACGGATTCAGAGTGACCTCCTTCATGCCAGACTGTCTGTTCCTCACTCCTTGAGCACGTTGGGCCGCCAGTGGCCTGTGGAAGGGAGGTAGCTCTATTTCTTCAAGAGCCTCAGGGTCTTCTCCTGCATCTGGTAGGTTAGGCATCCTGGACAGCGCATCGGCATTGGCATTCTTGTGCCCTGCTCGGTACTTGATAGTGAACTCGTAATTAGACAGCCGAGCCATCGCTGCTCCAGTGCACCTAGCTTTCAAGTGTCCAAGTGGGTCAACGGATTGTTGTCCGTGAAGATAGTAAACTTGGCAGAGACTAAGTAATGCTTGAACCTTTCGGTGACAGCCCAGACTATGGCAAGGAACTCCAGCTTGAAAGAACTGTAGTTGTCAGGGTTCCTTTCCGTGGGGCGCAGCTTCCTGCTGGCGTAGGAGATCACTCTTTCTTTTCCATTCTGTACCTGCGACAGTACTGCTCCTAATCCCACATTGCTGGCATCGGTGTACAGTACAAAGGGTTTCTCATAGTCTGGGTAGGCCAGAACTTCATCACCTGTGAGAGCCATCTTCAATCTGGTGAAGGACCTTTCCAACTCTTCAGTCCATTCAAAGGTGGAATTTTTCTGTTTGTTCTTTTAGGACTGCCCCACCAGAAGATTTTGCATAGGGGTGGCTATTTCAGTAAAGCCTTTGATGAATCTTCGGTAGTAGCCTACCAGTCCAAGGAATTGGCATACTTCATGGAGGTTGCTGGGCTTCGTCCAGTCCCGGATGACTGTGACCTTGTCAGGATCTGGTGCCACACCTTCTGCACTGACCACATGACCGAGGTACTGTACCTTGGGCTTCAGGAGGTGGCATTCAGAAGGCTTCACCTTCAGGCCAAAATTGGACAGAGCCTCAAACACTTCAGCCAGGTGTTCCAGATGATCTTCATAGGTCTTGGAGAAAACAATGACATCATCCAGGTACAACAGGACCGTCTCAAAGTTCATGTGTCCCAGGCAGCACTCCATCAGCCGTTGAAATGTTCCTGGAGCAGTGCAGAGCCCAAACGGCATATAATTGAACTCACAGAGACCCATTGGAGTGGTAAATGCGGTTTTCTCCTTGTCTGCCTCTGCCACGGGAACCTGCCAATACCCACTAGTGATATCCAAGGTGGAAAAGTAGTTAGCAGTTTTAAGGGCAGCTAAGGACTCTTCAATTCTAGGTAATGGGTAGGCATCTTTATGTGTAATGCTGTTAATTTTCCTGTAATCAACACACATTCTCATGGTACCATCCTTTTTCTTTACAAACACTATGGGAGCTGCCCATGGGCTACAACTGTCTCTGATAACCCCTGCTTCCTTCATCTCTTTCAACATACTCTTAGCACATTGGTACTTTGTTCGGGGGTATAGGTCTGTACCTCTCCTTTATTGGTGGATGGTCTCCAGTGGGGATATGATGTTGAACCCCTTTTGCCTGCCCAAAATCCAGTGGGTGTTTGCTGAATATCCACTCATACTCTTGTGTCAACCTGTAAACCCTATTTCTCTGGTATGAAGGTGTAGAGTCAGTTCCCACCTGCAGTTGCTGGCACCACTCCTCTGGCTGCTTCACGGAGCCATTGTCCTCCACCTGATCGGATGAGACCAAGGGCTCTGCTGCCTGCAATGAGTTGTTATTAACAGTGAGCAGCTTAGCAACTGTGGCGTACCGAGGTATGGTGGCCTCCTCTTCCCCACAATTCAAAAGGCATACAGGTACTCTCCCCTTACGTACATCAGCCACCCCTCTGGCTGTCAGGACAGTGGGCCTGCTATCAGAATATACTGGTTCTACCAATGCCTGGTAATCTCTCCCTCTGAGGCCTATAGCTGCCTGACACCATATCAACATTTCACACCTGGGGGGTAATGCAATGGGGAAGGGATCACTCACTCTGACACTGCCAATTTCTCCGCCAGAGAGTTCTACCTGCTGTCTTTGCATCAGGGCTCGGATCTCCTTCTGCAGGACTCGTTGTTCTCCGGAGCCAGCAGTCTCAGCCACCTGTTGCAACAAGACAATAACCTCGGACAGACAGTTTTCAATTACATTGGTACGAAGAGTCATCATGGGATTACATTCACGTCGATCAATATCAACAACTATCAGACCCTGAGATTTCAGCTCTACCCGACCCACTTTAACAGTAACCTCTTTACATCCAATCTGCAGCAAAGTCTGACCGTTACTGACAACTATTGTCAGCTCATCAGTTGGGCCACGGGTGAGTTCAGAGTCAGCCCAATATCTCTTATACAAAATATACGGCATAGTGGTCACCTTGGAGCCAGTGTCCAGCAAAGCGTTCATGGGGATGCCGTCAATCACCACAGGAAGGATCGGCCTCCCTCCCACATACTTGGCTCGCCAGTTCCTTGGGCCTGCTGGTCCTACTCCTGGGGGTTGGCCCTCTGCCCCAGGTGTTGCTCGTTTAAAGGACAGTACCATGCAAGATGACCTACCTTGTAACAGCGACGACAGATGGGACGTCCGTCCTGGTTATAGAGATCGTTGTTCCTTCCTCGAAGTGGCGGGGTTCTCCTCCTCCGGAGCCACGGGACATCCTCGGGACTGGAAGCAAGCTGGACCTTTTCTTTGGAAGACACCTGCAGGGACTGCACGGTTTTAGTAAGTGCAGCCAATTCTTTGGTCAACTCCTGGACCTGAAGACGCAGCTCCTCAGTTGGATCTTTATCCAGAGTCCGGGCATCAGCCTCCACAGGGATGGAAGGGAAAGACGTGGCTTCCTGGTGGTAGGTGATCGCTGGGCGCCTCAGGGGCGCTGGACGACCCTGATACTGTCCTGCGCCTTCTGTTTACAGCCAAAGAACCTAATCTTGATTTCAGCTGCAGGGTGAGTGTCAAAGGTGCTTCTCAGCTTGGCTAGAATCTTTTTGACAGTCTCTATCAGTGTCCTGCCAGGCTTTCACTTCTCTCTGCGCTGCACCCGTTAGCTGTCCAATCAGGATATTCACTTTCTGGCTTTCAGACAGAGGGTATACTTTAAACAAACTGCACAGTCTCTCTTTAAATTCACTCAGGGTATGTGACTCACCCGAGTACTGCGGTAGCCAGGCCGCTCCAGGTATATAGGGCATAGACAGCGGCATTATGGGGACCACTGCGGCGGGCGCTCCTCCTGGCGGTGCTGCAGGGTTGGCAACGGCGTCCGCATCGTTGTGTGACGCGGACATTCTCTTCCCCATTAGTTAACGTTTGCCAGGGCCGGGGGTTGTGTGAGCTCACCGGCGGCTGCTTCGCAGGCCCGATGCTCCGAGCTGTAGGCCTCAGCTCCTCCTCTTCTCGGGCGCTCTCCTCTCTTCCTGCGCGGCTCTTCACTTCTTCGCGCTCTGTGACAGGCTCCGCCCACGAAGGCCCACCCCTTTCTTCCCGCGCACGCCAAGCAGCACGGCAATTGGCGTCAATTTCACACACAGTCTTTTTCACAAACACAGTTGTCAGGTCAGCGGTCGCGGCTGCGCCCGCTCCCGCCCCTCCTCCGGCGGCCGCCGCCTCCTCCTCCTCCTGCCGGCGTCCTCGTCGCGGCACGGTCCCACGCTCTGCCTCCCCTCCTGTGACCGCGCCGCGCTCCTTCCTTAGGGCGCGCGCGCGCACCAGCGTTCCCTCTTCCCTCTACGGGGGGTGGCGCCGGGGGCGGCACGCACCGCCCGCTTCCGGTCCCTAGGGTACTTCTGGCGCGCTCTCTATTGAGAGGACGCCTGAGTGTTTCTGTGCGCTTGCCACGTTGCGCTTTGGCCCCCTTCAGCTTCCTATAGTGCCCCCAGTTCCTGGCTGTCTTCTCCTTGGCTTCTAGTCCCCGCTCTTCATCCTTGTTCCAGTGTTCATTCCCTGCATGCCCGCTCTGTGCTCCCTTCTGGTACCCCCTTGTGTGCTTCCTCCCGGTCCTCTCCCCTCCAGTACCTGCTTCCTGTCTGTCTCCCCATCCGGTAGTCCTGTTTGTTCCTCTACCTCTCAGTCCTGTACTCCTGCCTACGGGCGCCTCTTATCCTTGAGCCGCCCCTCCTGGTACCGGCTGTCGCGGTTCTGTCCTCGGTGGTCTTGCCCCAAACGATCCCTGTATAGGGGTCGGTCTTCACCTGGAGCGCTCGATCCCCGGGGCTCCAGATCCGCGACCCAGAGGGTCCACTCTCGGACGTCCAGCCCCGAAAAACGTCACAGTACACTCAGGCCATGGACCCCGCTGGTGCCACGGCTGCCACGCAGAAGGAACTGTTGTTCCTGCGTGAAAATCAGGCCCGAATCATGGCTTTTATGAAGTCCATGGACACTCGTTTGTCCGCTTTGCAGACCTCCGACCCCGGGCATGCTCCCCTCCTAGCCAGTCTGCAGCAGGAGCTCGCGCAGCAGCGCGATGCCCAGTCCCACGTTTTGGCATATATGGCGTCCATCGACGACCGACTGCTTGCCTTGCAGTCCGCTGCAGTCGTCTCTAACCCTCCCAGGGACGCCGTCTCCTCCCCGCCCCCCCGCCTGGGTAAGCCTCCCAGATTTGGTGGAGATCCTAAACTTTGTCGGGGCTTTTTAAATCAGTGCAGACTGCACTTCGAGCTGTTGCCCCAACAATATCCCACGGATCGCGCCAAGGTGGCGTTCATAGTGTCCCACCTCGAGGGAGAAGCCCTGTCCTGGGTGAACCCTCTTTGGGAGAGGGATGATCCCGTCGTAGTGAATATCCAGCACTTCCTGGAAACATTTCGTAGGGTGTTTGACGAACCCGGCCGCTTGGCTTCTACCACAGAAGCTCTCTTTAATCTCCGCCAAGGGTCGCTTACGGTAGGGCAGTACGCCATCCGTTTTCGGACCTTGTCGTCTGAACTCGGATGGAATAATGAGGCACTTGTGGGTGCCTTCTGGAGAGGCCTTTCTAGCAAAATTAAAGACGAGCTAGCCGGTCGGGATACCCCCACCTCTCTGGAGGACCTTATAGCCCTGGCTACGCGCATAGACCTCCGTTTTTTGGAGCGTTCGCGGGAATCGATTAGAGAACGCAAACCCTTCAGGCTATATCAAGCGCCCATTCTACGCTCTGCTGCTCCTTCTACTAGCAGCGTCCCCGAGCCCATGCAGGTTGATCGGGTCAGGTTGACTGAGCAGCGTCGCAGAGAGAGGATGACTAACGGGCTCTGCCTGTACTGTGGTGGGGCTAATCATTTCATCCGCACTTGTCCTGAGAGGCCGGGAAACGCCTCCACCTAGGTCAGGTAAGAGAGGTCTCCCTAGGTGATCATAATTCCTCTCTGCCGCTTACCCTTTCAGCCTTAATTATTTCAGGACGGGAGCGCAGATCTGTGGAGGCGTATGTGGACTCGGGTGCGGCTGGCAATTTCATCCGGCAGCAAGAGGTGGACCAACTTCAGATTCCGGTGGTTATCTTAAAAGACCCACGGGCTATCACCTCCGTCGATGGAGCACCCCTTCCCGGACTCGTTACTCGGATCACGACCGAAGTGGACTTACAAATTGGAGCGCTTCATTTTGAAAAGATAGCCTTCTATGTGCTGCCTAAATTGTCTCACGCTGTCCTCCTCGGATTACCCTGGCTTCGGCTGCACGAGCCAGTTGTCAACTGGCGCTCAGGGGAGATCCTCCGCTGGGGTCAATCCTGCCACACTTGTTGTTTGCAATCCGTGCTCCATCCTCCTCCCCTGCCTACGCCGACCAATCTCACGGGCCTTCCCGTACCGTACTACGCTTACGCTGACGTTTTCAGTAAAAAAGATGCGGAGTCTCTGCCTCCGCACTGGGCCTATGACTGCCCTATCAACTTGCTTCCTGGAGCCACTCCGCCCAGGGGGAGGACGTATCCCCTATCTCCAGCAGAGACCTCGGCCATGACTGAATACATCCGGGAGAACTTGGCGAAGGGGTTCATCCGAAAGTCCTCGTCCCCAGCTGGTGCAGGCTTCTTCTTTGTTCGGAAGAAAGACGGATCTCTTAGACCATGTATCGACTACCGGGGCCTGAACAATATCACAGTTAAGAATCGATACCCACTTCCACTCATCCCAGAACTCTTTGACCGGCTGAGAGGGGCTCGAATCTTCACGAAGCTGGACCTGCGGGGAGCCTACAATTTGATCCGGATTCGCGCAGGCGACGAATGGAAGACGGCCTTCAATACCCGTGATGGTCATTATGAGTATTTAGTCATGCCGTTTGGTCTCTGCAATGCTCCAGCTGTCTTCCAGAAGTTCGTTAATGAGGTGTTTCGGGACCTTCTGTACACTTGCGTAATAGTGTATTTAGACGATATCCTCATCTTCTCGTCTGACCTTCCCTCCCATCGGAGAAGCGTACGCATGGTCCTGCACCGTCTCCGGGAGAATCACCTCTACGCCAAGATTGAGAAGTGTCTCTTCGAGCAGACCTCCTTACCCTTCTTGGGGCATGTCATCACAGTTTCCGGTCTGAAGATGGATCCCGAGAAACTCTCGGCGGTACTCAAGTGGCCCCGTCCCGTCGGAATCAAAGCCATCCAGCGTTTCCTCGGATTCGCAAATTATTACCGACAGTTCGTGCCGCATTTTTCCTCGTTGACCAAACCTATCTCGGCCTTGACCCGCAAAGGAACTAAGCCTGACCACTGGCCCTCCGAGGCGGAAGATGCCTTTTTGGCGCTGAAACGCTCCTTTGCAGCAGCACCGGTCCTACATCGGCCGGTGGCCAGTAGGCCTTTTGTTCTTGAAGTAGACGCCTCCTCCACCGGAGCTGGAGCGGTCCTCTCCCAGCGAGTCCCCCCTGGACGTCTGGTCCCCTGCGGGTTCTTTTCCAAGTCCTTTTCGCCAGCAGAGTGCAACTACTCCATCGGTGATCGGGAGTTGCTGGCCATCAAGATGGCTCTGGAAGAGTGGCGGTACCTGCTCGAGGGGGCTGTGCACCCCTTTACCATCTTCACGGACCACAAAAATTTGGCCTATCTGCAGTCCGCCCAAAGGCTCAATTCCAGACAAGCCAGATGGGCCTTGTATTTTTCTCGATTCGACTTCCAGCTTCACTTCCGGCCTGGTAATAAGAACACCAAAGCCGATGCACTTTCCAGATCTCTACAGTCGCCTGAAGAGGACGAGAGCCCCTCGTATATTATCGAGCCTGCCAAACTGATCACCGTGGCCCCGGTGAACTTTTCTACTCCTCCACCAGGCAAGACCTTCGTGCCTCAGAATAAACGTCTAGAGGTGTTGCGCTGGGGGCACTCCTCCAAGGTTGCGGGGCACGTGGGGTTCAAGAAGACTCTATCGCTTCTCTCACGTTATTACTGGTGGGCCACCCTTCGCCACGACGTGGCAGATTTTGTTGCCTCTTGCTCAAACTGTGCGCAGAACAAGGTTCCAAGAACTTTGCCCTCCGGTCTTCTCCATCCGTTGCCGGTGCCGGAGGCTCCTTGGCAGCAAATTGCCATGGACTTTATAACCGACTTGCCCTGCTCAGCTGGTTGCACCACCATCTTAGTCGTGGCGGACCGCTTCTCTAAGATGGCTCATTTTATCCCCCTGGCCGGGCTGCCCTCCGCTCCGAAGTTGGCCGAGATCTTCATCCATCAGATCTTCAGGTTGCATGGTCTTCCCCTACGGATTGTGTCTGATCGAGGGGTCCAATTTACTTCTTGCTTCTGGAGGGCTCTATGTCAGCTCATGGGTACGTCCCTCGACTTCTCCTCCGCCTATCACCCGCAGACCAATGGGCAGGTAGAACGGATTAACCAGGACCTGACGACTTACCTACGCCACTTCTCCAACGCCCATCAGGATAATTGGGTCTCTCTTTTACCCTGGGCTGAATTCGCCCATAATAACCACCCCAGTGAGTCTACCACGAAAACTCCGTTCTTTGTGGTTTCTGGTCGCAATCCTGGTGTTCCTCTACCCTTTGTCGCCTCTTCGGAAGTTCCGGCAGCTGATGCCCTCGCCACAGAATTTTTGAATATTTGGAAGGAGACCAGAGAGGCTCTGGTGAAGACCAGTGCCCGAATCAAAAGACATGCAGACAAGAGACGGAGGGACCTTCCCCCGTACCACCCTGGTGATAAGGTCTGGCTTTCAACCAAGCACATCCGCCTGAAAGTTCCTTCCTATAAGCTGTGCCCTCGTTACATCGGTCCCTTCGAGGTACTAAAACGCATCAATGAAGTGTCTTACAAACTGAGGTTGCCGGCTTCTCTCCGGGTCCCTAACGCCTTTCACATCTCGCTCTTGAAACCTGTAGTTCTGAATCAGTTCCAACCGGTCTTCGTTGCCCCTCCTTTACCTATTGGATCGGATGACGTCTTTGAAGTAAAAGATATTTTAGCCATGAAGAGAGTCAGGGGGAAGACTTTCTTTCTCATTGAGTGGAAGGGATTTGGTCCTGAGGAAAGGTCTTGGGAGCCTCAAAAGAACATCAACGCTCCTCTAATCCTAAAAAAGTTTCTGGCCAATCTCAGAAAGGGGGGATGTAAAGAGGGGGGTACTGTCAGGTCAGCGGTCGCGGCTGCGCCCGCTCCCGCCCCTCCTCCGGCGGCCGCCGCCTCCTCCTCCTCCTGCCGGCGTCCTCGTCGCGGCACGGTCCCGCGCTCTGCCTCCCCTCCTGTGACCGCGCCGCGCTCCTTCCTTAGGGCGCGCGCGCGCACCAGCGTTCCCTCTTCCCCCTACGGGGGGTGGCGCCGGGGGCGGCACGCACCGCCCGCTTCCGGTCCCTAGGGTACTTCTGGCGCGCTCTCTATTGAGAGGACGCCTGAGTGTTTCTGTGCGCTTGCCACGTTGCGCTTTGGCCCCCTTCAGCTTCCTATAGTGCCCCCAGTTCCTGGCTGTCTTCTCCTTGGCTTCTAGTCCCCGCTCTTCATCCTTGTTCCAGTGTTCATTCCCTGCATGCCCGCTCTGTGCTCCCTTCTGGTACCCCCTTGTGTGCTTCCTCCCGGTCCTCTCCCCTCCAGTACCTGCTTCCTGTCTGTCTCCCCATCCGGTAGTCCTGTTTGTTCCTCTACCTCTCAGTCCTGTACTCCTGCCTACGGGCGCCTCTTATCCTTGAGCCACCCCTCCTGGTACCGGCTGTCGCGGTTCTGTCCTCGGTGGTCTTGCCCCAAACGATCCCTGTATAGGGGTCGGTCTTCACCTGGAGCGCTCGATCCCCGGGGCTCCAGATCCGCGACCCAGAGGGTCCACTCTCGGACGTCCAGCCCCGAAAAACGTCACAACAGTCTATGGCACACAGGACCCGGGGGGGTACCGGGCTCCGTCATCCTGTTTGTGACGCAAGTTGGGTCGCCCTCCTAGGGCTGTGGGGTACTCGGTACCAGGTCGGTGTCAGCGGGATGTGTCACAGCAGCGGTGACCCGGTCTGTGGCCCTGGGCGCCCAAGTAATGGGGGAATGTAATGGTGGAATGTAGTTAGATGAATAGTTCGTGACGCCACCTGTGGAGCTCGGCAAGGGAGGTGTTAAGCCGACGCTGCATGCAGATCCGCTGGGACTGATAGTAGGGCGCAGCAGAGATGTAAAAGCTCCCCACAGGTGAAGCTGTAGTCCCAGGGCAGTGTAGATGTGATTGGCACGGGGATGTAGCAGTGCCGGAAAGGTAGGAAGCAGACAAGACACAGCGGGGTGCAATTTCTGTACCTTTACTTGGTAACTGCAGTCCAGGGTCCTGATTACAGAGAGTATCGGAGCAGGCTAGCCTGGAAGCAGCTCAGGATTCTCTCTCAGCAAAAGGGCTGTGCAGTCTCCTTCCTAGCGCTTATTTGAATGAAGTACTCCTAGTACTGACTTACACTGAAGTTCCTCTCAATTCTCTTCTACTCTCACTCCTCGTATGGCAGACAGCTGTAGCCGCTATTCCTCTCCTGGCTCACTGTGTGCTGTTGTGCCTCCGAGTCTTTGATGGGGGTAGGGCATTCACAGCCTCTTACTCCTCTGGTATCTGATGCAGGACCATCAGTGTCCATACAGCCGTGGAGACCAGGCTCCAGATCATGCGCTCTCACTGTAAGGGAGCTCTCTTTCCTCAGCTCAACCTCCAGCTTCTCTCTACACGTCTGCACACTTCACCCTCCGCAGACTAACTAACCACTCCTTCCTCTTGGCCCACAGAGAGCACTCCTCCCCTTAATCCTGGTTCAGAGTTCCCCCTGCTGGCCTGGAGTGGAACTGTGTTGCATGTATAGGTAAACTGCTGGAGAGACCCATCATTGCCTCCAAGCCTGGCATTACCCTCGCCTGGAGGAAGGCAAAGCCAGTGTGGCGACCATACTCCTGGGGGCGCCACATTAGCGTATATCACACAGCACTGGGATGATATCCGAGTGATGTGCGTTGTCTCACTCGCACCCATAGACATATGGGTGCGAGTGAGCCGAGACTCAGTGACAAGCGCTGCATGCTACGATTTCACTCGCACGTAGAATACAGTCGAGAAAAAAGGTGATGGGAGCTGCCCCATAGATGAATACTGGTCATTGCTAGTGTGACCCTGGCCTAATCAGTATAACGGCACCGACCTGACACTGTTTGTAAGTTACTGTGCACAATCCTAATCACAGGGGTACTTTAAGAGTATGTGCACACGTTGCGGATTCTACTGCGGATCCGCAGCGGATTTGGCCCTGCGGATCTGCAGCAGATTCTCCTGCGGCATACAGTACCATTATATTCAATGTAAAACAAAAAAGGCTGTGCACATGTTGCGGAAAAATCTGCACGGAAATGCTGCGGGTTCATTTCCGCAGGGTGTCAATTCTTTGTGCGGATCTGCAGCTTTTCTGCACCCATTGTCTTGCATTGAGTCAGGCACATCCGCTGCAAAAACGCAGGCCTAAAAAAGTTTGCGGTTTTGCTGCGGATGAAACGCTGCAGATCGGGAGGGGGAAGAGTGTGGGCAGAGTGTGTGCGTGTATGGTGTCTTGTGTGCGTGTGTGGGGGGGCCTGCGGGTGTTGCCGGGGCTGTGCGGGGGTTGCCAGGGGGGTCTGTATGCAGGCAAAATCCGATGAGACTACAAGTCCCATCGGGCTATGACTGCTACACTGACACTGAGTGACACATTAGCCAATTATGGGACAGTAGTAGTCCCATCATCCGGCTAATGTGTTGAATGTAAAAAAAAACAAATAAAAAAACCCATACAGAACATACAATATATAAAATACAGAACATACATATAACATACAACATAACATAGAGTACATACTTACCAATCACCTAATTCCCCGAAGCTCTCATCTCCTTTAATAAAACTAAAAAAATAAACCAACCTATACTTACCTTTCCGCCGTAGTCCAGTTAATAATGACGGTCCCACGACGATCTCTGGTGTAGAACACTGACATCGGGTGATGTCAGTGCTGTACAGGGGCTCCCACGATGAACTGACAGCGGAGGCAATCCTCCTCTGTGTATGCCTCCGCCGCCGGGAAAGAGGTCCCGTAACCCTAATTCTCATGCAGCATTGCTGTAAAGTGAGAGCCTGAACTCAGGTAACCTCAGTGATGCACTGCAGGAGGCATTGTCTCCTGTCTGTTCATCACTGGGAGGTCCTATAGAGCAGTGACATCACCTGATGTCACTGTTCTATAGGGGAGATCGTCTTGGGACACTCGTTATTAATTGGACTGCATTGACAGTGAGTATATGGTTGGTTTATTTTTTACTTTTCATTATAGGAGATCGAGGGTGTTGTTTGGATCTGGGCTTGCAATAAAAATATGAAAACGGTGTTGTGTTTTATTTAATTAAAATACTTTATTCTTATGTGTGTGGTTTTTTAACTCTTTATTAAAATAAGATTAATAATAGATAGGCGTCTTATTGACGCCTCTCCATTATTAACCGGGCTTCATGTCACCTTACAATAGCAAGGTGACATTAACCCCTTATTACCCCATATCCCACCACTACACAGGAGTGATAAGAGAAGGGCTAAGTGCCAGAATTGAAGCATCTTATAGATGCGCCATTTCTAGGGTGGCTGCGGGCTGGTATTTGTAGCCAGGGGGGTCCAATATCCCAGCCATCCAACAGCAAGGAAGCAGCTTGCAGGTCGGCAACACAGACAACTGGAGACCAGGAAGCTGGTATGTCAGGTCTTCCCCTGTCCCAGGTCTCTGCCACTGGTTTTGAGGGCACTTCCCACCAGCGGCAGAGGGCCTCGGACAGGAATGTCATGCCCGAGTTCCTTCACTAGAGCTCAGTTTTTCAGAATGGCATCAAGGTGCTATCACACAGAGTGGAAAGCGGTTTTAACAACATGGACCACCGCTTCCGGTCTGTCAACAGTCGCCTTGACCGTCTGGAAGCCGACCTCAACAGACCAGTGCACCATTTTTACACCAAAATTGAACGGGCCATGGCGGAATACCTTAGTCCTGATCTACAGCTGACTGTCCTGCAGGACTGCAACACTGCTTTCTTGCAAGCTATGCAGCAGAGTCAGTACGTGCAGCAGTCAGTGGTGTCATTTCCAACTGTGCCACCACTGACTCGCTTCACCTCACTACCTGCTTCTGCTGCATACCACCGCACGGCCACCTGCATTCCAAGCCAAACTGGACACCACTACACCACCGCAAGGCAGAATGCTGCTGGACATTCCCCCACCACCACCATGGTAAGTGTAGCTCCTGTCTGGACCACCACTGCCACCACCACGTCAAGGCAGTCACCCAGCTCCAGGAGGTCCAGGCACGACACAAGATCACAGGAGACACAAAAAGAGGAAAACTTTGACTGTCCCTCCCCCCTCACCTGACACTGTGACTCACCTGCCTCGACTTCCATTCCTGAGCTCCTTTCCCCCAACTTTCGTCGCCCCTTCCCCTAGAACCCCTTCCTAACCTTCCAGCCATTCCTCGCCACTCCACACCCCCAACTTTCCACCATGTTCCCCCAAATGTCATTTCCCAAAAAAGTTGTTTTAATTTTTTCTTTTTAAATAAATTTCAAAGCCTGGTTTCCCCTAATACTGTTTGATTAATGTTTTTTTCACCGCCTACACACACTGCGCCATACATTGTGTTTTTGCCACCACATAGCTCCATTAATGACACATGTTTCTTGTGTCATTCCTGGAGATATGTGTAGTCAAAAACACAAATATATGACTTGTATTTTCACCACCAGTCTTTTCAGTCTGCTAATATTGCACAGACTGAATAGAGGATGGTGTTGAGTGCAAGGCATATCTATTGTTACCTTGCCAGGTATCATAAAGAGTGAATTGAGGATGGTGTGTTTTTACCATCATCATTTCACTCTTTATGACACAAGGCCGGGGGATTCTAGATATACCTTGTAATTAACCACATCCTCTATTCAGTGTGTGGTGAATAAACTGAAGAGATGATGGAGAAAATACACGTCATATCTACAATACCCTGGCCTCGTATCATAACTATTTTTCACACCTGGGAAGGTGAATACACATGAGTTAACCTGCAGCGTCGCTTCAGTTTGCATTATCTATTGCACGCAGACTGGAGCGATGCTGGAGTTTAACTCATATGTGTATTAACCTGGCCAGATGTGATAACTTCACCATGACACCAGGCCTGGGGATTGTAGATGCTTTATAAACTTTATCATTTCTCCAGTCTGCGTTCATACTAAAGCCACAGTGGAGATCCTATATTAATATTTATTCTCAGATGGTCAGGTGTCATAAAGAGTGAAGGATGCTATTGCATCCCAAAATCACTATTTGTTAAATCAGGCCATGTGATACAAATATGTATTATCTACACCGTTGCTGCACATTGAACACAAACTGTAGAGATGATACAGGTCATACAACTTGTGTGTATGTAGTCACCTGGCCTGGAGTCCTAGTAAATTCATGGTGCACAAAACACGGTATCATAAATTCACTGGGACACATGGGCAGGTGATTATTGTATTGGAGTGTATAAAAACAGAGTGCACTGAGTACAGGTATCAAAACAGATTTTTTGTAACATACACACAAGCAAACAATTTTACACCATTTGATCTTGCCATTCCACACGTCCTACATCAGAGATAAAGTAGGCGGCAAATTGGTCCCTCATTTAGCCAACTTCAACTGATGACCTGTGAGGGAGCTGTGTGAATTCAGGCAATGAGTTTGCAGCAGGTTCATCGGGTTCAAAGTTAGGATGATCTTTAGCCATAACAAAATTGTGAAGAACCACACACTCTTTCACCACCTCATCCACTGTTTCCAGTTTAAGATTAATGGCTGTGCCGAGAATGCGCCATCTGGAGACAAGAATACCAAAAGCACACGCTACAGTTCTTCGGGCCCTGGTCAGTCTGTAACTAAAGATTTTTTGGGTGTGGCCCAGGTCCCGGCTGGAGTAGGGTTTCATCAGGTTTTGGCACATTTGAAATGCCTCATCCCTAACCATTACAAATGACTGTGGTGGACCTTCGGTGTGGGGAAGAGGCCGTGGCATGGGGACATTGAAATGGTTGCCATACAACCTCCGGCCCATGTCCGAGTTCTTAAAAGCCTGGGAGTCATTCCCACAGCCAAATGCCCCAATGTCCACTGCAACAAACAGACAGTCTGCATCCGCAATGGCCTTGAGTACTGTAGAAAAGTACTTTTTATAGTTATAGTACTCCGATCCACTTCTTTTGGGTTTGATTATCCGGATGTGTTTCCCATCCACCGCTCCCAAACAGTTGGGGAAATTGCAGACTGTCCAGAATTTTTCAGCAATATGTATCCACTTTTCCACGGTTGGCAGGGACATAAATTCTGGACAGAGAATGTCCCACAAAGCCCGGCAGGTGTCTGCAACTATTCCCGACAAGGTGGATATTCCAATTCGGTACTGGAAGTTGAGTGATGACAGGGTCTCTCCAGTAGCCAGGAATCTGCCAAAGAAGCGAAACGCGCGTTGTGGCGACGGGGAAGCCAGCATCATACACTAACAAACATGTAAGTGCCCTTTCTCTGGGAGTTTCTCCTTATTACATTCATCTAATTGGCTGCACACCACTATATCACCGTTAGGTGTGGTATATACAAATAGATAGGTGGCATATTTTTGAGATTAGATTCTCCATGTATTTAAATATAGGCTGTGCCTGTTTTAATTAAGGAATTTTTCCTTTTATTTAAATATGCTTACCCAGTATACATGAATTTAACAATTATGGGTGTTGTCTGTACCAACTAGTGGCCTACTGTATGATTAATTCTCATTACAATTGTATACAGGCTATGCCTGCTTTGAATTAAATAGTCACAGTGTAAGCTGTTTATGGGCAAACGTGCAATATGGCTCCCTGTTTGGATAGCAGTATCCTTTTTTGTCATCTGTGAACAATTTGTAATGTTTGGATATTTTGTGTAGCAAATTGTGCTTAATAAAATTTGTATATTTTGGCAATTTAAACTAATTCTGCTGTGGTTGATTAATATTGCTCTGAGTTTTTGCCGTAATAATCATTCATTGGTTTTTTTTGTGTGTTATAACAATAATTCTGCAGGCTTTTGTTTACTACATGGCAGAACAATAATTCTGCAGGCTTTTGTTTAGTACATGGCAGAACAATAATTCTGCAGGCTTTGGAATAGTACATGTCAGAACAAAGAAAATTAAGCAGGCATTGGTTTGTAAATATCACGTACCGCAATGTGACCAGGAGCCATTCCTCAGGAGGAATTGCATGACGGAGCTGTGTCCTGTCTCCGGATGGCTTCTTGAACACGAGCAAGCAAATCCAAATCTTGGGACATCCAGGTATAGTTACTAAATTTCGCTGGGTTTCCCTGGAGCTCGTTGCAGAGGGTGTGGTACGCTCCACGGCTCTCCCAGAGTTCAATAATCGGATGTATCCACAAACGCCCCTGCTGCTGTCTTCGCTGTCTCTCTCTCCCTTTGTTGCTGGCAAGCAAATGCAAAAGCCTGAGCCAGCACGATGTCCAGATCCAAGTTAAAGTGAAAACTCTTCCAACGCAGATCCATTTTCACAAAGGAAAAAGTAACCAAATCTGAAGAATTCAGCTGTAAACAGGGTATACATAAAGAATTCCCATGACACATGCCCACTGGTGTCCCATTGGTGGAGTCTGTTTCAAGAATTTTTCAAGGATTTTCCTCCTGTGAAATGTGACACCTAGACAACGCATGCGCATAAAAATATAAATGCATGCAAAAACGCATACAAACATTGCGTTTTTTTGTCGTCATGCGCATGCTAATGCATAAAAAAATCGCTGCATTTACATGCGTTTGCAAGTGTTTTTTGGTTGCGTTTTATGTGTGCACGAAACACTGCACAAAACGGCGCAAATGTGAAAGTAGTCTAACTACCGCTGTTAAAAGGCGTATCGACGGTCATTAAGGGGTTAAATAACAACTGTTGCTCCTGCTGATGACGTCACGGAATGTTGTGGTTTCTGGTTCCACCCCCTTGCATTATGACATCACACACACATTGTGTAAGGAGCTGCAGAGCCAACATTCCATTTGACAGTTGCAGACGGTGGAGAGACAGGTAAGTCGGGTTCTGTGTTTTCTCTGGTTCTGTCCTTCATTCTCTTCTATCATCTATTTCTCATTTATTTTTTATTCATTAAGGAGTCTTTATTCTATATGATACAAGCAGGTCCAAAACAAATAGTGAACCCCTCAGATTAGGTGATGTCCTAGTTTTACAGCATTTCTTCCAATAGTAAAGGGATATATAGGATGTGACAGGATTTATCTCCAAGTACAGAAATGACAATGACTTCCCGATTATCCATCACATTTTATTGGTTTCTGACTTTCTTGCTCATCAGGTCCATAGAACACTTATAACTGAGAGAATTCCCTCAGCCATAACTGGAACATGACGACTTCTTGATTTTAAGGCCATGAATTATTATAGAATCATCCAAATCTGGGAGATTAAAGTTATATCCTGTAAAACGAGCACATGTAACCTGGAGACAATTATGGAATTGTCAGATGTTATTGAGACATTATAGTAATATGTAGTCTAAATTAAAAATATAAATCCAACCAATATTGGGAAATTCTTGTACAACACCGATGTATATACATATTAGTTCCATAGGTAGTGAAACTATTCAAATATTCCCCCACATTGGTAGGATTCATATTGTTTGATGCCTAGTATATTGGGCAATGCACTTCAATGGAAGCCAAATCCCAATCTACCAAAGGACCCCTTGACCAGAAAAGACCAAGCAGGATATAATTAATTCAATAATTTTTATTATATTAGTGGTAAAAATTGTATATTTAAAATCAATTTAAAAACAATGTGCACGTAGGGACAATTGTATAACAATAAATTGGACCCAATTATATATATACTATAATCGCATATGTATTCCTCAGTATATCTCCAATATCTCGTTCACTGGAAAAGTGCAAAATAAAATAAAAAAATGAAAAGATCAAATATATCAATATTCAATGAAATATAAAGTGCAATACGCATCATAGGTCCCCAGTAAGCAGGTAAATGTCCCCAATAAGCAGGTAAATGTCCCCAATAGGCAGGTAAATGTCCCCAATAGGCAGCATAGGTCCCTAATAGGCAGGTAAATGTCCCCAATAGGCAGGTAAATGTCCCGAATAGGAAGCATAGTCCCCAATAGGCAGCATTGTCCCCAATAGACAGGTAATTGTCCCCAATAGGCAGCATAGTCCCCAATAGGCAGCATTGTCCCCAATAGGCAGGTAAATGTCCCCAAAAGGCAGCATTGTCCCCAACAGGCAGGTAAATGTCTCCAATAGGCAGCATTTTCCCCAATAGGCAGCATTGATCTCAGTAGGCAGGTAAATGTCTCCAATAGGCAGGTAAATGTCCCCAATAGGCAGCATAGTCCCCAACAGGCAGATAAATGCTACTAACAGGCAGGCAAATATTCCCAATAGGCAGCATAGACCTGACCCAACTTAAAAAAAAAACCTAACAGTACTCACCTATGTCCCCCGCTGCTCTGAAGAGGCACGCTGACTCCGTATTCTTCTAGCACAGGCGGCGTGACGTCACATCAGGCCGTGCAGGTGGCATAATGACAATCACGTCGTCTGTGCTGCATATGGGTTGCCTTCCTTTGCTGTCTCGTCATTCCACCCGAAATTACAGGGCCCGCCGGCATTGAACTGTAGTGAAGATCAATGTCGGCCGGGCCCAGGGGCCAGATAAATGTCCTCAGTGGGCTGCATGTGCCCCGCGGGACATAGTTTGAGGACCCCTGTGTTAGAGTGTTGGGATTGTTGATTCCGCCCCCATTAGATGCGTCATATGATGTCACAGAATGCTATGGCTGTTGGCCCCACCCACATTGGCTCTTATTTGTCATTTCATCAAATGTTTTGGTTGTTGGTTGTGCCCCCATTAGCTTCTACTTCTGATGTCAACGAAAGGGGATGGTGGCCATTCAGAAGAGAATGGCTCTTGACTACCTGTTAGCGATTGAAGGGGGCACTTGTGCTGTTATCGGTGAGGAATGCTGCTCCTGGATTGAAGATGCATATGATTCAATAGAAAAACATGGATAAAGTAAAGGAGCTGCAACAAAAAGCTAGAGATATATGCAAGGAGTGATGGAATCCCTTTTTCTGGATGGGGTCTATCAGAGTTGGGATAAACAATATACCGTATATACTCATGTATAAGCCGAGATTTTCAGCACATTTTTTGTGCTGAAAATGCCCCCCCTTGGCTTATATGCAAGTCATTTTGCAGAAAGGCAGCGGGGGAGGGGGAGCGGCAGCAGGAGTCAGTGGCTGGGACATCAAACTCACCCACCTCATGCCATCGCTGAATGTCCCTGCATCCTCCATTGTACCAGGGCAGGCAGCTTCTTCCCGTGTTGAGCGGTCACATGGTACCGCTCACTAAGGTAATGAATATGGACGCGACTCCACTCCCATAGGCGTGGAGGCAAATTCATTACCTTAATGAGCAGTACCATGTGACCACTCAATACAGGAAGAAGCTGCCGGCCCCAGGACAACGGAGGATGCAGGGACGTTCAGCGATGGCACAAGGAGGGTGAGTATGACGGAGGAGGATGGGGGGAAGCATGGATGAGGAGGACTGGGGGAGCACTGAGGAGGATGAGGGCAGCACACAAGGAGGGTGAGTATGATGGCAGAGGACGGGGGAAGCACGAATGAGGACTGGGGGAGCACTGAGGAGGACGGGGGGAGCACTGAGGAGGACGGGTGAAACACTGAGGAGGATGGGTGAAACACTAAGCAAGATGGGTGAAACACTGAGGAAGATGGAACACTGAAGAGGACATGGAAGCACTTAAGAGCACGGAGGAGAACAGGGGAAGTACTGAGGAGGACAGGAGAATCACTGATGAGCACAGAGGAAGACAGAGGGAAGCATCGAGAAGAACGGAAGAAACACTGAGGAGGACATGGGAAGCACAGAGGAGCACGGAGGACGACGGGTGAAGTACTGAGGAGAACGAAAAGCACTGAGGAGGACGAGGGAGCACAGAGGAGTACTGAGGGAGCACTGAGACGGACGGGAAGCAATGAGGAGCATGGAGGAGGATGGGGGAGCACAGAGGAGGAGGGGGAGCATGGAAGAGGACTGGGATAACGGAGGAGGACGGGAGAGCACTGAGGAGCATGGAGGAGGACAGGGGAGCACGGGAAAGGACAAGGAGCTGAGCAATGCATAGAAGGATGGGACAGGGAGCCGAGCTGTGCATAGTAGGAGGGGAAAGAGCCACACAGAGCAGGACAGGGATGAGGGGACATTGCATACCCGGCTTATACTCAAGTCAATAAGCTTACCTAGTTTTCCGTGGCAAAATTAAGTGCATCGGCTTACACTCGTGTCGGCTTAAACTCGAGTATATACGGTAATCTCAACTTTGCTAAACCCCATAGTGGTAGTTATAGGATTGATTGTATTGAGCTTGATTGCCTGGAAATTATTAATGTGATGTGATTCTCATTGCAGGAAATTAATTATACTTTGGAGCCACTGACTCACACAGATAGAAGAGGACCCCTATGCAAGAACAGTATATGAGTCCTTTACAGCCCAATAACTCATCATAATGCACAATTTCATCTACGATGGAGTTGGAAATGGTTTCCCTTACCTCTTGGCCAGTGTGGAGTTGCAACAATATCATTTCTACCCCTGTCCACCTCTGAATGGAACCATAGGAAGGATGACACTACAGCTACAGAGGTGACCTTCTGATAGGCTAGCTCAACTATCCATCTCTCCTGAAGACCCTTTCAGCTTTTTGAGACTTGGATGGAGGACATCATCTCTGAAAATAGGGTCCCACAGCTGCACCCCAACAGTTTGAGCAGCACTCTTAGATGAGTAAATATCCTAAGAGCAAAGGGAGATGCGTAGCCACTTGCTTTGTCACTGAGGATGATTTCTGTCATAGCTATGGACGGGATTTCTTTATCCCGTCCTCTCAGGGTTAATTTTGTGGCCTCCATTTGGTTTGGGGAGGGCTATATTTACCCGCTCCAGTCTGAGTTCCCTGTCAGTGATACATTAATTCTTGGCTGTGTGTCTGACCCCCTGGTGTGCTTGCATACTCTTTTGTCTGATTGTCTCTCAGTGTATGACCCGGTCTGTTTTCTCGTTCTGTGCCTTGCATTGTGACTCTGTGCTTACCGTCTATTCTGGCTCTGACCTTTGGCTTTCTTCCTCTGACTTCCCACCACTCTGCCCCATTTGTACTGTACAGCTGTCTCCGGTTTTCTGACATTCGGCTACGTCCTGACCACTTTCTGTGTTTAACCCTTTGGCACCTCACCGACCTCCTGGCTTGACTTCGGCACGATCTAACTACTTTCCGGCATCGCCAGTCACCGCCGCTAATCGGCGTCTGACTCCGCCTTGGCCACCCCCCCAGTGATTACTTGCTTCAGTTGTTGCTCTGCTGCAGGTAAGCTCACCGCAGCTCTCCTCTCACATTCTCTGAGCTTTCAGTATTCTTGCACAGATTCCTGCTGTAAGTCTGCAGCAGGAATCTTGATAGATTTCATTCTCAGGGGATTACTCCAGAGTGGTTGTTGTGGTGGGATGCAGGTCTGGACAGCTGTTGTCATCCTATTAGATAGATAAGAATTAATATATGTGTGTTTATGCTTTAAAGAGAATCTGTCACCCCCGAGAAGTATATGACCTATAAATATGGGCATACAAGTAATAGAAATGTTAAGCTAGTTCTAACTGTATGCCTTATGCTAATGGTGCTGTTGTGGAGAAATGTTATATTCTGTCTTTACGCTAATGATCAGCTCAATAACTCATCATAACGCACAATTTCATCTACTGTGGAGGTGGAAATGGGTCCCCTTATTTCTTGGCCTGTGTGCAGTTGCACCAATATCATTTGCGCCCCTGTCCACCCCTGAATGGAACCATAGGAAGGATGACACTACAGCTACAGAGGTGACCAGCGTCGGACTGGAACACCTTGGGCCCACCAGAGAAAATCATTCTTGGGGCCCACTATGTAGCTGCATAGAGTTAAATACCAGACCACCAATTATGCGGTAAAACACGCTAATATCCGGGTATAATATAAGGTTGTACATGTCTTAATTATGTAGCAGGAGTTGGGGTAGCCCCCTCATAGAATATAAAGCAGCCCCCTCACATAGTATAATGCAGCCATCTCATAGAATATAATGCAGCCATCTCATAGAATATAATACTGCCCCCCTCATAGGGTATAATACTGCCCCCCTCATAGGGAATAATGCACCCCCTAAATAGGGAATAATGCACCCCCTCATAGGGTATAATGCACCCCCTCATAGGGTATAATGCACCCCCTCATAGGGTATAATGCTGCCCCCCTCATAGGGTATAATGCTGCCCCCCTCATAGGGAATAATGCACCCCCTCATAGGGAATAATGCACCCCCTCATAGGGTATAATGCTGCCCCCTCATAGGGTATAATACTGCCCCCCTCATAGGGTATAATACTGCCCCCCTCATAGGGAATAATGCACCCCCTCATAGGGAATAATGCACCCCCTCATAGGGTATAATGCACCCCCTCATAGGGTATAATGCTGCCCCCCTCATAGGGTATAATGCTGCCCCCCTCATAGGGAATAATGCACCCCCTCATAGGGAATAATGCACCCCCTCATAGGGTATAATGCTGCCCCCTCATAGGGTATAATACTGCCCCCCTCATAGGGTATAATACTGCCCCCCTCATAGGGAATAATGCACCCCCTCATAGGGTATAATACTGCCCCCCTCATAGGGTATAATACTGCCCCCCTCATAGGGTATAATACTGCCCCCCTCATAGGGTATAATACTGCCCCCCTCATAGGGAATAATGCTGCCCTCCTCATAGGGTATAATGCTGCCTCCTCATAGGGTATAATGCTGCCTCCTCATAGGGTATAATGCTGCCTCCTCATAGGGTATAATGCTGCCCCCTCATAGGGTATAATACTGCCCCCTCATAGGGTATAATGCTGCCCCCCTCATAGGGTATAATGCTGCCCCCTCATAGGGTATAATACTGCCCCCTCATAGGGTATAATACTGCCCCCCTCATAGGGAATAATGCACCCCCTCATAGGGTATAATGCTGCCCCCTCATAGGGTATAATGCTATATAGATATATAGATATAGAGTTAGATAGATATAGATAGAAAGATAGATGTAGAAATAGATAGATATAGAGATAGATAGTAGATAATGGATAGAAAGTAGATAATGGATAGATATAGATAGAAAGATTCATAGAGATAGATAGAGATAGATATAAAGATAGATATAGAAAGAAATATAGATAGATAGATATAGAGATAGATAGAAAATAGATAATGGATAGATATAGAGATAGATAGCTATAGATAGAAAGATATAGAGATAGATAGATATAGAGATATACAGATATAATAATAATAATAATAATAATAATATAGACATATATAGATAGATATAGAGATATATATAGAGATAGATAGATATAGGAGATAATAGATATAGAGATAGATAGATAGATATAGAGATAGATATAGAGACAGATAGATATAGAAAGATAGATATAGAGATAGATATAGAGATAATAGCTAGATATAGAGATATGTATAGAGATAGATAGATATAGAGTTAGAAAGATAGATAGATATAGAGAGAGATATAGAGATTGATAGAGATAGCTAGATAGATAGATGGATAGATAGATATAGATAATAGAGATAATAGATAGATATAATAGATATAGAGATAGATCAATAGATAGATAAAGAGAGAGATAGAGATAGATAGATAGATAGATAATGAGATATAGAGATAGATATAGAGATATAGTGTTAGATAGAAAGATAGATATAGAGATAGATAGATATAGAGATAGATATGGATATAGAGATAGATATGGATATAGAGATAGATAGATATAGAGATAGATATAGAGATAATAAATACATATAGAGATAATATATAGATAGCTATAGAGAGAGAGATATAGAGATAGATATAGAGAGAAACAGATATAGATATAGAGATAGATATAGAGATAGATAGGTAGATAGATATAGAGATAATAGATAGATATAGAGATAGATAGATATAGATATAAAGATAGATAGAGATAGAGAGAGCGGTAGAGAGAGAGATAGATATAGAGAGAGATAGATACAGAGATCGATAAATAGATAGAGATAGATATAGATAATAGAGATAGATAGATAATAAATATAGAGATAACAGATAGATATAGAGATAGAGTAAGATAGAAAGATATAGAGATAGGTAGATATAGATAATAGAGATAGCTAGATAGATAGACATAATAGATAGATATAGATATAGATAGATATAGAGATAGATAGAAAGATAGATATAGAGATAGATGTAGAGATAGAAAGATAGATATAGAGATAGAGCGATAGATAGATATAGATATAGATAATAGATAGAGATAGATAGATAGAGAAAGATAGATAGATATAGAGATAGATATAGAGATAGAAAGATAGATAGATATACAGAGAGATAGATATAGATAGAGATAAATAGATAGATATAGAGAGAGAGATAGAGAGAAATAGATATAGAGATAATAAATATAGAGATAGATAGATATAGAGAGAGATAGATACAGAGAAAAGATATAGAGATAAATAGATAGAGAAAGATAGATAGAGATAGAGCGATAGATAGATATACAGAGAGATAGATATAGAGATAGATAGAGATATATAGATAGATCGCTATAGAAAGAGATATAGAGATAGATATAGAGAGAAATAGATATAGATATAGAGATAGATAGAGATAGATATATAGATATAGATATAAAGATAGATATAGAGATAGATATAGATATAGAGATAGAGCGATAGATAGCGAGAGATATAGATATAGAGATAGATAGATACAGAGAAAAGATATAGAGATAGATATAGAGATAGATAAATAGATAGATAGGTATAGAGATAGATAGATATAGATATTAGATAGAGATATATATAGATAAAGATAGATATATATAGATGGTAGCTAGATAGATAATAAATATAGAGATAATAGATATAGAGATAGATAGAGTAAGATAGATAGATATAGAGATAGATAGATAGACATAATAGATAGATATAGAGATATATATAGATAGATATAGAGATAGATGTAGAGATAGAAAGATAGATATAAAGATAGAGCGATAGAGATAGATATAGAAAATAGATAGAGATAGATATAGAGATAGATATAGATAATAGATAGAGATAGAAAGATAGATAGATATAAGAGAGATAGAGAGAGAGATATATAGAGATAGATAGATAGATAGATAGAGAGAGACAGATAGAGAGAGCGAGAGAGATATAAAAAAAAAACCAAAACACAATACTCACCTCTCCTCCTCGCTCCCACGCTGATCCCGGCTTCAGTGTCAGGAGCTGCCCACTCTGCCAGACACACAGCGGGTGCGCGATGTAGTGACGTCATCGCGCACTGGCTGTGAGTCAGGAGCAGAGAGGACTGAGGGCGGCGCCGGCCCTGATTTACAGCTGTAGTCTGCAGAGCGGCTTACTTGGCTGGGGGCGGGGCCTCTGGGGGTGGAGACTGTGAAATGATATTCACTGCTTCGCAGTGAATATTCATTTCTCTTTAGCAGCGGGGACAGGGGCTCCTGCCTCCTGACACCCGCTGCTGCTCCGCTGGCAGGGGCCCCCATAGCAGCTGCATGGTGTGCGACACACCACTGGCTGGGGGCCCCTGGAGCAGCGGGGGCCCTAGGCAACTGCTGGCCCTGTATGCCAGCAGGTGCCAGGGCCCACCAGATGCCAGGGCCCACCGGAGAATCCTCCGGTTCTCCGGTGGGCCAGTCCGACGCTGGAGGTGACCGTCTGATAGCCTAGCTCGACTACCCATCTCTCCTGAAGACCCTTTCAGCTTTTTGAGACTTGGGTGGAGGAAATCATCTCTGAAAATAGGGTCCCACAGCTGCACCCCAACAGTTTGAGCAGCACACTTACATGAGTAAATATCCTAAGAGCAAAGGGAGATGCTTAGCCACTTGCTTTGTCACGGAGGATGATTTCTGTCATAGCTATGGATGGGATTTCTTTATCCCATCCTCTCATGGTTAATTTTTTGGCGTCCTTTTGGTTTGGGGAGGGCGATATTTACCCGCTCCTGTCTGAGTTCCCTGTCAGTGATACATTAATTCATGGCTGTGTGTCTGACCCCTGGTGTGTTTGCATACTCATTTGTCTGATTGTCTCTCAGTGTATGACCCGGTCTTTTTTCTCGTTCTGTGCCTTGCCTTGTGATTCTGTGCTTACTGTCTATTCTGGCTCTGACCTTTGGCTTGCTTCCTCTGACTTCCCTCCAGTCTGCCCCATTTGTACTGTACAGCTATCTCCGGTTTTCTGACATTTAGCTACGTCCTGACCACTCTCTGTGTTTAACCCTTTGGCACCTCAACGACCTCCTGGCTTGACTTCGGTACGTTCAAACTACTTGCCGGCATCTCCGGTCACCGCCTCTACTTGGCGTCTGACTCTGCCTCCGGCCACTCCCCGGTAGTCATTTGCTTCAAGTCCTGCACAGCTGCAGGTAAGCTCACCGCAGCTCTCCTCTCACACTCTCTGAGCTTTCAGTATTCTTGCACAGATTCCTGCTGTAAGTCTGCAGCAGGGATCTTGATAGATTTCATTCTCTGGGGATTACTCCAGAGTGGTTGTTGTGGTGGGATGCAGGTCTGGACAGCTGTTGTCATCCTATTAGACAGATAAGAATTAATATATGTGTGTTTATGCTTTAAAGGGAATCTGTTACTCCCGAGACGTATATGACCTAATAACATGAGCATACAAGTATTAGAAATGTTAAGCTAGTTCTAACTGTATGCCTTATGTTAATGGTGCTGTTGTGGAGAAATGTTATATTCTGTCTTTACGCTAATGATCAGCCCAATAACTCATCATAACGCACAATTTCATCTACTGTGGAGGTGGAAATGGGTCCCCTTATTTCTTGGCCTATGTGCTGTTGCACCAATATCATTTGCGCCCCTGTCCACCCCTGAATGGAACCATAGGAAGGATGACACTACAGCTACAGAGGTGACCGTCTGATAGCCTAGCTCGACTACCCATCTCTCCTGAAGACCCTTTCAGCTTTTTGAGACTTGGGTGGAGGACATCATCTCTGAAAATAGGGTCCCACAGCTGCACCCCAACAGTTTGAGCAGCACTCTTACATGAGTAAATATCCTTAGAGCAAAGGGAGATGCTTAGCCACTTGCTTTGTCACGGAGGATGATTTCTGTCATAGCTATGGATGGGATTTCTTTATCCCATCCTCTCATGGTTAATTTTTTGGTCTCCTTTTGGTTTGGGGAGGGCTATATTTACCCGCTCCTGTCTGAGTTCCCAGTCAGTGATACATTAATTCATGGCTGTGTGTCTGACCCCTGGTGTGCTTGCATACTCTTTTGTCTGATTGTCTCTCAGTGTATGACCTGGTCTTTTTTCTCGTTCTGTGCCTTGCCTTGTGATTCTGTGCTTACTGTCTATTCTGGCTCTGACCTTTGGCTTGCTTCCTCTGACTTCCCACCAGTCTGCCCCATTTGTACTGTACAGCTATCTCCGGTTTTCTGACATTTAGCTACGTCCTGACCACTCTCTGTGTTTAACCCTTTGGCACCTCATCGACCTCCTGGCTTGACTTCGGTACGTTCAAACTACTTTCCGGCATCGCCGGTCACCGCCTATATTCGGCGTCTGACTCTGCCTCCGGCCACTCCCCGGTAGTCATTTGCTTCAAGTCCTGCACAGCTGCAGGTAAGCTCACCGCAGCTCTCCTCTCACAATCTCTGAGCTTTCAGTATTCTTGCACAGATTCCTGCTGTAAGTCTGCAGCAGGGATCTTGATAGATTTCATTCTCCGGGGATTACTCCAGAGTGGTTGTTGTGGTGGGATGCAGGTCTGGATAGCTGTTGTCATCCTATTAGATAGATAAGAATTAATATATGTGTGTTTATGCTTTAAAGAGAATCTGTCACCCCCGAGAAGTATATGACCTATAAATATGGGCATACAGGTAATAGAAATGTTAAGCTAGTTCTAGCTGTATGCCTTATGTTAATGGTGCTGTTGTGGAGAAATGTTATATTCTGTCTTTACGCTAATGATCAGCCCAATAACTCATCATAACGCACAATTTCATCTACTGTGGAGGTGGAAATGGGTCCCCTTATTTCTTGGCCTGTGTGCAATTGCACCAATATCATTTCCGCCCCTGTCTACCCTCGAATGGAACCATAGGAAGGATGACACTACAGCTACAGAGGTGACCGTCTGATAGCCTAGCTCGACTACCCATCTCTCCTGAAGACCCTTTCAGCTTTTTGAGACTTGGGTGGAGGAAATCATCTCTGAAAATAGGGTCCCACAGCTGCACCCCAACAGTTTGAGCAGCACTCTTACATGAGTAAATATCCTAAGAGCAAAGGGAATTGCTTAGCCACTTGCTTTGTCATGGAGGATGATTTCTGTCATAGCTATGGATGGGATTTCTTTATCCCATCCTCTCATGGTTAATTATTTGACCTCCTTTTGGTTTGGGGAGGGCGATATTTACCCGCTCCTGTCTGAGTTCCCTGTCAGTGATACATTAATTCATGGCTGTGTGTCTGACCCCTGTTGTGCTTGCATACTCTTTTGTCTGATTGTCTCTCAGTGTATGACCCGGTCTTTTTTCTCGTTCTGTGCCTTGCCTTGTGATTTTGTGCTTACTGTATATTCTGGCTCTGACCTTTGGCTTGCTTCCTCTGACTTCCCACCAGTCTGCCCCATTTGTACTGTACAGCTATCTCCGGTTTTCTGACATTTAGCTACGTCCTGACCACTCTCTGTGTTTAACCCTTTGGCACCTCAACGACCTCCTGGCTTGACTTCGGTACGTTCAAACTACTTTCCGGCATCGCCGGTCACCGCCTCTTCGGCGTCTGACTCTGCCTCCGGCCACTCCCCGATAGTCATTTGCTTCAAGTCCTGCACATCTGCAGGTAAGCTCACCGCAGCTCTTCTCTCACATTCTCTGAGCTTTCAGTATTCTTGCACAGATTCCTGCTGTAAGTCTGCAGCAGGGATCTTGATAGATTTCATTCTCCGGGGATTACTCCAGAGTGGTTGTTGTGGTGGGATGCAGGTCTGGACAGCTGTTGTCATCCTATTAGATAGATAAGAATTAATATATGTGTGTTTATGCTTTAAAGAGAATCTGTCACCCCCGAGAAGTATATGACCTATAAATATGGACATACAGGTATTAGAAATGTTAAGCTAGTTCTAACTGTATGCCTTATGTTAATGGTGCTGTTGTGTAGAAATGTTATATTCTGTCTTTACGCTAATGATCAGCTCAATAACTCATCATAACGCACAATTTCATTTACTGTGGAGGTGGAAATGGGTCCCCTTATTTCTTGGCCTGTGTGCAGTTGCACCAATATCATTTCCGCCCCTGTCCACCCCCGAATGGAACCATAGGAAGGATGACACTACAGCTACAGAGGTGACCGTCTGATAGGCTAGCTCGACTACCAATCTCTCCTGAAGACCCTTTCAGCTTTTTGAGACTTGGGTGGAGGACATCATCTCTGAAAATAGGGTCCCACAGCTGCACCCCAACAGTTTGAGCAGCACTCTTACATGAGTAAATATCCTAAGAGCAAAGGGAGATGTGTAGCCACTTGCTTTGTCACGGAGGATGATTTCTGTCATAGCTATGGATGGGATTTCTTTATCCCATCCTCTCATGGTTAATTTTTTGGCCTTCTTTTGGTTTGGGGACGGCTATATTTACCCACTCCTGTCTGAGTTCCCTGCCAGTGATACATTCATTCTTGGCTGAGTGTCTGACCCCCTGGTTTGCTTGCATACTCTTTTGTCTGATTTTCTCCCAGTGTATGACCCAGTCTTTTTTCTTGTTCTGTGCCTTGTAAATCTGTGCTTACTGTCTATTCTGGCTCTGACCTTTGGCTTGCTTCCTCTGACTTCCCACCAGTCTGCTCCCTTTGTACTATTCAACTATCTCCGTTTTTTCTGAGATTTGGCTACGTCCTGACCACTCTCTGTCTTTAGCCCTTTGGCACCTCACCAACGTCCTGGCTTGACTCTGGTACGATCTAACTACTTTCAGGCATCGCCAGTCACCGCCGCTACTCGGCGTCTGACTCTGCATCTGGCTACTTCCTGGTAGCCACTTGCTTCAGGTCCTGCTCTGCTGCAGGTAAGCTCACCACAGCTCTCCTCTCACACTCTCTGAGCTTTCAGTATTCTTGCACAGATTCCTGCTGTAAGTCTGCAGCAGGGATCTTGATAGATTTCATTCTCCGGGGATTACTCCAGAGTGGTTGTTGTGGTGGGATGCAGGTCTGGACAGCTATTGTCATCCTATTAGATAGATAAGAATTAATATATGTGTGTTTATGCTTTAAAGAGAATCTGTCACCCCCGAGACGTATATGACCTATAAATATGGGCATACAGGTAATAGAAATGTTAAGTTAGTTCTAACTGTATGCCTTATGTTAATGGTGCTGTTGTGGAGAAATGTTATATTCTGTCTTTACACTAATGATCAGCCCAATAACTCATCATAACGCACAATTTCTTCTACTGTGGAGGTGGAAATGGGTCCCCTTATTTCTTGGCCTGTGTGCAGTTGCACCAATATCATTTCCGCCCCTGTCCACCCCTGAATGGAACCATAGGAAGGATGACACTACAGCTACAGAGGTGACCGTCTGATAGCCTAGCTCGACTACCCATCTCTCCTGAAGACCCTTTCAGCTTTTTGAGACTTGGGTGGAGGACATCATCTCTGAAAATAGGGTCCCACAGCTGCACCCCAACAGTTTGAGCAGCACTCTTACATGAGTAAATATCCTAAGAGCAAAGGGAGATGCTTAGCCACTTGCTTTGTCACGGAGGATGATTTCTGTCATAGCTATGGATGGGATTTCTTTATCCCATCCTCTCATGGTTAATTTTTTGACCTCCTTTTGGTTTGGGGAGGGCGATATTTACCCGCTCCTGTCTGAGTTCCCTGTCAGTGATACATTAATTCATGGCTGTGTGTCTGACCCCTGTTGTGCTTGCATACTCTTTTGTCTGATTGTCTCTCAGTGTATGACCCGGTCTTTTTTCTCGTTCTGTGCCTTGCCTTGTGATTCTGTGCTTACTGTCTATTCTGGCTCTGACCTTTGGCTTGCTTCCTCTGACTTCCCACCAGTCTGCCCCATTTGTACTGTACAGCTATCTCCGGTTTTCTGACATTTAGCTACGTCCTGACCACTCTCTGTGTTTAACCCTTTGGCACCTCATCGACCTCCTGGCTTGACTTCGGTACGTTCAAACTACTTTCCGGCATCGCCGGTCACCGCCTCTTCGGCGTCTGACTCTGCCTCCGGCCACTCCCCGATAGTCATTTGCTTCAAGTCCTGCACATCTGCAGGTAAGCTCACCGCAGCTCTTCTCTCACATTCTCTGAGCTTTCAGTATTCTTGCACAGATTCCTGCTGTAAGTCTGCAGCAGGGATCTTGATAGATTTCATTCTCCGGGGATTACTCCAGAGTGGTTGTTGTGGTGGGATGCAGGTGTGGACAGCTGTTGTCATCCTATTAGATAGATAAGAATTAATATATGTGTGTTTATGCTTTAAAGAGAATCTGTCACCCCCGAGAAGTATATGACCTATAAATATGGGCATACAGGTAATAGAAATGTTAAGCTAGTTCTAACTGTATGCCTTATGTTAATGGTGCTTTTGTGGAGAAATGTTATATTCTGTCTTTACGCTAATGATCAGCTCAATAACTCATCATAACGCACAATTTCATTTACTGTGGAGGTGGAAATGGGTCCCCTTATTTCTTGGCCTGTGTGCAGTTGCACCAATATCATTTCCGCCCCTGTCCACCCCCGAATGGAACCATAGGAAGGATGACACTACAGCTACAGAGGTGACCGTCTGATAGCCTAGCTCGACTACCCATCTCTCCTGAAGACCTTTTCAGCTTTTTGAGACTTGGGTGGAGGACATCATCTCTGAAAATAGGGTCCCACAGCTGCACCCCAACAGTTTGAGCAGCACTCTTACATGAGTAAATATCCTAAGAGCAAAGGGAGATGCTTAGCCACTTGCTTTGTCACGGAGGATGATTTCTGTCATAGCTAAGGATGGGATTTCTTTATCCCATCCTCTCATGGTCAATTTTTTGGCCTCCTTTTGGTTTGGGGAGGGCGATATTTACCCGCTCCTGTCTGACTTCCCTGTCAGTGATACATTAATTCATGGCTGTGTGTCTGACCCCTGGTGTGTTTGCATACTCATTTGTCTGATTGTCTCTCAGTGTATGACCCGGTCTTTTTTCTCGTTCTGTGCCTTGCCTTGTGATTCTGTGCTTACTGTCTATTCTGGCTCTGACCTTTGGCTTCCTTCCTCTGACTTCCCACCAGTTTGCCCCATTTGTACTGTACAGCTATCTCCGGTTTTCTGACATTTAGCTACGTCCTGACCACTCTCTGTGTTTAACCCTTTGGCACCTCACCGATCTCTTGGCATGACTTCGGTACGTTCAAACTACTTTCCGGCATCTCCGGTCACCGCCTCTACTTGGCGTCTGACTCTGCCTCCGGCCACTCCCCGGTAGTCATTTGCTTCAAGTCCTGCACAGCTGCAGGTAAGCTCACCGCAGCTCTCCTCTCACACTCTGAGCTTTCAGTATTCTTGCACAGATTCCTGCAGTAAGTCTGCAGCAGGTATCTTGATAGATTTCATTCTCCGGGGATTACTCCAGAGTGGTTGTTGTGGTGGGATGCAGGTCTGGACAGCTGTCGTCATCCTGTTAGATAGATCAGAATTAATATATGTGTGTTTATGCTTTAAAGGGAACCTGTTACTCACGAGACGTATATGACCTAATAACATGGGCATACAGGTATTAGAAACGTTAAGCTAGTCCTAACTGTATGCCTTATGTTAATGGTGCTGTTGTGGAGAAATGTTATATTCTGTCTTTACGCTAATGATCAGCCCAATAACTCATCATAACGCACAAATTCATCTACTGTGGAGGTGGAAAAGGGTCCCCTTATTTCTTGGCCTGTGTGGAGTTGCACCAATATCATTTCCGCCCCTGTCCACCCCTGAATGGAACCATAGGAAGGATGACAATACAGCTACAGAGGCGACCGTCTGATAGCCTAGCTCGACTACCCATCTCTCCTGAAGACCCTTTCAGCTTTTAGAGACTTGGGTGGAGGACATCATCTCTGAAAATAGGGTCCCACAGCTGCACCCCAACAGTTTGAGCAGGTACTCGTACATGAGTAAATATCCTAACAGCAAAGGGAGATGTGTAGCCACTTGCTTTGTCACTGAGGATGATTTCTGTCATAGCTATGGATGGGATTTCTTTATCCCATCCTCTCATGGTTAATTTTTTGGCCTTCTTTTGGTTTGGGGACGGCTATATTTACCCGCTCCTGTCTGAGTTCCCTGCCAGTGATACATTCATTCTTGGCTGAGTGTCTGACCCCCTGGTGTGCTTGCATACTCTTTTGTCTGATTTTCTCCCAGTGTATGACCCGGTCTTTTTTCTTGTTCTGTGCCTTGTAAATCTGTGCTTACTGTCTATTCTGGCTCTGACCTTTGGCTTGCTTCCTCTGACTTCCCACCAGTCTGGTCCCTTTGTACTATTCAGCTATCTCCGGTTTTTCTGACATTTGGCTACGTCCTGACCACTCTCTGTCTTTAACCCTTTGGCATCTCACCGACGTCCTGGCTTGACTCTGGTACGATCTAACTACTTTCAGGCATCGCCAGTCACCGCCGCTACTCGGCGTCTGACTCTGCATTTGGCTACTTCCTGGTAGTCACTTGCTTCAGGTCCTGCTCTGCTGCAGGTAAGCTCACCACAGCTCTCCTCTCACACTCTCTGAGCTTTCAGTATTCTTGCACAGATTCCTGCTGTAAGTCTGCAGCAGGGATCTTGATAGATTTCATTCTCCGGGGATTACTCCAGAGTGGTTGTTGTGGTGGGATGCAGGTCTGGACAGCTATTGTCATCCTATTAGATAGATAAGAATTAATATATGTGTGTTTATGCTTTAAAGAGAATCTGTCACCCCCGAGACGTATATGACCTATAAATATGGGCATACAGGTAATAGAAATGTTAAGCTAGTTCTAACTGTATGCCTTATGTTAATGTTGCTGTTGTGGAGAAATGTTATATTCTGTCTTTACGCTAATGATCAGCCCAATAACTCATCATAACGCACAATTTCTTCTACTGTGGAGGTGGAAATGGGTCCCCTTATTTCTTGGCCTGTGTGCAGTTGCACCAATATCATTTCCGCCCCTGTCCACCCCTGAATGGAACCATAGGAAGGATGACACTACAGCTACAGAGGTGACCGTCTGATAGCCTAGCTCGACTACCTATCTCTCCTGAAGACCCTTTCAGCTTTTTGAGACTTGGGTGGAGGACATCATCTCTGAAAATAGGGTCCCACAGCTGCACCCCAACAGTTTGAGCAGCACTCTTACATGAGTAAATATCCTAAGAGCAAAGGGAGATGCTTAGCCACTTGCTTTGTCACGGAGGATGATTTCTGTCATAGCTATGGATGGGATTTCTTTATCCCATCCTCTCATGGTTAATTCTTTGGCCTCCTTTTGGTTTGGGGAGGGCTATATTTACCATCTCCTGTCTGAGTTCCCTGTCAGTGATACATTAATTCATGGCTGTGTGTATGACCCCTGGTGTGCTTGCATACTCTTTTGTCTGATTGTCTCTCAGTGTATGACCCGGGCTTTTTTCTCGTTCTGTGCCTTGCCTTGTGATTCTGTGCTTACTGTCTATTCTGGCTCTGACCTTTGGCTTGCTTCCTCTGACTTCCCACCAGTCTGCCCCATTTGTACTGTACAGCTATCTCCGGTTTTCTGACATTTAGCTACGTCCTGACCACTCTCTGTGTTTAACCCTTTGGCACATCATCGACCTCCTGGCTTGACTTCGGTACGTTCAAACTACTTTCCGTCATCGCCGGTCACCGCCCCTATTCGGCGTCTGACTCTGCCTCCGGCCACTCCCCGGTAGTCATTTGCTTCAAGTCCTGCACAGCTGCAGGTAAGCTCACCGCAGCTCTCCTCTCACAATCTCTGAGCTTTCAGTATTCTTGCACAGATTCCTGCTGTAAGTCTGCAGCAGGGATCTTGATAGATTTCATTCTCCGGGGATTACTCCAGAGTGGTTGTTGTGGTGGGATGCAGGTCTGGACAGCTGTTGTCATCCTATTAGATAGATAAGAATTAATATATGTGTGTTTATGCTTTAAAGAGAATCTGTCACCCCCGAGAAGTATATGACCTATAAATATGGGCATACAGGTAATAGAAATGTTAAGCTAGTTCTAATTGTATGCCTTATGTTAATGGTGCTATTGTGGAGAAATGTTATATTCTGTCTTTACGCTAATGATCAGCCCAATAACTCATCATAACGCACAATTTCATCTACTGTGGAGGTGGAAATGGGTCCCCTTATTTCTTGGCCTGTGTGCAGTTGCACCAATATCATTTCCGCCCCTGTCCACCCCTGAATGGAACCATAGGAAGGATGACACTACAGCTACAGAGGTGACCGTCTGATAGCCTAGCTCGACTACCCATCTCTCCTGAAGACCCTTTCAGCTTTTTGAGACTTGGGTGGAGGACATCATCTCTGAAAATAGGGTCCCACAGCTGCACCCCAACAGTTTGAGCAGCACTCTTACATGAGTAAATATCCTAAGAGCAAAGGGAGATGCTTAGCCACTTGCTTTGTCACGGAGGATGGTTTCTGTCATAGCTATGGATGGGATTTCTTTATCACATCCTCTCATGGTTAATTCTTTGGCCTCCTTTTGGTTTGGGGAGGGCTATATTTACCAGCTCCTGTCTGAGTTCCCTGTCAGTGATACATTAATTCATGGCTGTCTGTCTGACCCCTGGTGTGCTTGCATACTCTTTTGTCTGATTGTCTCTCAGTGTATGACCCGGTCTTTTTTCTCGTTCTGTGCCTTGCCTTGTGATAATGTGCTTACTGTCTATTCTGGCTCTGACCTTTGGCTTGCTTCCTCTGACTTCCCACCAGTCTGCCCCATTTGTACTGTACAGCTATCTCCGGTTTTCTGACATTTAGCTACGTCCTGACCACTCTCTGTGTTTAACCCTTTGGCATCTCACCGACCTCCTGGCTTGACTTCGGTACGTTCAAACTACTTTCCGGCATCGCCGGTCACCGCCTCTTCGGCGTCTGACTCTGCCTCCGGCCACTCCCCGGTAGTCATTTGCTTCAAGTCCTGCACAGCTGCAGGTAAGCTAACCACAGCTCTCCTCTCACACTCTCTGAGCTTCCACTATTCTTGCACAGATTCCTGCTGTAAGTCTGCAGCAGGGATCTTGATAGATTTCATTCTCCGGGGATTACTCCAGAGTGGTTGTTGTGGTGGGATGCAGGTCTGGACAGCTGTCATCATCCTGTTAGATAGATCAGAATTAATATATGTGTGTTTATGCTTTAAAGGGAATCTGTTACTCCCGAGACGTATATGACCTAATAACATGGGCATACAGGTATTAGAAATGTTAAGCTAGTTCTAACTGTATGCCTTATGTTAATGGTGCTGTTGTGGAGAAATGTTATATTCTGTCTTTATGCTAATGATCAGCCCAATAACTCATCATAACGCACAAATTCATCTACTGTGGAGGTGGAAATGGGTCCCCTTATTACTTGGCCTGTGTGGAGTTGCACCAATATCATTTCCGCCCCTGTCCACCCCTGAATGGAACCATAGGAAGGATGACAATACAGCTACAGAGGCGACCGTCTGATAGCCTAGCTCGACTACCCATCTCTCCTGAAGACCCATTCAGCTTTTAGAGACTTGGGTGGAGGACATCATCTCTGAAAATAGGGTCCCACAGCTGCACCCCAACAGTTTGAGCAGGTACTCGTACATGAGTAAATATCCTAACAGCAAAGGGAGATGTGTAGCCACTTGCTTTGTCACTGAGGATGATTTCTGTCATAGCTATGGATGGGATTTCTTTATCCCATCCTCTCATGGTTAATTTTTTGGCCTTCTTTTGGTTTGGGGACGGCTATATTTACCCGCTCCTGTCTGAGTTCCCTGCCAGTGATACATTCATTCTTGGCTGAGTGTCTGACCCCCTGGTGTGCTTGCATACTCTTTTGTCTGATTTTCTCCCAGTGTATGACCCGGTCTTTTTTCTTGTTCTGTGCCTTGTAAATCTGTGCTTACTGTCTATTCTGGCTCTGACCTTTGGCTTGCTTCCTCTGACTTCCCACCAGTCTGCTCCCTTTGTACTATTCAGCTATCTCCGGTTTTTCTGATATTTGGCTTTGTCCTGACCACTCTCTGTGTTTAACCCTTTGGCATCTCACCGACCTCCCGGCTTGACTTCGGTACGTTCAAACTACTTTCCGGCATCGCCGGTCACCGCCTCTTCGGCGTCTGACTCTGCCTCCGGCCACTCCCCGGTAGTCATTTGCTTCAAGTCCTGCACAGCTGCAGGTAAGCTAACCACAGCTCTCCTCTCACACTCTCTGAGCTTCCACTATTCTTGCACAGATTCCTGCTGTAAGTCTGCAGCAGGGATCTTGATAGATTTCATTCTCCGGGGATTACTCCAGAGTGGTTGTTGTGGTGGGATGCAGGTCTGGACAGCTGTCATCATCCTGTTAGATAGATCAGAATTAATATATGTGTGTTTATGCTTTAAAGGGAATCTGTTACTCCCGAGACGTATATGACCTAATAACATGGGCATACAGGTATTAGAAATGTTAAGCTAGTTCTAACTGTATGCCTTATGTTAATGGTGCTGTTGTGGAGAAATGTTATATTCTGTCTTTACGCTAATGATCAGCCCAATAACTCATCATAACGCACAATTTCATCTACTGTGGAGGTGGAAATGGGTCCCCTTATTTCTTGGCCTGTGTGCAGTTGCACCAATATCATTTGCGCCCCTGTCCACCCCTGAATGGAACCATAGGAAGGATCACACTACAGCTACAGAGGTGACCGTCTGATAGCCTAGCCCGACTACCCATCTCTCCTGAAGACCCTTTCAGCTTTTTGAGACTTGGGTGGAGGACATCATCTGTGAAAATAGGGTCCCACAGCTGCACCCCAACAGTTTGAGCAGCACTCTTACATGAGTAAATATCCTAAGAGCAAAGGGAGATGCTTAGCCACTTGCTTTGTCACGGAGGATGATTTCTGTCATAGCTATGGATGGGATTTCTTTATCCCATCCTCTCATGGTTAATTTTTTGGCCTCCTTTTGGTTTGGGGAGGGCGATATTTACCCGCTCCTGTCTCAGTTCCCTGTCAGTGATACATTAATTCATGGCTGTGTGTCTGACCCCTGGTGTGCATGCATACTCTTTTGTCTGATTGTCTCTCAGTGTATGACCCGGTCTTTTTTCTCATTCTGTGCCTTGCCTTGTGATTATGTGCTTACTGTCTATTCTGGCTCTGACCTTTGGCTTGCTTCCTCTGACTTCCCACCAGTCTGCCCCATTTGTACTGTACAGCTATCTCCGGTTTTCTGACATTTAGCTACGTCCTGACCACTCTCTGTGTTTAACCCTTTGGCACCTCATCGACCTCCTGGCTTGATTTCGGTACGTTCAAACTACTTTCCGGCATCACCGGTCACCGCATCTATTCGGCGTCTGACTCTGCCTCCGGCCACTCCCCGGTAGTCTTTTGCTTCAAGTCCTGCACAGCTGCAGGTAAGCTCACCGCAGCTCTCCTCTCACAATCTCTGAGCTTTCAGTATTTTTGCACAGATTCCTGCTGTAAGTCTGCAGCAGGGATCTTGATAGATTTCATTCTCCGTGGATTATTCCAGAGTGGTTGTTGTGGTGGGATGCAGGTCTGGACAGCTGTTGTCATCCTATTAGATAGATAAGAATTAATATATGTGTGTTTATGCTTTAAAGAGAATCTGTCACCCCCGAGAAGTATATGACCTATAAATATGGGCATACAGGTAATAGAAATGTTAAGCTAGTTCTAACTGTATGCCTTATGTTAATGGTGCTGTTGTGGAGAAATGTTATATTCAGTCTTTACGCTAATGATCAGCTCAATAACTCATCATAACGCACAATTTCATCTACTGTGGAGGTGGAAATGGGTCCTCTTATTTCTTGGCCTGTGTGCAGTTGCACCAATATCATTTCCGCCCCTGTCCACCCCTGAATGGAACCATAGGAAGGATGACACTACAGCTACAGAGGTGACCGTCTGATAGCCTAGCTCGACTACCCATCTCTCCTGAAGACCCTTTCAGCATTTTGAGACTTGGGTGGAGGAAGTCATCTCTGAAAATAGGGTCCCACAGCTTCACCCCAACAGTTTGAGCAGCACTCTTACATGAGTAAATATCCTAAGAGCAAAGGGAGATGCGTAGCCACTTGCTTTGTCACTGAGGATGATTTCTGTCATAGCTATGGATGGGATTTCTTTATCCCATCCTCTCATGGTTAATTTTTTGGCCTCCTTTTGGTTTGGGGAGGGCGATATTTACCCGCTCCTGTCTGAGTTTCCTGTCAGTGATACATTAATTCATGGCTGTGTGTCTGACCCCTGGTGTGTTTGCATACTCATTTGTCTGATTGTCTCTCAGTGTATGACCCTGTCTTTTTTCTCGTTCTGTGCCTTGCCTTGTGATTCTGTGCTTACTGTCTATTCTGGCTCTGACCTTTGGCTTGCTTCCTCTGACTTCCCATCAGTCTGCCCCATTTGTACTGTACAGCTATCTCCGGTTTTCTGACACTTAGCTACATCCTGACCACTCTCTGTGTTTAACCCTTTGGCACCTCACCGACCTCCTGGCTTGACTTCGGTACGTTCAAACTACTTGCCGGCATCTCCGGTCACCGCCTCTACTTGGCGTCTGACTCTGCCTCCGGCCACTCCCCGGTAGTCATTTGCTTCAAGTCCTGCACAGCTGCAGGTAAGCTCACCGCAGCTCTCCTCTCATACTCTCTGAGCTTTCAGTATTCTTGCACAGATTCCTGCTGTAAGTCTGCAGCAGGGATCTTGATAGATTTCATTCTCCGGGGATTACTCCAGAGTGGTTGTTGTGGTGGGATGCAGGTCTGGACAGCTATTGTCATCCTATTAGATAGATAAGAATTAATATATGTGTGTTTATGCTTTAAAGAGAATCTTTCACCCCCGAGACGTATATGACCTATAAATATGGGCATACAGGTAATAGAAATGTTAAGCTAGTTCTAACTGTATGCCTTATGTTAATGGTGCTGTTGTGGAGAAATGTTATATTCTGTCTTTACGCTAATGATCAGCAAAATAACTCATCATAACGCACAATTTCATCTACTGTGGAGGTGGAAATGGATCCCCTTATTTCTTGGCCTGTGTGCAGTTGCACCAATATGATTTCCGCTCCTGTCCACCCCTGAATGGAACCATAGGAAGGATGACACTACAGCTACAGAGGAGACCGTCTGATAGCCTAGCTCGACTACCCATCTCTCCTGAAGACCCTTTCAGCTTTTTGAGACTTGGGTGGAGGACATCATCTCTGAAAATAGGGTCCCACAGCTGAACCCCAACAGTTTGAGCAGCACTCTTACATGAGTAAATATCCTAAGAGCAAAGGGAGATGCTTAGCCACTTGCTATGTCACGGAGGATGATTTCTGTCATAGCTATGGATGGGATTTCTTTATCCCATCCTCTCATGGTTAATTTTTTGGCCTCCTTTTGGTTTGGGGAGGGTTATATTTACCCGCTCCTGTCTGAGTTCCCTGTCAGTGATACATTAATTCATGGCTGTGTGTCTGACCCCTGGTGTGTTTGCATACTCATTTTTCTGATTGTCTCTCAGTGTATGACCCGGTCTTTTTTCTCGTTCTGTGCCTTACCTTGTGATTCTGTGCTTACTGTCTATTCTGGCTCTGACCTTTGGCTTGCTTCCTCTGACTTCCCACCAGTCTGCCCCATTTGTACTGTACAGCTATCTCCGGTTTTCTGACATTTAGCTACGTCCTGACCACTCTCTGTGTTTAACCCTTTGGCACCTCACCGACCTCCTGGCTTGACTTCGGTACGTTCAAACTACTTTCCGGCTCTTCCAGTCACCGCCTCCACTTGGCGTCTGACTCTGCCTCTGGCCACTCCCCGGTAGTCATTTGCTTCAAGTCCTGCACAGCTGCAGGTAAGCTCACCGCAGCTCTCCTCTCACACTCTCTGAGCTTACACTATTCTTGCACAGATTCCTGCTGTAAGTCTGCAGCAGGGATCTTGATAGATTTCATTCTCCGGGGATTACTCCAGAGTGGTTGTTGTGGTGGGATGCAGGTCTGGACAGCTGTCGTCATCCTATTAGATAGATAAGAATTAATATATGTGTGTTTATGCTTTAAAGAGAATCTGTCACCCCCGAGAAGTATATGACCTATAAATATGGGTATACAGGTAATAGAAATGTTAAGCTAATTCTAACTGTATGCCTTATGTTAATGGTGCTGTTGTGGAGAAATGTTATATTCTGTCTTTACGCTAATGATCAGCCCAATAACTCATCATAACGCACAATTTCATCTACTGTGGAGGTGGAAATGGGTCCCCTTATTTCTTGGCCCGTGTGCAGTTGCACCAATATCATTTCCGCCCCTGTCCACCCCCGAATGGAACCATAGGAAGGATGACACTACAGCTACAGAGGTGACCGTCTGATAGCCGAGCTCGACTACCCATCTCTCCTGAAGACCCTTTCAGCTTTTTGAGACTTGGGTGAAGGACATCATCTCTGAAAATAGGGTCCCACAGCTGCACCCCAACAGTTTGAGCAGCACTCTTACATGAGTAAATATCCTAAGAGCAAAGGGAGATGCTTAGCCATTTGCTTTGTCACGGAGGATGATTTCTGTCATAGCTATGGATGGGATTTCTTTATCCCATCCTCTCATGGTTATTTTTTTGGCCTTCTTTTGGTTTGGGGACGGCTATATTTACCCGCTCCTGTCTGAGTTCCCTGCCAGTGATACATTTATTCTTGGCTGAGTGTCTGACCCCTTGTTGTGCTTGCATACTCTTTTGTCTGATTTTCTCCCAGTGTATGACCCGGTCTTTTTTATTGTTCTGTGCCTTGTAAATCTGTGCTTACTGTCTATTCTGGCTCTGACCTTTGGCTTGCTTCCTCTGACTTCCCACCAGTCTGGTCCCTTTGTACTATTCAGCTATCTCCGGTTTTTCTGACATTTGGCTACTTCCTGACCACTCTCTGTCTTTAACCCTTTGGCACCTCACCGATGTCCTGGCTTGACTCTGGTACGATCTAACTACTTTCAGGCATCGCCAGTCACCGCCGCTTCTCGGCGTCTGACTCTGCATCTGGCTACTTCCTGGTAGTCACTTGCTTCAGGTCCTGCTCTGCTGGAGGTAAACTCACCACAGCTCTCCTCTCACACTCTCTGAGCTTTCAGTATTCTTGCACAGATTCCTGCTGTAAGTCTGCAGCAGGGATCTTGATAGATTTCATTCTCCGGGGATTACTCCAGAGTGGTTGTTGTGGTGGGATGCAGGTCTGGACAGCTATTGTCATCCTATTAGATAGATAAGAATTAATATATGTGTGTTGATGCTTTAAACAGAATCTGTCACCCCCGAGACGTATATGACCTATAAATATGGGCATACAGGTAATAGAAATGTTAAGCTAGTTCTAACTGTATGCCTTATGTTAATGGTGCTGTTGTGGAGAAATGTTATATTCTGTCTTTACGCTAATGATCAGCAAAATAACTCATCATAACGCACAATTTCATCTACTGTGGAGGTGGAAATGGGTCCCCTTATTTCTTGGCCTGTGTGCAGTTGCACCAATATGATTTCCGCCCCTGTCCACCCCTGAATGGAACCATAGGAAGGATGACACTACAGCTACAGAGGTGACCGTCTGATAGCCTAGCTCGACTACCCATCTCTCCTGAAGACCCTTTCAGCTTTTTGAGACTTGGTTGGAGGACATCATCTCTGAAAATAGGGTCCCACAGCTGCACCCCAACAGTTTGAGCAGCACTCTTACATGAGTACATATCCTAAGAGCAAAGGGAGATGCTTAGCCACTTGCTTTGTCACGGAGGATGATTTCTGTCATAGCTATGGATGGGATTTCTTTATCCCATCCTCTCATGGTTAATTTTTTGGTCTCTTTTTGGTTTGGGGAGGGCTATATTTACCCGCTCCTGTCTGAGTTCCCTGTCAGTGATAAATTAATTCATGGCTGTGTGTCTGACCCCTGGTGTGCTTGCATACTCTTTTGTCTGATTGTCTCTCAGTGTATGACCCGGTCTTTTTTCTCGTTCTGTGCCTTGCCTTGTGATTCTGTGCTTACTGTCTATTCTGGCTCTGACCTTTGGCTTGCTTCCTCTGACTTCCCACCAGTCTGCCCCATTTGTACTGTATAGCTATCTCCGGTTTTGTGACATTTAGCTACGTCCTGACCACTCTCTGTGTTTAACCCTTTGGCACCTCATCGACCTCCCGGCTTGACTTCGGTACGTTCAAACTACTTTCCGGCATCGCCGGTCACCGCCTCTATTCGGCGTCTGACTCTGCCTCCGGCCACTCCCCGGTAGTCATTTGCTTCAAGTCCTGCACAGCTGCAGGTAAGCTCACCGCAGCTCTCCTCTCACATTCTCTGAGCTTTCAGTATTCTTGCACAGATTCCTGCTGTAAGTCTGCAGCAGGGATCTTGATAGATTTCATTCTCCAGGGATTACTCCAGAGTGGTTGTTGTGGTGGGATGCAGGTCTGGACAGCTGTTGTCATCCTATTAGATAGATAAGAATTAATATATGTGTGTTTATGCTTTAAAGAGAATCTGTCACCCCCGAGAAGTATATGACCTATAAATATGGGCATACAGGTAATAGAAATGTTAAGCTAGTTCTAACTTTATGCCTTATGTTAATGGTGCTGTTGTGGAGAAATGTTATATTCTGTCTTTATACTAATGATTAGCCCAATAACTCATCATAACGCACAATTTCATCTACTGTGGAGGTGGAAATGGGTCCCCTTATTTCTTGGCCTGTGTGCAGTTGCACCAATATCATTTCCGCCCCTGTCCACCTCCGAATGGAACCATAGGAAGGATGACACTACAGCTACAGAGGTGACCGTCTGATAGCCGAGCTCGACTACCCATCTCTCCTGAAGACCCTCTCAGCTTTTTGAGACTTGGGTGGAGGACATCATCTCTGAAAATAGGGTCCCACAGCTGCACCCCAACAGTTTGAGCAGCACTCTTACATGAGTAAATATCCTAAGAGGAAAGGGAGATGCTTAGCCACTTGCTTTGTCACGGAGGATGATTTCTGTCATAGCTATGGATGGGATTTCTTTATCCCATCCTCTCATGGTTAATTTTTTGGTCTTCTTTTGGTTTGGGGACGGCTATATTTACCCGCTCCTGTTTGAGTTCCCTGCCAGTGATACATTTATTCTTGGCTGAGTGTCTGACCCCCTGGTGTGCTTTCATACTCTTTTGTCTGATTTTCTCCCAGTGTATGACCAGGTCTTTTTTCTTGTTCTGTGCCTTGTAAATCTGTGCTTACTGTCTATTCTGGCTCTGACCTTTGGCTTGCTTCCTCTGACTTCCCACCAGTCTGCTCCCTTTGTACTATTCAGCTATCTCTGGTTTTTCTGACATTTGGCTACGTCCTGACCACTCTCTGTCTTTAACCCTTTGGCACCTCACCGACGTCCCAGCTTGACTCTGGTACGATCTAACTACTTTCAGGCATCGCCAGTCACCGCCGATACTCGGCGTCTGACTCTGCATCTGGCTACTTCCTGGTAGTCACTTGCTTCAGGTCCTGCTCTGCTGCAGGTAAGCTCACCACAGCTCTCCTCTCACACTCTCTGAGCTTTCAGTATTCTTGCACAGATTCCTGCTGTAAGTCTGCAGCAGGGATCTTGATAGATTTCATTCTCCGGGAATTACTCCAGAGTGGTTGTTGTGGTGGGATGCAGGTCTGGACAGCTGTTGTCATCCTATTAGATAGATAAGAATTAATATATGTGTGTTTATGCTTTAAAGAGAATCTGTCACCCCCGAGACGTATATGACCTATAAATATGGGCATACAAGTAATAGAAATGTTAAGCTAGTTCTAACTGTATGCCTTATGTTAATGGTGCTGTTGTGGAGAAATGTTATATTCTGTCTTTACGCTAATGATCAGCCCAATAACTCATCATAACGCACAATTTCATCTACTGTGGAGGTGGAAATGGTTCCCCTTGTTTCTTGGCCTGTGTGCAGTTGCACCAATATCATTTCCTCCCCTGTCCACCCCTGAATGGAACCATACGAAGGATGACACTAGAGCTACAGAGGTGACCGTCTGATAGCCTAGCTCGACTACCCATCTCTCCTGAAGACCCTTTCAGCTTTTTGAGACTTGGGTGGAGGACATCATCTCTGAAAATAGGGTCCCACAGCTGCACCCCAACAGTTTGAGCAGCACTCTTACATGAGTAAATATCCTAATAGCAAAGGGAGATGCTTAGCCACTTGCTTTGTCACGGAGGATGATTTCTGTCATAGCTATGGATGGGATTTCTTTATCCCATCCTCTCATGGTTAATTTTTTGGTCTTCTTTTGGTTTGGGGACGGCTATATTTACCCGCTCCTGTTTGAGTTCCCTGCCAGTGATACATTTATTCTTGGCTGAGTGTCTGACCCCCTGGTGTGCTTTCATACTCTTTTGTCTGATTTTCTCCCAGTGTATGACCAGGTCTTTTTTCTTGTTCTGTGCCTTGTAAATCTGTGCTTACTGTCTATTCTGGCTCTGACCTTTGGCTTGCTTCCTCTAACTTCCCACCAGTCTGCTCCCTTTGTACTATTCAGCTATCTCTGGTTTTTCTGACATTTGGCTACGTCCTGACCACTCTCTGTCTTTAACCCTTTGGCACCTCACCGACGTCCCAGCTTGACTCTGGTACGATCTAACTACTTTCAGGCATCGCCAGTCACCGCCGATACTCGGCGTCTGACTCTGCATCTGGCTACTTCCTGGTAGTCACTTGCTTCAGGTCCTGCTCTGCTGCAGGTAAGCTCACCACAGCTCTCCTCTCACACTCTCTGAGCTTTCAGTATTCTTGCACAGATTCCTGCTGTAAGTCTGCAGCAGGGATCTTGATAGATTTCATTCTCCGGGGATTACTCCAGAGTGGTTGTTGTGGTGGGATGCAGGTCTGGACAGCTGTTGTCATCCTATTAGATAGATAAGAATTAATATATGTGTGTTTATGCTTTAAAGAGAATCTGTCACCCCCGAGACGTATATGACCTATAAATATGGGCATACAAGTAATAGAAATGTTAAGCTAGTTCTAACTGTATGCCTTATGTTAATGGTGCTGCTGTGGAGAAATGTTATATTCTGTCTTTACGCTAATGATCAGCCCAATAACTCATCATAACGCACAATTTCATCTACTGTGGAGGTGGAAATGGTTCCCCTTGTTTCTTGGCCTGTGTGCAGTTGCACCAATATCATTTCCTCCCCTGTCCACCCCTGAATGGAACCATACGAAGGATGACACTAGAGCTACAGAGGTGACCGTCTGATAGCCTAGCTCGACTACCCATCTCTCCTGAAGACCCTTTCAGCTTTTTGAGACTTGGGTGGAGGACATCATCTCTGAAAATAGGGTCCCACAGCTGCACCCCAACAGTTTGAGCAGCACTCTTACATGAGTAAATATCCTAATAGCAAAGGGAGATGCTTAGCCACTTGCTTTGTCACGGAGGATGATTTCTGTCATAGCTATGGATGGGATTTCTTTATCCCATCCTCTCATGGTTAATTTTTTGGCCTCCTTTTGGTTTGGGGAGGGCTATATTTACCCGCTCCTGTCTGAGTTCCCTGTCAGTGATACATTAATTCATAGCTGTGTGTCTGACCCCTGGTGTGTTTGCATACTCATTTGTCTGATTGTCTCTCAGTGTATGACCCGGTCTTTTTTCTCGTTCTGTGCTTTACCTTGTGATTCTGTGCTTACTGTCTATTCTGGCTCTGACCTTTGGCTTGCTTCCTCTGACTTCCCACCAGTCTGCCCTATTTGTACTGTACAGCTATCTCCGGTTTTGTGACATTTAGCTACGTCCTGACCACTCTCTGTGTTTAACCCTTTGGCACCTCACCGACCTTCTGGCTTGACTTCGGTACGTTCAAACTACTTTCCGGCATTTCCGGTCACCGCCTCTACTTGGCGTCTGACTCTGCCTCCGGCCACTCCCCGGTAGTCATTTGCTTCAAGTCCTGCACAGCTGCAGGTAAGCTCACCGCAGCTCTCCTCTCACACTCTCTGAGCTTCCACTATTCTTGCACAGATTCCTGCTGTAAGTCTGCAGCAGGGATCTTGATAGATTTCATTCTCCGGGGATTACTCCAGAGTGGTTGTTGTGGTGGGATGCAGGTCTGGACAGCTGTTGTCATCCTATTAGATAGATAAGAATTAATATATGTGTGTTTATGCTTTAAAGTGAATCTGTCACCCCCGAGAAGTATATGACATATAAATATGGGCATACAGGTAATAGAAATGTTAAGCTAGTTCTAACTGTATGCCTTATGTTAATGGTGGTGTTGTGGAGAAATGTTATATTCTGTCTTTACGCTAATGATCAGCCCAATAACTCATCATAACGCACAATTTCATCTACTGTGGAGGTGGAAATGGGTCCCCTTATTTCTTGGCCTGTGTGCAGTTGCACCAATATCATTTCCGCCCCTGTCCACCCCCGAATGGAACCATAGGAAGGATGACACTACAGCTACAGAGGTGACCGTCTGATAGCCGAGCTCGACTACCCATCTCTCCTGAAGACCCTTTCAGCCTTTTGAGACTTGGGTGGAGGACATCATCTCTGAAAATAGGGTCCCACAGCTGCACCCCAACAGTTTGAGCATCACTCTTACATGAGTAAATATCCTAAGAGCAAAGGGAGATGCTTAGCCACTTGCTTTGTCACGGAGGATGATTTCTGTCATAGCAATGGATGGCATTTCTTTATCCCATCCTCTCATGGTTAATTTTTTGGCCTTCTTTTGGTTTGGGGATGGCTATATTTACCCGCTCCTGTCTGAGTTCCCTGCCAGTGATACACTTATTCTTGGCTGAGTGTCTGACCCCTTGTTGTGCTTGCATACTCTTTTGTCTGATTTTCTCCCAGTGTATGACCAGGTCTTTTTTCTTGTTCTGTGCCTTGTAAATCTGTGCTTACTGTCTATTCTGGCTCTGACCTTTGGCTTGCTTCCTCTGACTTCCCACCAGTCTGCTCCCTTTGTACTATTCAGCTATCTCCGGTTTTTCTGACATTTGGCTACGTCCTGACCACTCTCTGTCTTTAACCCTTTGGCACCTCACCGACCTCCTGGCTTGACTCTGGTACGATCTAACTACTTTCAGGCATCGCCAGTCACCGCCGCTTCTCGGCGTCTGACTCTGCATCTGGCTACTTCCTGGTAGTCACTTGCTTCAGGTCCTGCTCTGCTGCAGGTAAGCTCACCACAGCTCTCCTCTCACACTCTCTGAGCTTTCAGTATTCTTGCACAGATTCCTGCTGTAAGTCTGCTGCAGGGATCTTGATAGATTTCATTCTCCGGGGATTACTCCAGAGTGGTTGTTGTGGTGGGATGCAGGTCTGGACAGCTGTTGTCATCCTATTAGATAGATAAGAATTAATATATGTGTGTTTATGCTTTAAAGTGAATCTGTCACCCCCGAGAAGTATATGACATATAAATATGGGCATACAGGTAATAGAAATGTTAAGCTAGTTCTAACTGTATGCCTTATGTTAATGGTGCTGTTGTGGAGAAATGTTATATTCTGTCTTTACGCTAATGATCAGCAAAATAACTCATCATAACGCACAATTTCATCTACTGTGGAGGTGGAAATGGATCCCCTTATTTCTTGGCCTGTGTGCAGTTGCACCAATATGATTTCCGCCCCTGTCCACCCCTGAATGGAACCATAGGAAGGATGACACTACAGCTACAGAGGTGACCGTCTGATAGCCTAGCTCGACTACCCATCTCTCCTGAAGACCCTTTCAGCTTTTTGAGACTTGGGTGGAGGACATCATCTCTGAAAATAGGGTCCCACAGCTGCACCCCAACAGTTTGAGCAGCCCTCTTACATGAGTAAATATCCTAAGAGCAAAGGGAGATGCTTAGCCACTTGCTTTGTCACGGAGGATGATTTCTGTCATAGCTTTGGATGGGATTTCTTTATCCCATCCTCTCATGGTTAATTTTTTGGCCTCCTTTTGGTTTGGGGAGGGCTATATTTACCCGCTCCTGTCTGAGTTCCCTGTCAGTGATACATTAATTCATGGCTGTGTGTCTGACCCCTGGTGTGCTTGCATACTCTTTTGTCTGATTGTCTCTCAGTGTATGACCCGGTCTTTTTTCTCGTTCTGTGCCTTGCCTTGTGATTCTGTGCTTACTGTCTATTCTGGCTCTGACCTTTGGTTTGCTTCCTCTGACTTCCCACCAGTCTGCCCCATTTGTACTGTACAGCTATCTCCGGTTTTCTGACATTTAGCTACGTCCTGACCACTCTCTGTGTTTAACCCTTTGGCACCTCATCGACCTCCTGGCTTGACTTCGGTACGTTCAAACTACTTTCCGGCATCGCCGGTCACCGCCTCTATTCGGCGTCTGACTCTGCCTCCGGCCACTCCCCGGTAGTCATTTGCTTAAAGTCCTGCACAGCTGCAGGTAAGCTCAGTGCAGCTCTCCTCTCACATTCTCTGAGCTTTCAGTATTCTTGCACAGATTCCTGCTGTAAGTCTGCAGCAGGGATCTTGATAGATTTCATTCTCCGGGGATTACTCCAGAGTGGTTGTTGTGGTGGGATGCAGGTCTGGACAGCTGTCGTCATCCTGTTAGATAGATCAGAATTAATGTATGTGTGTTTATGCTTTAAAGGGAATCTGTCACCCCGAGACGTATATGACCTAATAACATGGGCATACAGGTAATAGAAATGTTAAGCTAGTCCTAACTGTATGCCTTATGTTAATGGTGGTGTTGTGGAGAAATGTTATATTCTGTCTTTACGCTAATGATCAGCCCAATAACTCATCATAATGCACAATTTCATCTACTGTGGAGGTGGAAATGGGTCCTCTTACTTCTTGGCCTGTTTGCAGTTGCACCAATATCATTTCCGCCCCTGTCCACCCCTAAATGGAACCATAGGAAGGATGACACTACCGCTACAGATGTGACCGTCCGATAGCCTAGCTCGACTACCCATCTCTCCTGAAGACCCTTTCAGCTTTTTGAGACTTGGGTGGAGGACATCATCTCTGAAAATAGGGTCCCACAGCTGCACCCCAACAGTTTGAGCAGCACTCTTACATGAGTAAATATCCTGAGAGCAAAGGGAGATGCTTAGCCACTTGCTTTGTCACTGAGGATGATTTCTATCATAGCTATGGATGGGATTTCTTTATCCCATACTCTCATGGTTAATTTTTTGGCCTCCTTTTGGTTCGGGGAGGGCTATATTTACCCGCTCCTGTCTGAGTTCCCTGCCAGTGATACATTCATTCTTGGCTGTGTGTCTGACCCCCTGGTGTGCTTGCATACTCTTTTGTCTGATTTTCTCCCAGTGTATGACCCGGTCTTTTTTCTTGTTCTGTGCCTTGTAAATCTGTGCTTACTGTCTATTCTGGCTCTGACCTTTGGCTTGCTTCCTCTGACTTCCCATCAGTCTGCTCCCTTTGTACTATTCAGCTATCTCCGGTTTTTCTGACATTTGGCTACGTCCTGACCACTCTCTGTCTTTAACCTTTTGGCACCTCACCAACCTCCTGGCTTGACTCTGGTAGGATCTAACTACTTTCAGGCATCGCCAGTCACCGCCGCTACTCGGCGTCTGACTCTACCTCTGGCTACTTCCCGGTAGTCACTTGCTTCAGGTCCTGCTCTGCTGCAGGTAAGCTCACCACAGCTCTCCTCTCACACTTTCTGAGCTTTCAGTATTCTTGCACAGATTCCTGCTGTAAGTCTGCAGCAGGGATCTGTATAGATTTCATTCTTTGGGGATTACTCCGGAGTGCTTCTTGTGGTGGGATGCACGTCTGGACAGCTGTCATCATGCTATTAGATAAATAAGAATTAATATATGTGTGTTTATGCTTGAATGGGAATCTGTCATTCTCAGAGACGTATAATATGGGCATACAGGTAATAGAAATGTTAAGCTAGTCCTAACTGCATGAGTCATGTTAATGGTCCTGTTGTGGAGAAATGTTATGGAAGCCTGGAAGAAAACATTAACATATAGACAGTATATAACATTTCTCCACAAGATCTTTAATATTAGGCATACAGGTAGGACTATTACTTTTTACTTGTGTGCCCATAGTAATAGGTCATATATGTCCCAGGGGATGACAGTTTCCTTTTAATAATGATTGAGTGAATGCTTAAATGAAACGTTAACTATAGGTAGCAAAGAATGAATGTCTGACAACCCATGATCTACGCAGGCTAGCTACATACTTCTTGTAGTGTAGGTTTTCAACAAGTGTCATTTCACGATAGGCAGAAACAGGGCCGCCATGAGGGCATGACTACCCTTACTAGTGTACGGGGCCTGGGGAGCAGAACATAGAGGGGGGTTGGACATAGTTCAGTTCCTTAGATCGTGTGCAGTACTCTTTGTTGTTTTTTTATTATTTTTCTCTGATCTCACAAAATGACCTTATTTTCATTGTGTTGATTGGCTATATATGTTGTCTTTTTTGTCTGTTTCGTTTGTTTTCTCTTTTGTTATTGGCAGTGTAATTTTTCACCTTATGTAATTGACCAATTGATTTAACTAAATGACTCTTATGCAAAAGTAGATTTAGTTAGCAAAATATTTAGTGGGAATGTGTTACAAAGCTTTTATGTTTTGGGCATTGACCATTCTCTGGTTATTGTTATCCAATGTGTTTGTGAGATGATTGAAAGGCACTTAGTGGAGAAATTCAGTATAGTCTATATTTCTATTTCCCATATTTCATACTTGGTGCTGAAATTCAAGAAAGGCCATATTAGTAAGAGCCTTATCATCTCAAACACATTCGTCAACAATAACTAGAAAATGGCCAATTCTTTTAGTCATAGTTTAAAGTTTTGCAAGAATTTACTTTAAAGTTTGTCACCCCTTATGTCATAAAATAAACAGAAACGGCTTTTCTAGCAGACTGACATGTCCAGAAGAGATCCCTTATTAGCAGTCCCCTCATTATCATAACAGGCAGGATTACAATAATAGCACAATTATTTTAATTTCTATAGCGCCAACATATTCCGCAGCACTTTACATTTTAGAGGGGACTTGTGCAGACAATAAAAGACATTACAGAATAACAATAATCACTTAAACAACAAATACCAAGAGAAATTAGGGCCCTGCCTGCAATCTCATAATCTGAGAGATAACAGAATTCACAATTCACAGTATGTAGTGTCACAACTCACCTCTTCCCCCTTCCTACACAATGACATCTGCATGTCACTACAACATGAGAATATAAATAGAAAATTCTTAGAAGGAAATAGAGTTCCCTATAATGTCTTATGATATCTATATATATTTATATATACATGTATATGTCCAATGTCCTTATCTCCAGTCAGGCAAGAAAGCAGCTTCCATAAATGTACTGGAAACAGAATACAATAATCTGCAATCAGAAATACAGATTATAAAAAAGATGATCACAATCTGATTTCAATTAGCTAAAAAAATTTATGTGACACATTCCCTTAAAGAAAATTAAAGAAAAATATACCTAAAAAGAGTATTGGATATTTTAATAAATATTTAATACGTTAGAGTAGAGTAGGGCCCTGCCAAAAGAGTCTACCTTGTCGTGGTGGCAGGCTTAAATATCTGTTGGTCAAAACAAAAACTGATGGTTATGTATGTGATATGGTTCCATGGGAACTGTTACTGTGTGCATGGTGAGAACGGGGGGGGGCAGAAGAGTTTTTCCAAGGGTGGGTGGTGGGACTGTGGAAAGTTCAAAGGGTGTAGATGGGGCTAAGGTGGAGGCGCAACTGGGATGGAGCCTAGGTGGAGTCTCAAGGGAGCCCCAAAATTTTGCCAGTATGGGGCCCAGAAATTCCTTATGGCAGCCCTGATCAGGAACATGGCTAGCTTACATAATATGTGACAATGAAACTATACAATGATGAGATACTGTGAAAGAAATGATAATTCCATTGTCTTACCCTTGATCTTAATATCTCTTGGTACATGTTTCAGAGATAGAATAACTGTTATTGCTTAGCGATAGTTCCTTCCCTTTATTTTCCCTTGCTTCCCCATATTTTTCCTTTTCTTTTCCTTCATGTTGTTTAACTCCATTTTGTATAATAATTAGAACATTTTCAATAAAGACAATTTAAACAAGAAATTGAGTATCTGCTTAGTAAAAAATGCTTTTGTGACTCCTTCGTGAACATCATGTGCTAAAGAAGAACCACGTCCAGCTGAACCAAGCTGAAGGATGATCATGGATTTTATATGGTCACTTCACGAACATTCTTGATGGTGCCCATCAGGAGGTGGCCACTTGGCATTCCTGCGATTTCTTTTTCTCATGCAGAATTAGTATAAGAAAAAAATTACAGTCCTGCTCTGCCCCATGGTATAACATCGGGCCTAGTGCTATCTGATAAATCATCGGATAGTTCTCGGCCATATTACATAATTGTGTGAACAAACTCTTGTTTTAATAAAGCAATTTTCTTTTAATTTGGAAAAGCTGTGATCATGTTGGTTTATTATCCAAAACAGGACCCCCTCTATTACTGACAGCTGTAGAGGGTCACTTACACGCCTGCAGTAAACACATTTCCCTTGTGTAATATGATTGTGGGAGAGCTCGAGTACGGTGCTCACCACAATCATGCGTCTCTAGAACCAATGGAACGAATGATACCGAAATTTACACACATTCAGCCCTGTTTCTCTTATATAAGCTTTCAGGACAGCTGCAAAATAACCATTAGGCCCATGAACATGGCACTTTTATGTGCAGACTCCGAATTCTCAAGCCTCCACACAAGTTCTTCTCTACTAGACCCCATGTGAGCTCTAGGCAACACGCTTCCTCCTCATCCCCCGATATAAGCTGCCAACAGTCCTGAAATAACAGGACAGTCCGTATAAACGGGCACTTTTTTGCCCTGCTTGTAAAAAAAATGAAGGCTGCATTCCCTCAATTTTTCTCTTGCCATCCTACCCCAGGTGTATGGGGAGAGATATCTATTCCTGGGGAGGAAGAGTTTATTGTGGAGTGCAAAAGGAACTACCAATCACCTGAAAAAAACAAACTAAATTAGATAGACAGGATGACTGAGACATAATTGTCACATGAGACCTCTGCCTATCCTGTCAGAGAACATTCTATGCCTTGTATAAATGGTCAGACAGATAGGAGAATCACCCAACATGTTCCGTGGACACCTGAGAAAGTGAAGGATTTCTGTCATCGATCACAAAACCACAGAACAATCCACTTCCATTTGTAAATGAGCTGTATAACATTAGTCTGTTACACCCGACATGGAGAGACTTGTTGCAGAAAATTAAAACAATAGCTGGACAGATTGATGCTTCTGCCACCTGATGCACAAGACTCATTCTGCTATCTAACCCAAAAGAGCAAGGAAACTCTTCTCAAAAAGCATTGGAATATCCAAAGCAATATTGGAGAGGTTTTTGCAACCCAGTCTTGGGTAAGGGTGAAGAATATTCATCAAAAGGTGAAGTAAAAAGTTGAGGAATACATTGAGAGATTTAGGCAGGCATTTGAGGAGACAATAGCGAGTCTGAAGGACCAAGGAATGGGAAAAAGTTGATTGCCATCTTGGTGTCTGGATTGAATAATGAGACTCATTAATTTTTACTCATGCTGGTTGGCATGAGAAGTTAGTCCCAGCACTAAGTTAGGCTAGTTCAATTCAAAGGAATGTTCAAGAGGTGGAGGAAAAGAAATTCCAGAAGGTAAGAGTGATAAAAATGCGTATAAACAAACAATGGGAAAGATCAGGCAAAAAAAGGTTGTTCCCTGGAAGGGTGGACCTCAGTAAGTTGAGGTGCTACAATTATGATGAACTGGGCCACTTCTAGAAGCAAGTGTAAGGCCCCAAAGAAAATACTGCAGGGAAGGAGCAATTGACATGAAGGGCTTCCAGTTCTACCAGTCATCTCTGAAACTAGGGATATGATGCCTTTGTTCATTTTACCCTCTCTGATATGCCCTTTAACACAATAGAGTGTCTTGTGGACACTGTAGCAGCCTGCAGTGTCCTACAGAAATCTGAAGTCTCTATCCTGAAGGCCACAGGATTATTTGAAATTGTAGGCCTAGATGGTAAACCCATTACACAAGAAAACAACAGAAACCCCAATAATGATAGGAAATGATAGATCAGAATAACAAAATACCGAACACAGCATCAACACGCCACTGAGCTTGAAGTACAATTGTCAATGATCTGACATTATCAGCCAGCTAAATGGCCTGGCAATTATCCGGGATGGAAAACACCTGCAGGAATCTGAAACTCAAAACTAACAGCCCGACACACCCCTACTTTCCATAGGGCGGCTGAGGTGTCAGGGCCAGGACAAGGTACATTATTTTGGTGCCATAGGATAATGAAGCTAACCGCACCCCCACCATCACCCTGATGAACCCTCAGCACCCAAGTAAAGGAATGAGTTAGATACTAAGGTAAAAGTATCCCCTCTTTTTCACCAAAAACATACAGACAAAAGTAAAAAGAGGTGATGAACTTTACGGATGAGTCTCAATAGAGAGTGTGTTTTCAAAGTTAGATCTGAAACAGTCATTGTTTGTGGACCATTGAAGAAATGTTAACAAACGGAGGGCACAGCCAATATAATAAAATTGCACGGGTTCACCAAAGATGTACTCAAAAGAGTAAAGTGGAACAGAGGGGAAAGAAGTACATCCAAAAAATGGGAAGGAAAATTAATAGAAAAATAGATTAATTCTTTATTCATGACATGTACACGTAACAGCACAAAAACATAAAAACACTTAAAAAGCACAAAGAGGCAATCATGTCACAATCATACAATAATAATATAGTGACACTCCCACAACCATTATCCCCATATCACAGTATTCATATATAACGGGATAACTCAGATACAATGATCAAAGCAGTTAATGTAATGTATAAGATAACCATTTATAATTGAGGTCTGAAAATACAAGAAAAAACGCTATTCACAGCACCATATAGATAGAAAGGGGGCAAAAAGTTTGTAAAAAATATTAACTAGAAAGCCCCTAAATGAAAGTTCCCCAAATCAAGTATGCAAAGGTGGTAAAATACCTGACTATTTAGAAAAGAGGTCCCATGACCTCTAAACCAGCAATTTGTGCAAAACAGATGTCCAGCATACCAGAGGGTAAAGTGCCAAGTGAAAGCTGCAAAATGAATGACCTGTGGGGTAAAGGAGAGGGGAAAAGCTAACCCCACGCGTATCGCCACACGCTGTGTGGCTTCCTCAAGGGAGGGTGAAGCGCTGAGAAATAACATGAAGCATGTCCTTATATATAAAGAAATCACATGTTGTATAATTAATAAATCAGTACTAACCCACGAGGTGGAGAGAAAGGCATGGTCGCGGCCATCTTGTCAGCGTTGTAGGCAGACCAATAAAGTTGTTCAGAAACAAGTTGGAGAGGTGCAGCGTCGCAGAGCAGATCTGCACCTGTGCAGATGAGAATAGGCGTATTGAGACTGTAGTTGCCAGGCAACAACCGGAGGCCACGGCGTCAGCAGGCTAAATAGCGCCTGCGCAATAGAAAGTGTGGGCGTAACAGACATGTCATTACCAAGCGATAACATCGCTGATCAGAACGGCGCCTGCGCAATAAAATAAACAGGACGAATGAAGCTATAGTTACCAAGCGACTTGACGATGCCATAATTAGTCAGACAGCTGTAGAGGGTCACTTACACGCCTGCAGTAAACACATTTCCCTTGTGTAATATGATTGTGGGAGAGCTCGAGTACGGTGCTCACCACAATTATGCCGCGTCAGTAAAAAACGCGGCGTCGCCCGGCCAAATAGCGCCTGCGCAGTAAGAGCACACATATGGGCATGACAAACATGTCGTTGCCAGGCGATGAAATCTCTGGTCAAAAAGGGCGCCTGCGCAGTGAAGCCAGAAGGCAAAAGGCAAATGAGCATATCATTACTAAGCAATTGAGCAACTGCGCAAATAAAGCTCCACATATGTTAGGAATATATGAGTCTTGAGCAAAAATGTAGATAAACCAAGCATGTCAGATAATTTGGCGATGACATCATCAATCAAAAAGGCGCCTGCGCAGTAGAGACAAAGAAACAGATAGACATATTGGAAATATCATTGCTAGAAAAATCTGCACCTGCGCAAACAGTATAACAAAAAGAAAAATATATGGATCTTGGTGTAATGAGAATGCCTGCGCAGCGTACACAAAAAGGTCAATAAGTATAGTGAATATAATCTGGCAGATCGAAAAAATATGTGTCTGAGATGTACGAATCTCAGTATGGTAAGAGAAAAATTTGTAACTTGTTAAAAAGCAGACATTGGTGTTATCACAAATCAAACACATGCGCGGTAGATAGCTGAAGCACTGATACAAACAAAATTTGATAATATCACATTACCAGACGCGATGACCAGTGATGTCACCATACTAGGTGGCGCCTGCAAAATAACAGCAAAGATGTAGGCGTGACAAGCGTATTATTGCCAAGCAATACAGCGATGTCGTCATTGGTCAAAAGAAGCCCCAACACAGTAAAAGCTAAGAGATAAATAAGCCTTTTAGAAATGTCATTGTCAGGCAATTCAACATATGTGTCTGAAATATATGAGTCTCAATATTGTGGGAGCTTCATGAAGAGACAAAAGTAGTTATTGTCCAATAGACGCAGCTGAAGTTGCTAACTTATATACAAATAGGAACAAATTGACATGTATCAAGTTGCTGTATAATAGCCAACTTTAGCGCTAGTTCGTTGAAAAAACAAAATATATATATTGTTTCTCATGTTAGTAGGTGTTTAGAACACTTACACAAAAGCCACCTTAAACACTGATGTTTGGGTATAAACAGGTGGCTCTATACAGGAGTGCCAACATGAAAATACAAAAGATGTGTAAAAAAGATCAAACAATAAGACCATGAAGCCTTCAGGTCTATACCACACTTTAGTGCAGACCAAATAAAAGTATACATCAAGTACCCATATCAGTTCGAAGATTATATAAGAGCAAGGAATGGGACAAAGCTCCATCTGATGGTACCCAAATAATTAGGCCTGCCCAGGGGAAATGCTTGAAAGGCGCTTTGGACTAAAGATGTGTATGTCCAACATAAAGTACCCAGATAATTCGGTCCACCAAGGTGAGCGCTTTAGCCTAAAGGTGTATATGTCCAACTGGGCGACAACAATTGATAAAGAACAAATAGATGAAACATAATATATTCCTAACATATGTGGTGCTTTATTTGAGCAGTTGCTCAATTGCTTAGTAATGATATGCTCATTTGCCTTTTGCCTTCTGGCTTCATTGCGCTGGTGCCCTTTTTGACCAGTGATTTCATCACCTGGCAACGACATGTTTGTCATGCCCATATGTGTGCTCTTACTGCGCAGGCGCTATTTGGCCGGGCGACGCCGCGGTTTTTACTGCGCAAGCGCCGATCTGACTAATTATGGCATTGTCAAGTCGCTTGGTAACTATAGCTTCATTCGTCCTGTTGATTTTATTGCGCAGGCGCCGTTCTGATCAGCGATGTTATCGCTTGGTAATGACATGTCTGTTACGCCCACACTTTCTATTGCGCAAGCGCTATTTAGCTTGCTGACGCCGTGGCCTCCGGTTGTTGCCTGGCAACTACAATCTCAATACGCCTACTCTCATCTGCGCAGGTGCAGATCTGCTCTGCGACGCTGCACCTCTCCAACTTGTTTCTGAACAACTTTATTGGTCTGCCTACAACACTGACAAGATGGCCGCGACCATGCCTTTCTCTCCACCTCGTGGGTTAGTACTGATTTATTAATTATACAACATGTGATTTCTTTATATATAAGGACATGCTTCATGTTATTTCTCAGCGCTTCACCCTCCCTTGAGGAAGCCACATAGCGTGTGGCGATACGCGTGGGGTTAGCTTTTCCCCTCTCCTTTACCCCACAGGTCATTCATTTTGCAGCTTTCACTTGGCACTTTACCCTCTGGTATGCTGGACATCTTTTTTGCACAAATTGCTGGTTTAGAGGTCATGGGACCTCTTTTCTAAATAGTCAGGTATTTTACCACCTTTGCATACCTGATTTGGGGAACTTTCATTTAGGGGCTTTCTAGTTGATATTTTTTACAAACTTTTTGCCCCCTTTCTATCTATATGGTGCTGTGAATAGCGTTTTTTCTTGTATTTTCAGACCTCAATTATAAATGGTTATCTTATACATTACATTAACTGCTTTGATCATTGTATCTGAGTTAGCCTGTTATATATGTGTGGGGAGTGGGACTCCCAGACAGCGACTGGGCCGGTACCCAGTGTTAGGAACCCTGAAGGTGAACCCACTGGACCACGGCAACGAACCTCCCCTGGGGGAGCAGACCAGGTGGACCACCCCCTATACAGGGAGTGTTAGGGACAGGCCCAGAGGAAACTATTACCACGGCAGCTGGTACCTAGGGCAGAAGCACAGAAGACTGGACCGGGGTAGAATGGCAGGAACACAAGAGACAGGACCGGGGTAGAATGGCAGGAACACAAGAGACCGGACCGGGGTAGAACGACAGGAACACAGGAGACTGGACCGGGGTAGAGCGGCAGAAACACAGGAGACTGGACCAGGGTAGAACGGCAGGAACCCAAGAGACTGGACCGGGGTAGAACAGCAGGAACTCAGGAGACTGGAGCTGTGGGCTGGCAAGGCAGGAACACTGGAACATAGGAGAGAACAGGTAACATACATGAGAGAGCGAGACAGGAGACGAGACGTGGAGGAAGCAGCGGCGAACACCAGCAAGAGGGGCCAGAATCACAAGGGAAGGCAAGTGACGATCAGGCAGCGTCACTAGGGGGCGATGGCCTGATATGGGAGCGTGGGGAGGAGCTCCCAGGTCAGGGTCCTCCTGACCATAGAGAGGACCTGGTGGAGTGACCGGCTCAGAGAGGAGGAAGTGCTCGTGCATGGAGAGAGCTGCGGGGAGCGCGCACCCGGGAGGAAGCAAGCACTGTCGTCAGAGCAGGGGCACAGACGGGGACGCGCCGGGAAGCTGCAATCTGGTGAGTCCGATGGGGCACAGGGAGCGGTGGCACGGCAGAAGGAAGCGGTGACATGACAGTATCCCCCTCCTTACGCGCCCCCCTCCCAAAGCTGGAGAGAAATCTTGCCAAAATCCGGGGAGCTTGAATGTTCTTTCGAGGTTCCCAAGATCTCTCCTCGGGGCCAAAACCTTTCCAATCGACCAGAAATACTGGGGGGGTGTGGGTGGTAGTGGCATGGAATTGGTTGAGGACCAAAAGTTTTCAGAAGAGAAACATGAAACGAATTGGGGATGCGAAGCGAGGCAGGGAGCTTTAACTTGTAAGAGACGTCGTTGTTGCGGGACAAGCCCTCGAAGGGTCCAATATACTGGCGACCCAATTTGTGCGAAGGAATCCTAAGGCGGATGAAATTGGAGGATAACCACACTCTGTCGCCAGGATGATAGAGAGGTGGATCCAAGCGCCTTTTGTCTGCGTGTCTCTTCATCTGAACCTGCGCTTGTTCGAGAGCGGTTTTGGTCTCCTGCCAGATCCTGGAGAACTCCCCAGACAGAAGATCAGCAGCCGGCACACCCGAGACAGGAGGAACTGGTAGAGGTACGCCTGGATGTAACCCGTAGACGATAAAGAAGGGAGACTTGGCAGAAGATTCGTTGGTGTGGTTGTTATACGCAAATTCGGCCCATGGGAGCAAGTCAGACCAGTCGTTCTGGTGAGCGTTGGAGAAGTGACAGAGATAATTAACCAAAATTTGGTTAGTACGCTCTGCTTGACCGTTGGTCTGAGGGTGATAAGCGGAGGAGAAATCCAGCGTGATGTTCATAAACTTGCAGAGCGCTTTCCAAAATCGGGAGGTGAACTGGACTCCTCTATCAGAGACAATACGTTGAGGGAAGCCATGGAGACGAAAAATATGGTGGATAAAAATCTTTGCCAATTCAGGAGCCGAAGGGAGTCCAGACAGGGGAAAGAAATGGGCCATCTTGGAGAATCTATCCACAACGACCAAGATGACAGTACATCCAGAAGAGCGAGGTAGGTCAGTGATAAAGTCCACAGCAATGTACTGCCAGGGAGCCGAAGGAACTGGAAACGGGTGCAAGAGTCCAGAAGGTAATTGCCTGGGAACCTTGTTTTTGGCACAGGATGGACACGAGCCTAAAAAGCTACGAACATCTTGGGGAAGAGTAGGCCACCAATAGTAGCGTGAGACCAGACAAAGGGTCTTTTTCAACCCAACATGGCCTGCAATCTTGGAAGCATGACCCCAATGCAGGACTCGTTTCCGGTTGGTCACTGGGACGAAGGTCTTACTCGGTGGTAGGGTAGACAACCTGAGGGGTGCCACTGTGATGATCTTGGAGGGATCCAGGATGTGCGCAGGGTCTTCCTCGGCATCGATCGCAAGAAAGGATCTGGACAACGCATCAGCCTTGAGGTTCTTATTACCCGGGCAAAAGTGCAATTAAAAATCGAACCGAGCGAAAAACAAAGACCATCTTGCTTGTCGTGGATTTAGTCTCTGTGCCGATTGGATGTAAGTCAAGTTCTTATGGTCTGTGTAGATCTTAAAAGGATGCACAGCTCCTTCCAAAAGGTACCGCCACTCCTGCAACGCCATCTTGATGGCCAAAAGCTCCCTGTCACCAATGGAGTAACTGCGTTCCGGAGAGGAGAACGTCTTCGAGTAGAAGCCGCAGGTGACCAGTCGCCCGGACGGGGATCTCTGGGAGAGTACGGCTCCGGCCCCGATGGCAGAAGCATCCACCTCCAAAATAAAAGGTTTGTTAGTCTCCGTGCAGTGAAGGACTGGAGCAGAAGCAAAGGCTTGTTTCAGGGCAAGGAAGGATTCTTCGGCCTCTGAGGTCCAAACATGCGGGTTGGCCCCCTTATGAATCAGAGAGGAGATGGGTGCGGTCAAGGTCGAAAAATGAGGGATGAATTGCCGGTAGTAATTGGCAAAACCCAGGAATCGTTGAATTGCCTTGACTCCATGAGGTTGCGGCCAGTTGAGCACGGCTGACACTTTCTCTGGATCCATGCTTAAGCCTGAATCAGAAACAATGTACCCCAGGAACGGAAGAGAGGTTTGTTCAAAGGAGCATTTCTCCAGTTTCGCATACAAGCGATTCTCCCTCAGGCGTGAGAGAACTAGACGAACACTCTTCCTATGGGTAGCCAAATCCGAGGAAAAGACAAGAATGTCGTCCAGATACACTTCCACACAAGAGTACAGGAGATCTCGGAAAATGTCATTCACGAATTCCTGGAACACCGCGGGAGCATTGCACAAGCCGAGGGGCATGACCAAATACTCGTAGTGGCCATCCGTGGTGTTGAACACGGTCTTCCATTCGTCACCAGGGCGAATGCGGATGAGATTGTAGGCCCCACGGAGATCCAGTTTGGTGAAAATTCGTGCCCCCCGCAATCGTTCAAACAGCTCAGGAATAAGGGGCAGCGGCCCGTACTTGTTCTTGATAGTGATATCATTGAGGCCCCGGTAGTCGATGCATGGACGAAGAGCCCCATCCTTCTTCACGAAAAAGAAGCCCGCGCCTGCGGGTGAGGAAGACTTCCGGATAAAGCCTCTAGCCAGATTTTCCTGGACGTACTCGGACATGGCTCGAGATTCGAGAGGATTCAAGGGATAAATTCGACCCCGGGGTGGTGTAGAACCTGGAACGAGATCGATGGGGCAGTCATAAGGACGATGTGGGGGCAGGTGCTCTGCCTCCTTTTTGTTGAAAACGTCCGCGAAGGACCAATAGGCTGAAGGCAAACCCCCGGGCGCCGCTGGCAACCTAGGCGACTTGATTGGCTGAACGGGAAGAAGACACGAAGAGTGGCACGACTGACCCAAACGAAGAATGTCCTCAGATCGCCAATCGAGGACGGGCTCATGGGTCCTTAACCACGGAAGACCTAAGAGGAGCGTGTGGGATAGCGAGGGCAATACCAAGAAGGCTATCTTCTCCCGATGTAGGGCTCCGACTTGTAATTCCACCTCTTCGGTGACCAGGGTAACAACCTCCCGCAGGGGAACGCCGTCGACAGAAGCTAACTACTGAGGAGACTCCAAGGATCTGACAGGTATCCGCAACTTTTTGACCGCCGCGAGCTGGACGAAATTCCCAGCAGCCCCTGAATCAATATAGGCCAGCTCAGAGACGCGGGAGGAACCAAGATTCAATAGGACAGAAAGGGTCAAGGGGAGAGAGATATCACTAACACCTAGGGAGGCCTCTCTTACCTGTCCTAGACGGAGGCGTTTCCCGGCCTCACTGGACAGGAGCGCAGAAGATGGGAGGAACTGCCGCAGTACAGACAGAGTCCCTTGTCGAACCTCTCCTGGCGGCGCTGCTCTGCCGGTTTGAGGCGATCTACCTGCATGGGTTCCGACGCCGGGACAGTGGAGGTAGAGCCAAATTGCGGACCGGAGGGGCTGCGGGTTGCTAGGGAAACACGAGGAAGTCTTCTCTCCCTGGCAGACTCGCGGGAGCGCTCCTGGAATCGCAGGTCAATGCGAGTCACCAGGGAAATGAGATCCTCCAGGGACGTGGGAGTATCCCGACCCGCCAGCTCGTCCTTGATACGAGCAGACAAGCCCCGCCAAAATGCTCCCACCAAAGCCTCGTTATTCCACCTGAGCTCAGAGGCCAGGGTGCAAAACTGAATGGCATAGTGGCCCATCGAGAGAGTACCCTGGCGGAGGTTAAAGAGGGACTCCGTAGTTGAGGCCAAGCATCCCGGTTCATCAAAGACCTTGCGAAAGATCTCGAGGAACGTGGAAAGCTGGGAAACCACCGGATCGTCTCGCTCCCAGAGGGGGTTTACCCAGGCCAATGCCTCGCCCTCCAAGTGGGATACCATAAAAGCCACCTTGGCGTGATCCGTGGGATATTGCTGAGGTAGCAACTCAAAGTGCAATTGGCACTGGTTAAGGAACCCCCTGCACAATCGGGGGTCTCCGCCATACCGCAGAGGCTTAGCTAAACGGGGCGGTGGATGTGGAAGCGGCGCCTGAGCGGGGGCAGCCGCGGCAGACTGGAGAGAGAGGAGTCGACTGTCCACCGAGGCCATATAATTTAAAATATGGCCCTGAGTATCGCGTTGCTGGACCTATTCCTGCTGGAAACTGGCCAGCTGAGAGGCACTACCGGGATCAGAGGGCTGTAGTGTCGATAACCGGGATTCCATAGACTTTAAGAAAGTCATAATGCGGGCCTGGTTGTCTCGTAGTGTCGCCAGTTCCTTCTGGGTGGCTGCTGAGGCACCAGCGGGATTCATGGCCTGATAGTACTGTTAGGAACCCTGAAGGTGAACCCACTGGACCACGGCAACGAACCTCCCCTGGGCGAGCGGACCAGGTGGACCACCCCCTATACAGGGAGTGTTAGGGACAGGCCCAGAGGAAACTATTACCGCGGCAGCTGGTACCTAGGGCAGAAGCACAGAAGAATCTACCGGGGTAGAACGGCAGGAACACAAGAGACAGGACCGGGGTAGAACGGCAGGAACTCAGGAGACTGGACCGGGGTAGAACGGCAGGAACCAGGAGACTGGACCGAGGTAGAGCGGCAGGAACACAGAAGACTGGACCAGGGTAGAACGGCAGGAACACAAGAGACAGGACCGGGGTAGAACGGCAGGAACACAGGAGACTGGAGCTGTGGGCTGGCAAGGCAGGAACACTGGAACATAGGAGAGAACAGGTAACATATATGAGAGAGTGAGACAGGAGACGAGACGTGGAGGAAGCGGCGGCGAACGCCAGCAAGAGGGGCCAGAATCACAAGGGAAGGCAAGTGACGATCAGGCAGCGTCACTAGGGGGCGACGGCCTGATATGGGAGCATGGGGAGGAGCTCCCGGGTCAGGGTCCTCCTGACCATAGAGAGGACCTGGTGGAGTGACCGGCTCAGAGAGGAGGAAGTGCTCATGCATGGAGAGAGCTGCGGGGAGCGCGCGCCCGGGAGGAAGCAAGCGCTGTCGTCAGAGCAGGGGCACAGACGGGGACGCGCCGGGAAGCTGCAATCTGGTGAGTCCGATGGGGCACAGGGAGTGGTGGCACGGCAGAAGGAAGCGGTGACGTGACACCCAGGGGACCACCATCAGGGTTCCTGAGGGAACAGTACTGGGAGGACAGTGAAGGGAGAGAGATGACTGAAGTTGTCAGGGCAACAGGGCGTGGGGTAAGGATAAAAGGAGCAGGGGGCGCGCTGAAGTGGCAGTTGGGAGAGAGTGTGACAGGAAGCAGGAAGCAGGGTGACTTGGAGGGAGCCGTGGTAACGGGCGGTGTGTGTGTGAGAGACAACGACCGGAGCCTGTGAAGAGGATGCTGCCCACTCACCGACAAGTGAGACGTGAGAGACTTTTACCGGAGGCCACTTCCCACCCACATTCTCAGAGGGCCACACCCGCCGTCCCCCTCCCCTCTGAGGGAGATCCGTTACCTCAAGCCGTGGCTGCGACTACACGTAAAACGGCCACAGAGGCCTGGACACTGCCTCCCGGCCTTCTCCCCCCGCGGCGACCCTGTCATTAACAGCCTCAAGGGACGCCACCTCGCCATAGGCGACAATAGAGGCCCTCGTCCTGGCTATGGAGGGACCCTTTAGCAGAGGATGACTACTCGTCATTTGGGGAGGGAACTGCGTCATTACCGCACCCCCATCAGCACTGTTTCTTCAGGGCCTGTTGCGCCCCACCGGCATCATTTTCATCAGGGCCTGTTGCGCCCCACCGGCATTGTTTCTTCAGGGCCTGTTGCACCCCACTGGCACCGTTTCTTCAGGGCCTGTTGCGCCCCACCGGCATAATTTCTTCAGGGCCTGTTGCGCCCCACCGGCAACGTTTCTTCAGGGCCTGTTGCGCCCCATCTGCACCGTTTCTTCAGGGCCCGATGAGTCCAAACCTTCCCGGAAGAACGAAGCATCAAGGCGGCCGCATCAACGACCTCTAGGCGGCCGCATCTGCGATCCCGAGCGACGCATGGAAGGATAAGTGGACTTTAGAAATAAGTGCCATAGTTTGGCCATAGTCCGGCCTCCGACACTCGGACTAGCCGGGTTACTCCCAGTTACATAAAAAGTATTGTTTATTTTGTTGAGTCCCTGCGAGGACAAATTGTTGTTACCCCTTTTTGCTTGTTCAGCATAGCCTTAGCGGCTCCAATTTATAAAAGTTGATTATACAAGTCATACCCTGTTTCGTGTCTCGTCACTGTATCCTGAGAATCTGCTATACCCCTACACTTGGCGTAGTCGGCAGGATGCAGTCTCCGAGCGCGAACAGTGGTGCCCCCGATCAGGACGGAGCTGTCAACTCTACAAATAATGAGGGTCCCCGCTCCAGCATTTCATTGGGGACCATGCTGAACAACCTGCCTAGATTTTCCGGCTCCAATACTATGTTATGGAGCTGGACAGAGCGGATGCGGGGGCTCTTTCGGATGCACCCAATGACCCCTGATCGGGAAGCAGAGGTAACACTCATGGCACTGGATGGGGAGGTACGGAGGTCAGTGATGTTGAAACCTCCGGGGCGATGCAACACTTTTGAAAAAGTGTTACAGATAGTAGAACAGACCAATGGGGACCCTACTAATGTGGGAGAGTTAAGAACCCATTTGTTTAGTTGGATGCAAGTAGAGGGGGAGACGATCACAGAGTATATGAATGTCCTCCAAGAATTGCATACGGCTATTGAAAGAAAAGACTGGGTAGTGGTAGGACCTGTTGACAATACCCTACATGACCTACTGGTGACTGGTTTGCGAGATCGATTAGTCAAACAGGCACTGCGGGAGCAGATCAGAATTAATCCCCGAATAGACTTTTCAGAGGTGGGAAGTCAGGCATGTGCTCGAGAGCAAGAGCAGGGCATGGCGGTCCCCATGGGGAAAGTCCGAGGTGTGGAGGCCTCCGCGAATGCAGTCGAGGAGCCTCAGTGGGTGGATGAGATGAAGCAAGAGCTGAAAAATATTAAGGGCGAGTTGGCAGAAGTAAAGAGAAGAACCGAGACCGGGACTGGACAACCTAGCTTTAACCCCGGCTCCTGGGGATCACGCTTCCCGCGGGGTGGTCAGCCTACACAGGCCCGGTGTTTTGAGTGTGGAGAACCAGGTCACTTCGCCCGAGAGTGTCCACGGCGTGGGAGATACCCACCCCTGGCGGCCATTAAACTAAAGGGCTCCGGGCTGGGGGGACGCCGCTCGGAGCCGAAAACCACAACTAGGGGTGGTGGAAGTCCCGAAGATCTGGTAGCAAAGTGTCCGGTGGTTTGGGCAGAAGTGGAGGGCGGGGCCGTCCGGAGTCTGGTGGACACGGGGTCACAAGTAACCACCATGCCTGCAACGTACTTTCAACAAAACTTCCCGGAGGCAGCAAGACCCCAGTGGGGGCCCATGATCAGGCTAATAGCCGCCAACCAATTGCCGGTCCCGGTTGCCAGGTAGTGTGGGTGCAGGTGACGTTGTGTGGTAAATCCCTTGGCCGCAGAGGGGTGGTGCTAACTCGAGAAGCTGATCAACGGCACCCCGTCACCCTAGGCATGAATATTTTACGAGAGTTCGGCAACTTACTACTAAATGATCCCACACAGAAGATTCTGAAGCAGTGGGGTTCTCGCACAGCTCAGGAACAGGTATTCCAGCAGCTGGTGCGAGGTGCGCGGGTGCATCAGGACTGCCAGGAGGGCGTGGCTCTAGGCAAGGTCATCATGTCAGCGGCTCCCCTGCTTGTGCTACCTCCTGGACAGACAGTGGTGGCCCTGCCGATTCGAGCCCCGATACCTTTGGAGGGCGTGGAGGTGCAGGTGAAGCCGTGTCACTCGGAGCGTTTACTTCCTGGCATACTGGTGGCCCGTTTCCTGGCTACGGTGCAAAAAGGAACCATCCTGGTACGCTGCGTTAACCTTGAAGACCGAGACACCGTTCTGAAAGCACGGACTGTACTGGCGAAACTAGTAAGGCCCTTGGAAGAAGTGTTGCCGGCTCCTGCGGTTCAATTACGAGTACACCCCGAGGATCCTTGGGAAGTAACAATTCGAACCTTACAGGCCCACGAAGTCTCGGCACAAGAGAAGGGACGAAATATTTTGGAGCAGATGCGGGCCGAGCTTTCTAGGTTAACTGCAGCCCAACTCTCACAGGTAAAAAACATTGCTTGGACATTACCATGAAGTATTTACTAGTCACGAGGACGATTTTGGGTGTACCACCACCATCACTCACGAAATCCCCACAGCCGGAGCGGGCCCTATCCGGGAACGATATCGACAGATTCAGCCACAACTCTATCAAGAGGTGAAAACTTTGCTGGCCCAAATGCTGCGAAAAGGGGTGATACGGGAAAGTCAAAGCCCCTGGGCGGCCCCAATCGTGTTGGTCCGTAAGAAAGACGGTACATAACGATTCTGTGTGGATTATCGTAAACTGAATGCTTGCACTATTAAAGACTCATACCCACTGCCCCGCATAGAAGAATCCCTGTCCACCTTGGGGAAGGCAACATATTTTTCGACCCTGGACTTGGCCAGTGGGTACTGGCAGGTGCCCAAGTCAGAAGAAGATAGGGCCAAGACGGCATTCATATTGCCCATGGGACTGTTTGAGTTTAATCGGATGCCGTTTGGACTGGCCAACGCCCCCGGGACCTTTCAGCGATTGATGGAGTGGTGTCTGGGATATCTAATTTTTGAGGCCATGTTGATCTGCCTGGACGACATCATCGTCTATGCCGCCACCTTCGAAGACCACCTGAAGCGGCTGGGACAGGTACTCAGCCGGTTGCAAAAGTACGGGTTGAAGGTGAAGCCTCAGAAATGCCACCTATTTCGCTCTCAGATTGAGTATCTAGGTCATGTCGTTTCGGCAGAGGGTGTGAGGCCATCCCGGGAGAAGGTTGCTGCTATCCAGGAATGTCCTACCCCCGAGACGGTGAAAGATGTGCGGGCATTTCTGGGGTTAGCCGGATATTACCGTCGTTTCGTGAAGAATTTTGCATGTCGAGCTCGAGCCCTGCACAACCTGCTGAAGGGGGCTCCCCCTGGGGCCAATGGGCGAAAAATCCAGTGGCAACACCCTCAGGAAGAAGCCTTCCGAGACCTCAAGGCTGTGCTCTCGGATGCCCCAGTGTTGGCTTATGCGGACTTCTCTCAACCATTCATCTTGCACACTGACGGGAGTCTTCACGGGCTGGGGGCTGTGTTGTCACAGGTTCAGGATGGCCGAGAGAGGGTGATCGCATATGGAAGCCGCTCACTCCATGACTCCGAGTGTAACCCTGACAATTACAGCTCCTTCAAACTCGAGCTCCTCGCAGTGGTGTGGGCCATGATGGAGAGATTCGCAGAGTACCTAGCGGGCTCCGAGGTGGTGGTGCGAACTGACAACAACCCGCTGGCTCATTTGGAAAACGCCAAATTGGGGGCTCTGGAACAGGGATGGGTGGCCCGGATGGCGAAGTACAATTATAAGATTATCTACAAACGAGGGGCCGAGAATGTCCATGCAGACGCCCTCTCCAGGATTCGACATACAACTCCAGGACATAATCGAGACGAAGAATTAGAAGGAGAAGAAATACCGTTTGCTCTCACTGCTGCCGTGCTCACAACTGACAATAGAAAAATATCTTCCTCTGAGACCTCAAAGGGCATACTGGAGCAATCCCGGGATAAGTGGATACAACAGCAACAAGAAGACGAAGATGTTGGCCTCCTCAGGACGTGGGTCGCCACTGGGCAATTACCCATTGACTCTCAATGACAAAATTTGACTCAAGACCTGTTGCTTATGCTGCGACAATGGGAGTGGTTGGTTATCCGAAAGGGACTATTGTATCGTAAAATAACATCACAAACAACCTCAATGACGGTTTGACAGGTGGTTACGCCAGGAGCCCAAATTCACGTATTAGCTCGGGAGGCTCATGAAAAAGGGGCCCACTTCGGAACGAAAAAAATCTCTGCAATGGCTGCAACAGAAAGCTTACCACCCGCGCTTGCCGGCTGTTGTGGACGAAATTTGCCGGACCTGCCGCTTATGCGAATTAGCCAAACCACCCACTCAGCGAGCCGCAACACAGATTATTGTGACCTCAGCGCCCCTTGAGCTCTTGACGGTGGATTATCTGACCATTGGGCCCGCATTTCAGGGATGCGAACACTGTCTCGTTATGGTAGATCATTTCACCAAGTTCGCTGTGGTCACCCCCACTCGGGATCAGACCGCAGAGTCAGCTGCCTCTGCAATTTGTAGAAACTTTATACAAGTATACGGCTGTCCTCAATGAATACATTCTGATCAGGGATCATGGGGCTTGTGAACGATTTAATCGTACATTGATTCAGAGGTTACGCACTCTGGAGAGTGACAAGAAGGCCCGTTGGCCCGAATATGTCTCTGAATTAGTTTGGGTCTATAACAATAGGATACATCGAGTGACTGGCTATACTCCCTACTCTCTGTTCGGATGAGAAGGTAAAGGGATCACGGAGGTGGAGTTGGACCCCAAAGAGCCTCAGCCCTGGACTGGATTGTTGTCTTGGGTCCGAAATCATCGCCACCGGCTGCAAACTCTTCACCGAATTGTACACACCAAGCTCCGAGACTGGGAGCACCCAGGGAAGAATGCAATCCCACCTCCTCACCTCCAAAGCGGGGACCGGGTGCTTGTACTAGATCAACGCCCCCAGAACAAACTAGAGCCGCGTTGGGAAGAAAGTCCTTATCGGGTCTTACGCCGTATCCATCCAGACGGACCGGTGTACGAAATACGACCTGAGGAGGATGAAACACTGCCCACTCGTATTGTGCATCATAATATGTTACGCCCGTGTACTTCCTCCAGTCCGAAGCAACTGGAGCCTGCCCCGTCGATACCCGAACCATCTTCCGTATGTTGGGACCCGGACGACGACGAAGATTGTCCTCCAGGACACAGAGGCTCTCCACTCAGTAACGAATCATCTGACACAATTAGCCCGCCTGCACCAATCAGCCCACCGATGTCCACCACCCCAGACGACCCTACTCCAATTGAACTTAGACGCTTCGAGCGGTCAACAGCCGGCAAACCCCCTGAACGATATGAACAAGATCAATTCATATGGCAACGAACATTGAAACCCCTACAGACCGATCTCAATAGATTAAAGCTCTCGCCCGAGGACTGGCGAGCTTACAGGGTGGGAGAATGTGGGGAGGAGGACTCCCAGACAGCAACCGGGCCGGTACCCAGGGGACCGCCATCAGGGTTCCTGAGGGAACAGTACTGGGAGGACAGTGAAGGAAGAGAGATGACTGAAGTTGTCAGGGCAACAGGGAGCGGGGCAAAGATAAAAAGAGCAGGGGGCGCGCTGAAGTGGCAGTTGGGAGTGAGTGTGACAGGAGGCAGGAAGCAGGGTGACTTGGAGGGAGCCGTGGTACCGGGCGGTGTGTGTGAGAGACAACGACCGGAGCCTGTGAGGATACTGCGCACTCACCGACAAGTGAGACGTGAGAGACTTTTACCAGAGGCCGCTTACCGCCCACATTCTCAGAGGGCCACGCCCGCCGTCCCCCTCCCCTCTGAGGGAGATCCGTTACCTCAAGCCGCGGCAGTGACTACTCGTAAAATGGCCACAGAGGCCTGGACACTGCCTCCCGGCCTTCTCCCCCTGCGGCGACCCTGTCATCACCGGCCTCAAGGGACGCCACCTCGCCATAGGCGACAATAGAGGCCCTCGTCCCTGCTACGGAGGGACCCTTTAGCAGAGGACGACTACTCGTCATTTGGGGGGGGAACTGCGTCATTACTGCGCCCCCATCAGCACTGTTTCTTCAGGGCCTGTTGCTCCCAACCGGCTTCATTTTCTTCAGGGCCTGTTGTGCCCCACCGGCATCGTTTCTTCAGGGCCTGTTGCGCCCCACCGGCACCGTTTCTTCAGGGCCTGTTGCGCCCCACCGGCATAATTTCTTCAGGGCCTGTTGCGCCCCACCAGCACCGTTTCTTCAGGGCCTGTTGCGCCCCATCGGCACCGTTTCTTCAGGGCCTGTTGCGCCCCACTGGCACAGTTTCTTCAGGGCCTGTTGCGCCCCACCGGCATAGTTTCTTCAGGGCCTGTTGCGCCCCACTGGCACCGTTTCCTCAGGGCCTGTTGCGCCCCACCAGCACCGTTTCTTCAGGGCCTGTTGCGCCCCACCGGCATAATTTCTTCAGGGCCTGTTGCGCCCCACCGGCACCGTTTCTTCAGAGCCTGTTGTGCCCCACCGGCATCGTTTCTTCAGGGTCTGTTGCGCTCCACCGGCACCGTTTCTTCAGGGCCTGTTGCGCCCCACCGGCATCATTTCTTCAGGGCCTGTTGCGCCCCACCGGCATCATTTCTTCAGGGCCAGTTGCGCCCCATCGGCACCGTTTCTTCAGGGCCTGTTGCGCCCCATCGGCACCGTTTCTTCAGGGCCTGTTGTGCCCCACCGGCATTGTTTCTTCAGGGCCTGTTGCGCCCCATCGGCACCGTTTCTTCAGGGCCTGTTGTGCCCCACCGGCACAGTTTCTTCAAGGCCTGTTGCCCCCCACCGGCACCATTTCTTCGGGGCCTGTTGCGCCCCACCGGCACTGTTTCTTCAGGGCCTGTTGCGCCCCACCGGCATAATTTCTTCAGGGCCTGTTGCGCCCCACCAGCACTGTTTCTTCAGGGCCTGCTGCGCCCCACCGGCATCATTTCTTCGGGGCCTGTTGCGCCCCACCGGCACCGTTTCTTCAGGGCCTGTTGCGCCCCATCGGCACCGTTTCTTCAGGGCCTGTTGAGCCCCACCGGCACAGTTTCTTCAGGGCCTGTTGCTCCCCACCGGCACAGTTTCTTCAGGGCCCGACGAGCCCAAACCTTCCCGGAAGAACGAGGCGTCAAGTCAGCCGCATCAATGACCTCTAAGCGGCCGCATCTGGGATCCCGAGCGACGCATGGAAGGATAAGTGGACTCTGTTCCACTTGTTTATGGACCATTTACACAATACCAGAGATTAATAGCGATATTCATCCCTGACAACCTATATTTTGCATGTCAGACCCAAGGACAGTCATGGAAAATAACATGACTAAACTATAATCGGGGCTGTTTAATTTTTACTAAAGTTTCCATCATTTGGCAGATGCCCTAATGGAATCTAAACAGATCCCATTATAGATAAAAGTATAGGGATATGTATGATTGTTTTTAAAGAAATACTCCCATCAAATTTTTTTATCCTTTTAAAGAAGTTGTCCAGTATTATCACTTTTTTTCATAAATCTTGCTATTATGTGCCACTCAAAACATCCACTGTGTTTATTTTAGCAATATTACCTTTTATCATACTTTAGAAGCACATTTTCAGTGCTGTCTCCAGCTCTCATGGGGTTAATCGACAACTTCCTTTCTCCTGAGTTACTGTGCTCTAATACTACAAGTTCCATGATGCATTGCACTTGCCTATAAGCTAGCACCTAGCACACCCAATCCAAAACCCACCCAAACCCCTCCCTCCTCTATCTTCAAGCTTATTGTAACACATTGAAGCATCCTGAGCACTCGCATGAGCAAGAACAAACAGACATTCTTTTTTAAAAATAATGAATATGTACCCATGTACATACCTTTATAGTGCTGAAAGCTATAAGGGTAACTGCACACATTGCGGATTCCAGTGCGGATTTTTTCGCACTGAATCCTCATCTTTTGGCAGAAAACGTAGGTTCGTTTATGATTGCGCTTTTTTCATGCGGATTGTATGAGTTTTTGTAAGATAAAAAAAGATATGTTATTTAACAAAAAAAAAAGATTTGTGATGTCATTTCTGTCCACATTTAACTTTTACATTTGTCCAACCCACACTCCATTAAGCGCACAGATAGATAGATAGATATGGGATAGATAGAAATGATATAGATAGATAGATATGATATAGATAGTGTGGTGTAGTGACCACTGTGTCAGCTAGGGGGTGCTGTGTGGGTGTCCCAGGAGAGAGGATGAGTGGCAGGATTCTGAATGACCGTTATGTATTCCAAGGTAGGTGGCCTTGGGATGGAAGCTTGAATATGTGTGTGATCAGCAGAGGTACTGCTGAGCTGTCATTACACTGTGTCAGGGAGAGCTTTCCAGGGAGCTGGTGAGATGGGCTGCACCAGCTACCTACAAACCCATCTAGGAGTGTATAGAACGCCATTGTAAAGTATATGTGTGTGAATGATTGAAGGACGTGGCTACGGACCATATAGGGTGGCCAGGGTAGGTCACATGAGGAAAATGCTTTGACCCGATTGGTCCTTGTGGAAGGTCTCGCTGGAAGATGTGTCTGCCTTCCGGAGTTCCTGTGTGCATAATGGCTGCACGTGTCTGAGAGTTCCCTGGGGAGGGAACAGACGTCTGCAGCGTGATGAAGCAACTATGAGGTAACCCGGAGTGTTACTAAGAGACTGTATAGCCTGTTGGCTGGATGGAGCAAAGCCTGTGTGACCACAAGGATACAGAGCAGAACTCTGTCATGGACGCTATGCTGTTTTACATGAACTTTCTGTTGCATATGGCTTTGGTTTATGATGCTTAATAAACCGCATGGACTGTTGGAGTTATATGAGAAACCCGTGCCGAGTCTGGTTATTTGGCTGCCTAGCGAGTGTCCCCTACCTGAATAACAAGCGCTACCTTACAATTGGTGGAGAAATGCGAAGGGCAATGTTGTAGCCTTGTTGCTAGGGGCAATGGACGAGGTCTGCAAAATTTGGTTGCTTTCCAAAAGCACATGTTGCAGTGCTGGAAACACTGAGCCAGGAGGGCTGATTGTCTTGAAAGCCGTGTGATATGCTGACCGGGGTCAGAGAAAGAGACTGTGGATTGCTATATGGTGCCTCTGTGGATAAGAGGTACCCGAGAACCTGTGTGGCCGACACAGGAAACAGACAGGTGTCTGTGTTGTACTGACCTGGGTCAGTGAGAAAGACAGTGTACCTGGAGGGTTCAGTGTGCAAAGGTCCTGGAGGGTCAGTGTTGGGAGGTTCTTGGAGAAGAATCGGATCCCTGGAACACATGCTGTGACGTTGGACCTGGTGAGGCGTGAGTGTTGGAAAGTCTCAGGCGGAGACGGATGTCCTGAATAGCACCCACTGAGCCCCTGGACCTGGTGAGGCCGGTGTGTTGGGAAACCCTGGGATGAGGGTCGGCTCCCTGAATAGCACCCGGTGCGCCCTGTGTGTTGGATGGTCTCAGGAGGAGACGGACGTCCTGAATAGCACACAGACAGGACACGTGAGTTTTGTGTTGTGTGTGTGTTTTTTTTTCTTTTCCTTCTCAACTCAACTTGCGGTGGCTCAGGGGAGTCAAGAAGGTGACAAGCGGCTTGCTGTAACTCGACGGGTTACGAAGGTGACAAGCGGCTTGCTGTAACTTGGCGGGGTTACGAAGGGGACAAGCGGCTTCCTGTAACTTCTCGGTGTAACGAAGGTGACACCAGCAACTGTGTGTGAGTGGCAGCCAGAGGTGTCGGTGATCGGTGACAGCGGGAGCTGTGGCGGTGCCAGCAAGAACTTGTGTGGTATCGTACTTAAAGGGCCAGTACGAGCCCAAGAGACAAACTGTGTCGTGTGAACTGTGGTCTAAGGAGACCTGTAGAAAGGACATGGGGAAATCCCGAAAGGGGGCGGTGACACAAATCGGGGTGGTAACCCAAAAAGGGGTGGAGTCCCAGAGAGAGGTGGTGACCCAAATCGGTTGTGGTAACCCAAAAAGGGGTGGAGTCCCAGAGGGGGGCGGTGGCCCAAATTGGGATGGTGGTCCAGAAAGGAGCCGAGTTTTCAAAAGGGGCAGCACTGGTTACCTCAGTGGACATGTCTGGGGAACCGCAGTGTGTGTGTGTATGACTTTTTCGGAGTGCGGCATGTATTTTCCGGATAACGACAGGCCACAGGTGTGTACCGTGATGCTGCACCAGGAAGGAGTCTCTGGTAGGCTGGACTCAAAGAGTCAGGTGACTCTGACAGGAACTCCTCTCGTTTTATCTCTGACCGAGAAAAACGTCAGGGTTCGCTGCGACCATGGGGTCATTGTGAACTATACGGTGGACAGAGTCATGATCAAGATGACAAAGGGGGTTAAGTGCCAAGGTGGCAGTATGCCACCAAGCTTAGTGCATCCCTTTGAGAGGGTCCGGGACTTAGTCGTCTTGTTTGATGATATGTGGCACGGGGATGGAGATGTTTCTAATGTTGAGCTAACAGACGTTGAGACGGTGACGCCTCCTAAAGTGGACAAGTCAGATGTAGAAGTGACCGGAGGAAGGGGTACATTTGCCCAACTTACGGACCTGTCATCTCGTGACATGACGGATGGTGGGCTGGGAGATGAGACGACTGGACTAGACTCATGGGTGGACGGTAACTGGAGGGTTCACTCGACTGACGGGGCTGATCCAGTGGTACCCTTTGAAAATATAATTAAAGAAGTAGTAGTGAGACACGTGCTGGCCAAAAGAGAACAAGATCATGAGATACAGTTGATATAAGAGACAGTGGAAGAACATCTCGAACGAGAAAGGGTCCTGAGACAAATGGCCGAGCATAGGGTGGAGGGTCTCGAGAAAGAAGTCTTGGAGCCCAGAGGTCACCTGTCAACGTGTCAAAACGTGAACAAGACCCTTCGGGAAGAGATGGAAGAACTCAGAGGAGCAGTAAAAGGTCTTCTGCGGGAGAAGAAGGTGGACAAAGACTTACAGCAGCCGAGCACGAGTGATAACAAGACGGAACTGCCAGTACCCATCTTGGCAAAGGGTCATGAAGAGATAAAATCTCATGAAGTTTGTGAGCTAAGAACTGAAGAAGAGAGTCATCCGGTCGGGTCAACTGTAGTAAGTGAAGTGTCCGTGGTAAAGCCAGAGCCTTCTGTCCAGGAAGAGAGCAAGACCACGACCTTCAAGTCTGTGATTGAGGTGCCCGATGACAAGCAAGAAGCCTGCACTGAGGAAGGTGTGCATGAGGCTTTTAAAAAGGCTGTCAAAGCGTGTAAGGTGCACTGGGCACCTGAGACTCGGCAGTTGGTGATAATATCAGCCAGGGAAGATACAGCAAACCGAGTAGCTATCCTGAAAGAAATGCATTTGCAATGTCTCCACACCAAACAGTTGGTCAGGCGGAGTAATATGAAAGCTGCTCGACGCCTAGAGTTAGCAAGGGAGGCTATGGATTGGCTGGGTTTGCAGAAAGATGTAATTCCGGTACCCAAAGGTCTGATTGGGAGAATCAATGGAAGACTCAGGAAGGTAATGCAAGACCTTGTAAATATCTCCGGTGTGGTGAGGATGAGGATCCCTCCTGATGATGAAGTCCAGGTATCCAGTGAAGAGGCCATGGTTCCCATCATGGTGGTCGGCTCCATGGAAAGCCTGAGAAACTTTCGGATGCTCTAGGAGTATCGAGTGGGGTACCTGCAAGAGATTGAGCAGTTGAGGCTGGACCGTCGGTTGATCAATAAAGAGGTACGGAACACCAGGTGGCGGGAACCTTCAACCCAAGATGTAAGGTCCTGAAGGGTTCCTCCAAGTAGTGACATGACAGGTGGCCAAAGAATGTCAGCAAGGCAGGGACATCAAAAATCGGTGAGTGGCAATTTTACTGGCAAGACGAAACAGAGAGACCTTAGCTCCTGTGAGACACTAAATGGGTCAGACTCAGGCCAGACAGTTGACGCGACTGGGAGTGGGACTTCTGACTGTACCCACAGGGAGAGCCGGTCAGTGAGAGAAAGGTCAGGTGACGAAGCGCACTGCAGACAGGTGGAGACTAAAGAGTGTCTGGTCACTCTGACGGACTGTGACTGGAAGGCCAAAAACCAAGGCTGATATTCTGACTGCTGGGGGCGAGGGAGGCCTAATGTAGAGGTGAGGCCTTTCGATAGACAAAACAGATGGAGACGGTTCTCTCGACCTGTTGAGCAAGGTACCCGGGGTAATGTTGTGTGTTAAACCCCACAAGTTTAAACAGAGGGGGGAGGTATGTGGTGTAGTGACCACTGTGTCCACTAGGGGGCACTGTGTGGGTGTCCCAGGAGAGAGGATGAGTGGCAGGATGCTGAATGACTGTTATGTATCCCAAGGTAGGTGGCCTTGGGATGGAAGCTTGAATATGTGTGTTGATCAGCAGAGGTACTGCTGAGCTGTTATTACACTGTGTCAGGGAGAGCTTTCCAGGGAGCTGGTGAGACAGGCGGAACCAGCTACCTGCAAACCCACCTAGGTATGTATAGAACGCCATAGTAAAGTATATGTGTGTAAATGATTGAAGGACCTGTGATGACGTCATAGCCATGTGATCCGGTGGGCGTGGTTATGGACCATATAAGGTGGCCAGGGTAGGTCACATGATGAAAATGCTTGGACCCAATTGGTCCGTGTGCAAGGTCTCGCTGGAAGATGTGTCTGCCTTCCGGAGTGCCTGTGTGCATAATGGCTGCACGTGTCTGAGAGTTCCCAGGAGAGGGAACCGATGTCTGCAGCGTGGTGAAGCAACTATGAGGTAACCGGGACACGGGAGTGTTACTAAGAGACTGTATAGCCTGTTGGCTGGATGGAGCAAAGCCTGTGTGCCCACAGGGATACAGAGCAGAACTCTGTCATGGACGCTATGCTGTTTTATATGAACTTTCTGTTGCATATGGCTTTGGTTTATGATGCTTAATAAACAGCATGGACTGTTGGAGTTACAGTGGTGGCCAAAAGTATTGGCACCCCTGCAATTCTGTCAGATAACACTCATTTTCTTCCTGAAAATGATTGCAATCACAAATTCTTTGGTATTATTATCTTGATTTAATTTGTCTTCAATGAAAAAAACAAAAAAAGAATTGTCCCCAAATGCACACATATTGCATGATCCATACAGAAATATTTCTGTAGCATTCATAAGCGCTAAGTTCAGGCTGCTAAACGAGCACGACTGACAATATTGAAGTCATTCGACACTTGTTTCCGGCCTTTTTAGGGTATGTGCACACGTTCAGTAATTCTCAGCACTTTGGATGCAGCACATGTCTGCTGCGTCCAAAGCGCTGCCGGCTATTAAATGCAGGAGCATCCGCATACGTTCATTGAACCGTGCGGATTCACTGCGTCCAATACATTGTATGGGTGAAAATTATGGGCTCATGTCTCCGCAAGATAAATAGACATGATGAGGTCTGGAGAGATGCGCCGCCTGTCCGTCTCCACAGGTGAGCTGCGGGCGTTTCTGCTCACATAGTGTGCATGGGATTTATTGCATCATTTACTGACTGTGTGCACATACCCTTACTTACCCATATTCCTTACCAATTGTTACACTTATGCCTCTACCTTGTGCCAGTCCTTACACTGGCTACCCATCCACTCCAGAATCAAGTACAAACTTATTACCCTCACCCACAAAGCACTCCATGGCTCAGCACCCCCCTACATCTCCTCCCCCGTTTCAGTCTACCACCCTACCCGTGCCCTCCGTTCTGCTGATGACCTGAGGTGAGCATTTTCAATAATCAGAACCTCCCACTCCCATCTCCAATACTTTACCCGTGCTGCGCCAATTCTTTGGAATGCACTTCCCTGGTCAATACGATTAGTCCCCAATCCCTACAATTTTAAATGTGCCCTGAAAACGCATCTATTCAGATTGGCCTACCGCCTCAACACATTAACCTAACTATCCCTGTGTGGCACAGTCAAAAGTTTTACCATAACCAGGTTCCTCGTATCATGTTCCCACATGCTTTATGCGTCTAACAGCCCTCTGTGTCTGTACTGTTACACACTTAACATTATGGCTTATCCAAATAATCAGGGCAATTGTTATCACCCACCTTTCGTGTCTACCTTTTTTCCTCATAGATTGTAAGCTTGCGAACAGGGCCCTCGTTTCTCTTGTTATCTGTTATGATCTATGTGATTGTTGTTATGCTGTAGTGCAGGGGTCCTCAAACTACAGCCCGCGGGCCGCATGCGGCCCTCCAAAGACTTTTATCCGGCCCCTGGCCAGGCCGACTTTGAGCTCTTGAACTGCACTGCAGTTCAGTGCCGACGGGCCATGTATTTGCGGGCGGGACGAGGCGCCGAGGAAAGGCGTTGCGCAGCCCTCCCGCAGCACAGTGCACAGAGACGACGTGATTGTCATCACGGCGCCTGCGCGGTCTGATGATGTCATGCCGCCTGGGCCTGTGCCGGAAGAAGACGGAGACGAGCGGCGCCTCTTCAGAGCAGCGCGGGGACATAGGTGAGTACTTTTTTTTTTTAATGCCAGGTCCTTTTGGGGATATTTTCCTGCCTAGTGGGGACATTGTTCTGCCTAGTGGGGATCTGTGCTACCTATTGGGGACATTTTTCTGCCTAGTGGGGACCTGTGCTACCTTTTGGGGATATTTTCCTGCCTAGTGGGGACACTGTTCTGCCTAGTGGGGACCTGTGCTACCTATTGGGGACATTTTTCTGCCTAGTGGGGTCATTGTTCTGCCTAGTGGGGACCTGTGCTACCTATTGGGGATATTTTCCTGCCTAGTGGGGACATTTTCCTGCCTAGTGGGGATCTGTGCTACCTTTTGGGGATATTTTCCTGCCTAGTGGGGACATTGTTCTGCCTAGTGGGGATCTGTGCTACCTATTGGGGATATTTTCCTGCCTAGTGGGGACATTTTCCTGCCTAGTGGGGACCTGTGCTACCTATTGGGGATATTTTCCTGCCTAGTGGGGACATTTTCCTGCCTATTGGGGACCTGTGCTGCCTATTGGGGACATTTACCTGCCTTTTGGGGACCTGTGCTGCCTATTGGGGACATTTACCTGCCTTTTGGGGACCTGTGCTGCCTATTGGGGACATTTACCTGCCTATTGTGGACCTGTGCTGCCTATTGGGGACATTTACCTGCCTTTTGGGGACCTGTGCTGCCTATTGGGGACATTTACCTGCCTATTGGGGACCTATGCTGCCTATTGGGGACATTTACCTGCCTATTGGAGACGTATGCTGCCTATTGGGTACATTTACCTGCCTTTTAGGGACCAATGCTGCCTATTGGGGATTCTTGCACCACACCAGTCTGAGCCTGAGGTAAAAGTGGAGTTCCACCAATATGGGAACTGGTGAGGCTGCATTGATAAGCACTGATCAGGCTGCATTGATGGGCTCTGATCAGGCTGCATTGGTGGGCACTGATCAGACTGCGCTGATGGGCACTGATCAGGCTGCATTGATGGGCACTGATCAGGCTGCATTGATGGGCACTGATCAGGCTGCATTGATGGGCACTGATCAGGCTGCATTGATGGGCACTGATCAGGCTGCATTGATGGGCACTGATCAGGCTGCATTGTTGGGTACTGATCAGGCTGCATTGATGGGCACTGATCAGGCTGCATTGATGGGCAGTGCAGTCTGTACGTCTCTGTGTGGGCAGTTTGTTTTATTGCTGGTATATTGTTTATGTAGCGCTGTATATATGTTGGTATTTTACTAATAGCAATTTTGAATCCCTAGGAAACAATGATATCAAGAAAGAGAAAAAATTGACTCGAAGTGTAGGATATTCGAAGAACCCAAAAAATCGGTAAGTTTGATGATTTAACTTCATTTTTAATATTGTATTTGTTCCTATTTTTGTTTTATTACTTCTAAATAAGATATGTGCAGTGTGCACAGGAATTTATTCATAATTTTTTTTAAACTATATTCCGGCCCTCCAACGGTCCAAGGGACCGTAATCTGGCCCCCTGTTTAAAAAGTTTGAGGACCCCTGCTGTAGTGTCTATCGTCTGTACAAGTCCCCTCTGAAATGTAAAGTGCTGCGGAATATGTCGGCGCTATAGAAATAAAATTTATTATTATTATTACTTCGGCTGAGGAAGAATGATTGGTACAAATGGTCCTCGATACAGTATAATGCAAGTCCCATATAATACATATAGTACAATGCACTCCCCATGGTCCTTGTTCGAGTATAATGCAGCCCCCATCAGAGTATAATGCAGCTCCCTCATAGAGCATAATGCAGCTCCCTTAGAGTATAATGCAGCCCCCCACACACAGTAGAATGCAACCCCTTCAGAGTATAATGAAGCCCCACACACATTATAATGAAGGCCCCACCCACACACAGTGTAATTCAGCCCCCCTACAAACACACACAGTATAGTGTAGCCCAATTCACACACACAGTATAATGCAGCCCCCCACACACAGTATAATGCAGCCCCTTCAGAGTATAAGGCAGCACCCTCAGAGTATAAGGCAGCCCCTTCAGACTATAATGCAGAGCTCTCAGAGTATAATGCAGAGCCCTCAGGGTAAAATGCAGCCCCTCCACACACACAGTATAATGCATCCCCCCAGAGTATAAATCAGCCCCCTCAGAGTTTAATGCAGCCCCCCAGAGTATAATGCAGCATGCAGCCCTACACACAGTATAATGCAGCCTCCCCACAAACACACACAGTATAGTGCAGTCCCCCCCACACAGTATAGTGCAGTCCCCCCACACAAAGTATAGTGCAGCCCCCACACACAGTGCAGCCCACGCACACAGTACAATATAGCCCCCACACATACACAGTATAGTGCAGCACACACAGTATAATGCTGCCCCCACACACACAATATAATGCAGCTCCTCCATACACACAGTATAATGAAGCCCCCCATACACACAGTATTGTGCAGACCTCCACACACAGTATAGTGAAGCAAACACACAACACAGTGTAGTGCAATCCCCCACACACAGTATCATGCAGTAGACATGCATACACACACGTACACACACACAAACACACATACATACACACAATACTTAACTCTCCTCCTCGTTCCCCTGCTGCTCTGGCTTCTGCAGAGCATCTCGGCGTCTCATCAGCTCCACTGCTGACGCACGCTGCTGAGTCACAGGCAGAGGGGGAGTAATGGGAGAGGGAGTGTCACATGACGCTGTCTCCTCCATCACTGCTTTCAAATGTATCGGCATCTGTGATCCTGATAAGTTGAATGCGGGATGCGGGGAGGGAGGGCGGCGCCGGTCCCCTATTACTCAGGGGTCCCATAGTGGTCACTGGCTGGGGGCCCCTGGAGGTGCGGGGGCCCTAGGCGCTGCCTGGCCTGCCTGCCCCTAACCCTGGCCGAAAAGGCAGTCTTGGACTGGCCAACAGGAGAATCCTCTTATGAGCAATACTTGGCACTATATACTAGAATCACCATGTAGAGACAAAAGCAGCATCTTATTTATTTAGCAATCTAGCCAGTTCATTTTTATATAAATTCGTGATTGAGGATAATGTCATATTTGCATTAAGTTGAAAAGCGGGACCCTGAAGTTGGTTATTGGTGGGCCCTTGGCTCCCAAGTCCACCAGTGTATACAAGGCAGCTATGCTCGAAGGTATTAAAGGTGGCTAAAAGGTGGTGGACATGCTTAATCTTGGCAAAAACCTCAAGACAGGTTCCCTTTAACCCCTTCCTGACATCCGACGTACTATCCCGTCCACGGTACCCGGGCCCGTATGACCGTGGACGGGATAGTACGTCTACCGCGATCAGCGGCGCCCACGTGGTGAGCGCCGCTGATCGCGGCCGGGTGTCAGCTGATTATCACAGCTGACACCCGGCACAATGTGTCAGGGGCGGTCACGGACCGCCCCCGACACGTTAACCCCTTGCACACCGCGATCAAACATGATCGCGGTGTACCGGGATTTAAAGGGAAGCATCGGCAGGGAGGGGGCTCCCTCCGTGCTTCCCTGAGCCCCCCACAGCAGCGCAATGTGCAGCGCTGCTGTGGGGGGCTCCTTTCCTCCAGGCCCCCGAATCCAAGATGGCGACGGGGGCCTTCGGGGGCCTGAGGAAGCTGGCTTCCTCAGTGCCTGCAAAGCGCAGGCATGAGGAAGCCTTCGGCACTGCCTGTGACAGATCGCTGATCTGTCACAGTGATCTGTGATGTGACAGATCAGCGATCTGTCACAGGACAGTGATGTCCCACCTGGGACTATGTAATAAAGTAAAAAAAAAATTAAAAAAAAATGTAAAAATAAATTAAAAAAAATCGCCAAATAAATTAGTAAAAAAAAAAAAAAATATTCCCCAATAAATTCATTTTTTGAAAATAATAAAAAAAACAAACAATAAAAGTACACATATTATGTATTGCCGCGTCCGTAACGACCTGCCCTATAAAACTGTCCCATTAGTTAACCCCTTTAGCGAACCTCTTAAAAAATAAAAATAAAAAACGAAGCAGAAAATAATGATTTATTATCATTCTGCCAAACAAAAAGTGTAATAACGCGCGATCAAAAAGACTCATATAAATATCCATGGTACCGCTGAAAACGTCATCTTGTCCCGCAAAAAACGAGCCACCACACAGCATCATCAGCAAAAAAATAAAAAAGTTATAGCTCGCAGAATAAAGCGATGCAAAAATAATTATTTTTTATATAAAATAGTTTTCATTGCATAAAACCGACAAAACATAAAATAACGACCTAAATGAGGTATCGCTGTAACCATACTGACCAAAAGAATAAAACCGCTTTATCAATTTTACCGCACGCGGAACGGTGTAAACGCACCCCCCCCAAAAGAAATTCATGAAACGCTGGTTTTTGTTCATTTTGCGTCCCAAAAATCGGAATAAAAAGCGATCAAAAAATGTCACATGCCCGAAAATGGTACCGATAAAAACGTCAACTCGTCTCGCAAAAAATAAGACCTCACATGACTCGGTGGGTCAAAATACGGAAAAATTATAGCTCTCAATATGTGGTGATGCAAAAACTATTTTTACAATAAAAAGCGTCTTTTAGAGTGTGACAGCTGCCAAACATAAAAACTGCCATAAATAGTAAATCAAACCCCCCGTTATCACCCCCTTAGTTAGGGAAAAATAATAAAATAAAAAAAAATGTATTTATTTCCATTTTTCCATTAGGGTTAGGGTTAGGGCTAGGGTTAGAGCTAGGGTTAGGGTTAGGGCTAGGGTTAGGGCTTGGGTTAGGGCTAGGGTTAGGGTTAGGGCTGAGATTAGGGTTAGGGGTGTGTTGGGGTTCGGGTTGGAGTTAGAATTGGGGGTTTCCACTGTTTGGGCACATCAGGGGCTCTCCAAATGCAACATTGCGTCTGATCTCAATTTCAGCCAATTCTGAGTTGAAAAAGTCATATGGTGCTCCTTCCCTTCCAAGCTCTGCCATGCGCCCAAACAGTGCTTTACCCCCACATGTAGGGTATCAGCCTACTCAGGACAAATTGCAAAACAATTTTTGGGGTCCAATTTCTCCTGTTACCCTTGAGAAAATAAAAAATTGGGGGCAAAAATATCATTTTTGTGGAAAAAAATGCTTTTTTTTATTTTCACGTCCGAGCGTTCTGTGAAGCACTTGGGGGTTCAAAGTGCTCACCACACATCTAGATAAGTTCCGTGAGGGGGTCTAGTGTCCAAAATGGGGTCACTTGTGGGGAGTTTCAATAGTTTAGGTACATCAGGGGCTCTCCAAACGCACATGACACCCGCAGACCATTCCATCAAAGTCTGCATTCCAAAACGTCACTACTTCCCTTCCGAGCCCTGACGTGTGTCCATACAGTAGTTTTCTCCCACATATGGGGTGTCAGCGTACTCAGGACAAATTGGACAACAACTTTTGGGGTTCAATTTCTCCTTTTACCCTTGGGAAAATAAAAAAAATGGTGACTAAAAGATCATGTTTGTGGAAAAAATACAAATTTTTTATTTTCACACCCGGGCGTTATAAACTTCTGTGAAGCACTGGGGGGTTCAAAGTGCTCACCACACATCTAGATAAGTTCCTTGGGGGGTCTAGTTTACAAAATGGTGTCATTTGTGGGGGGTTTCCACTGTTTAGGTACATCAGGGGTTTTCCAATCGCGACATGGTGTCCGATCTCAATTCCAGCCAAAAACGTCAAATGGCGCTGCTTCCCTTCCGAGCTCTGCCATGCGCCCAAATAGTGGTTTACCCCCACATGTGGGGTATCAGCGTACTCAGGACAAATTGCACAATAACTTTTAGGGTGCTGTTACCCTTGGAAAAATAAGAATTGAGGGTGAAAAGATCATTTTTGTGGAAAAAATATGATTTTTTAATTGTACGGCTTTATGTTATAAACTTCTGTGAAGCCCTTGGGGGTTCAAAGTTCTCACCACACATCTAGATAAGTTCCTTATGGGGTCTAGTTTCCAAAATGGTGTCATTTGTGGGGGGTTTCCACTGTTTAGGTACATCAGGGGTTTTCCAATCACGACATGGTGTCCGATCTCAATTCCTGCCAAAAACGTCAAATGGCGCTGCTTCCCTTCCGAGCTCTGCCATGCGCCCAAATAGTGGTTTACCCCCACATGTGGGGTATCAGCGTACTCAGGACAAATTGCACAATAACTTTTAGGGTGTTGTTACCCTTGGAAAAATAAGAATTGAGGGTGAAAAGATCATTTTTGTGGAAAAAATATGATTTTTTAATTGTACGGCTTTATGTTATAAACTTCTGTGAAGCCCTTGGGGGTTCAAAGTTCTCACCACACATCTAGATAAGTTCCTTAGGGGGTCTAGTTTCCAAAATGGTGTCATTTGTGGGGGGTTTCCACTGTTTTGGTACATCAGGGGTTTTCCAATCGCGACATGATGTCCGATCTCAATTCCAGCCAAAAACGTCAAATGGCGCTGCTTCCCTTCCGAGCTCTGCCATGCGCCCAAATAGTGGTTTACCCCCACATGTGGGGTATCAGCATACTCAGGACAAAGTGCACAATAACTTTTAGGGTCCTGTTACCCTTGGGAAAATAAAAATTGGGGTGAAAAGATCATTTTTGTGGAAAAAATATGATTTTTTAATTGTACCGCTGTACGTTATAAACTTCTGTAAAGCCCTTGTGGGTTCAAAGTTCTCACCACATATCTAGATAAGTTCCTTGGGGGGTCTAGTTTCCAAAATGGGGTCACTTGTAGGGGGTTTCCACTGTTTAGATACATCAGGGACTCTCCAAACGTGACATGGCGTCCGATATGAATTCCAGCCAATTTTGCATTGAAAAAGTCAAACGGCGCTCCTTCCATTCTGAGCTCTGCCATGCGCCGAAACAGTCGTTCCCCCCCACAAATCAGGTATCAGCGTACTCAGGACAAATTGCACAATAACTTTTGCAGTCCAATTTCTCCTGTTACCCTTGGTAAAATAAAAAAAATTGAACATGAAGTATTTTTTTTGTGAAAAAAAGTTAGATGTTCATTTCTTTTTAAATATTCAAAAAAATTCCTGTGATGCACCTAATGGGTTAATAAACTTCTTGAATGTGGTTTTGAGCACCTTAAGGGGTTCAGTTTTTAGAATGGTGTCACTTTTGGGTTTTTTCTATCATATAGACCCCTCAAAGTGGCTTCAAATGTGATGTGGTCCTAAAAATAAAATGGTGTTGTAAGAATGAGAAATCGCTGGTCAACTTTTAACCCTTATAACTTCCTAACAAAAAAAAATTTTGGTTCCAAAATTGTGCTGATGTAAAGTAAACATGTGGGAAATGTTACTTATCAAGTTTTTTGTGTGCCGTATCTCTGTGATTTAAGGGCATAAAAATTCAAAGTTGGAAAATTGCGAAATTTTCAAAATTTTTGCCAAATTTCTGTTTTTTTCACAAATAAACGCAAGTTATTTGAATGAAATTTTACCACTAACATGAAGTACAATATGTCACGAGAAAACAATGTCAGAATCACTGGGATCCATGGAAGCGTTCCAGAGTTATGACCTCATAAAGGTACAGTGGTCAGAATTGTAAAAATTGGCCCGGTCATGAACGTGCAAACCACCCTTGGGGGTGAAGGGGTTAATTATATTGATGCAGTATATGCAGTATCATGCAGTATTACTGCGTTTATGCTGATTTCTTGTTATAGGATACCATCACTTTTCCAATCAGCTTCACTGCTGGCATACGCTGCTGAGTCACAGGCAGAGGGGGAGTAATGGGAGAGGGAGTGTCACATGACGCTCTCTCCTCCATCACTGCTTTCAACTGTATCGGCATCTGTGATGCCGATAAGTTGAATGTGTGATGCGGGGAGAGGGGCAGTGCCGGGCCCCTCTTACTCAGGGGCCCCATAGTGGCCACAGGTTGGGGACCCCTGGAGGAGCGACTGCCTGGCCTACCTGCCCATAACACCAGCCCTGCCCTCTGGTTCCATCAAGGACTCTGTTCCTTGAACCTCCTTGTTTAACCTGAAGCCTGTTCCTAGTCGCTATTTTTGCATCATCTAGTTCTGTATTTTGCCCTGATCCTGGACACTGCTCCAGATTTCATCTTCTTTTGATGTTTGTCTGCTTCTGGTGTTACCTGGTTTTGACCCTGACATGTCTCTGGACCCTTTTTTTCAGCTTTAGTCTGTTATCCATGTAGATGGTTCTAGCTCCTGTACATTCCATTCTCCAATCCTGAAATTATATGCGACTACAGTCCAATTCCAAGCTCCATATTCCAGTCCTGGCTTCACTCTATTATTCCATATACTTCATATTTTCCTGTTCCTTTTCTGTCATCACTGAATTAGTGACTATTTTGGGAATTGCAAACTGAAATCCCCCAGTATGCGTCCCTACGTCCAAAGTACATATGTCTTTGTAGGTGTTAAAGGTGAAAAAAAATCTTCACTGCTCAGTCTATCCAGTAAAAAAAAAATTGTTGTAACCCAAGGATCCACTTTCTGAGACAAAAGAAGCTTGATAAATTTTCTGATTTGGGGAGTCTAACATTTGGATTTCCTTTACAATACCAAAAACTAAGGTCTGAGGTCTCATTGGTACTTCTTTTGTATGCTCCTGGTTACCATCTGAGCATAGAATTGCAATAGAGCTCAAGATGAATGAATGGGGCTGTTTTAGATCTCTGCACAGCAAATAAAGACATTTTTGAAGGAGCTGTAACGCTAGTTAAGATCCTTCTTGCATATTTCCAAGGAACCTTTGTGTCCCAGCATGTAATAGAGATCAGAAAGACATCAATTCTTGTAATTGGGACAAAAAAAACAGGGTTGACCACTACTTAAAAAGTTAATCTTAGGCTACTTTCACACATCAGGTTTTCGGCGTCAGGCGCGATCCGGCGTCGTGCCGGAACGCCGGATCCGGCAAATGTTTAGTAAAACCTGATGTGCCGGATCCGGTTTTCTGCCGGATCCGTCTTTTTCTTGACAGACAATACCGGATCCGTCTCATCCGGTTCATCCGTTTTTCTATCCGTTTTTCGACGGATTATGCCGGATCCGGTTTTTAAAATTGACCCTTGTGGCCTTCCGAACGGGATTGGCTACTGGAAAACTATATATAGCATGTTCCTACAGCCCTTCTTTGACAGGTTGTAGAGGAGAAAGTGCAGGTTGGAGAGAAGAGCAAGTTACTGGCGAAGATGGATGTTGTCATTGGAAATATTTTGAAGAATTTGGCGGATTTTATAGCGGAGGCAAATCGTTTGAGGGTGATTGTTCTGGAGAAGGAGAGAGCGAGACAGCAGCGCATCAGGCATCGTAGACGACGTTTGTGGATCCACCCCATCACAGCCAAGAGAATGACGCGTGGGGTCTATTCTACACTCTGCATGGACCTTCGACGAAACCCGGATAAATTTTTTGGATATGTTAGGATGAAAATGGAGAATTTTGATTACTTGGTGGAGCGCATTGCACACCGCATAAGAAAAGCGGACACCTATTGCCGCTTCTCTGTTTCACCCGCAGAGCGTCTGATGGTGACTTTAAGGTAAGCCACATTTATTGGATGTGATCGCATCAGAGCACACTTTCACTGCAATCTTGTTGGTGGTAATTTGTATCTCCAAGTGTTATAGGTCAGTTTTGCTATGTAATGCTGTGATTTAAAACTAATTTATTGTTTGTTAATTCCCCACAGATTTCTTGCAACTGGAGAATCCCTTTCGTCACTGCATTTCCAGTACAGACTCGGGATTTCCACCATATCTGGAATTGTGAAGTACACATGCCGTGCACTGTGGGACTCCTTAGCTGAAGAGTTTTTACCAGAGCCCACAACAGAGAGGTGGATTGAAATTGCTGACAAGTTTCAACAGATATGTCAGTTTCCAAACTGCTTGGGCGCTGTGGACGGGAAACATATCCGCATTGTAAAGCCAGCTGGATCGGGATCGGAATATTTCAATTACAAGAAATATTTTTCAATTGTCCTCATGGCCATCGCTGACGCGGAATACAAATTTATTGCGGTTGATATTGGGGCCTATGGCCGCTCCAATGACTCTCAAGTTTTCAAACTGTCTGCCATGGGGCGTAAACTGTATGGAAACACCTTCCAGTTCCCACCACCTAGACCGCTGCCGCAAACATCTGGTCCACCTATGCCATTTGTCTGTGTAGGGGATGAAGCCTTCCAGCTGTCAGAACACCTTTTGAAACCGTACTCTAGCAGAGGATTGACAAGACCAAAACGCATTTTTAATTACCGCCTCACAAGAGCAAGAAGAATGGTTGAATGTACCTTTGGTATTCTGACAGCCAAATGGCGGGTCCTATTGACTGCGATCAACCTCAAGACAGAAACTGTGGACGAGGTGATCAAAGCGTGCGTGGTACTCCACAATTTTGTTATCTGCAAGGAACCCATTTCCATTGAGGACACCTCTGAAGAAACCACCTTGCAAGATTACCATGACATTACCACTAGAAGTTCTGTGACGGTTTCAGTAATGAGGGACAATTTTGCACTATACTTTATGTCACCTCAAGGCAGAGTACACTGGCAGGATGACAGAGTGTGAAAGATTTGTGCCCTAACCAAACTTGTGTACCTTCTGTACCAACAGTATATACCTTTGCCAACCAAAGTTGGCTATCTTGTCATGGTCTCTATTTTTAGCTTTAGGCCACAGGTGTGTACCTGGTTGTGTTTTATGCAAAGTATTTCACCTTTTAACAAAAGTTGTGTACATTGTTAGGAAATCACCAACAATAAACACAACTTTTTAGGTGAAATACTTTGCTTCAAACACAACCAGGAACACAACTGTGGCAAAAAGCTAAAATTTACCCACAGTTATATACCTAGTTTTGAATACCATTTCACCTTTTAAATAACCTGTATTTAACCTTTTTCGCCGCAGAAAGAAATGACAGACAACCAGTGTAAAATAATTTAACTTTTATTGAAAAATGTTTTTTTTAGTAAACTTTTTTAAAATGTTAATAAACATGTTTAATAAAAATTTGAAACTATAAAACTGAAACCATAAAACTGGTCATTTTTATTTAAATACACACATTATAATTCTGTGTAGTGTGTGGTGGAAATACTGCTGTAGGGGCTGCGGGACACTTCGACACTGGGAGTGTGGAGAGAGGACTGGGATCGTGGTGGGGAAGGAACAGTTAGAGGTGAAGGTGTGGAAAAAACTACAGAATGGGTGGACATGTGGGAAGCAGAAGAGGTGGTGGGTGGTGGAGTGGAGGGTTGGGCAGGGACTGTAGGAGCAGATGATGTTGATGGCAAGTTGTATGGGGAAGGAGTTTGGTACGGGGCAGGTTGCTGGAAGTGGGGAGATGTCTGGTACGGGGCAGGTTGCTGGAAGTGGGGAGATGTCTGGTATGGGGCAGGTTGCTGGAAGTGGGGAGATGTCTGGTACGGGGCAGGTTGCTGGAAGTGGGGAGATGTCTGGTACTGGGGAGGTTGCTGGTACTGGGGAGTTTGCAGGTACTGTGGAGGTTGCTGGTACTGGGGAGGTTGCTGGTGCTGGGGAGGTGGATGGTGCTGGGGAGGTGGATGGTGCTGGGGAGGTGGATGGTGCTGGGGAGGTGGATGTTATGTAATAGGAGGGGGAGGATGGAAAGTGGCTGGAGGTGGATGGTATGTAATAGGAGGGGGAGGATGGAAAGTGGCTGGAGGGGGTGTAGATGTAATAGGAGGGGGAGGATGGAAAGTGGCTGGAGGGGGTGTAGATGTAATAGGAGGGGGAGGATGGAAAGTGGCTGGAGGGGGTGTAGATGTAATAGAAGGGGGAGGATGGAAAGTGGCTGGAGGGGGTGCAGGTGGAGGAACTACTGTGGTGGGAGGAGGAGGTTGGGAGGTAACTTGCTGGAGAACAGCGTGGCATGAATGCATTACATGCATCTGCTGGGCAGGAGAGAGCATTTCCATGCGCTCCACAACAGACCTGAAAAAGGTGTGGTTTGGCGAAGATCTTGCTTCTGAATGCATGGTTTGCAGAAGTGTCTTCACCTCCAGAATGCTGGAGTTGATCTGCTGATAGCCTGCGGAGATTTGCTCTGACAAGACTTTTAGACAGTTCTGGAAAGATGCATTCAGATGCAAGAACTCTGGCGCATAAGTCTTTTCCTGACCCCTCTGCCGCTGCCGCCCAGTACCCGCAGGTGTACTAGAGGTGGCAGGGGCAGAAGGGTGGGGTAAAGGGAAAGCGATCTCCTCACCAGCAGCTTCATGTAATGTAGGCGGCCACGATGCTCCTGTGCTGGTGGATGGGACAGATGGGTCGAATGTGTTGGAAGGCTGGGAAGGTGCAGATGTACCGGGGCGGTCGAAGTGTCCCTCGGTGCCGGTCTCCTCAGGGATCGCCTCAGAAGGGTCCAATCGTGCCGGCTCCCGAGTGCTGCTCACCGTGCTGTGGAATAAAGAGAAAAAAAAACAATTAAAATACTGACATGGTATGGCCCTGGCTGAAAAAAAAATTTACATCTAACATTTTTTTTCACATGTGGTGTGTAATATTTACCTTCTGGTGACCATTGTTTCCCGGAGGAACGACAGGGCTTCTGCGTACTTGTACTTGCTCCTGCGTCCTCCAGATCCACTCGGGGCCCGCATCTCTTTATTGAACTCCTTCTTGAAACGATCTCTCACAGACCGCCACCGATTCACAATTCTGTTCCCTGAAACGAGAAAGGAGTGGTTAGTATACAACATCAGTGTTTCCCAAACTCCAGTCCTCATGGTCCCCAGGGGTCATGTTTTCAGGATTTCCATAGTAAATAGAAATCCTGAACACATGATCCGTGGGGACCACGAGGACTGGAGTTCGGGAAACACTGGTTTAAATCAAGCAACCGGTACTGTATATACTTACGCTCTGTAATCTGGGCCCGAACATCGAGGTCCTCCCAGCGTCCCACAAGGAGCGAACAGATTTCCTCCCAGAGTCGTCGGGTAACGATCAGGTCAGCGTGGCGGCGGTCAGCCATATTCCAGAGCGGCTCCCTTTCTCTGACGAGATCGATGAGGCGGTCCACATCAATCCCTCCATCCTCAACGTCAGAGTCGGGAGCACGCTGTGAAGGCTGTTAAAGAAAAAGACAAAAATAACATAATTAGCCTCCACAAAAGAAATGAAATAAAAAGTGCAAAAAAAAAAAGCAAAAATATTTATACTTACACGCTGGTGACCGCCGCGTTGCTGTCGCTGACGACCCTGGGAGGCACTGCGAGGACCTCTTGGCCAAGCACCAGATTGGGAAGACTAGAGAAGAAAACAAAAAAAGTTATGTCTTTGGATGTAGGCATTTGTTTGCTGTGTGTGGTCTGCAGAACATTGTTTTCTATGTGTTGTGTGTAGTGTGATGTTGTGTTTCTGCGTTTGATGCAAAAAACTTACCAATTGTGAGCCCACTCCAAGTGTCTGTCCACCCCTTCCTTCTTCTTCTGGGAGCTCCTCTTCATCTTGTGATTCCTGTTTTGAAATAAAAGGCCATGAATAGACATATATTACAGAGAAGATGGATTTTGGAAATAAAAACTTACCGTCAAACGCTGATGATGCGAGCCCAGAAGATGATGTGCTGTCTTCCTGGTGGCCACACTCCATGCCTGTGGGTGGTGTTCCAGCTGCTGCCATTGCTTCTGCTGCTGCTGCTGCATCTATTGGGCGGCTGTTGAATAAAGAGAAACAAAGGGCCAATGAATATCTTGATATTCAATAGCCCTAGTTTGGAGGAATGGGTGATTTGATAATTACCGTCTCTCATCTGCTGCTGGACTCCCCTCCCGTTGTTCAGCATGCTGCTCCAATTGGGGTGGTGCTGATGGTGCTGCTGCAGATGTCTCCTGCCTTCTCCTGCGCCTGGTTGCTGTCTTGGGTGGCATGTTGGGTGTGGCTGTGGGTCCCACTGTCTTGCTTTTATATATGTCTTGTGGGCAGAGCTACTGAGCATGCTCAGACCAAAAAAACGGATCCGGCCGCCGGATCAGGCTTTCGCCGGATCCGGCGCATTGCGGCGCTCATAGGCTTTCATTGTGTGAAAAAGCCGGACGCGCCGGATCCGGCGAGTCCGGCTTTTTCGCCGGAGACAAAAAACGTTACAGTAGACGTTTTTTCCAGACGCCAGATCGCGACACATTGCGACACATTGCCGGATCCGGCGCAAACCGGATGAAACGCATGGCCATCCGGCGCGATCCGGCGCAAATGCAAGTCAATGGGGGGGAAACCGGATCCGGCATTGCATTTCGCCGGATCCGGTTTCTGTCAAAAGCGCCGGATCGCGCCTGAAGGCGAAAACCTGATGTGTGAAAGAGGCCTTAATGGATCCAAGATGGTATGAGAAATGAAAAAACTGTTTGGATAAAATGTGAAGGCTGGAGCTTACCAGCGGCTGGTGATTGGCTGCAGCGGTTATGTCCCCACCGGGTATTGATGCTTGGAGACTAGCAAGGAAAACAGTTCCAAGTGCTGAGGAGCAAAGCTGGGTCCGGAGGTAAGTAAAGTTTTTTGTTTTTAATTAAAATTGATGGGCCCAAGGTGGTGTAACTTTTTTTTGCCAATTTGAAGATACTCAAAACCATATTCCTCATCCAAATCGAATCAGTAATTTGTGGCATTTTTGATGGGAGATTTTAAAACAACATATATCATGAGCGTTAGGTGTCCCTCACAGAAAAATGGTGCAGCCTTGTCAATAATGGAGTAGACAATTAGAAAGTTGGCGTTGATCTCTGGCTTGTGTTCTTTTCAGCTTTTATCTCTACTCAGTGGAGACCTGCACTGATGGCGCTCTCCCTCGGTACAGCAGGCTTTGGACTGAGCTCATATTGTGGAGATTCCTGTTTCCTGTGTCTTACTCTATTCTGTGGGTTTGTGTCTTGAAATCTATCTGATTTTCAAACCCACAAAACAAGGGGAAAGTCATACAAAAATAGCACAGTAATAAAATGGCCATCTCACAGCAAACAAGCTAAATGTTCAGCGATCCACAGAGGAATCCATCCACAGGATATCCCAGGACACCAATACATATGCCATTTTTAATTGTAGAATTCCTTGATTTAGTCTTTCCTAATATAGGGAAGTATATGAGGGGTGACCATAGAACAATTTCCTAATATAATTGCCAATGAACTTAGAAATTGGAGAGTTATAAGGAAAATTTAATTTTTTATTTAAAAAAAAAAAAAAAACTCTCTTGAAAAGGGTAAGAAAAAGGTAAATGTGTCACATGATAGTAAGTATAAAAATGCATTTACATTAGCCGATTTGTGGGGTTGAACAACTGCTGCTCAGTAAGGCTAGGTTCATATCGCACTAGGGCAATCTGTTTAACGGATTCGTTAAACAGATGTGCTAACGATTAGCACTAAATTGTCTTGCATTGCATCGGCCTGCGTTAGTTATAGTTTTCTATGCTGAACGAATGCTTCCGTTCGCTCTGCGTTCGCCGTAACGTACCCGAAAACACCGTAGTCCACGTTCGAAGGTGCGTCACAAAATAACGGACCATCGCTAACGCATGCCGATTTTGACATGCGTTAGGATGCGTTACGCTAATGGAAGTTAATGGGTGCATTAACAGGTCATTTACATTAGTTACGTTAGAAACATCCGTTAAGTTAGTGCCTCTTAGAAACGGATCCGTTAACAGATTTCCTTAACGCGATGTGAACCTAGCCTTAATATTTGCCGTTCGGCGATCGCTTAATAGCCTGTTTAGTGAAGCAGACTGCATACTTATATAAGCAGAGAATGATCAGAAATAAATGGTTCAGTGCACATAGGCTGACATTGCTGTCTGCCACTCAAGTCCTGTTTACATAGGATGATGTGCTGCCGAGTGCGGCAAAGTTTTGGGCAAATCAAAACTCACCGCACCTCATGAATGAGAGTTTGTCTGGTTCATTGGTTAATCGGTAGCCTGTTTACACTGCACGATTATCAGGAATCAATATAATCCTGAAGGAAAATGTACCATAAGTGTCATGGGTGTGTCAGAGGCTGCAGACCGTTGCACTGCATATTTCTGCAGAAGGTCTCAGTAGTTTGCTTTGCAGACTTCTGTCTGGTCCTTCTGACGCTAGGACCCATTGACCACCTCCCCCGGCTCTAATGGTCACACCTGGATCTGGGTGTTTATAATTCATAACTTGCTGTCGGAAGTTGCGGGTGATATTTTCTATTTGCATTTCCCTGTTGAGGCTTGGAGCTGTAGCAGTCGGCTAGCTTCTTCTTTGGAGTTTAGAGGACGTTGGTGTTTCTCTCTGAGTCTACTCAAACTAAGTTATCCCTTGTTTTGTGTATCCTAATTGTCTTTAGCAGTAGTGAGGATTGAGTAGTGCTAATCCTGTCCTTCCCGATGCAGGGCTTATCGGCAGGGTCAGGCAGGGATTAGGTATCCTGATTGATGATAGGTGCGAAACCTATAAATGGACGATAGGGCAGACAGGGTGATGTAAGATCTGCCTAGGGGTCTCCACTCCCCCTTCCTTAGTGTTGGGCCCCCTTACCCTTATCTCTTTGTGTTACACTTAGTCTGTCCTACACTGTGCGTGACATTAAGTGACTGTAAGTGTTCACTGGGTGTAGGGACACATTGGGGCCAATCCGGAGAACCCGCACTGCAGAACTTCATCTGAGTTGGAGGTAAAGCATGAACACCTCTGGTCCATTTATTGTTTATGTGACCTCTTTTCAAGATGAGTGTGGAACTATTGATCAGACCCATAGGAGTCGGTAAGTTATCCCCAATCCTCATTAATGGGAGATAACTTACACTCTTGGTTCAATCCCTTTAAATAATTATTTATAAAAATATTTAAAGCAAAAAAAGAAATTGAAATTTGAATTTACCAGCTTCGACTAATTATGTCTACAAATTTGATTTGCCACCAATTGCATTTCTGCAAAGCCCCCAATTGAAAAGACACATACGTGTAACACTCTAAGATCTCCTAGGACTGTATCTGACCCTTTTCCAGCTCCTTAACACAAATACAGCCATATACAGTACCTTGCGAAAGTATTCGTCCCCCTGGAACTTTTCAACCTTTTCCCACATATCATGCTTCAAACATAAAGATACCAAATGTAAATTTTTGGTGAAGAATCGACAAGTGGGACACAATTGTGAAGTTGATCAAAATTTATTCGTTATTTTATTTTTTTGGGAAATTTAAAAACGTAAAAGTGGGGTGTGCAATATTATTTGGCTCCTTTACTTTCAGTGCAGCAAACTCACTCCAGAAGTTCGTTGTGGATCTCTGAATGATCCAATGTTGTCCTAAATGACTAATGATGATAAATATAATCCACCTGTGTGTAATCAAGTCTTCGTATAAATGCACCTGCTCTGTGATAGTCTGAGGGTTCTGTTTGAAGCACAGAGAGCATCGTGAAGACCAAGGAACACAACAGGCAGGTCCGTGATACTGTTGTGGAGAAGTTTAAAGCCGGATTTGGATACAAAATTATTTCCAAAACTTTAAACATCCCAAGGAGCACTGTGCAAGCGATCATATTGAAATGGAAGGAGTATCATACCACTGCAAATCTACCAAGACCCGGCCGTCCCTCTAAACTTTCATCTCAAACAAGGCGAAGACTGATCAGAGATGCAGCCTAGAGGCCCATGATCACTCTGGATGAACTGCAGAGATCTACAGCTGAGGTGGGACAGTCTGTCCATAGGACAACAATCAGTCATACACTGCTCAAATCTGGCCTTTATGGATGAGTGGCAAGAAGACAGCCATTTCTCAAAAATATCCATAAAAAGTGTTGTTTAAAGTTTGCAACAAGCCACCTGGGAGACACACCAAACATGTGGAAGAAGGTGCTCCGGTCAGATAAAACCAAAATCAAACTTTTTGGCAACAATGCCAAATGATATGTTAGGCGTAAAGGCAACACAGCTCATCACCCTGAACACACCATCCCCACTGTCAAACATGGTGGTGACAGCATCATGGTTTGGGCCTGCTTTTCTTCAGCAGGGACAGGGAAGTTGGTTAAAATTGATGGGAAGATGGATAGAGCCAAATACAGGACCATTCTTGAAGAAAACCTGTTGGAGTCTGCAAAAGACCTGAGTCTGGGACGGAGATTTGTCTTCCAACAAGACAATGATCCCAAACATAATGCAAAATCTACAATGGAATGGTTCACAAATAAACATATCCAGGTGTTAGAATGGCCAAGTCAAAGTCCAGACCTGAATTGAGAATCTGTGGAAAGAGCTGAAAACTGCTGTTCACAAACGATCTCCATCAAACCTCACTGAGATTGTGGTGTTTGCCAAGGAAGAATGGGCAAGAATTTCAGTCTCTCAATGTACAAAACTGATAGATAGAGTTGAGCGACTTTTGGTTTTTTAGGGTCGCGTTTCGTTTCGTGAAACCCGACTTTTCCAAAAGTCGGGTCGAGCAAGATCGTCCGATTATAGGGAAAAGTCGGGGTCGTCCCGAAACACGAAACCCAATGTAAGTCAATGGGGAATAAAAGTCGGCAGTGAGAGGAGGACAGGAAACACACCTACAGTGCCCATTTGAATGCCAAAAGCATCAATTCTTCTTACTTAAGCTTGTCAACCTTAATTAACTTCATAATACAAGTTACGCACTGAAAAATGGGGGTTATTTGGCTAAATTTGTGGGGGGGGGGAGGGCTGGCTGCAGGTTTTCATGTGCCCTGGGCGAAAGAGCGCCCCTTTAACACATACCACAACTCATCATGCTCCGATACGGCAGAGAAATAGCGGTATAGTACAATGAAAAATACCTCACTTTTTACATCTCATGACGAGGCCCATCTATTTCTCCATACAAAATCATTGGTCCCATATAATGTTTGAAACAGTATATGATGAGCTCCACATAATGCTACAGTATATGTTGGTCCCCATGGATGAAGCTCCACTGTCTTATGGGCCCAAATAATGCTCCAAACATAATGGGCCCCATTTCTAATGCTCTAGTGTATAATGGGCCCTGTAAATGCTGCTCCAGTGTCTGATGTCCACCTTTGGAATGTTCCAGTGTATGGTGGGCCCCATCTATCATTCTCCAGAGTATAGTGCTCCCCAAAAATTGCTGTCCCAACATTGAAAACAATCAAATAAGTCTCCTCGCTAGGGAATCCCTGTACTTGTCTGGACAGGTGCTGTAGCTTGCTTAACAGCTCGCCAGCCGTTCTCACGCCCAGTATGGATTGCACGTGATTGCACAAAGGTTAGAAAGGGTACCGTATCCCTGGATAACATGTATGGATAGCGTACACATTCAAAATATATGTCTATACAGCATGAGGCAGGCTCAGACGGTGTTAGGCCCAGTATGGATTGCACGTCATTGCACAAAGGTTAGAAAGGGTACCGTATCCCCGGATAACATGTATGGATAGCGTACACATTCAAAATATATGTCTATACAGCATGAGGCAGGCTCAGACGGTGTTAGGCCCAGTATGGATTGCACGTCATTGCACAAAGGTTAGAAAGGGTACCGTATCCCCGGCTAACATGTATGGATAGCGTACACATTCAAAATATATGTCTATACAGCATGAGGCAGGCTCAGACGGTGTTAGGCCCAGTATGGATTGCACGTGATTGCACAAAGGTTAGAAAGGGTACCGTATCCCCGGATAACATGTATGGATAGCGTACACATTCAAAATATATGTCTATACAGCATGAGGCAGGCTCAGATGGTGTTAGGCCCAGTATGGATTGCACGTCATTGCACAAAGGTTAGAAGGGGTACCGTATCCCCGGATAACATGTATGGATAGCGTACACATTCAAAATATATGTCTATACAGCATGAGGCAGGCTCAGACGGTGTTAGGCCCAGTATGGATTGCACGTCATTACACAAAGGTTAGAAAGGGTACCGTATCCCCGGATAACATGTATGGATAGCGTACACATTCAAAATATATGTCTATACAGCATGAGGCAGGCTCAGACGGTGTTAGGCCCAGTATGGATTGCATGTCATTGCACAAAGGTTAGAAAGGGTACCGTATCCCCGGATAACATGTATGGATAGCGTACACATTCAAAATATATGTCTATACAGCATGAGGCAGGCTCAGACGGTGTTAGGCCCAGTATGGATTGCACGTCATTGCACAAAGGTTAGAAAGGGTACCGTATCCCCGGATAACATGTATGGATAGCGTACACATTCAAAATATATGTCTATACAGCATGAGGCAGGCTCAGACGGTGTTAGGCCCAGTATGGATTGCACGTGATTGCACAAAGGTTAGAAAGGGTACCGTATCCCCGGATAACATGTATGGATAGCGTACACATTCAAAATATATGTCTATACAGCATGAGGCAGGCTCAGACGGTGTTAGGCCCAGTATGGATTGCACGTCATTGCACAAAGGTTAGAAAGGGTACCGTATCCCCGGATAACATGTATGGATAGCGTACACATTCAAAATATATGTCTATACAGCATGAGGCAGGCTCAGACGGTGTTAGGCCCAGTATGGATTGCACGTCATTGCACAAAGGTTAGAAAGGGTACCGTATCCCCGGATAACATGTATGGATAGCGTACACATTCAAAATATATGTCTATACAGCATGAGGCAGGCTCAGACGGTGTTAGGCCCAGTATGGATTGCACGTCATTGCACAAAGGTTAGAAAGGGTACCGTATCCCCGGATAACATGTATGGATAGCGTACACATTCAAAATATATGTCTATACAGCATGAGGCAGGCTCAGACGGTGTTAGGCCCAGTATGGATTGCACGTCATTGCACAAAGGTTAGAAAGGGTACCGTATCCCCGGATAACATGTATGGATAGCGTACACATTCAAAATATATGTCTATACAGCATGAGGCAGGCTCAGACGGTGTTAGGCCCAGTATGGATTGCACGTCATTGCACAAAGGTTAGAAAGGGTACCGTATCCCTGGATAACATGTATGGATAGCGTACACATTCAAAATATATGTCTCAGGAGGCAGGCTCAGACGGTGTCAGGCACAGTATGGATTTGACGGCCCAGATTACACAGCGGAGGAGCAGGGAGAGGTAAAGATTGCAAATGCTGGGGCCCTGCCCAAGCAAGGGGGGCCCACTCGTGGGCGTCGGTACTGGCACTGGGCCCCTCATAGTACAGCGGTGTGTCTGACGGCGGGTGTGCACCACCACCGTCAGAGACACTTGATTGCACTATGAGGGACCCTGTGCCAGTGCCCGCGCCCAAGAGTCGGCCTACCCACCTGTCCAGGGCAACGGCACTCACACGGTGTCGTGCGGTAGGTGGTGACCCCGGCCATGGGGGGGGAGGCAGCACAGTTATGGAGTTTTAGAAAGTGGCATATGTTGATGTTGGACATTCAGCTGATTCAAAAGGCGAAATAGGTGAAGTACCAGGAAGAGGTGGACCAAAGCAAGCCATTTTTCTGTCACCCTATGTGTCATCAGGGGAAGGTGGGACAAAATCCTTGGAAACCCATGCGTGGTTCATTTTAATGAAGGTTAGATCATCCACATTTTGGGTTGACAGACGGGTCCTTTTTTCTGTCAGGATTGATCCAGCTGCACTGAAGACTCTTTCCGATAGCACACTTGCAGCTGGGCAAGCGAGCTCCTGTAAGGCATATTGGGCCAATTCAGGCCAGGTGTCCAGTTTAGCGGCCCAATAGTCAAAGGGGAATGACCTGTGTGGGAGAACATCGATATGGGAGGAAAAATAGTTTGTAACCATAGTTGACAACTGCTGTCTCCTGTCACTTTCCATCGATGCAGTATTACCAGTTGTGTGAGCGGTATTTGAAAAATCAGTCCACAACATTGTCATGAAACCCCTGTCTCCAACGCCACTTCTGCTGTGTGCACCACGAACACCTCTGCCAAGCTGCCCCCGGCCCGTACGGCTCTTGTGAGAACCATCACCGCTGCTGTGTGCTGGGAATGCCTCAAGCAACCGATTTACCAGAGTTGCTTGTTTATTAGCCAATATTAGGTCAAGGTTCTCCTGTGGCATGATGTTTTGTAATTTGCCTTTATAGCGTGGATCCAGGATGCTGGCCAACCAGTAGTCGTCATCGTTCATCATTTTGGCAATGCGGGGGTCCCTTTTTAGGATCCGCAAGGCATAATCTGACATGTGGGCCAATGTTCCCGGTGTCAATGATGCACTGCGAGTGCTGGGTGGAGGAGCACTTTCTGGCAAATCCACATCCCTCCAGTCACGCACAAACCCTGTACCAGACCTTGCCACGCCAACATTTTCACTTGCCCCACGAGATGCATCCTCCTCCCCTAAGTAATCATCCCCATCATCCTCCTCCTCCTCCTCCTCTTCTTCCTCCACCTCGTCCAGGAGAGGTCCCTGAGCAGACAATGGCTGAATGTCATCAAGGATTCCCTCCTCCTCTTCCTCCTCATCAACATTGGCTGCAGACGCCTGCTCCTTAAGGTGCGTCAAAGTTTGCATGAGCAGACGCATAAGTGGGATGCTCATGCTTAGGATGGCGTCGTCTGCGCTTACCAGCCGTGTGCATTCCTCAAAACACTGAAGGACTTTACAAAGGTCTTTCAGCTTCGACCACTGCACGCCTGTCAACTCCATGTCTGCTCTCAAAGTGCCTGGCCGTGTATCCTCCCACAAATGCATTATGGCCTGCCTCTGCTCGCACAGCTGCTCCACCATGTGCAGGGTGGAGTTCCACCTTGTTGCAATGTCGATAATGAGGCGGTGGTTGGGAAGGTGGAGCAATCGCTGCAGCTTCTGCATACGAACGGAGTGTACAGGCGACCGGCGGATGTGCGCGCACAGTCTTCGCACCTTCTGGAGCAGGGTTGTTAACTCCGGATAATTTTTGAGGAAGCACTGCACCACCAGGTTCAAGGTGTGAGCCAAGCAAGGTATGTGGCTGAGTTTTGAAAGGGCTATGGCTGCCACAAAACTACGGCCGTTATCACTAACTACCTTGCCTGCCTCAAGATGTACACTGCCCAGCCATGACTCAGTTTGTCGCTTCAAGTACTCGGCCAGCACCTCGGCGGTGTGTCTGTCGCCCAAACACATCATCTGCAACACAGCCTGCTGACGCTTTCCACTAGCTGCTCGATAGGGGGACACATCGTGTGCAACAGGGGCAGCTGCAGATGGAGTGCTCGTACGACTGCGCTCTGTGGACGAGCTTTCGCTTCTGGAGGAGGAGGAGGAGGGTCGAACGCCTACAGCCAACTGTTTCCTATACCGTGGGCTAGGCAGCACTGTCCCACCACCGATGTCCCCTGTGGACCCTGCATCCACCACATTAACCCAGTGCGCAGTGATGGACACGTAACGGCCCTGGCCATGCCGACTGGACCATGCATCAGTTGTGAGGTGCACCTTTCCGCTCAATGACTGCTTGAGTGCATGGACAATGCGGTCTTTCACATGATGGTGGAGGGCTGGGATGGCTTTGCGAGAGAAGAAGTGGCGACTGGGTAGGTCATAGCGTGGTACTGCATAGGCCATGAGTTCGCGGAACGCTGTGCTTTCCACCAACCGAAAGGGCATCATCTCAAACGAGATTAGTTTGGCAATGTGGGCGTTCAAACCCAGTGTACGCGGATGAGAGACTGAGTACTTTCTTGACCTACTCATAGTGTCTGGGAGGGTGAGCTGGACTTGAGAGCTGCATATGGTGGAAGTAGCGGTGGACAGGGCGGACTGAGAGAGGGTTGATGATGGTGATGGAGTTGGTGTTCTTTCTGATGGCCTAGAATCAGTCTTTCGTTGATATAACAGTGGGATTCCCTGACTGCTGTGGCCTTGCAACGACACCTCAACATTTGCTGCTGTGCTAACCGGTGGGCTTACAGTGGGGGAAACAATGTAGCGTTGCTGACTACCTTCGTTGTGATCAGTTGCACATGTGGCACTTGAGGTTTGGTGTTGTGTCCACGCTTGCAAGTGCATGCTGGTTAAATGTCTAAGCATGCAACTGGTATTCAAATTTTTCAGATTTTTCCCTCGGCTAAAGGTCTTTGCGCACTTCTTACAGATAACCTTGGCCTGATCATGAGGATTTTGTTCAAAAAAGTGCCACACTGCACTCTTCCTACTTTGGCAGACATTTTGCGGCCTAGCACGCTGTGATCTTTTGACCCTCTGGACAAGCTGTCCAGCAACTCTTTTGATGTTTGGAACCTGTCTTTGGAGTGCTCCGGGCCTGCCAGATAACAGCTGTTGCGATGTCGATGTCTGCTGTGGATGCTCCTCATCTGAGCTATTGGAAGCAGCACCCTCTTCCCCCAATGGATGCCAATCTGGGTCAACAACTGGGTCATCCATCACCTCCTCTTCTATGTCATGTGCACCTTCCTCTGTGTCACCGTGTATGGTGGTATAGTGTGCGGGAAGGGGCACCTGAGTCTCATCAGGGTCAGAATCTGGCTCTGTACACTGCGAGGACAATGTAGTGCTCTGAGTGAATGTACCAGCAGAATCATCCATCAGCGGCTGTGCATCAGGGCACTCCATGTCAGATTCATCTTGGCCTGGGTAATTCACCATTTCACTTGATAATCCAGGCATGGTATGTGAAAACAGCTCCATGGAGTAATCAGTAGTATGGCCTGCGTCATCCTTCAATCTTGGTTGGGGTGAAGGACACAAGGAAAGGTGTGGTTCATGAACATGAGCCTCCAATGACGACTCAGTGCTTTTACTTTTTACAACTGAAGAAGAGGAGGCGATAGAGCTGGAGGCTGAGTCAGCAATGTAAGACAAAACTTTTTCCTGATGCTCTGCCTTTAAAAGCGGTTTGCCAACTCCTAGAAAATTAAGCGTTCGAGGCCTTATGTAGCCAGACGATGACGCAGGGTCAGCACCTCCTGCATTCGGTCCTATTTTGCTCTTGCCACTACCATCAGATCCACCACCAACACCATCATTACCAGCTGCCAACCCCCGCCCAATTCCACGGCCTCTTCCACCAGCCTTCCTCATTTTTGGTAGAAATGTAGACAAAATCCAACAAACTATATAGTAATGTAAAACAAGGTACAAGGTGTCTATAGGACAGGGGAGTTTTAGAATTTCTGCACACACTTGTGGACAGTGGACACTTGTGGATTGTGTGAGGCCCACTGATATCTGAGCGCTATGTGACACGCTCGATGGCACAGCTGCCTGTGACCAAAGTGACGAGAGGATAATGGAGATTTTGAATCTCTGCGTACACTTTTGGACACTGGACACTTGTGGATTGTGTGAGGCCCACTGATATCTGAGCGCTATGTGACACGCTCGATGGCACAGCTGCCTGTGACCAAAGTGACGAGAGGATAATGGAGATTTTGAATCTCTGCGTACACTTTTGGACACTGGACACTTGTGGATGGTGTGAGGCCCACTGATATCTGAGCGCTATGTGACACGCTCGATGGCACAGCTGCCTGTGACCAAAGTGACGAGAGGATAATGGAGATTTTGAATCTCTGCGTACACTTTTGGACACTGGACACTTGTGGATGGTGTGAGGCCCACTGATATCTGAGCGCTATGTGACACGCTCGATGGCACAGCTGCCTGTGACCAAAGTGACGAGAGGATAATGGAGATTTTGAATCTCTGCGTACACTTTTGGACACTGGACACTTGTGGATGGTGTGAGGCCCACTGATATCTGAGCGCTATGTGACACGCTCGATGGCACAGCTGCCTGTGACCAAAGTGACGAGAGGATAATGGAGATTTTGAATCTCTGCGTACACTTTTGGACACTGGACACTTGTGGATGGTGTGAGGCCCACTGATATCTGAGCGCTATGTGACACGCTCGATGGCACAGCTGCCTGTGACCAAAGTGACGAGAGGATAATGGAGATTTTGAATCTCTGCGTACACTTTTGGACACTGGACACTTGTGGATGGTGTGAGGCCCACTGATATCTGAGCGCTATGTGACACGCTCGATGGCACAGCTGCCTGTGACCAAAGTGACGAGAGGATAATGGAGATTTTGAATCTCTGCGTACACTTTTGGACACTGGACACTTGTGGATGGTGTGAGGCCCACTGATATCTGAGCGTTATGTGACACGCTCGATGGCACAGCTGCCTGTGACCAAAGTGACGAGAGGATAAGGGAGATTGGATTGCTTTTAAAAAAGCAGTTTGCGGAGCAGTGGGTAAACAGCAATGCCAGCGTGTCAGGAAGCCTTAAAAGGCAGCCCAACAACCAACACCACTGATACACCACAATATAGCCTCCCCTTGCACTGCACACACAGTGACTTGTGTGTTGTGCAGGCCAAATCGCTAGCAGCAGAAGCAGTTTTTTTGTCTTCTTCCCTGCCTAACGCTCTCCCTACAGAATCAGCAGCAACCTCTCCCTATACTAAGATCGGCAGAAGTAAGATGGCGGTCGGCGTGCACGCCCTTTTATACCCCCTGTGACGCCCACCAAAGCAAGCCAATCACTTGCATGCCCTTCTGAAAGATGGTGGTGACCCGTGCCTATGTCATCACGTTGCCCACAGTGTCCGTGGATCCTGATTGGCTGAAAAAGAGCGCAAAACAAACTTTTGAAACGCGACTTTGGCGCGTAAGTCGCCGACCTCGTGGCCGACCTCATCCTAGGGTCGGGTTTCGTTTCATGAAACCCGACTTTGCCAAAAGTCGGCGACTTTTGAATCTTTTCGACCCGTTTCGCTCAACTCTACTGATAGAGACATACCCCAAGCGACTTTCAGCTGTAATCACAGCAAAAGGTGGCGTAACAAAGTATTACGTTAAAAGGGGCCGAATGATATTTCACGCCCCACTTTTCAGTTTTTGAATTTCCACAAAAATTTAAAATAACTAATAAATTTCATTCAACTTCACAATTGTGTCCCACTTGTTGTTGATTCTTCACCAAAAAATTACATTACATTGTTTGAAGCATATGTGGGAAAAGGTTGAAAAGTTCCAGGGGGCCGAATACTTTCGCAAGGCACTGTAAATGTCAAAGTGATCTCACTATAGAAACGGATAGCCACTCGGTAGTAATCAAAAGCTTGTTTATTAACACAGTGCACTGACAGACTTTTATGTTTTTAAAATGAAAAAAAAGGTCCAAAAATTATACTAAGTGAGACAGAAACCTCCAGAATGTCAGATTGATCACTCTACACCGGTTAGAACTCACCACAATGCAGCTGTTCCCAAAGGTGCTATAAATCTTGCAATACAAATAACACGGTATACAGACATCTTTTTAATCACGCAGATAGTTCTGCGCAAAGACTGGCTGAAGCTGATGGTATCGCTGTCAGAGGTAACATCATCTTATTGTGGTTCTCAGACAAGTGATGCGCCATATATTCCATAATGAATCACAATGTCAACCCTAAAGAAGTGAAAAAAACCGGGCTAAAGACCAATGGTATTATAAAAAGATAAATTTTTATTTATCAAAAACATTAAAATATGTATATGGCAAGAGAGCTGTACATATCAAAAAAGGGATATAAATCACCCATGAGGTTTCTCACAACCATCAACAACAAGGATATTGACATTTCAACAAAGTTGTAAATAAATACCGCTTCAAAAACCGTGTCTTATAAAAACACCTACATGAATGGAATACAAAACCGCTATATATGGCGTATTTTATAAAAAATTCCCATGTGGGGATGTAAACTAATCACTCCAAAAAATGTCATTGTTATAATGTACAAAAATGCCCGCTATATGTAGGCGCCTAAACTGTGGCAAAAACTATGTGGATGCTGTCTGAATAGCAATCACATCCAATGATAGCGATATAAATTACCGTATAGCTAGAAATATGTGTCCCAAATGACAGCATATGCACACAAGGACTAGCGGTATAGCAAACAATCACAGAGTAATAACAAATATTCATGTGGAATGAAGCAATCGTACCATGTGGCTGATGTAGAGTCCCCCGGGCGTCCCTCCTCCCCGACGCGGGTTTCGCTTTTGCTTCAACGGGAGGCGCAATGAAAAGAGGGGAAATGCCTGTTTATATAATCCACTCACAAGCTGCAATCAGTTACGATGCTAATGTGCCATAGCGCATGCCCAGTAGCTGCCTCCTAAACTAATGGTAATTTTACCACAAAGTGATGGCGGGCTAGATCGCTGAACCATTGTAGTAAACACTTATCTTCTGCGCTATAGCGCTACTACCAAAGTTATATCGTGCAGATAATATTGCCCACAATAAATGAATGTAACCCCATACATACGTATGTATAAAAGTGAATACTAAGAGTTAAAAACTCTTGTTCAGCCGTCAAACTTTAGGAGGCAGCTGCTGGGCATGCGCTATGGCACATTAGCATCGTAACTGATTGCAGCTTGCACAGCCCATAGTCCTACATGTAGTATAATGCACAACCCATCCAGACATAAGTCTCATCCTGGTATACTGATAGTATATGGCCCCTCCATCTCGGTATATGACCCCACTGTTGTTCAATACGCAGGGAAATAACCCATTTAACTCTCCTACTTAGCGCTCCCACACCTCGCGGCATCCGCTTCTAAAGCCAACGGCTTGTTTCGGCTTATATATGTAAAAAAATCAATCAATCCTCTTTACTTCCATTAAAAATAAAGAAATGAAAAAAATAAGCATATCTGGTGTCACCACATTTAAAATCACTGCCTGGACCCCAGTGCACGTGCCAAGTTGTCCGATCATGCCCCCTCCTCTGATAAGCAGCTCACTGTCAATAGACAATGTACATAGAAGTGTTGTGAGTTCATTTTCCCCTTCACCATTGAGGTCTGATGAACTCCCCCTGCTGGTGAAGGAAGGAAGTGAGGCTGATTACCAAGCACCTGAGCAGGATGATGATGACTGGGTGACTGGAATTGCTGACTGGATATAAGGCAGCCAACGCCCTTCTGCCTTGCTGGTGATTTCTCAGAGGGATTCTAGGAGACCAGTCTGATTCCTGCTCCTCAAAAGCTAAGTTTTCTGCTCTGCTTTTTGCATTTGTGTTTTGGTTTTGTTTTGCCTTGTTTTTCTGGATTTCTGCCATTCCCTGCTGGGGTGAGCTGAATTCCTTTTTGCTCTGTCTTCAGAAAATACCTGAGTACTGATATAGTCTTTTTGAAGCCTAGCGTCTTCAGGGCTTTTTTCCCTATCAGTCTGTTGGCTCTTGTTTTGATAGGGTTTTGGCGGATTACAGACAGCAGCTTTTCTATCCTGTCCTATTTAGTTAGCTTGGGCCCCATCATTTGCTCAGCCTATCTTTCTATCTGTGTGAGTGTTTTTTCATCTTGCTTCACCGTCATTATATGTTGGGGGCTGCCAATTGCTTTGGGGTCTGCTCTGGGGCAGTTTAGATTTCCCTTTCTGTCTTTAGGCTATTTAGTTCTCCGGCTGTGATCGAGGGGTCTAGGGCACCGTAGGAACCCCCCACGGCTACTGCTAGTTGTTGTTGATAAGTTCAGGGGTCTGCAATCCGATAGCTGCCAACTTCTCTGGTTTTCTGGACTTAGCTAGTATTTCTGTTTTTGCCTCCTACGGTGATTCATTTATAACATAGAAGGCTGTGGTGTAGGCGGGGGCAGCTTTCTGAGATTTGCTACATACTACATCTAAAACTTTGATTGTGTCACACCTGCTGCACCCAGTAAGCTAAGTGATACATCACTGGATTCAGGGTCTGTTTTCCTACGTCGTGCTACTTTTGGATGAGATAGCAAAAATCTGGCAACAGATTCCCTTTAAGGTCAATGGAGCTGAGTGACAATAGCTCAGGCACTTTGTGGTCGGGTGCGGCAATGTTTTTGAAATGGTGATTTCTAATCCTGAACAATCCATTAAGCCTCTCTACTTTGTATCCAAATTGTGTAGCATTTGATCAAAGGACGGGTCTTATGCCACTTCTTTGAATTATAAAGGAAGCAGTTGTCAGTCAGATATTTTTAAATTCCAGGACAGATAAATGTGGGGTAGGCAGAAAACAGTGAGAGCATCAGTAAATAATTGATCTAAATTAATGAGCAATAAACGAGACATCTCCTCAGCCAGGAGTATTTACGGGAAGTATCATCTATTTTTCATGTGCCTGTGTTTCTTCTCCCGCTGTGCCATTTTTATAGCTTCGATATTGCCAGCGGTTTCAGGCATAGTGCCATCCTAAAAGCAGACAGACGCGGGTTGTTCTTTCTTCTCGCCATTATCTACTTATTTACCCTGTATTCTAGAATATATATAGACATGTCACCGATTTCATTGCTATTGATAATAACATGTATTACTGGTAAATAGCAATTAAATATGTGAGAAATTGCTTTGTCCTAAGTGCACATGACACATGGGATATTTTGTAACATCTGAACATATACACAGTTCATTTCTTATAGTTCAGTGCTGGTGGCATAAACCGTGTGGTTTCAACCTGCGATGCACACCCTGTATTCTGGTAATATTAAGGGCCAGACTATGATAGATGAGCCCAATGATTCAACCCTAGACTAGCCAAACATCAACAGGACCTACACTTCTTACCAGCAGGTACCCCTATAGAATTGTAGTCAGTAAATACCAGAACGTTTCTGCAGCCAGCCTCTCTATTTAAAGAGTATGTATCATCTATAAAATATTCTAACAACTCATCCTATAATAAAAATAATACTATTTATTTATTTTTTCCCCAGAACTTTACATTTTGTAGATACATGAATAAACAAAATAAGACAACAATATAGGGTAACAGTAATTCAACAATTAAGACAAATTATAAGGAAATGGGGGTGACAAAGAACATAAAAATGCCTGTATTCTATTATTATTATTTTTACATTTATGCTCACTATAGCACCATCACATTCCACAGTGTTTTTTAAACACAAATTTTTATTTCAAATTTTCAAATTTTCATAGACATTGCTTCATTTCACATAACAAGTCATATTGCCAATAAACAGACAATAACTTAGCCTATCATCCTCCCTTCCAACCCTCCCTTGAACAAACCCTCTTCCTCTTACATTTTCAGTGATCTCCCCTAGCAACTTCGCACACACGTTATGCCTAGACCACTTGTAAAACACAGATTTCAAGCATCACCCCTGTAAAATATCACCACACATTTTTTTTCTTTTTAACTCCTGTCCCAACCAGGACCTTACACCTCACCTTCATTAGCCACCTTCAGTTTCCCCAAATTGTTTTGGATGTCCTCCAATAGGTACCATTCTGTATATTTAAAGGGCCTTACTATTCTCCTTATTTCTTCTTCATCACACTGTATTACTATGAAATGCCTCCATTTTTTAAAAAATGTACCCGTCAAGCCCTCCTTGTTCCTTTCCGCCTCCAACTGTTCAATCCTGAGTAAAGATTTAATCTGTCCCATCACCTCTTCCTCCGACGGCACACTTCCCTCAAGCCATTTGGACAGTAGAGCCCTCTTGCCTATCATAGCCACCCCATGAAACAATTTTGGTAATTTGGGCCTCTGGTCCTCCCCTCCTATTACTACCTGTCCTTTGTTCCTATAATGAAAGATCCACAGCAATGGATCCATTTCAACTTCCACACTCCCCACTTTTTGCATAAATGTTTGCAGTCTCTTCCAGAATTTCTGGCTCTCTGGGCATTGCCAGATCCCATGGAATAGGTCTGTTTTTGGCAATTTACATTTGGGGCACTGGGTCACTCTGTTTATTTGTTGTGTATTTGGGATGTTAAAACCATAGATTGCTCTATGCATCAACCTATATTGTGTATCCCTCCAACCTTCATTAATCATCTCCTTCCTCATCTTCATCCACCCCTGTAATATCTTATCCCCTGGTTCAGTGTCACCTAATTGTCTTGCCCATGCTCTCCAGACTTGTTCTGGGCATATTGGAATCAAAACCTTCCTCAAAGCTTTATATAATGCGGAGATAGAGTTCTCATGTCGGTCTTTCATAATAATTCTGTCCATGTCATTTGTCACCTGTTCCATTCTAACATCCCTCAGTTGTGACATTAGCCCCTTTTCTATCTGTTTGTATTGGAGGATTTGAAATGTGGATAGCCCATATTTTGTCACACGATTTCCTGGTATGTCAGCCATCTATTCTCCATCTCATGTATTAGATCCGTCACCCTTTTTATCCCCTTGTTCCTCCATTCTGAAAATAGTTTGTTGTCCCTTCCCGCTGGGAAATCTGAGAACCTCCATATATCAAGATGTTTGGATATTCTCCAGGACAACTTGAATTTTTTCCTCACTGCTTTCCAGGCCATCACCGTATCTCTACATACCAGTGAGTGTTTAATGTTCCTTGGTATGTTGGCCAATGACGTGTGCAATAGTGCCCCTAAATCCCAGGGTTTACAGAACTCACTCTCTAAACGTATGTCAGAATGCCCATTTGTCTTCCTCAACCAGTCTATGGCGTGCCTCATCAGGCATGCCAAATTATACCCTCTAATATTTGGCAGTTTAATGCCTCCTTGTTCCAAAGATTGCATCAATTTTTCCGTTTTGATTCTCGGTCTTTTCCCCCTCCATAGGAATGTCGAGAATGCTTTATTCAATCTATTTATGTCTGTGTGCTTCAACAACATGGGGATGGTCTGCATTGGGTAGAGTAACTTTGGAAAGCACATCATTTTCAAGAGATGATTTCTACCTAGCAAAGATAACGGTAGCCCTTCCCACATCTTTAGTTCCCGTTCTATTTTCTGTATCAAAGGTTTGTAGTTCAATTCATATATCGACGCTGACGTACGTCCCATCTGTATTCCTAGATATTTAAGGTGTGACTTTGCTATTGGTATCCCACAGATGTCCACCCTTGTTCCATCTGCTACCATTAGTGGCATCTTTTGCCCATAGAGAAATAGTATTTCACACTTTGCTCTGTTCAGTTTAAAACCTGACAAGCTCCCAAACTCCTCTATCTGTTTTATCACTTTTGGTAGGTCACTCTGAGGGTTGTTCATGAATAATATGATATCATCCGCAAATAGGGCTGAGTGCAGTCGTTCCTTCCCGACACTAATACCTTCGAAACAATCTCCTTCATTTAACAGTCGAGACAATGGCTCAATGGCAAGATTAAACAGGAGGGGTGACAGTGGACATCCCTGTCTAGTCCCTTTGCTCAATGGGAAAGACCGCGACAGGAACCCGGGCGTCGCCACCCTCGCCTGAGGATTCGCATACAATACTCCTATGAATGTACGAAAAGCTCCCCTTATCCCCATATTATCTAGCACCGTCTCCAGTCATGTCCACCACACGCTGTCGAACGCTTTTTCAGCATCAAGCGTGACCATGGCTGGACACTCCTCCTTTCGAAGATCTCTATGTCTAATGGCATCCATTACCAACATGGCCCTCCGCACATTTGTCACCGCTGCCCTCCCTTTAACAAACCCCGATTGTGCCGGTGAAATTAAATTTGGTATTATCTCCGCCAACCTATTGGCCATCAATTTGGCCAAGATTTTGAGATCCTGATTTATTAATGAAATTGGCCTATAATTTGCTGGATTGTCTAGATTCTTATCACCCTTGGGTATCAATTTTATGTACGCAGTGTTGAGATGTCCCGAAATTCCACACCCTCCCAGTATTTTATTGTACATTCTAGTCAGAACCGGTGCTATCTGCTCTCTCATTTCTTTATAAAATTCCCCATTGAACCCGTCAGGTCCCGGTGCCTTGTGTACGTTCAATTCCCCTATTACCGACTGTACTTCTTCTATTGTTATTTCCGCGTTCAATCTAGACAGCTCTTCCGTATTTATTTGCGAGAGTTTTATTTTTTCCAACAGATCACTTCCCCTGTCACCCGTCTCTTCCCCTTTGCTATATAGTTTCGCATAATAATTCCCCAAAATCTCTGTAATCTCCTGTGGGCTTGAGGATTTGCTCCCGTCCGGTCTAGTCATATTAGTTATCAAGGTCATTGGTCGTCGTCCTTTCGCCAGATTGGCCAATAGTTTCCCCGCTTTATTGCCAAATTTGTGTAGGTCAACTTCCTGTTGTGATCGTATCAGATCCTCTCTTTTCCCCGCCCAAGAGTGAAATTCCTGTCTCGCTGCCTTCCACTCCTCTTTCGCACTTTGTGTCTTGTTTGCTAAGTACCACGTGTATTTCTCTCTGAGGGCCTCACTTGCGTCTTGGTATTGTTTGTGAGTATGTTTTCTAAGTTTAGCTACATGTCCCATCAATCTCCCTCTCAATACTGTTTTTGCTGTTTCCCAGAACAACATTACATCCGCCTCATGTTCACTATTAGTTCTGCTATAATCATCCCACCATTCGGTCAGAGTTTTGGCAAATTCCTTGTCTCTAAGCAAAAACGACGGAAACCTCCACAGATAATCCGTCCCCCTCTGTATTATATCAGTGATGTCTAGAAGCACCGGGCTGTGATCCGATATCACCATATCTTCAATAACCACATCTCTAACCCTATGCATCAGAAATTGGTCAACCAAGATGTAGTCAATCCTGGACCACGCTTCATGGGGATGCGAATAGTGAGTGTACTCCCGGTCATTTGGATGATGCAATCTCCAGCTATCTTTCAGATTTGTGTCCTCCAAAAGCTTGGCCATTAAACCTTTTACCTCCCTATTTGGCCTACCATCATCCCTACTATATCTCTTGTCTTCCCCCCTTGAAACCACTGCATTAAAGTCCCCTCCAACTACCCTTTTGAGTTCTGTATCCTTTTCCAGTTCCTGAGTGATGAAGTTAAAAAAAGAAGTTTGTTCGTTGTTGGGGGCATATATGTTATGTATACCAAATTCTCCCTGTGGACTGGAAAGCTTGATGTGGATATACCTCCCTTCTTAGTAATTGGTCTGGGACACTATCGTGTGATTAAAATTTTTGTTGATTAGAATCATCACCCCTGCCTTGCGTCCCAAGGAGCCTGACCCAACTACTTTTCCCACCCATAATTTCTGCATACGAAAGAAATCCCCCTGGGGTAAGTGTGTCTCCTGTAGTAATGCTATATCCACTTTCAATCTTTTGAGTTGCCTCAATATCATCATACGTTTATGTGGTGACTTCAATCCCTTCACATTCCATGTCACAATTTTAACCATTATCCCAATTCCTCAAATATTTCAAGTCACCATGTGGTCTTTCATATGTGTGGTGTTGTGTTTCCTCCAAGCGTTCGGTGCGCTTATGCCGCTGCTTTCCCTGAACCCATCTACCCTTCCTATATCTATTATCAACTAACAACCCCTCAACTAACCCCCCCTTTACAATCAAACGTCTCTTCACTCCCATTTTTTCTGTGATGCTCCTGGCTCCGCAATTCCCCCTCAGCCACCTAATTAAGAATTATACATAGCCTATCCCTCGTTATTTTGTTACCCAACTCACCCAGACAAGGCCTTCTTGGTCAATAGTCGTGCCAACATATAACACCCCCTCCCTCCTCTCCCATACATAGTATTTGTTATTTCTGAACCCAGAATCCCTCTTCTTCCCAACGGTGTGGACATCCCAACACCCAACAGAGAAGTTTATCAAAAAATACAAATGAGAAAGAAGCCCGTTCCCCCCCAGATATTAGTACTCCCCTACCCCTCAGAGTAGGCAAGACCCCAAGATCAATAGAATCTGAAGAGACGAGGGGAACCAAAAAGAAGAGGCCAGAAAGGAAAAGAAAAAAAACACCTTCGACCTCTACTATCCGCCAATCTCCCCTCCCATAAGTCCCTCAGTTCAGTCAAAAAAAAAAAAAAAAAAATTTTTCTTTTTTCTTCTTTTCTTCAAATCCTCCCCCCAGAGTCTCTCTCAAGGCACTCCCCTGCCCTGGTTTCCAGACTTGTGTGGCGGCGATCTTCGTGCCTTGGGGTTCTCCATGTGAGGCTCCTTCCCTTCCTCTCTCCTCTCCCTCCATTCGTTCCAGCCCTCCTCCCGAATCTCCCCCTCCCTCTCCCCGTATCGACCACCCCTCCTTTCCGGAGATTCACTTGTCAGGTTTCTGTCCTCCATCTCCTCCATCCATCTCTCCGCCTCTCTCAAGTCCTTTGTCACAAAAAGAGATCCATCTTGTTTTGTCACTCTCAGAAGGGCAGGATAGAGTAGCTGAAACTTTATACCCTTGCGGTACAGTGTAGTGCATATCTTGCTGAAGGACTTCCTTTTCCGGGTGACCTCTGCCGAATTGTCCCCAAAGATCAATACTTTATGTCCTTGTAGAGACAGTGGGGTCCTCCGTCCTCTAAATGCTCGCAACAACTCTTCTTTGTCTTTGTATTCCAAATATTTTATTATGACTTGGCGCGGTCTGGCTGATCCAGTCACCCCTGCATTACCCTCCTTCCCGTTCGCTCCCCATGCGCCCGTGTTCTCTCTTACAGGGCCCACTCTGTGCGCTCTTTCCACTCTGCATTTGTGTGTCAGGCCCAGCACCTTGGGAAGCTCTGCTTCACAAATGCTATCCAGCTGCCGCATGCTTATTGTTTCCGGTAGCCCCACTAGCCTTAAGTTGCTTCTCCTGGAACGGTTTTCTAGATCTTCCAGTTTGTCTTTCATAGCCTGGGAACCCTCCTCCATCTCCTTCATCTTCCCCTTTAACGTTGTCACCTCATCCTCTGTGTTAGATAATCTTTGTTCCAGCTCTGCCACTCTGGCTCCCCGCTGTGTGACCTGTTCTTTAATAGGGGATAGTGCTACCCCCACCATGGCCTCCAGGGATTCCTTTATCTTGTCCGCCAGGTGTGCTGCCACTGCCCCTGCCAGGCGATCATAGTCTATGAGCACGTCCGTTAACTGACTGCTCTGCTGGGCTGCCGGCTGCTCATGCTGCCTCTTCCCCTCCTCCTCCACCAGGCTCTGCTCACCTCCTTGCAGACCGCTGTATCCCGCGTCTGCCGCCATTTTGTGGTCTCGTGCTGTGTGATCTTCCCCAGCAGCTCCTGGCTTTAAGTACTTGCCGCCGCTCCGGAGAAGGTACCGCTCCATATACCGGCGTCTCCTACTCCTTATCCCTCACTTCCCGCTGTCTCCCGTGGCCGTGGGGTGGTCTGTGTTGGTCTTTGTAGCTGAGGGGTGCGCGGAACTCTGTCTCCTGCGTCCTCACATCACAGCGCCGGAACCGGAAGTTCCACAGTGTTTTACAGATATTGTCAACGCTTTCCCATTGTGGCACACAAAATAAATTTCCTATCAGTCTGTATGAACCAGTCTCCTTTTGTTTTATATAAAGTTAGGTTCACTTTTCCTTTTGTTCCTATGTCACATTGTATTTTAAAGGGAACCAAAACTGTCACCAGGTTTTTCCCATATGAGGTAAGACCAGCACCTCTAAGCCCTCATATGCAGTATTCTAGTATGCTGCATATATGGCCCCAATCTGGCCTGCAAGACAAGAAAAAGACCTTTTATTATACTCACCTATAGGGCAGTCTGGTTTGATGGGCATCTCTGGTCTTGATCCTGCCCTTTGTCTTTTGTTGCAATCCCTGTCCTCTTCCTGTTTCATTTGGATGACACGTCCTATGTCATCCACACATTGTCCAGCATCGCTTTCCTGCTCAGGGGTACTTTTCTTTGTCCTGTTGAGGGCAGAGTAAAGTACTGCAGTGCGCATGCCCCAGCGCTCTTTGGTCTTTTCCTATAAATAAGGCAGCAATCCGTAGCGCCATAGCTTACAAACATGAAATATGAAAGTTGAACTACATGACTGCATTAGGCTGGTTTCACATTAGCGCTTTTTAAGCGCACGCACGGCCGGGGGTAGCTCCGCCCCCGAGCCGGCTCTCTGCCCGGCGTGCCCGCCCCTTGCTTGTAGCGCCGCCTCCTAGCGGACAGCGGCGCCTGCGATCGGCGCACCCTATCTTTAGCATAGGGTGCGCAGATCGTGCGCAGGCCGTGCGCTAGTTGCGCTTTGACCTGCGCTGCGCACTTTTGACGGTGCGCCGTGCGCGCCAAAATCCGAAAAGTTCGATTTTGAAGTATGAAAAATTGAGAATGCTTAGCACATAAATTGGCCAATTCATGTGTACCTGGAAGCCACGTTAAGGCGATTCTCATTTTCCAGGACCTAGCACTGCCAATTTGCCAAACCTCTTAGACTAAAGTCTTCATGTATATGGGAATGTGTGAATCCTCTCTTGGACTGAAATCTATATCTTTGTGGAGGGGAGGGTCCTGTGTGATTAAAAACGCCTGAGGCTAAAAGGCGGAGTGCTCAGTCAGAAGGCTAATGAATACAAATTTCAAAAAACTGACCATCACATCCAAACATAGACTAGGTGTGAACACATGAAGACTTTAGCCTAAGAGAGGTTTGGCAGTATTAGGTCCTGGAAAACAAGAATCGCCTTAACGTGGCTTCCAGGTACACATGAATAGGCCAATTATGCGCTAAGCGTGCTAAATTTTTCATATTTCTAATGCAGCAATGCAGTTCAACTTTCATACTTCATGTTTGCAAGCTATGGTGCTACAGAGTGCTGCCTTATTTATTTGATTATATATGAGTTGGTGATTCTAGGTAAGCACCTGTTCACACCTAGTCTATGTTTGGATGTGACAGTCAGTTTTTTGAACGTTGGCCTTTTCCTAATGTAAGGAGATAGACCGGACTTTGGGTACCTGCATGCCGGGTCCACAACTAGAAGGGCTACATCCTGGGGAGAGCCAGAAAAGGGCGCGCAGCAGCCGGCAGATAAATGGAGAAAGCGCGCCCAAAGAGTCAGTCTGGCGCCGGCACAGAGCAGTGCAGAGGGCAGCGTGCAGAGTGGTGAGCAGCACGCTTTGCTTCCCCCATCAGAGTGTCCTTGTGTGGCGACAGGCTATATAGAAGGAGCCTCCGTCGCCTGCAGAGCAGAGCCGTGCCAGCAGAGCAGAGCTGTGTCAGCAGGGAGAGCCATGTCAGTAAAGCAGAGCCGTGCCAGCAGTGAGAACCGTGCAGAGCCGTGCACTCAGAGCGGAGCCGAGCCGGGTGTCGCAGCAGACCAAGAGAGGGGTGCTCTGGCCGGAAGTATCAGCGCCAGGCAGACCAGCGTCGCCCGCCACCAACAGCGGGGACCAGGGAGAGCGAGACATGCGGTGTGTCCAGTGACAGCCATAGAGTACCAGGTGCCGTACACGATCTGACCGCGAGTACCGCACACGCGCTGCCTAAGAGAACCCACACAGGACTGACTCTCGCACCCTGACGTGGACACAGAATAATTGTCCTGACCTTCGTACCGATCTGTGGCCCGTACCTTTAATAGCCACAGCAGTATATGGACAAAGGGCAGTGGAAGGTACCGGAGACCGACCACTGTTACCAGAAGATGGGGTATTATCATCTACCTGACCCCACTAGAGAGGACACCCTGCAAGCCGTTGCGGCGCAATTGAGTTCGCAGTAGGAGCTTCAGTTTACGGACTGCCTTACATTTATGCTAACGAACTGCCGCCATCTGAACCATTGTTATATCCTTTGCCTTTAATGTACCATTTGTCTCCCCTGACTAACCCTTTATCTCCTGACTGTTTAACTATTTACCTCCCTGCGTGGAGTATTCCCTGTAAATAAACCTGTTAACCCTTGCTCTGCCTGCGCCCCGTCACTGTATCCCGCGTTTCTGCTTCTTATCTTACACTAACATGCGCACTGCAGTACTTTGCCCTGCCCTCAACAGGGCAAAGAGAAGTACTCCTGAGAAGGAAAGCGATGCTGGACAATGTGTGGATGACATAGAACACTTTCGGTAAAAAATGGGTGCTGAATCATAAATATTTGTGATGCTCAGAAGTAAATAATAGAGTAATTTTGGTAGATAACTTCAACACTCAAAAAATATGATTTGTAAAGAATGTTTTAATCAAAAAGACCCAAAAATGGAACGAAGTTAATCCAAAGAAAAAACAGATAATATTTATTCGATGTTTCGACCTTGCCTTTTTCAAGAAATATCTTTTAGTTAGAAGCATACTTAAAGTGTTTATGGTTATACATTCTTTTGATCAAATATGTTAATGTGTGCCTATTTTTTGTATGTATTATGTACACAGATATTTCTTGAAAAAGGCCTAATATTATTTCCAAGGTTACAATCTCAGGCTCTTTTTTACATACTCCGGATGATGAAATTCGAACCAGAGATTATGAGAAGAACCTAAGGAGGCACACAGCCTTGGAACTTCACTGCACAACACTGGCTGAGTATCATGAGTATCACAAGGTGCAACGTATCCCAAGAGGCCTTAGGGTACCTTTACGGTTGACACTTTTCAGAGTAATCTGGACTATTGCTCCAAGTTTGAGGCCATAATAAACAAGTTTTCTATAGACATTATCCTACTAACTATAGATTTTTTACAGAAAGAAATTACTGATTTGAAGTCTAACTAACTATCGAACAACAACTTGTTAGCACTATACCTGCTGATGACTTAAAAACTCTGAAAACCAGAATTGAGAAGAACATTACTGAATTTCACAACAACAACAAGATCACAGATTTCTTAAAAACCAAAGACTTTGTCACGATTTATTTTTGAATTTGAGGCAGCTCTGGATCCGCTATAATTTAAATGTAGCTTTTTTCCTTTCCGGTCAGCAAGTGTTAATGTCTGTTTCCTTGCTGGCAGCTGCTTTGTTGCTAGTCAGCTGATGTGGGTGGTGACAACTTCCAACATCCTTTAAAAAGGCACATGACCCATCAGCTGATTGTCGATGATAGAGTAATCTATGTTGACCAAGCCTGGAGTAAAGAGCTCTCTGGTGGCAGTAATGAATCAGCTGTTTTTGTGGAGTTAGTGATCCTGATGCCTACTCTCTGTTGTGTGGTGCTTTGCCGCACCACACAGTTCCCCTCTATCTGTCTGTCTGTCTTGTGTTTGTCACTCTCCCTGTGTTGTTCATCATCTGCAGTAGTGAGGCTAGCATCCTTGCCTGCCAGTGCATGAGCCAGGGATTAGTGAGGTGACAATCAGGGACTAGGCCCGTGACGGCGACAGGGGGAGGAAGGACCCGTTTAGGGCTTTAGGGGAGTCTAGGGATAGGCTCAGGTTGGAGCTCAGGAGGTGCCCCGTTCCTCATTCTCTATGGTTAGGGCCTTCCTCACCCCATTTCATAACCTTGTAGGACTAAGTTGTCATCCGCTGGACCTAACCTTGTTCGTCGTGACATTATCACCAACCCGTACTTTTTTCCGGTGAACCCATGGCTCATGCTGAGGCTTTTGCTCACATGATCCAGTCCCTCCTGGATGAGGTTTCCGAGTTGCAGACTCAGGTGGTGCTGCAGCTTCAGCAGGAGACGGGGTTCTTGGTCTTGACTCAGGTCCTGGCTCAACTGTAACCTAAAATTTCTCTCCCTGACAGATTTTTTGGAGCGAGATATAAATTTATGGTCTTAAAAGAAGGCTGTAAATTATATTTCAGGCTTCGCCCTCGCTCTTCAGGGAGTGAGGAACAGTGTATGGGATTTATAGTTTCCCTACTCAAGGGTGATCCCCAATCATGGGCCTTCTCCCTGATGACTGATTCACCATCTTTGCAGTCGGTGGACAATTTTTCGTGGCTTTGGCGATGGGGGATGAGGGGTACTGCTCAGAGTTTCAGAGATTGGCCACTGACGCGCAGTGGAATGACCCTGCTCTTCGGAGCAATTTCTGTCAGAGTCTGTCAGCTAGGCTTCAGGATACTCTGGTGCAGTATGCTACTCATGGGTTGTTGGAGGCCACCATTGCCCTTGCTATCCAGGTGGATAGACGCCTCAGGGAGAGACACACAAAAAATCTACCCCCTGTTGTTTCTAGGGAGGAGGACACATTGGTGCAGATGGATAAACCCATACAGGTGGGAGGAGCCTTCTATCAAAGTAGGTTGCCTGCAGTTCACTGTGGGATGGGGGCATGTTTCTATTGTGGTCTTATGGATCATAACATCAATGTCTGCCCAGCTAGCGCCAAAGTATGTACTCCATCTCAAAAGCCGCGTTCCCCTGGATTTGTGGAGGGAGACGACCAGGGGGTGTATATTTCCTCTATCTTTACGTCTCAATGTACCATTCTGACTGAAGTGGTGGTTGGTGGGGAAACTGAGACTATACCGGTTCTTGTGGATAGTGGAGTTGGAGTCAATTTGATGGATTCTCGCTTTGTTCAGACCCATGGTGTGATTGGTACGATGCTGGCGAGATCCATTACCATTCGGGCAATTGACTCTGTTCCTCTCAGCCTGGGGAGTGTGATCCCACTTTTTGGCAAACGTATGCGAGGAAATAAACGTTCAGGTCCGGATCTGTGTGTCAATGAATACGTGTGGGTGTCCACCAAAAACATCAGGTGGAAGTATACATCTGAGACCTGGAGTTCAAGGGTGATCTTGCCGTATCGGGTGTCGGCCATTCTCGCCCCAGGGGCTTTTCAGCTGGAGTTACCCCCAGTAACGTAGATGCACACCGTATTCCACAGGTTGGCGCTCTAGAGATTTGTGGATCCTCCGAAGCCTACATTATTGCCATCTCCATTGGGCTGTGTTTACCGTAACCTTGAGGATCAGGTGACTGTGGAGGTGAATCCTAGTGGGTGGAGACGTCATTTCTGGTGAAGTCCGGTTTTGAGGATCCAGAGGCCCCTTGTTGAAAGGGGGGTACTGTCATGATTCATTTTTGGATTCGTGGCAGCTCTGGTTCCACTATAATTTAAATGTAGCTTTTTCCTTTCAGGACAGGAAGGGTTAATGTCTGTTTCCTTGCTGGCAGCTGTTTTGTTGCTAGTCAGCTGATGTGGATGGTGACCACTCCCACCATCCTTTAAAAAGGCACATGACCCATTAACTGACTGTCGGTGATAGAGCAATCTATGTTGACCAAGCCTGGAGTAAAGAGCTCTCTGGTTGCAGTAGTGAATCAGCTGTTTTTGTGGAGTTTGTAGTCCTGGTGCCTACCCTCTGCTGTGTAGTGCTTTGCAGCGGAGACATTTGTTAAGTTTAAGTTCCCCTCTATCTGTCTGTCTTGTGTTTGTCACTCTCCCTGTGTTGTTCATCATCTGCAGTGTTGAGGATAGCATCCTTGCTGGCCAGTGCATTAGCCATGGATTAGTGAGCTGAAAATCAGGGACTAGGCTCCTGACGGTGGCAGAGAGAAGGACCCGCTTAGGGCGTTAGAGAAGTCTAGGGACAGGCTCAGGTTGGAGCTCAGGAAGTGCCCCCATCCCTCGTTCGACACAGTTAGGGCCTTCCTCACTTCATTCCATCTCGTTAAAGGAATAAGTTGTGTCATCCGCTGGGCCTAACCTTGTCGGTCATGACAGACTTGCCTGTCTAAGCTTCTAACTAATACATCATATCCCTGACTCAATCTACCAGGAATGAGTGTGTGGATTGACTTTCCAGTACCACATATTTAGCTTTTTAAGTGCTGTGCACATCTTGCTCAGAAATACATCATATTGCTCTTGAAGCTCTGTGCCCCCTCCTGAGGCTTTCTTCAGCTCTTTAAGTGTCTTTAATGAGGCGACCTCCCTCAGATGAGCTGGCTAAGCTTCCGGTACTACCTGTGCTGGAGCGGGGATAGGAGTGGGAGTGAAGAATCCCATTGCCAAAACAGTCCAATAAAACCCCGCCTGAAACTACCATGAATAAAACAGCTCAACACCTAACCTGCTGCACTAACCCATACTACCCGGCGTTTAATATCTCGCCCAGCTTAACTTTCTGGAAGAGCTGTACACTCCTTCCAGTATTCTCCTTGTCGGCCACCTACAGCCCTTACACGAACTTGTCCGCCTATAGAGTCTTTGTTTTTTCTCCTGGCATACATATATTTGAGCATATTATAATGTTTTTTTAATAATTCTAATAAAATATTTTACTATCCTGAAAGGTAGTTCCTCATTGGTAGGATTCAAGGTCATTGTAGGCCAAAGCAATACTACTTTAATTTCCATTAGATATTTAGGTACATATAACTACATTCCTCGTACATTTTGCCTGCTGCACATGCTGAACATCTTAACATAGTGTCGTATTAACATAAATTAAAATAGAGTCACCATCACCCGATGTCCTAATGAGTGTCTCATCTTGCCACAGATAGAGAGCAGTAGTGGGTAGCAGAATATGTATAGCATAGTCAGAGAACATTACTGTCCATAGTACATATCAAGAATGGACTTATCATTTGTGCAGCTTGTGCAGCCGCCCATGGGCCCAAGATGTAAGGGGGCCACTTCTGCATCAAATCTGCAACTGTGTTTTACAAGTTATAGGAGAGATCTGCATGTGTGTGAAATACACTGCAGTGACAAAATACCAGATAAGTCTGAGGTCTTGCTCAGAACTGTAAATGTGCTGAATCCTTATGAGTTACTGCACCATGTTGCAGGAGACAAGGCTAGGTTAGAGGGCTTTATGTGGTCATCGCAAGAATTGCATACATGTACACTGGAAAACGTGACCGCTTAAAAGGTTCCTTAATTCCCACTGAGATCAGACACATTAAAAAGACCAACCTGAAAGAAGAAAGAGAAAGCTGCAGAAACCAGCAGACAGTATCTACATCAATGCTAACTAGCAAGTGAGGGTGAGCAGCACTTGTTACAAGCTGTATGATGCTCTGCCATGGGTACGACACAGGAAAATTAGGGAATGTTATTGTTGGTTGTTCCCAGCGGAGGACACCAAACAATTTGTAAGAGAATACCATCATTATAGAGGCAAGGATTGCTACCACAGAGCGGAGGGAAGGGGAGTGAAGAGACAAACCTGTGAGCAAAGAGTGCTTGTATTAGAAAGGTGAAGTTTAGCCACTCACAAGAGGTGAAGAGATTGCCAAACCAGAGAGTGCCTGTATGCCAATGTTTGTGAAGGTTGCCTGCAGAGAGGTCAATGAGACTGGTTCCTGAATTTGAGGGACTGGAGGTTCTTCAGGGTTTTGTACAGTACACACTATGTACTGTTTTTGCAGAACTGTATGAGTAGACTGCAGGTGTGCAATGCATTTTTGACAGCAAAGACACTGCAATGCATTGCTGCCAGACAGAAGCGACAGGGAGAGACAGGGTTGCCACCAGGAATTTCAGGGCCCCATACTAGCAACATTTTTGTTCCCCCTTGAGACTCCACCAAGGCTCTACCCCACCTCCGCCTCCACCCGTCAAACCTGCCACAGTCCCACTGCCCACTCTTGGAAAAACTCCAGTTCTGCACCACGTCCTCACTAATTACACATTAACAGTTCCCATCCAACACAATATCACATACATAGTCATGAGCTTTTGTTGTGGTCAAAAGATTTTTTAAGCTTTCATCACTACAAAGTAGACTCTTTTGGCAGGGCCCTACTCTACTCTAACCTAAACTATTCAATACTCTTTTAAAATAGAAAAAAATCAAAGCAGCACCAGCAAAAAAGAAAGGGCAAGGGCGTAAAGCAGAAGTGGGGCACACATATTAGCATTTGTTGTGGGCCGGAACTGAGTTCTGATTGCCCCACAACCACTCTTCTAAACAGACGTCTGAGTGGAGTGTGTGATGTGGTGGAGTACGTTCCTTACTCACTTTTGATTCTGGAGCCCTCGTTACCTCCCTGTCAAAGGAACCAGTTTCGGCTACAAGCAAGACAGAAGACCATGGGTCCGGGTTAAAAGGTTCGACTTTACTGTGCAATTCATTTACATGTGGCTGCAGTCTACAGATTAACAAATCTCTTTTTAGTGATGTTCCCTTAGTTTTGTGATTCATGAGTCTTGTCCTGAGACGAACCATCTTCTCCTCACTCTGAGACACGGCTGACATCTTCCTCGGTAGGGAAACAGAGTCATGACTTTCTATACATTTTCCGAACCTTAGGCTCAAGACAGTCGCGGCATCCAGATGTGGCCAAAGCTGCGTCCTCATTCTTCTTGGAAACTAATACTGACAGGAACCGTTCTCATCAGCTGCACCTTATAGCTGCACTAGAATGTGCTAACTCTGCTATGTTTGGCCTTGCTCTTCACTCCACCCAGACTTGCATTTGATGAGTCCTAGACTTTGACTAGACAGTCTGATTGACTGTCTCTAACTGACTGTAACTCAGAAAACATTTTCTATAAAACCTCATTTAACCTCTCCCAAACTGTGGGCTAATTCCAGCTCTATTAACTATCTGATTCCGAGTATAATGCAAACTGTACTATATCCCTATCTAGTGCATGGTGTATGGTTCCTCTATTGCAGGGGTCTCCAAACTGTAGCTCGGGAGCCACATGTTGCTCGCGGTCCCATGAATTGTGGCTCGCGACTGTCTGCCAGCTTGATGCATTAAGTCCAGGTCTAGCAAACAGGTATGAAGAGTACATCTCAAAATGGTGAATTTTGTGAGTAGCCCTGCACAGAAGTGCAGATCTGGATGCACATATACTGGTCTTAGGGGTTTAGAGATGTTTTAGGTATGGTATGCTGGAGGATGGTACTACCTGTTATAGCAGGTGCTCAAAGCTGGATGTGACAGTGTGTTGGAAGTCCTTGATGGGAGAATACTGAATGGGGGTATTGTGGGAACCCCTGGATCTCAGTGTATTGCTTTGGAGTGATTTCTGTGGAAAAGCTTTGGTTATCATTATACCTGTAATGGGGGCTTTGGTTGACACTACTTTGAAGGAGATGGGAGCTGGATGTGGCTCGCGACACTCTCTCAGTGCTGAATGTGGCTCGCGACCCTCTGTCTAAGCTGAATGTGGCTCTCAAGGTCAGAAAGGTTGGGGACTACTGCTCTAGTGGAAAGACCTCCCGCATTCCCAGGGACAGCCATAGGCATAGCCTGTAGGACAATCGAGGACCTTTCTCAAGCCAAAACTCTTTTTAGGTATATTTTCATTTACTTTTCTTTAAGAAAATGTGTCACATACATTTTTTAAACTAATTGAAACCAGACTGATTTTTTTCATAATCTGTATTTCTGATTGCAGATTATTGTATTCTGTTTTCTTTACATTTATGGAAGCTGTTGTGTATATGGTAAGGGTTAAGTACTAGGTTACTATAATATCCTTATTAAGACAGGCAACTGTACTTTATTGCAGGCAGGCAGACAGGCAGCAGTAAGAAGGGTTGAACTTAGTAATACTTAGTAGTTTGCAGGCAGGCAGCAGACAGTGACTGCCTCCAACTTCACGCTGCTTGAGCATGGAGGGGGACACAAGAAGAGTAGTGGTTGGATGACCCAGCGTGTGAGCAAATGGGACGTCGGATGGAATAATTGGAGGTCGGATGGGTGAATGGCAAGTCGGACGGGCGAGTGGGCGGGCGCGCACACTTCATCATTTTTGGGCCCTCAACTCCTGCATATGATGTGCTGCAAGGGCCCGAGGTGAGTCCACAGCTTCCCGACTTTGCTTCTGCTCACTGGGCCTTATACACTAGTAATGCAGTAATGACCTGATGGCGGCCCTGGGGAGAGATGCTGAACCAAGTACGAAGAAGGTGTATGCTGTGCGGCATTGAGAGTGACACTGAGGCTGCACCTGAGAAAAGCAGGAGCTGCTAAGCACATCTCCAGTGGGCTGTGTCACTGATTGCCCATTGTTGTTGCAAATATCAACTGATTACATCTGCTGATATCAAGTCTTTGTCTCATATATGACTGCTGAAACCACTGAGCTTGTTGCCTCTCATAAAATTCTGTAATCTTGAAACTTGGTGCCCTTTCATGAGTTAAACATGATCATAACTTCATCCATACTTGGGTGAGGAAACACTCTACCTCCAAGAGCCACAGAATTGTATTTATTGAATGGCGCACACTACCTCCTGTTTAGCACCCATTTCATGCTGATACGTAATGAATCAGTGTCCTGGCTCATCAGTGGGGTTTGGTTAAGCAGGAGTGTCATATCCCCTGATAGGGGAAGGAAGCCTAAGATGTATGCATTTCTTACTGAATCAGGAGCGTCAGACTCCAAAGTTTGTCTTATCAAGAGTGTCGTGAACATCTCCGGACTTGATCAATTGGGGCCTGTATAAATTTTCAGGACATGTAATCTGTGTATAATAATTAGTTTAAGAAACTCCTGTCCTGATTTTGTTGCTAAAGAAGGATACAGATCTGATTTTTCTTGGCTTTCTGTCTGCTCTTGGCTGAGGTATATTAAAGACATTGATATCCATTGGATAGGTCATGAAAATAAGATCTGTGGGATCTAATACTTAAATGGGAGAGAAAGTGTAGTACTCAGCAACCACTAAACAATGAACGGAGCTTCGATGTCCCATCCTGTTCATTACTTAGGTCCAGCAGCTGCTGGTGCATCTCTCCGCTGTTGAAGTTGTTCTCCGATATGAGAGCCTCATTTTAATGTATTTCACTGTAGATTAGTTGGTAGTAAACATCTATATTTTATTTTAGGGTACAAAAAGGATATGCTATGTAACACCTGATAAATGCCATCTCTCTAATTTGTTTGAAAAAGTCAAAGCTAAAAAACAGATTTGATGTGCTTTGTATAGTTACGGTATGCACATTTTACGAGTGCAGATGCTTTCCTTCAGTTCCTAATTGAAAATATACCAAAGATAGAAATCATTAAAAGGAACTATTCACAGTGGCCAAATTGCAGCCAGGTACAGTGCCTTGAAAAAAAGTATTCATACCTTTTGTGATATACCAACACTAAGTAGCGAGTATATATGAGGTGTAAAGGAAATGATACCAGGTTTTCTAAATATTTTAATACTATAAATCTGAAAATTGTGATGTGTATTTGTATTCAACCCTCCAAGTCAATACTTTGTAGGACAACCTTTCACTGCCATTACTGCTGCAAGTTTTTGGAGTATGTCTCTATCAGTTTTGCACATCTAGAGGCTGAAAGTTTTGCCCATTCTTTGCAAAATATCTCTAGCTCAGTGAGATTGCATGGACATGTCTGTAAACAGCAATTTTCAATTATCTCCACAGATTCTCAATGGGATTTCGATCTGGACTGTAACTGGGCAATTCACACACACAAATGTGCTTTGCTTTAAATCATTCCATTGTAGCTCTGGCAGTATGTTTAGGGTCATTGTCTTGCTGGAAAGTGACCCTATGCCTTAGTCTCTACTTAATTCTTTTGCAGCCTCTAACAGGTGTTCGTCCAGGATTGCCCTGTATTTAGCTTGATACATCTTCCCACCAACTCTGATAAGTTTTCCTGTCCTTGCTGAAGAAAAACATACCCACAGCATGATGCTGCCACCACTATGTTTGATAGTGGGGATGGTGTTTTCAGGATGATCTGCAATGTTAGTTTTCTGCCACACATAGCATTTTGCATTTAGCCCTTGTATGTATCCCAAAAAGTTCTACTTTGGTCTCATCTGACTAGAACACCTTCTATCTATGTTCCCTACAGAGCTCATTGCAAACTGCAAACGGGACTTCTTATAGCTTTCAAAAATGACTTTCTTCTTACCACTTATACTTCTTGTGAAGTATAAGACTAGTAGTTGTCCCTTGGACAGATTTTCCCACCTGAGCTATGGATCTCTGTAGATCCTTACGGAGTGACCATGGGCCTCTTGGCTGCTTCTCTAATTAGTGTTTTCTATGCTTAAAATGTCAGTTTAGGTGGACGGCCATGTCTTGGTAGGTTTGCAGTTGTGCCACACTCCATTTTTTGGATGATGGATTGAAAAGTGCTCCATAAGATGTACACAGCTTGGCCATTTTTTTCATAAACTAACCCTGCTTTACTTTTCTCCACAACTTTATCCCTAACCTGTCTGGTGTATTTCTAGGTTTTCATGATGCTGTTTGATCTTTAATGTTCTCAAACAAACTTCTGAGACCTTCACAGAACCGCTGTAGCTGTACTGAGAATAAAGTGCACACAAATGGACCCAATTTACTAATTAACTTGTGACTTTTGAAGGCATTTGGTCACTCAGGATTTTAGTCAGGGGCTGAATACAAATGCATGCCACAATTTTCAGATTTATATTTTTAAAACATTTAGAAAACCTGGCATAATTTCCCTTACATTTCACAAACACTGGCTACTTTGTGTTGGTATATAGCATAAAATTCCAATAAAATACATTTAAGATTGTGGGAGTAATGTGAATCAATTTTGAAAAGTTCACAGTGTATGAATACTTTTTCAAGTATTTCAAGATTGTCTAATCCTAACTGTGTCAAGCTCAGTTGGACATTAACATACACAGTATCTCAGCTGGTTTCACATATTCTCCCATTTCATGACCCCTAATTTTGGTGAATGACATGAAGTTGTTCACAAAGCCATGTTTTTTAGGAATAATTTGTGTACATTCTTATAGATACATGTTTCCTGGATTCGTTATAATTGTTGCATCATTGGGCTTATGTATTGTAACTTAAATAAAGAAATCAATTTGTACTAACATAAATATTACATTTTATGTTTCAGCGTAACTTCTATTGAGTTGGTGCAAAACATTTTAGAATCTTGAAAATAAATCTCATATTTTCATTGTTTTGCATTTTGGGTTTTCTACTTTGCCTCTAGAATCTTCGTCTTGTACTTATACCAGGGTGCTTTGCCTGCGGCAGTGCCAACACGATGTATCTGCCAGCGGGAGATGGGACCATAGGGAATATAAGCAGCCAGGAAGGAAGGAAGGAAGAATGTGCAGAGAAATAGAGGGAAGCTGATCACATCACAGCAGAAAGTCTTTGATGAGAAGACAGGTATACAGAGTTTACAGGACCGCGGGACTGAGTCGGATTAAATACTTTTTAATATGATTCAGTGACAGTGGCTTTTATGATGCGTTGGACTACAGGAGACAATTAGGTGAGTTTCTTCAACTTTTCTTGTCTTTTAAGATCATTCTTATAAATTAAAAATAATAGTACTACTATGCCTAAATTCTAAAAATTAATTATATTGTAAGCAAAAAATCCAAACTCAATAGCCACGCAAGTTTAGGAATATTCTTATCAAATGAGCCATAAATCAGACTATGTGAAAAAAAGTTTTTTATGGTGTTGTAATTATTTTACCATATTTTTGAAGGGGCTTTAGCTACTGTATAGATTGTCAGATTTTTGGAGGATGTTAGAAACAGATGCAGGATGTCACATTCTCACTTTCTGTATCTTAGGATGTCTAATAATTCTTCTTCAAACTGTGTAATGGCGGTCAGACCAAGCACCAGAAGATGGAGCCGAGAATTTATACCTCACACAGAGATAAGATCAGGTTCCAGTTCCCGGGAGAGGTCTCAGTCCAGGGAAAGACCCAGACAGAGGTAGGTTTTTTTTCCCCCAAATGTAGGTTGTTATTGTTTTTTATGAATCTGTTTAATTTGTATTTATTGCTATACTTCAAGAAAGTTCATGGGCTAACTAAATAAATACATTTGAATGTTACCAGCACTGCGGATAACAGGTTGGACAAGGCACCACATATATACCATGCAAAGGTTTTAGGCAGGTGTGGAACAAAATGCTGCAAATTTAGAACACTTTCAAAAATACAAGTGTTAATAGATTATTTATTTTCTAATTAGCCTAACATAAAGTGAAAAAACAAAAGAGAAATCTAAATCAAATCAATATTTGGTGTGACCACCCTTTTGTCTTTAAAACAACATCAATTCTTCTCTGTACACACAGTTTTTGAAGGAACTTGGCAGGGAGGTTGTTCTAAACATCTTGAAGAATAAACTACAGATCTTGAAGAATAAGCTATAGATCTTCTGTGGCTGTAAATTTATGCAAATCTTTCTGTCTCCTCATGTAATCCCAGATAGGCTGTATGATGTTGAAATCAGGGCTCTGTGGGGGTCATATCATCACTTCCAGGACTCATTATTCTTTACACTGAAGATAGTTCTTAATGACATTGGCTGTATGTTTGGAGTTGTTCTGCTCCAGAATAAATTTGGAGCCAATCAAATGCCTATTTGATGGTATTCTATAATGGATAAGTAGATAAGTATTTGCCTGTATTTGTCAGCATTGAGAACACCAAGAAATGGACAACATTGAGGACCATAGATTCAGTGGTCAGCCAAGGAAACTTAGTGGAGCAGATAAAAGACACATCATGCTTACATTCCATTGAAATCAGAAGTTATCCAGCAGTTCCATCAGCCCAGAACTGGCAGCAACCAGTGGAACCCAGCTACAACCATCTACAGTTCAGAGAAGTCTGACCAGAAGTGGTCTTCATGGAAAAATTGCGGAGAAAAAAACCTACATGGAAACAAGGCCAAATGACTCAACTAAGCAGAAAAGCATAGAAACTGATATACAGAAAAATGGCAGGCGGTGCTCTGGACTGATGAGTCAAAATATGAAATAGTTGGCTGTAACAGAAGGTAGATTGTACGCAAAGGGCTGAAGAATGGTACAAAAATGAATGTCTGCAGGCTACATTGAAGAATGATGGAGGTTTCATTGCAAGTTTTCAATTGCATTTCAAAAAATGAAATTGGAGATTCTGCAGCAGGACAGTGACCTCAAACATACAACCATTGTAATTAAGAATTATCTATGCTGTTTGAAAAAACAAGGAGATCTGGAAGTGATGATATGGAGTCCAAACAGCCCTGATCTCAACATCATCTAGTCTGTCTGGGATTACATGAAGAGACAGAATGATTTACACAATCCGGCATCCACAGAAGATCTGTGATTTGTTTTCCAAGATGTTTGGAACAACCTCCTTGCCAAGTTCCTTCAAAAACTGTGTGCAAGTGACAAGTGTACCTAGAAGAACTGATGCTGTTTTGAAGTCAAAAGGTCGGATCAAGTATTGATTTGATTTAGATGTCTCTTTTGTTCATTCATTTTGCATTTTGTAAATTGATAAAAATAAACTATTAACAATAACATTTTTAAAGCATTCTTACTTTGCATATTTGTTCCACTCCTGCTTAAAACGTTTGTACAATACTGTGAATCATTTAATAATTGGCATGCCAACAATAAAACCTTCAATTTAGAGAGATTAAAAAATTACTTTGACCATTACAATCAGCAACTGACTGCTAAAGGCCAATAAAAAATACCATGTTTTATTGAACATAAACCTAAATCTTCAAAGCTGGAGAAATAATGTTCAGTAACATAGTGTGTAATCAAGGGCATATATAACAGAAGTAGTAAACCATGCGCTTACTATAAGTCCCAAGGAAAAAGGGTTCCAAACTCAGTTTGCCTCCACTTTAATTTCCATTGGGTGATATGAATCTAGGAAAGGTTCTCCCTGTCCATGAACATTGCAGTTTTCTAAAAAAAAGGGGAAGAACCTGCACTACCCTTTGCTACTTGCCCTATATGTTCCCTTTAACCCTCCTTAATTATACTAGTGACAATCCCTTTATTTAAACTATAACAAAACCTAAAAATATATATTTTTATATGTTTTAGGCCATTAGAATCCCTGTTGATTTATATGAGTTTGAATCCTGACACCAAAGGGCGCATTCCTGAGTGATCAGTGGTGTATAAACCCTAAAAACTTTTATTGAACCTGTACATGTCCGTGCCTGTATGCAATGGTGTTACTAGAGTCCGATGGCTTCTGATGCAAAATTTGGATGTGTGCCCCCACCTTCATGTTGGTCACATCTATGGGCCCTTCTAGTGTTCCAGATCCAATAAAGACATATGTGTTCTCCCCTCCATGTAATAATGTCCCCCATCCTGGCTCTTTCTTATAATAATCTCCCCCATCCTGGACCCCAAGCGATAACATTTTCTTACTTCCTGGGCCCCTTCCTGGTATAATGTCCCCTATCCTGGTATAATTCCTCTCGTCCTGTTATAATGTCTCCCATTCTAGCATAATGTCACTCATTCTGGTATAAAGCACCCCCGTCCTGGTATAATTTCCCCAATTCTGGCATAATGTCCCCCATCCTGGTATAATGTTCCCATCCTAGTGTAATGTCCCCATTTTAAAAAGAAACAAACTGTTATACTTACCTTACCCCAGTCTCACGATGTGCGTCATCCTCTTCTGTAGCCGGCGCTGCAGACGGCAGCAGACTTTGACATGTCAGTACGGGCAGCACAGGGAGCCAGCAGGTCTCAACACACCAATATATTTCACCTGAATGTGCGCCCGAGGACACACATCCAGGTGAAATTGCCATCAGCGGGCCCCCTCTCCAGTAAGGGCCTTGTCTCGGTCGCACCCTTTGAGTAATTGGTGGGAAACCAGTGGATCAAAAGACATATCAAACTTTTTTAAAGATTTAGCTACATTTTAATATTTATGCCTTTCCATCCTCTTTTCCTCTACAATACAAAATCCCACCAGACCACAAGTGATGCCATCCAGATTACCAGCATCATTTTCTCTACCCTTTCTCTCGCCTTCACCCACATGCCCTCAATTCCTCCCGCTTGTCAATTCTGAATTGCTTATAATACACATAAAGTGAAAAATGAATCCTTAACATTTTATATTAGTAATTGTGGTACATTTGTGACAGACAATGATAAGCAAAAGAGTAACAATGCTTTGAACTTTTGACTTTCAGGCTCCATATCTCACCATTCACTACAGCTTTGAATGTGAGACTATCATCATTTTATAGACAATCATCTTGGCTATTCATACATAAATTTCATTAGCAAATATTTAGCATGTGATTAGTTATGCAGATTCCTGTCATGTCACTGCATTGTTACTGTATTGCTCCTAAAAAAATCTCAGTTTTGATTTTTATTATTTTGTAAATACATCTTTGGCTTTCAACACTGTATGAATCCTTCCGGGCATGCTCTCAACTGAAATCTGGTTCCAGATCTCTTCTGAATAGAAAAAAGTAAATTCAGCTCACCCTTATGATGATGTCCACACCGCACATAAATAGTTATATCCGAGCAAGGAAGCGTCTCGGCTTGACGTCAAATGCTTGTGAAAAAAAGGGAAGGTATCCATCTCCGGAAATAAAATCAAAAATCTTTATTGAGACAGCTTAAAAGGTAATAAGCTGCTTAATAGCCAGTATATACTGGAGGAAGGAATGTCCTAGATAACTGGACGCGTTTTGAACACGTGTGGTGCTCTTAGTCTTAGTCCACACGTGTTCGAAACGCGTCCAGTTATCTAGGACATTCCTTCCTCCAGTATATACTGCCTATTAAGCAGCTTATTACCTTTTAATCTGTCTCAATAAAGATTTTTGATTTTATTTCCGGAGATGGATACCTTCCTTTTTTTCACCAGATCTCTTCTACACTTTCCCAAAGTGGGTGCATACTGGTCGACTCAATTGGGTATGTATACAGCTTTTTCTTCAACTCTAACCACAAGGGTTCGATTGGGTTGAGGTCTGGCAACTGTGGGAGCCAATCCAGCACCTCTACTTCATTGTCATTGAACCTTTTGTTCGACAATCTCAAAGTATGCTTCAGGTTGTTGTCCTGCTGGAACACTATGTCGTCCTTTTCATTCCCATAGTACTCGAGTATACAAAGCAACTCATCTTGTAGGATACTCACATATAGCTCAGCATTGAGATTATCATCAATCCTGGTCAAGTATCCAACGCCTTTGACTGTGAAACAACTCTATATCATCAGGCGTCCTCCACTGAACTTGACAGTTCTTTGAATTTCTCAATCCGTTAGCCCCTTTTCCTCTTGCTTCTTGCTAACCCATTTGCACCCATTAGAGCCTAGTCTATTGATTTTCATCTCATCTCTCCAAATCACCCGTTTCCAACCTTCTACTGTCCTCTTTTCAAAATTTTTGGAAACTTGAGCCAACGCTTCTTATGACGATACTGAAGCTGAAGCTTCTTCACCTTTTTTCGGTCCACCATTCCGGACTTGTGTAACGTTTGTCGCCCGGTGCTTACATCTCACGATTATGAAGCATCTGAGCCATGTCCACTGCCATGTTTGTTGCGCCAGAACAGATAGACCTTGTGATGAGCTGAATTGTTGACTCTGATATTTTACTTGGACGTCCACCTCTTGGGTTTTGAATGGATGTAAGGACTTCATTTCATATTCTTCCATCTGTTATTTCGCTCACATGATGCAGTTTGGCAATTTTTTTGGCCAAGAGACCGCTATTGATGAGCTGGATGATGCTGTTTCTTTTTATTGGTAAATCTTCTTCATGGCTGCTCCTAGATCCGAACCAATGACATTTCACTTGGGAATCAACCTGATAATACACTGTGCTATAATGGAATGTGAGAACAGGTTACATTTTGTAGTATACAGGAAGAAAATTTTTTTTTTTACCACCAAGTGCAAAACAGTAACAATGCAGTGACATGACCAGATTCTGCATAACTAATCACATGCTAAATAGTTGCCAGTCAAATTTATGTATGCCATAGCCAAGAGGCTTGTCTATAAAATGATAGTAGTCTCACATCCGAAGCAGTAGTGGACGGTGAGATATGGAGCCTGAAAGTCAAAAGTTCAAAACATTGTTACCCTTTTGCTCAGCAGTGTATGTTGAATCAATTATTGTAATACATTTTTTTTAACTGACTTGTGAAATGTGAATTAAATTATCGCTTAAATTAAGATGTTGAATACTAACACAGATAAAATAAATTTAATATCAGGATATGAGATAAATGTATGCAACATATAAGTTTATTTTCCTGTTACATTTGCACTCTTGTATTCCGTTCAGCCGTGCATTTGGTTTTAACTCTTGATAGTAGATATACTGGGCCCAATTCATCACAGCTTTCACACCAGAATTCTGGTGTAAAAGCTTTGAAAAGTTGTAAAATTTCGACACAATTTGGGATTGCACTAAATGTTTGCTGCTTTTGCTATTTTCACTCAGGTTTCTCACAGCCAGTCGACCGCATTTCATAATTATAATGTTGACACTGAGATTACTCACCTGTTGTCATTGCTTTGATGTTCTTCTTAATATTTTTGATATGTTTTTAATACAATGCAATGCTAAGAATGTATATTTCTGTATATTGGTAACTCACACATCACCAACCAGTCTTTAAAATTTTAAATCTAATCTCAAAGCAGATGATGTAGAGACAAAAACCCTGATTTCAGTGATGTGTCACTTACTGGGCTGCTTGCTGCTGTTTTGAGAGAAGCGCTGTTTTATCTGCTACAGATCTACCAGTTATCTAAATGCTGTGCTCTGTATGACTCCACCTACACCACTGATTGGCTGCTTTCTGTGGCAGTGTTGGGGGTGGGGTTATGCAAAGCTTATGATTATGGAGAACTACATGGCAGTAGGTTTACTTGTCCTCTAATGATAACCTCCTGCTGAAAAATCAGTTAGTTTATAAATTCTACAGCAAGCAGCCTAGTAAGTGACACATCACTGGAATCAGGGCTTTTGTCTCTACATCATGCTGCTCTCTTATTTGGTGCCATAAACCTAGAGATAGATTTCCTTTAAATGGGATTATCGATGACATATTCACATTTTGGAACAGACACATAAGCATTTTAGGTGTTAAACATTTCTATGCATGTTGGGGAATATTACATAGTTTGTAGGCATCCTGGATACCAGCAAGTAAAAGAGAGGTGACAGAAGTTTTTAGATGAAGAAGTGGGGTGGCGAAGGGGCTATGGTGGGCGTATTCTGCCTTTCTCAAGTTTGTGGACTTTATCTGTGAGTATGACTGATAGTTTTTGTTAATCAAATACCATGAGAGACATCTTTTGACCTCTCTTAGGTCTAGACCTGATTTTTTCCAGGCCGAGGCTATGATTTGTTAGGCCGCTAGAAATATAAATGAGATGAGATCTTCTCAGCGTTTTGGGATATTAGGGATACGTTTATTAAGTAAAGCTTCACAGGGTTATTTTTTAAGATTAATGTGAGTGACAGAACAAAATATGGAAGTATACTCTGATCCACAGTCTGCGGATTATGGGGCATAACCACCATATCTGGTAGATGTCTCCGGTGGAATTACAACCTCTAAAACAGTTGGTAGAGAAGTCGGTAGTAGTCGGTAACTCCTCTGGCCACTCTAGCTGGGGTCAGATACCATCAAGTCAACACCATGTAGTTTGTTTCCAGCATTAAGGTATTTGATATTCCTCCATTAGAGGAGGACCAAGTTTGGAAGCATTCTGAGACAGTTAGGATTGAGCCAATGTCAGAGGTGTAAGTTTTATTATGTCTGTGCGAGATGTATTTTACGTGAGAATAAAGGAGAGAAATGGCACCTGGACCGAGAGGGTTTTGACGGCATTTTGCTCTAATGGCATGAACATACATGTTCTATGGGGAATTCTATGTAGTGTGGAAATAAAGTGTTTAAGTTGCAGATAATGGAATACTTCTCTAGAGGGAAGGTTATATTATATTTTTTCTTGAAGGACTGGGAATAGACTAATGCTGTTAACATTAAACAGGTGGCGGAATTTAGTAATTCCTACTGCGATCCATGAGTGAAAAGTCAAGAGGTTCTCATTGCCTGGAGTGAATTGCAAGTTACCCTATAGGGCGGCTAGAGGCAGAAAGGGGGAAATTAGATTCAAAGATTATTTCAGGGAGTCCCAGATTTTGAGTAAGTATGATATGATGGGGTTAAAAATTTATGATAAACTGGGAGGAGCCATAACAAAGTGTCAAGGGTCCACGGGTGGCATTCAGGAGCTTCCAAGGAAAGCCACAAGGGTGGTACAGAGGGGGCATGCTATAAAGTTATTTGGGCTAGCTGGGCTGCTTCATGGTATTTGGGTGGATTGAGAACTCCCAGACCCCTTTTAGACAGACGTTTTAATGTTGCTCTATTGACTCTGGAGAGGTCGCCCTTCCAGACAAAGGTGTTGACTAGGCGTTGGCTTGTTTTGAGGTAGTTGGATGGAACAAGGATTGGTAATACTTGGAATAAGTACAGTAATTTAAGGAGTAGAGTCATTTTTAGCGCATGTATATGGCCCAGTCAAGAGTGTTGAAACTTCCACCACATTTCGAATAGCGTGCGTTGTTTACAGAGCATTTGGGGGTAGTTTACAGAAAAGAGGGATTTTCTGTTAGCCGTTAATTTCACACCTAGGTAGTCTAAGTGGATTGTGGTCCATTGAAAGGGGAAGTCCCATCATGCGCAATACGCCACAGACCGGTATATCTAATCCCAACATGTGATTCACAACACTGAGCCCTGTATCTAGATACGTGTAGTGTATCACATGTTGCGAATAATCCCAGTGTGTGTTACACTCCATGTATCTAACCCTAGTTTATGATCCAGAGAGCAGCACTAACAGAATCGGTGCTGCCATCCGGCCTCTGTGACACTGCCTAGTCTACTTGTCAGTATCACCGGCAGTCACCAGCAAAATGGCTCTGCGCTGTGATCCTAAACGTCATCCTTTGTTATCCTTTTACAATCACTTAGAAGGGGAGGGGTGGAGTGATAACGCACACATGCGCAGACCCCCGCCCTCATTTACTGCAGTCGTAATGTGAGCTAGTTCTACAGGGTGGGCCATGTATATGGATACACCTAAATAAAATGGGAATGGTTGATGATATCAACCTCCTGTTTGTGGCACATTAGTATATGGGAGGGGGAAAGCGTTTCAAGATGGGTGGTGACCATGGCGGCCATTTTGGATCCAACTTTATTTTTTCCAATGGAAAGAGGGTCATGTGACATCAAACTTGAGAATTGAGAATTTCACACGAAAAACAATGGTGTGCTTGGTTTTAACGTAACTTTATTCTTTCACGAGTTCTTTACAAGTTTCTCTGAGGAGCGAATAGAAATTGTGTTGATGTCTGGTGAATGCAGTACTTGGGTCATTGCAGCAGATTTCAATGCAAGACACCCTGCGCAAGAAAACTGTCACCATTCCCATTTTATTTAGGTGTATCCATATAAATGGCCCACCCAAAAAAGTCTGTCTCATCACTGAACATAATGTTCTGTGTAGACTGAGGGTCCTGTTCCAATTTTTGTTTTGCCCATTCTGCAAATTCAGCGAGCCGATCTGGGTCACCAACCATTCCCATTTTATTTAGATGTAGCCATATAAATGGCCCACTCTGTACATTAAATTTCCATGGCAAATTTCAGCAGCTGCTTCTCCTAGTGTTTAAAAGTGGAAATACCAAACCTTTTAAAATTATTTTTCATATTTAAATAAAAACAAATCCTAACATTTTTAGCACAATTAAAATATTCATAATTTACATTTTTTCAATTGCCGAATTTTTTTTTATGGCACCTTCCCTTAAGCTGTGAGATCGTGGTAGCCGACAGGGAAATGTTTATAGTGTACACTTTGTTTTGTATAAACTTGAGGCCAGAGATTTGTTCAAAGCCCGGAAGAGATTGGAACAGAGTGGGCAGCGAGGTCTGTGGGGCGGTTAGGGTGAGTTTCCACGTGGTGTATTACATCCGGATTTGCTGCATACATCCGCAGCGTCCAGATATTACAGCATAGTGGAGGGGATTTTATGAAATCCCGTCTCCACTATGCGTCCTAATACGCGGGTGACACACCTGTGAAACCGGACATGCGGCGTGTCTTTTTAGACCGTCACATGTCTGTTTACCTTGCAGAGACACTCATTCTCCGCAAGGTAAATAGCCTACTCTATGTACACGATGCGGCGATTCCGGATGTGTTCAATGAGCAGATACGGAATCACTGCGTGGACAAAAGGGGGCGGCACTTTGGGTGGAGTGGGGTTTCCGCTCCATCCAAAGTGCAAGGAATGCGCTACGTGGAAACTCACCCTAAGTAGGAGCAGAATATTGTCTCCAAACATAAAGAGATTGTGGGAAATTGATGCGAGGTCTATGCCTTGAATGTCTCAGTTGAGGCGGAGATGGATTGCTAGCGGCTCAGTTGGAAAGAGGAATGGTAGCGGAGATAGGGGACACCCTTGGCGAGTACCTCTTTTGATAGGAAAAAAATCAGAAAATGTGTGTTGTCTGGGGAAGGATTGTTATACTGTATGGTTTCTCAAGTTGTTGGACAGCACTCGGATCAATATTATTTAATGGGGCAGTGCTGGTGAACGTTTCTTTTTTACTGACCGAATCTGCGTGCGAAAAAATGGCAGCATGCATATGTTTCTCTGTAACATAGGAAGCTAAATGTTCTCATAAAAAACAGATTGTATATGGAAGACAAGCAAGAATAGAAATAATTCCAGATTTTTGATATGCTGGTGTGAATCTATCCTTAAAGTGTGCACTAAGAAAAGGAAAAATATGGCGTAGAAGTAGTTTTACAAAACCTAAACTAACTTCATAGATAGAATAACAGAGCGAAATATAATAATCCAAATGTATCTGTTTATAGTGAGTATCTGATCATTCCTATATCTACATATGTTCCATGTTCACGCCAAGTCTCAGGTGCCCTCTCTATATTTTTGGTTATGTTCATTCTTGTTATTTATTCTTTTTGTTCACTCTTTTTAGTACTCCCCGTTATTTTTCCCAATTATTTTTCTTGTTATACAAAGAAATGTTTATATTTTATTTTACTATTAGAATTTTTTCCAATCCATTACTTATAGTAAATGCGTACTTGGCATATTGTAGCTGACTATTGAGTTGTAAATGGAGCTTCCATGAAATACTGGGATCACTTTTTCAATCCAAGCTGTTTCCATGGGATGATGACCGTCAGTCACAATCACTTCCCTGTAGATGTTTGCACCAGCACAACCTCTGTGCAGATTTGCAGCAGGATTGAAAGCCTCCATTAAACTAATGCCAAATTAGGTTTTTCAGCTACTGCCAAGATAGTTTTTTTTCATGCTCTACAGAGATACTAGAAATAAAAAACTTGTAACCATAGTTTTCCCACATCTCTGTATGAATAAACTTCAGCTAAGAGCTAGCTGCCTATATCTCACCTCCTGATACCCATGAGAGTGTGACATAGAATTGTTAATTATTGCATATGATTACTGCAGTCTCATGTGAATTTCTTTTTTAACAATGCATTGCTATTTCTCTTTAAGGCTGTAATGACATCTAGTGGCTATGTTTGGTATTGCAGGGAGCTCAGTAGAAACCATGCAGCTTTATCAAATAGAGAATGATGGAACTGATGAAGTCACCAAGTGTTTCTATTACCAATCACACAATATCAATAACTGAAAAATATAATGTAAAAGTGCAGGTCACTCAGGTATGCAGTATAGCCAATAGCTAACCTACAATGAGTCAATATAAATTATATTGTGTGAAAATATCTGAAACTATTTGCCCAAAATGTGTTATTAGAGATGGAAACATCAGTAGTAAAAATAAAATAAGATTTATTAAAATAAAGTGCATTTCCTTTTTACAGATCAAGTTAAAAGTATTTAAGCCACATCTATACATTACCAACTGCTAACATATATGTATTAAGAACCGATCTTTCCAGCCCTTGCAATAGATTCCAGTTTGCATGTGAACTTCAGATAGTCTGTATTTTACCTTTATACAGTATGTCACCAGTCAAGCAATTAGATTGATAGCATGGGGCAGCACGGTGGCTCAGTGGTTAGCAGCACTGTTGCTTTGGGCTCCTGGGTTCAAATCCCGCCAAGGACAACATCTCACTGCAAGGAGTTTGTATGTTCTCCCTGTGTTTGCGTGGGTTTCCTCCGGGTTCTCCGGTTTCCTCCCATAATCCAAAGACATACTGATAGGGAATCTAGATTGTGAGCCCCAATGGGGACAGTGATGATGATGTCTGTAAATTGCTGTGTAGTTTAAAAATACTATATAAGTCAGTTAAAAAAAATAGTTTATTTCAGTTGTGATTTATTCTCGGCTATGCTACAGTAGTAGAGGTGCGTCTCACAAAATTAGAATATTATCAAAAAGTTAATTTATTTCAGTTCTTCAATACAAAAAGTGAATCTCGTATTTTATATATAGTCATTACAGACAGAGTGATCTATTTCAAGTGTTTATTTCTGTTAACCTTGATGATTATGGCTTACAGCCAATGAAAACCCAAAAGTCATTATTTCAGTGAATTAGAAAGGCTGCAAAGGCTTCCTAAGCGTTTAAAAAGGTCTCTTTCAGTAGGCTCCACAAACATGGGGAAGACTGCTGAATTGACAGATGTCCAGGAGGCAGTCATTGACACACTCCACAAGGAGGGTAAGCCACAAAAGGTCATTGCTAAAGAAGCCGGATGTTCACAGAGTGCTGTATCCAAGCATATTAATGGAAAGTTGAGTGGAAGGAAAAAGTGTGGTAGAAAAAGGTGCACAAATAACCAGGATAACCGCAGCCTAGAAAGGATTGTTAAGAAGAGGCCATTCAAAAATTTGGGGGAGATTCACAAGGAGTGGACTGCTGCTGGAGTCATTGCTTCAAGAGCCACCACACACAGACGTATCCAGGACATGGGCTACAAGTGTCGCATTCCTTGTGTCAGGCCACTCATGACCAATAGACAACGCCAGAAGCGTCTTACCTGGGCCAAGGAGAAAAAGAACTGGACTGTTGCTCAGTGGTCCAAGGTGTTGTTTTCACATGAAAGTGAATTTTGCATTTCATTTAGAATTCAAGGTCCCAGAGACTGGGGGAAGAGTGGAGAGGCCACAATCCAAGCTGCTCGAGGTCTAGTGTGAAGTCTCCACAATCAGTGATGGTTTGGGGAGCCATGTCATCTGCTGGTGTAGGTCCACTGTGTTTTATCAAGACCAAAGTCAGAGCAGCCGTCTACCAGGAAATTTTAGAGCACTTCATGCTTCCCTCTGCTGACAAGCTTTTTGGAGATGAAAATTTCATTCTCCATAAGTACTTGGCACCTGTACACACTGCCAAAAGTACCAATACCTGGTTTACAAACAATATCAAGAAAAAAGAGGGGGAGAAGCCAGCGCTGCTTGTGGTCAGAACGTAATACATAAAGTGTGAAAACACACATTTGTTTCTATCTGCATTCAAAAATGAGACATTTAGCAAAAAATTGATCAATTGTTTGAGCTACCCCGCCACGTCAAGGCAGTCTCGTATGGGGAGTCCTACTCTACGTTTTTTATGTTCGCTGTGCCATTACGGCCTCCTAAATGTATAAAAGCAAGACCTCATTACATGCACACTGTACCTCAAGCATTTCAGAATCGCTCCTATGGCACCAGAGAGGACAAGCGCAGGTAAAGGTTAGCCAGGTCCATGCAGACATTTCAGGTCCAACCTCCACACTGCCTGACCAGCACCACAGATAAAGGACGATCCAGGCCCAGATACAGGTGCGTAATCAAATAAAGCCTAGGGCAGGGCAGGGCTGCCGTTAATGTGAACAGCAGCCTAGATCAATCACTAAGAAAACAGAAAGAATGGCGTACATGACCCAGCGCGCACGGCTACAGTGGTGGTCAGCCACAAAACCAATATCAAGAAAAAAGAGGGGGAGAAGCCAGCGCTGCTTGTGGTCAGAACGTAATACATAAAGTGTGAAAACACACATTGGTTTCTATCTGCATTCAAAAATGAGACATTTAGCAAAAAATTGATCAATTGTTTGAGCTACCCCGCCACGTCAAGGCAGTCTCGTATGGGGAGTCCTACTCTACGTTTTTTATGTTCGCTGTGCCATTACGGCCTCCTAAATGTATAAAAGCAAGACCTCATTACATGCACACTGTACCTCAAGCATTTCAGAATCGCTCCTATGGCACCAGAGAGGACAAGCGCAGGTAAAGGTTAGCCAGGTCCATGCAGACATTTCAGGTCCAACCTCCACACTGCCTGACCAGCACCACAGATAAAGGACGATCCAGGCCCAGATACAGGTGCGTAATCAAATAAAGCCTAGGGCAGGGCAGGGCTGCCGTTAATGTGAACAGCAGCCTAGATCAATCACTAAGAAAACAGAAAGAATGGCGTACATGACCCAGCGCGCACGGCTACAGTGGTGGTCAGCCACAAAACCAATATCAAGAAAAAAGAGGGGGAGAAGCCAGCGCTGCTTGTGGTCAGAACGTAATACATAAAGTGTGAAAACACACATTGGTTTCTATCTGCATTCAAAAATGAGACATTTAGCAAAAAATTGATCAATTGTTTGAGCTACCCCGCCACGTCAAGGCAGTCTCGTATGGGGAGTCCTACTCTACGTTTTTTATGTTCGCTGTGCCATTACGGCCTCCTAAATGTATAAAAGCAAGACCTCATTACATGCACACTGTACCTCAAGCATTTCAGAATCGCTCCTATGGCACCAGAGAGGACAAGCGCAGGTAAAGGTTAGCCAGGTCCATGCAGACATTTCAGGTCCAACCTCCACACTGCCTGACCAGCACCACAGATAAAGGACGATCCAGGCCCAGATACAGGTGCGTAATCAAATAAAGCCTAGGGCAGGGCAGGGCTGCCGTTAATGTGAACAGCAGCCTAGATCAATCACTAAGAAAACAGAAAGAATGGCGTACATGACCCAGCGCGCATGGCTACAGTGGTGGTCAGCCACAAAACCAATATCAAGAAAAAAGAGGGGGAGAAGCCAGCCCTGCTTGTGGTCAGAACGTAATACATAAAGTGTGAAAACACACATTGGTTTCTATCTGCATTCAAAAATGAGACATTTAGCAAAAAATTGATCAATTGTTTGAGCTACCCCGCCACGTCAAGGCAGTCTCGTATGGGGAGTCCTACTCTACGTTTTTTATGTTCGCTGTGCCATTACGGCCTCCTAAATGTATAAAAGCAAGACCTCATTACATGCACACTGTACCTCAAGCATTTCAGAATCGCTCCTATGGCACCAGAGAGGACAAGCGCAGGTAAAGGTTAGCCAGGTCCATGCAGACATTTCAGGTCCAACCTCCACACTGCCTGACCAGCACCACAGATAAAGGACGATCCAGGCCCAGATACAGGTGCGTAATCAAATAAAGCCTAGGGCAGGGCAGGGCTGCCGTTAATGTGAACAGCAGCCTAGATCAATCACTAAGAAAACAGAAAGAATGGCGTACATGACCCAGCGCGCACGGCTACAGTGGTGGTCAGCCACAAAACCAATATCAAGAAAAAAGAGGGGGAGAAGCCAGCGCTGCTTGTGGTCAGAACGTAATACATAAAGTGTGAAAACACACATTGGTTTCTATCTGCATTCAAAAATGAGACATTTAGCAAAAAATTGATCAATTGTTTGAGCTACCCCGCCACGTCAAGGCAGTCTCGTATGGGGAGTCCTACTCTACGTTTTTTATGTTCGCTGTGCCATTACGGCCTCCTAAATGTATAAAAGCAAGACCTCATTACATGCACACTGTACCTCAAGCATTTCAGAATCGCTCCTATGGCACCAGAGAGGACAAGCGCAGGTAAAGGTTAGCCAGGTCCATGCAGACATTTCAGGTCCAACCTCCACACTGCCTGACCAGCACCACAGATAAAGGACGATCCAGGCCCAGATACAGGTGCGTAATCAAATAAAGCCTAGGGCAGGGCAGGGCTGCCGTTAATGTGAACAGCAGCCTAGATCAATCACTAAGAAAACAGAAAGAATGGCGTACATGACCCAGCGCGCACGGCTACAGTGGTGGTCAGCCACAAAACCAATATCAAGAAAAAAGAGGGGGAGAAGCCAGCGCTGCTTGTGGTCAGAACGTAATACATAAAGTGTGAAAACACACATTGGTTTCTATCTGCATTCAAAAATGAGACATTTAGCAAAAAATTGATCAATTGTTTGAGCTACCCCGCCACGTCAAGGCAGTCTCGTATGGGGAGTCCTACTCTACGTTTTTTATGTTCGCTGTGCCATTACGGCCTCCTAAATGTATAAAAGCAAGACCTCATTACATGCACACTGTACCTCAAGCATTTCAGAATCGCTCCTATGGCACCAGAGAGGACAAGCGCAGGTAAAGGTTAGCCAGGTCCATGCAGACATTTCAGGTCCAACCTCCACACTGCCTGACCAGCACCACAGATAAAGGACGATCCAGGCCCAGATACAGGTGCGTAATCAAATAAAGCCTAGGGCAGGGCAGGGCTGCCGTTAATGTGAACAGCAGCCTAGATCAATCACTAAGAAAACAGAAAGAATGGCGTACATGACCCATTCACTCTAATTTATGCGTCCTAACCTTAAGCAGTGCTGGCTTCCCCCCCCTATTTTCTTGTTGTTGGTTTGTGGCTGACCACCACTGTTGCCGTGCACGCTTGGTTATGTCTACCATAATTTTCTGTGTTCATTGTGATGGATTAGGCTGCTGTGCACACACACGGCAGCCCCACCCTGCCCCAAGCTTTATTTAATTGTGCACCTGTGTCTGGACCAACATCGCCCTTCATCTATATTTGCTGGTCAGGCAATGTGTGGAGGCCATTCCTGATATGTCTGTGTTCAGACCTGGTTGGCCTTCATCTGCACTTGCTTCATCTGGCTTCATGGGAGCGATCCAGTAAATGTTCAGGTACAGATTGCACTTGATGTGGTCATGCTCTAAGTGTATTTAGGAGGCCGTAATGGCACAGCATTTATTAAAAATATATAGAGTAGGACCCCCCATATGAGATTGCCTTGGCGCGGCGGGGTGGCTCAATTGAATTGATCAATTTTTTTGCTAAATATCTCATTTTTGAATACAGCTAGACATTATGTGCATATGCACTCTAATTTATGCGTCCTAACCTTAAGCAGTGCTGGCTTCCCCCCCCTATTTTCTGGTTTACAAACAGTATCACTGTGACTGGCCAGCAAACTCGCCTGATCTCAACCCCATAGAGAATCTATGGGGTATTGTTAAGAAGAAGATGAGACACCAGACCCAACAATGCAGACGAGCTGACGGCTGCTATCAAAGCAACCTGGGCTTCCATAGCACCTCAGCAGTGCCACAGGCTGATTGCCACCATGCCACGCCGCATTGATGCAGTAATTGATGCAAAAGACCCCCCACCAAGTATTGAGTGCATTTACTGAACATACATTTCAGTAGGCCAACATTTTGGATTTTAAAATCATTTTCAAGCTGGTGTTATAAAGTATTCTAATTTACTGAGATAATGACTTTTGGGTTTTCATTGGCTGTAAGTCATAATCAACATTAACAGAAATAAACACTTGAAATAGATCACTCTGTAATGACTCCATATATTATGAGTTTCACTTTTTGTATTGAAGAACTGAATTAAATTCACTTTTTGATGATATTCTAATTTTATGAGAAGCACCTGTATATGCTCTGCTTTGTTACTGGAGGCAACTGCAATCCCCTTTGCCTTCAGAAATGTTAATACTTGAGGCTTAGGTTAGGGTCACATAACCTTTTTATTTCTCAGGTCAATTAGACTAATCACACTCTGATCATATTGTAATCATAGTGTGATCCGATTCTCTTGGATGTGAAAAAGAAGGGATAAAAAAAAGTCTCCATCTTTTCCATTCTGTCAGTCCATGCAAATTGGATTCAATCAGATGTCATCCGAGTGCAGTCTGATGTTTCCCACAGACTCATTGACTTACATGGCTTAGTGTGATCCAATCTAATAGATGCAAATCGTGCGTATTGTGATTTTTTTTCTTGGAAGAATCGGTCCCAGAAAAAAATCAGACAAGTAAACAGCCCCATAGAATAACATTGGTCCGAGTGTGATCTGATGATTGTCGGATCACACTTGGACAGAACATATGGTTGTCTGTAACTTCCCTTACTGTGTTATAACATGCCATCTCATCGGGAGCATTCCCAAACGCTGTTAGGAGTGCATACAGGCATGTGGGGGTCATACACACCACTGGGTCAAGCTACTTAAATTATGAGTTCAATTTCAGGCAAAATGGATCCTTCTGTGATTAAGTTTTTTTTTGCTTTGATTTTTTTGGGTGATTGTAATCCAGCCCTCAAGTGTTTGATGACTTTGGCTTCCGTTGTACTTGAACCTTTTGGTCATCGTGATCCGATGTGTGATTTAAGCCTTCCCTTAATTTTTTGGAGCAGTGTGTTTCCATATTTATATTCATTTGTACATATCTGTAGAAAATCATTACCCTAAAGAGTGTAAAAACTTAGTGACCTAGATGTTAGCTTTTGAATCTCACAGTGGCACAGAGTAGGGCTATGAAAGTAATGTCAGCACTGCAGACAATGACAAACACTGGGAAAATCAGCCGAGACTCTGTGACCGACCCTGGAAAGGCGAGAAAAGCCCAGTTTGTATTTTTTAAGACAACCTTCAGCCAGGAGACCTTAGGCTGTGTGCACACGCTGCGGATTCCGCTGCGTTTCCGCAGCGGTTTTGGCCGCTGCGGACACGCAGCAGTTTTAGCTGCGGTGTACAGTACCATTCATTTGAATGGGAAAAAAAAAACGCTGTGCCGACGCTGCGGAAAAAACCGCGCGGATTTGCTGCGGTTTTGAATCCGCAGAAAGAATTGCATGTCAATTCTTTCTGCGGAAACCACTGCGGGTTCCTATCTCCACCATTGTGGAGATAGTGAATCCGCAGGACCAAACCGCAGGCAAAACCACAGATAATCCGCAGGTCTTTGGACCTGCGGATTATCTGCGTTTTTTGCAAAATCCATGCGGATTAATCCGCAGCGGATTCCGCAGCGTGTGCATGTACCCTTAAAGTTTCATTATACTATTAAATGACATTAAATACTGTGTTTGCATAGCCCATCCACCTTTTACGCAAATGACAGCCTTTGGTGCCTTGAGACTATCTAAGCCCTGTGTGTGTGTGTGTGACATGTATGCTATATGTACTGTCTGATGAAGGGGAACTACTGCTCAAAACGCGCTTCTAAAACTCCAAATGCAGCATAATAACTTACTGGACAGCCATCTCTTCAGTCAATTTTGCATTGCAATGCTAAAACCTGAACTTGTCACATGAAAAAATGCTATTAACCTTCAAATATGGGGTTAATCTGCAGGTTAATAGTGTTTTGAACCTGCCCGAGAGCCCCACAGCCGGAAGGAAATTAACTTTATTCTTCCCAGTAGCATTGAGGTTTCAGTCACGGGGGCGGCGTTGGCGCGGATTCAGTCACCGCTCTGTGTATTGAGAGCAGCGACAGTAACCACACCCCCAACACTGACTGACAGCCAGGTCTAATGTTGAGCTGCTGTCAGTCAATGCAGGTTTAAAACGCTGTTATTCTGCAGATTGACCCCATATCTTCAGACTAATAGCAATTTTCCAATTGACAGGTTTTCTTTAAATCCGGATTTTTTGCAGTGCCCTTAAAGAGGTTGTCCAGTCTAAAACTTCAAGTCTGCAGTTACATAGAGTGACTGCAGACTTGAAGTTTTAGACTGGGCAACACCTTTAAAATGTTTTTCTTCTAGTGCTTCATCTCTGGCCCTTTCAGTCCCTGACTAGGGATCTTGTATTTGGACACCGGCAGTACCAAAACGAACCCCCCTCTTTTCCCTATGTGTGGGATACATGCATTATATCACTTACATAAGTGTTATGAGTGGGTCACCGAGGAGAAAAACAACACACGCTAAGTCTCAGAAAACCAGAGAGGTTGGTAACTATGCAGATTGCAGATCCCCTGATCTTAACACACAACTAGCAGCAGTCGTGGAGCGTGCCTACGATGGTCCTGGACGCCTCGTCACTACCGGAGAACAAAATAAGCCTGAAGTAAGAAAAGGGAAAACTAACTCCCCCAGAGCAGATCCCAAAGGAAAAACAGCCCACCACATGTATTGACGGTGAAGCAAGATGAACACACAAACAAAGGCAGAAAAATAGGCTGAGCAAACGATGGGGCCAAACTAACTTTAAAGGACAGGAAAGGAAAGATACTGTCTGCAATCTGCCAAAAAACCCTACCCAAAATAATGTCCAACACTTCTGATAACAAAATTAACCATGAAGTCACTAGACTTCTCCCACTATATCAGCACTGAAATATTCTGAGACAGAGCAAAAAAAAGAGGCCAATCTAATAAAAGGCAAATTGGCAAATACAGATAAATAAGAGTGGAGATTCAGCACAGCCCAGCCGGGCTGGCTGACCACACAAAAACTGAGCTGACCAACAAGAGCAAGTGTGACCATTAGCAAAAAACAAACTTAACTTGAGAAGAATGGAGCAGAGCTGAAGTCCAAGACCTGAGAAGCAGACTGAATCACCAGCAACAGGATAGGGCGTCGGCTGTCTTATATCCAGTCTGATACTCCAGAGATCCAATCATTATCCTCCTCGTCAGGTGGCAGACCATTACCAATTAAACTAACCTCACCACATCCTGTCACCATCAGAGGGAGAACGGAAGGAGAACTCCCAGCTGGTGGAGCAGAAAATGAGTTCATAACACATAAGGTCCTTGTTAAAAGGTTTATCGAGCACTATTTTATTTTTACTACGTGCCTAAAAACTAAGAGGCAGGTAGTTGTTACCTACCTACCTGTTGTGCCTGGCGCTGATCTCTGCCGACACAGAGCTTTCACTGTCTGCTCCTGCCGGCGATTCAGCGGCTTCTCTTCTGCTCTGTTGACAGGGTGTGACTGCCGACATCATGCTCATTGACATCTGACTCCTCACTACCTAGCTACGAGGAGGGAGCTGTCAATCAGCCTGACATGGGGCAGTTATACCCCATCAACAGAGTGGCCCGGAAGAAGAAGAGCTGCTCTCTAGACGTGAGCAGCTGAATCACCGGCAGGAGGGGACAATGACCGCTCTGAGCCAACACCAGACCAAACAGACAGGTTATTGCTTCTGTTATCAGCTACCTGCCTGTTAGTTTTTAGCCTCGTAATAATAAAAAATTGTCCTGAATGAATCCATTAACCCTGGTGGTATATGACCTTCACCCAAGCGTAGTACCGAAGTCACAGATCTCTTTTTATGTTTTTCTCCTATAGTTTTCTAGACATAGCTCATTCTTGGGTAAAGTCCCATGTTTGATGACACTAGTCTTGCACATTTATGTTGTGTCTTGAGTGCACATGTATAACTCATATGTGATCTATTATTAGTCCATAAAAATCATTATAGTTTACTGTGCATTATTAATCAATGTATATAAATCAATGGAAATCTGGAATGTATCGCATATTTCAGTAGTCATAGAAATGCTGCCATATCTGCAGTAAAAAATGTCCTGTTTACAAAAGACAAAAATTAAGCACGATCCTCACGGACAGATAGATTTTCTTTAGTGACGTGAGTTCTAAGTGATGCACAGCCCTACTTGTAGCAACCACACCATTGTAATGACTGGAGGCTGGACTAGAGGAGGAGGCTGCCCAAGCTGTGTTATACCACCTGTGCTGGCAGTGCTGTGCGGGTGGCATCACTGCAGGAAGCCCATGCACATTACTCAGGTAGGGCTGTGTGTGTTGTGCTTTTAATGCTTTTTCTTGGTAGAGAAAATCTCTTTATTCTGTATAATTTCTGTTTGTCATCCAGTCTGTTACAGGTGAGTGTAACTAGATTTGTATTGTGTCCATAAAGGGTGTAGATTCTATAAATGAGATTAACAAAGGATTTACTGCATATTTTTTTTTCTTAGTTTTCAAAACGTGAGAAATCATCCCGCTATAAAAGTTATAAATATATGATGGTCCTGTCTACATCTTGACTGTGTACTCTGCTGCTACATACTTTATACAAGTTTTATATTGTTTTTCTTTTGATCTGTAACTGTTTGACTTCTTTTGTGGACAGTATTAGCACATGACAATTAATGTTAGGGCCCTGAATAGTGAACAACAGTCAATTTTGTTTTGTCATTTAAACTTTTCAAATTTTACATAAAAAGGGAACAGAAAAAATGTAAAAAAAAAACATTTCCCCTTTTTTTATTCTATGAGCAGTGCACAAATTAGCAATTTTATGCGTCGCAGATAATAACTTAATTAGATGATTAGATTAAACTGACTATTTATGCAGAATATTGGATCTATAGGAGTGAGAATCTTCTTGGGTAAGTATTTATGAGTTAATAAATCAGTACTATTAAGCTGAGTGTATCATCCTCAAAATGCATTTTAAATGAGCCACACAGTGATATAGGGACTTACCCCGTATAACCTAATCTTGGTAATCTATCTGTTACGGTACAGTGTCTGAGAAGATATATTTTAATCAATATGCAAATGAGGGAGCTTTGGTGCACCCCTAGCGTGTCCAGCCACACACTTAAGTTGTCTGAGACGTTCTCCCGCCCCGGTTCTTCTCTGCTGATATCACTTCTGACATTTCCAGGTGTATCAGTGTTGCGAGCAGCATCAGCAGAGAGGAATGAGAGGAGAACGTGTCCCCAGCCACTGTATAAGTGCCCGACTGGGCATGCACGCACACAATGGTTCTAGGAAGCAAACACTGTTAATGAGCTGGCGCAATGGTGCATCGAGCTCCTAGCCATGCCAAAAGTGCACTGAAGCCACCTCATTTACATATGAATTAAAAGTTATTTTCTCAAGCACTTTCCCAGGGTCAGGAACAGTGATAGTATGATTTGTATAGGGCTTGTGTACCCTATGTCACTATATAGCTTGTTTAAAAGCATTTTGGGGGTGTCAGATTGCCTTTAAAGCTTTGTATCACATTTTGGTTACTATTCTCAGTAGATTGTCTTATTAGTGTAAGTTCTGTAAGAATAATGATAAAGTAGAAAGATTGGTAATGTAAACTATGGCACTTGCAGTTCTTTAATTTCCCTGTGAATCTAATATTCTCCATTACCTTATTTTGTTTCTTTCTCTCTCAAACATCATGTTGAAAGTGCTGTTTTAACTGCTCTTTTAAAAGCTCATTTGAACTGCAGCTACAGTGGCATGTAGAAATGTGGGCACCCCTGGTCAAAATTGCTGTTATTGTGAACAGTTAAGCAAGTTGAAGATGAAAGGATCTCTAAAAGGGCTAAAGTTAAAGGTGACATATGTCTTATGTGTTTTAGGCAAAAAAAAATCTATTGTCATCTTTTACATTTTAAAAATTACAAAAAAGGAAATGGGCTGATGCAAAAGTTTGGGTACCCTGCATGGTTAGTACCTAGTAGCACCCCTTTTGCAAGTAATCACAGCTTTTAAACACTATTTGTAGCCAGACAATAGTGTTTCAATTCTTGTTTTCATCCATTCTTCCTGGGAACATTCTTCCACTCCTGTGAGATTCTTGGGTAGTCTTGCATGCACTGCTACTTTGAGGTCTAGCCACAGATTTTCAATGATGTTCAGATCAGGGGGCTGTGAGTGCCATTGTAAAACCTTCAGCTTGCACCTTTTGAGGTAGTCTAGTGTGGATTTTGAAGAAATTTGTAGAAGCCATCCTTTTTTCAACTTCAGCTTTTTTACAGTTGGTGCTATGTTTGTATCAAGAATTTGTTGAAATTTAATTGTATCCATTCTTCCCTATGTCCATGAAATGTTTCCTGTGCCATTAGCTGCAACACATCCCCAAAGCATGATTGATCCACCCCCATGCTTAATGGTTGGTGAGATGCTGTTTTCCTGAAATTCTGTGGCCTTTCTCTCCATACATACCTTTGATTATTGTGGCCAAAGAGTTGTATTTTGACCTCATCGGTCGACAGGACTTGTTTCCAAAATGCATCAGGCTTGTTTAGAAGTTATTTTGCATATCTCTGATGCTGAATTTCATAGTGAGGACGCAGGAGAGGTTTTCTTATGATGACTGTTCCATGAAGGCCATATTTGTGCAGGTGTCTCTGAACAGTAGAACAATGTATCACAACTCCAGAGTCTACTAAATCTTTCTGAAGGCTTTTTGCAGTTAAGTGAGGGTTATGACTTGCCTCTCTAGCAATCCTACGAGAAGTTCTCACTGAGTTTTTGCTTGGACTTCCAGACCTTATCTTGACCTCCACTGTTCCTGTTAACTGCAATTTCTTAATTACATTTCGAACTGAGGAAAGGGCAACTTAAAAATGCTTTTCTATCTTCTTACAGCCTTCTCCTGCTTTGTGGACCTCCACCATTTTCATTTTCAGAGTGCTAGGCAGCTGCTTAGAAGAACCCATGGCTGCTGGTTTTGGCACAAAGTTAGAAGAGACTGGGTTTTTATAAAGCTGGGAAAATTGCATCACTGACCTTTCCTAATGATGATAATGAGCAAGCCATAACCCTAACAGGTTAATTAAGATCTTAAACCTTGGTCAAAGGTATCTGAGGACACAATTATCCAATCATGCCAAACTTTTGCCCCAGACCAATTTTCCTTTTTTTAAAGTTTAAAATGTAAAAGAGGAATATACTGTATATATATGTATATATATATATATATATATATTTGAGAGAGAAGAAAAAAAAATAAGGTAATGGAGTATATCACAAGGATTCATAACTTTGCAAAGGCTGATCAATATTTAACCCCTTAATGTCCAATGACGGACACAGTCTCCGGCGCTGAGCCCGCATCAAAGCCGGGACATGTCAGCTGTTATGAATCGCCGTCCGCCTGCGCCTATTAACTAGTTAAATCCCGCTGTCAAAGCTGATAGCGGGCATTTAAATAGCATTTCCGGCCGCCGACCCCTGTCATGTGAGCGGGGGTCGGCGTCATGTTGCCTGGACAACCAGAGGTCTCTATGAGACCTCTATGGTTGCTCCAGGCATATGGCTTTCAGCGCCACCCGGTGGTCGGCGCTGAAAGCACAGGAATAAATTTGCTACATATGGGCGATCTGCTCATCGCCCATATGTAGCAGAGCCGATCGGGTTGCGCATGCTTCTAGCCTCCTATGGAGGCTATTGAAGCATGCCAAAAGTAAAAGAAAAAAAATGTTTAAAAATAAAAAAAAATTAAAGAAAACCTAAAAGTTCAAATCACCCCCCTTTCGCCCCAATCAAAATAAAACAGTAAAAAAAAAATCCCACATACACATATTAGGTATCGCCGCGTTGAGAATCGCCCGATCAATCAATAAAAAAAGCATTAACTCGATCGCTAAACGACGTAGCAATAAAAAAATTAAAAACGTCAGAATTACGTTTTTTTGGTCGCCAAGACATTGCATTAAAATGCAATAACGGGCGATCAAAAGAATGTATCTGCACAAAAGTGGTATCATTAAAAGCATCAGCCTGGAAAAAATAAGCCCTCACCCGACCCGAGATCACGAAAAATGGAGACGCTACGGGTCTCGGAAAATTGCGCAAATTTTTTTTTTAGCAAACTTTGGAATTTTTTTTCACCACTTAGATAAAAGAGGACATAGACATGTTTGATGTCTATGAACTCGTAATGATCTGGAGAATCATAATGGCAGGTTAGATTTAGCATCTAGTGAACCTAGCAAAAAAGCCAAGCAAAAAACAAGTGTGGGATTGCACTTTTTTTGCAATTTCACCGCACTTGGAATTTTTTTCCCCTTTTCGAGTACATGACATGGTAAAACCAATGGTGTCATTTAAAAGTACAACTCGTCCCGCAAAAAATAAGCCCTCACATGGCCATATAGATGTAAAAATAAAAAAGTTATGGCTCTGGAAAGAAGGGGAGCGAAAAACGAATACGAAAAATTGAAAAAAGCTCCTGTCATTAAGGGGTTAAAGGGGTTGGTCATGATTTTGTGTGTACATTTGCTATTATATAGATTTTTATAGGTTCTTCTCCTGCACTTATTAGTGCAGCTTTCTTCACAGACTGCACAGCTCTCCTGCCAATAAAATGGCTTCTGGTGGAGGAGCATGTGACCGGAGCAGTCCATCAGCCTAGTCCGATTTAAAAGCAGGTGTCCCAGATGAAGTGTTTTTCAATTAGAGGAGGCTAATGGACTTATCTAGTCTCATGTCCTCCCATCACTTGCCATTGTATGGAATTAAAGCGAACCTGTAGCAGGATTTTGCTCAGTAACCTACAGACAGTGTCAGGTTGGCGCTTTTATACTGATGAAAATGATACCTTGGTTGATGAAATCCGTCTTGCGGTTGCTGTTTAGTCTGTATTTGTAGTTTGCAGTTAATGAGATTTTCATGCTTGGGGTGGCCCGTGGGTGGGGCTGTGGGTGGGACTATGTGGTGCTCTGCTTACATATACATCTGTATGGGCTTATGATATATAATATTTTGCCATTTTGCTGCAGCCACATTTTTTTTCTCCAGCAAAATGGCGGCAGAGGCGCAGGCGCAGTAGCATCTATTGCTTGCATCGGCTTCATTTTGAAGACATTATTTTTTTTTACCCTACAATATTATATGCATAATGAGATACATATACGATGCATGCTGCTGTGCAGCCGTCGCCATTTTACTGAATGTAAATTTATCTTCCCCCTAACCTCACCATATGATATGCATTATGTAAAATAGGAGGTAGGTCACCGAAGGATCACAATTGCTACTTCTTCAATTTGCGTACTCTTATAGCTTGTCCTACTTGGTGTTGCATTTTCAATGTTGAGAAACACACACACACATATATATATATATATATATATATATATATATATATATATATATATATACACAACTGTGGCAAAAATTAAGAGACCACCACATCAGATCCCTGTCATGGCCAGCTCATTCTCCAGACCTGAACCCCATTGAAAACCTCTGGAATGTAATCAAGAGGATGATGGATAGTCACAAGCTATCAAAGAAGAAATGCTTACATTTTTGTTCCAGAAGCAGTGTGATAGACTGGTGGAAAGCATACCAAGATGCATGAAAGCTGTGATTAAAAATCACGGTTATTCCACAAAATATTGATTTCTGAACTCTTCCTGAGTTAAAACATTAGTATTGTTGGTTCTAAATGATTAAGAACTTGTTTTCTTTGCATTATTTGAGGTCTGAAAGCACTGGGTTTTTTTTTTTTTTTTTTTTAATTTTGACCATTTCTCCTTTTCAGAAAAAACAAACAAAATATATTGCTTGGAAATTCGGAGACATGTTGTCAGAAGTTTATAGACTAAAAGAACAATTTACATTTTACTCAAAAATATGCCTATAAAGAGAAAAATCAGACAAACTGAACATTTGGAAGTGGTCTCTTAATTTTTTCCAGAGCTGTATATCCCAAATGCAAAAAAAGTTGGGACACTGTGATGTGTAAAGATAACAAAAATGAATTTATTACGAAATTTTGGGGAATTTATGATTCAACGTGAAATACAGAACCTCTATTGATGGTAAGCTGGAGAATATATGATGCTGGTTTGAGCTATGGTATATATCTAATAACCCTGCCACATTGTATACTATTTTCATTATTCATATTTGTATGGTATTTTCTCGGCTTTCTGAGTAATAATTATGGATATTAATAGGTAATTTATAAATACTTTTTTTTTTTTTTTAAAGATGGGCGTATTTTTCATTGTAAGCTCTCGATCTGCAGTTTCCAGGGTCTGAGCGCAAACTGTAGCTGTTGTCACACTGTAGAACTGTTGTGGAATACTGCAAAATTTACATGTTTATATAGCTGCGCTCGTACAGCCAATGGCTGATGCATGCTTCCCACGGTTTGGGCAGCGTGGTTCACCCGTCAGGTTCCCTTTAGATATCAGCCTTGTTTGATTATTCTTTCCAATGAAAAAGGGTGAAGGTTTAGAAGCCATTTTGTAAAGATAGCAAAAATTCCACAGAACCTTATTTATAGTTACAGTATATTCATTAAAAACCCAAAAGCAGAAGAACAGATGAAGAAAATTTTTCACTGAGTAATGTAGAACTTACAGAAAAAATAATCGCTGTTCTGAAGTGTTAAAGTTCATCATCACGAGTTTATAAAACATTTAGTGGGGAATTTTTTTGAATTTTTTTCAGTGTGATGAAAGGTGTTTTGAAGTTATACAATGATTGCTTTTTGTAACTTTTGGAGAAATTAAATGGATTATTTGCAACTGAAAAAAATCAATCAAAATGAAAAAAATGGCTGTCCACCCGATCTATCAAACTTCCTATGTGGAAGTTTATCATGGCTGGGACACAGCAGCAGGTGCCTGGTAGTTTGACTCCGCCCTCCTGTGATAAGCAGCTCACTGTCTATAGTCATTGTATATATAAAGCCTGGTGTGGGTGGAGTTAGCTTTCTCAGCTCTGCTGCATTACTAAATCTAAAAGCTCTGATTGTTTCAGAACTGCTGCACCCAGTAATCTAAGTGATAAATCATTGGATTCAGGGTCTCGTTGCCAACTTCATGCTGCTCTCAGATGAGGTAGCAAAGACCTTTTTTGCCACTATATTCCCACTTGTAAAATAAAAATACCCTATACTCATCTCCTATCCCATCACCATTCCAGTGATATCACTGTTGAGTTTCCCGAGGTTCACGTGGTATTGTTATGCCACATGAGCCCTTCAGCCAATCAGGGGTTACTAATGGGCGGCAGTGCTCACACCTCCCCCACATTTGGAGCTTTGTTTGAAGGAAGTGAGAATACAACATCTCAATAGCGACCGCTGATTAGCGGGAGTTTTCACATGCCACAACAATGTTACGCTATCCTCTTGAGACATGTTGCCAGCATCACTGGAACAGCCATGGCGCGGGAGATGATTATAGGATATCTTTATTTTACAAGGGGGGATATACAGTAGTGCTTTAGAAAGGGTTGTCTTACTAGTGGACAATCCCGTTAACATTCTCACACACAGGGCACTAAGAGAAGCAAATAGCCGAAAACTAAAATATAGTTATTTTATTACCCATGTATGGATCAGCTATGCACAGTCATTCATAGCTGTTAGCTTCTTCTATCCTCAGATTATTGGAAAATTCAACAGATTTAGCCAGAATGAAGAGTCACAGGAGTCGGATGCTGGACAGCTCCCGGTCTCTCTACTCCAGCATGTCTCGTAGTATCGAATTGTCTCTGGATGAATTAGTAAGTTTTATGTATTGTGTTTTTAATTGTGAAATTTACCTCTTATATTGCACGTTTTATAGTGTCCTCTCCTTCTTCAGGATGCTGTCAAATATATTCAAGAGAACTTTAAGAAGAGAGAATGTGTGACATATACCAAGGATTCAAAATCGCAGTAAGCAACAGAACCTCAGATTTAGTAATAGTAAAAAAATATATATTTCTTAAAGGGGTTTTCCAATTTCCTTATCTCTCGGCTATTGTTTTTTTAAAAAAATCAAAACAAACAAATAAACTATGCTTTACTCTCCTGAGTCCCAGCCACTGCTGACGTCTGTTATTATATGCAGTGCGTTTTTGCGATTTCGTTTTTTTCTCCCCTTATTTCTAGAGCCATAACTATTTTATTTTTCGGTTCTCATAGCTGTGTGAGGACTTGTGCCCCATGATCACTTCACCGGCGCACAGCATGCCCCCTGCCGGTGAGCTGTCAATGCCGCTGTCACAGATTGATTGGATCAGCCATCATCTGTCCACAAAGATGCGGGATCAGCTTGCGATCATGCATCAGCGTCAGGGAGACAACATTTGACGTACCCTGTATGTCATATGTCGTGAACAGAATAAATGCACATATACTTTTTTTCAACATGGTTCAGATGCACTTTCAGATTCTGCTGTTTTCCTCTTCAGCATCAGAGAATGGCAGTGGCTCTAAAGCGGCCAGTTTGGGAGCTAACAGTGCACTCCAGTAAGCCGGCTACCTTTATGGCAGTGCTTAAAAGAGCTTGTAAGCACTGCTCATGTTTGGCCAATAACAGACAAAACAGAATATGAAAACATTCAATTTAGAAATGTGATGAATATATCACATGGCAGGTGTTGTAATAACCTATTAGTGGTATAATAACCTTCTAACCTACTTTAGTCTAGGCAATGAAAATGTTATTCCTTTATGGTTATTTGTATTGTTAAATGGAAATAGACCTCTGCTGGCAAATGAATATGCTAAGAGTATAACCCAATCTAATCATTGCAGGGATAGTATATGTAAGTGCGGATATAGCAAGATACAGCACATTGAAGGCACACAGGTCAACACAAGCGATAAATGGAATTACAAGAAGCATACAAAGGAGCTTCCCACTGATGCCTATGGAGATATTCAGTTTGATGCATTTGGGAGAAGAGGAAAGGTAGGTCTATATTAAAGGGAACTTCTCGGATCCCCTGACAGTTCTTATCCGATACTATAGTGGCATGCATTGTCACCTACCATGTCGCAGATTATATGGAGACTGTTAATCACACCAGGAAGGTGTCATTAAAGAATTTGAGGCAGGACTGGTCCAGAGAACAAAATGCCCCACTGGACTAGTCCTGCTTCATTAGCATTTAGAAAGCATCAGAACAAAAACACATTTAGGCTATGTGCCCACGTTGCGTGTTAAAACGCAGACTAAAAAACGGACTCCTTCCCAGAAATCGCACGTTTTTTTCAGCGCGATTTCACCTCGATTCTGGTCGCGATTTTGCCGCAATTTTCTCAAGCGCTTTCCAAGCGATTTGAAGCATCGCTTGGAAAGTGATTGACAGGTTGGTCACACTCGTCAAACATAGTGTTTGACAAGTGTGAGCAGCTTTTTACTATTGAGGCCGCCTATGCGGCATCAATAGTAAAAGATAAAATGTTAAAAATGATAAAAAAATAAAAAATCGGGGTATATTTACCTTCCGACGTCCCGCGCTGCCATCCCGGGCATCAGCGTTCCCAGTAATGCCTTGCGAGACCTGTGATGACGTTGGTCTCGCGTTACTATAGCGATCTCACGAGACTGCTAGAGTCACGCGAGACCACGTCATCACAGGACCTTGCCGCAAGGCATTACTGGGAACGCTTAGGCCTGGAATGCAGCGCGGGACGTCAGAAGGTAAATATACCCCGATTTTTTATTCTTTTTTTACAGGGGTATGGTACCCAGGGCCTGGAGGACAGTCTCCTCTCCTCCACACCGTGGGTACCAACCGCACATGAGACGCTTAACTTCCCGCATGGTGGGCATAGCCACATGCGGGAAGTAAGCGATTCTCATGCATTTCTATGGGTGCGGAATCTCGGCAATTCTTTGCGATTCCGCACAAAAGAATGAGCATGCTGCGATTTTTTCCGCAATGTGATTCCGCCACGGAAAAAAGTGCAGCATTACCACAGCATGTGCGGAATGCCATAGGAATGCATGGGGTGCGTTCTGTACACGATTTTTAAACGTTTTCGCAGCGTTTTCATGCCAAAAATCACGGCAAAAACGATTAAAAATTGCATCGTGGGCACACAGCCTTAGAAGGGAACCTGTCAGGTCCGAAAACGCTATTAACGCTTAGATATGAGGTCAATCTGCAGATTAATAGCGTTACGAAGATACACCGAATGCCCGCATGCCATACTGAAAGTGTGGCACCTGTGAGAAACTTTATTTCTCCTAGGAGCCGCCGGCTTTTAGTTCCGCAGGTGTGCAATTAGAGTCACTGTTCACAGCACTGAGAGCGGCGGTTGTAACCGCAAGCCCAGGAGGAAGGTATACCGCAATAGCTAGTGCCAGAGGAACAGCTCAAAGACAACAAGAAGAATCAGGGTACTCACTGAGAACAAGACGGAGCAGAGCAGCCGCAGCGAGACACAGGGTCCTGGAAGAGGCAGTGTTCACAGAGGGTGTGAGATCCTGGACAAAGCAGAGCACACACTGGAAAACGTACAGGGACAGAGCAGAGCACGCACTGGCAGGCGTACAAGGACGGTGCAGAGCAGAGCATGCACTGGAAAGCATACAGGGACAGAGCAGAGCACGTACTGGAAGCGTACAGGAACAGAGCGGAGCAGCGCACGCACTGGAAGCATACAGGGACCTGGGACAGCACCTACACAGGCAAGTGCAGGAAATAATAATCAGGCGCCGAGGAACAGCCAAAGTCGCATGATATCGGGCGCCCGGCGAGATCACTTCCGGGTCAGGACTCTAGCAGAAGCCTAGTGCACCCAGCAAGTGCGCGGCCAAGGCCTAAGAGTGCACATGTGTGGACAGTGAGGGACCTGGGGAGACTGCAAGTCTGGGAGCATAGAGACAGCGCGGCGCGCCCCGATCCCAGCAGCCTGTCGGGAGACAGGAGCACGGAGAGTCCAGGTGGACATGGCAGTAATTGTACCCCCCCTTATGCCCCTCCTTCTTATGGCTGAAGAGGAACCTCTCAAGAATATGGGGGACATGAATGTTCTCTCGGGGCTCCCAAGATCTCTCCTCAGGACCGAAATCCCTTCAGTCAATCAACAAGGTTCTCCCTCTAGCCCTTTTCAAGGCCAATATATATTTTACCTCAAAGACATCCCCGGTGTTAATGGATGGAGGAGAGTGACTGGATGTGGCCTGGAAGCGATTGAGAACCACAGGTTTAAGGAGAGATACATGGAAGGTGTTGGGAATATAAAGCGAGGCAGGCAACCTCAGTTTGTAGATAACATCATTGACTTGCTCAGGACTTCAAAAAGGCCGATGTAGCAGGGACCCAATTTGTAGGACGGAATCTTGAGACTGATATACTTGGACGCAAGCTAAATCCTCTCACCAGGAAGACACATAGGGGAATCCAAGCGTCTCTTATCTGAGTATCTCTTCATCTTGCCGGAAGCCCTCTCAAGCGCATCCTTAGTCTCCCTCCAGATCAGAGAAAACTCCATCAACATAGAGTTAGCTGCTGGCATGCCTGAGACAAGGGAAACTGGAAGAGGCATGTTGGGGTGTTGAGCAAAAATTATGTAGAACGGAGACTTGGTAGAAGATTCGCTGGGATGATTGTTATATGCAATCTCTGCCCAGAGAAGAAGGCTGAGCCAGTCGTCCTGATGGACATTAGTAAAGTGCTGAAGGTAAGACATCAGGACCTGGTTCATCAGGACCTGGTTCATTCTACCTGGCCGTTAGTCTGAGGGTGATAGGCCGAGGAAAAATCCAGAGTTACCTTCATGAGTTTGCACAGAGCTCTCCAAAAGTGAGAAGTAAATTGTACACCTCTATTGGATACTATGTGTAGAGGGAAACCATGAAACTTGAAAATGTGATTAATGAAGACCTTTGCCAACTCTGGAGCAGAAGGTAAGCCAGGTAGAGGAACAAAATGAGCCATTTTTGAAAAATGGTCCAGAACCACCAAAATAACGGTACAATATGAGGAGAGTGGCAGATCAGTAATAAAATTCGTGGCAATGTGTTGCCAGGGGGCCAAAGGTACTGGAAGGGGATGCAGGAGCCCTGAGGGAAGTTGCCTTGGAGTCTTGTTCTTGGCGCAGGACAGGCAAGAGGCTGTAAAATCCTCCACATCTTGACAGAGGGAAGGCCACCAGTAGCAGCAAGAGATGAGAGAAAGTGTCATGATCCAGGACGGGATTTCGCTTTGACCCGTCCTGGTTAGACTATGGGTTAATTGTGCTGCCTCTCTCTGGCAGCAGGAGGCTATTTAGTGCTCACTGGACCTGGGTCCGGTGTCAGTTATACTTCTGCCCTCGGCTGAGTTAAGTGACCTCTTGTATACGTGTGCCTTGTGCCTGATATCTTGCTTGCTTGTTCGGTTGTGATCTGGTTCTGTCCCTGTTACGAGTTCTGCCTGACCCTCTTGTACTGCGCTACCTCTCGTGTATGACTCTCTGCTTGTGACCCGATTTCTCTCTGCTCGTCCCCTTGGTACCACGTCGCCCTCTTGTGTATGACCTTTGGCTCTGTCTGACTACCCGTCTGTTTGTCCCTCCTGTACCTCGTTTGCCCGTACTGCTGTTACCTCTGTTTTGCCTGACTCTGAGTTGTTGTATGGTGTCCTGTCCTATCTGAATACAGGACGCTAAGCCCCGCCCCCTTGCAGTCACATGACCATAGGTCCCGTGCAGACTATTCAGTTTCAGTGTCCGCAGGTCCTATGCCTCTTTACTTTCCAGCGCTGACTGGACCCTGACACTATTAGCCTGAAGCACGCATGGTCACCTCTGCTGCCCTGCTCCACAGGTATCTTTTAGCACTGCTTCTGTACTCAGGACACGCGCACTGGCTCTATGAGCAAGTGCAGTGCGGTCTCTCTGACATTATAACTGACCCATACCATTTTTTTTTTTCTCTGCTCCCATTCACCTGTGTGTGTGATGGATCCTATGCACACTCTTTCTGAACAGGTTAAGCATCTGACGCAGATGTCTCAGAAACTCTTTGGAGAACAAAGAGTCCTGGCTCAGTCTCAGCAGCTGATCGCCGACACTGTGCAGGGGGTTCTTTCATTGGGGGCTCGGGATGTTACATTAATTTCCCCTGAGTCTCCAGTGAAGTTACCAGATACCTTTTCTGGAGATAAAAATGACTTCAAAGTTTTCAAGGAAGGCTGTAAGCTTTTTTTTTTCCTTAAGACCACACTCTTCTGGGGATGAAAGTCAGAGAGTGGGGGTCATTATGTCTCTGTTAAGGGGAGCCCCCCAAGCTTGGGCTTTCTCCCTTCCTACCACGGCCCCTGAGCGTTTGACTGTGGATGCATTTTTTGAGGCCCTGGGGCATATTTATGATGAGCCTGATCGGGTGCGTATGGCTGAGGACAGGCTGATGAATGTTTGCCAGGGGAAACACTCAGCCGAGTGGTTTTGCTCAGAGTTCAGACGCTGGGCTGTTGAGGTCTGCTGGAACGACGCCGCTCTCCGGGGGTTGTTCCGTAGAGGCCTGTCTGAGCATCTGAAAGACGCCTTGGCTCTCCACCCCCCACCTGATGCCCTGGAGGAAGCTATGACACAGGCCGTCCGAATGGATCGCAGGTTACGGGCAAGAGGAGTGATACAAACCGAGACATCATTATTCTCCCAAGGAAGGAGAGCCAGTTCTTCATTGAAAATCACGGAGCTGGGAACCATCAACCTTAAGGAGGAAGAAAGGAGACAACAGCACGTGAGAAAATGCTGTGTTCACAGTGGCGAGTCTGGACATTGGAAAAAGGATTGCCCCTCCCGGCCACTAACCAACAAGCGACTGAGCCCGGGTGATTATCGTGGAGGTCACCCAGGCTCTCAGGTACCCTTTTCTGCATTTTCTAAAATGTCATTTCAAGTGGAACTTTGTTGTGGGGGTGTCTCCACATCCACTTCTGCCTTCGTGGATTGCGGTTCATCATTGAACTTTATTGACTCTGACTTGGTGGCCAGGTGTAAGTTAGGGACAGTTAGGTTGGAAACTCCGATTCACCTTGTTGCTATTGACAAAACACCACTGGTTAAGAATGACATTGTGTTTTGTACTGAAGAGTTTCTCCTTAAAGTGAGTTCCTTACACCAGGAAAGTATTTCATGTTTTGTAATGAACAACCTGCCTGCGGGACTGGTGTTGGGGTTCCCCTGGTTACAGCTGCATAATCCTGTGATTAATTGGGAATCTCGGGATATTGTTAAATGGGGTCCCTATTGCTCTGAGAAATGTCTTGTTTCTGTGTCTGTGTCGTCCGTGGGTCTAGAAGGCATTCCGGAGTGCCTGATAGATTATACTGACGTTTTCTCCGAAAAAGAGGCTGAGGTTTTACCACCACACCGCCCATTTGATTGTGCCATTGACCTGTTTCCAGGTGCTAAATTGCCCAAAGCCCACCTGTATAACCTCTCGGGTCCGGAACGGGCTGCGATGAAGGAATATATATCCGAGAGCCTCCGTAAGGGACATATTCGTCCTTCTGTTTCTCCTGTGGCGGCAGGGTTCTTTTTTGTAAAAAAAAAAGACGGTGGTTTGCGCCCATGCCTCGATTTTCGTGAGTTAAATAAAATAACTGTGAGGAATACTTATCCCCTTCCACTTATTCCTGATTTATACAATCAGTTGACCGGAGCTAAGTGGTTTTCGAAATTAGATCTACGGGGAGCGTATAACCTTATCAGAGTCCGGGACGGAGATGAGTGGAAGACAGCTTTTCTCACTACTGAAGGGTTGTTTGAAAATTTGGTCATGCCCTTCGGCCTGACCAACGCTCCAGCGATCTTCCAAAATTTCATAAATCATGTGTTCTCCGATTTGATTGGACATTTTATGGTGGTGTATTTGGATGACATTTTAATCTACTCGCCTGATAAACAGACTCACATTGGTCATGTTCGGGCAGTTCTCCAAAGGCTCAGGGAGAACTGTCTGTTTGCTAAACTTGAAAAATGTTTATTTTTTGTTCAGGAACTGTCCTTTCTGGGGTTCATCGTGTCTGCTGAAGGGTATCGCATGGATCCTAATAAGGTGCAGGCCATTCTCGAGTGGGTTCAACCGTGTGATTTGAAGGGTCTGCAACGTTTCCTAGGGTTTGCTAATTATTATCGGAAATTTATAAGGGGGTTCTCACAGGTGGTTAAACCCCTCACAGACATGACTCAAAAGGGGGCCGATATCAAGAATTGGTCAACCGCAGCGGTAGCGGCATTTCAGTTTTTGAAAAAATGTTTCATGTCGGCCCCGGTTCTTATCCAACCGGACCCCTCTGAACCATTTATTGTTGAGGTAGACGCCTCAGAGGTGGGGGTGGGGGCGGTATTGTCCCAGGGACCCGCCACTTTGACCAATTTAAGACCTTGCGCCTTTTTCTCAAAGAAGTTCTCCCCTGCGGAGAGAAACTATGATGTGGGGAATCGGGAACTTCTGGCCGTAAAATTGGCTTTTGCAGAATGGAGGCATTTTTTGGAGGGGGCTGTTCATCCTATAACGGTAATCACGGACCACAAAAACCTAGCTTACATTGAGTCAGCTAAAAGGTTGACTCCCAGACAGGCTAGATGGTCACTTTTTTTTTCCTGATTCAACTTCTCGATCACTTTTCGACCAGGATCCAAGAATATCAGAGCGGATGCATTGTCATGCAGTCTTGATCCGGTGTCCCCCCCGGAACCTCCATCCTCCATTCTTCAGCCTGGGGTGGTGGTGGCAGAGGTTTCTAATGTGTTGGAACGGGAGATTCAAGAAGCCCAGGCTCTTGCACCTCCAGCTAAGCCGTTGGATAAACTTTTTGTGCCAGCTCAGTTTCGTCTCAAGGTCCTCCAGGAGTTCCATGACTCAGTTCTGGGTGGACATCCAGGGATCTCAGCGACCCGGAAGGCCATTGCTAGAATATTCTGGTGGTCTTCTTTAGCCTCTGATGTTGGGGAGTATGTGTCTGCGTGTGAGGTTTGTGCCCGTGCGAAAACTCCCCATAACCGGCCGGCCGGGGAATTGGTACCACTGCCAATTCCTGAGAGACCATGGACTCATCTGTCCATGGATTTCATCACCAACCTTCCCCCTTCCAAGGGTAATACCGTGGTCTGGGTCGTAGTGGACATTTTTAGTAAGCAGGCACATTTTGTACCTAATGCGGAAACATTGTCAAGATTGTTTTTGGAGCATGTGGTGCGGTTGCATGGGGTACCTCTGAATGTGGTGTCTGATAGGGGAGTACAATTTGTGTCCAGATTTTGGAGAGCTTTTTGTAGGAGGTTGGGTATTGGTCTGTCCTTTTCATCCGCCTACCATCCAGAGACTAATGGGCAGACTGAGCGGACCAATCAGTCTCTGGAGCAAATTCTGCGTTGTTTGACCTCAGCCCGACAGGATGATTGGTGTTCTGTGTTACCATTGGCTGAGTTTGCATTTAACAACCGCACTAACCAGTCTACGGGTACATCTCCTTTTTTTTGCAATTATGGGTTTCATCCTCATTTTGGAGAATTTTCCCGCTTGAATTCTGGGTGTCCTGGGGCAGACGAGACGATCCAGCGGTTGGGGGAGGTATGGCGGGAGGTCCAGAATAACATTACGAAGGCCCAGGACAAATTTAAATTTTTTGCGGACAAAAAATGATCCTTGGGTCCAGTGTTTCAGGTCGGAGATAAGGTATGGTTATCCACCAAAAATATAAGGCTCAAGGTCCCCTCTGCGAAGCTTGGACCCAAGTTTATAGGTCCCTATGTAATTACCGAAGCAGTTAACCCGGTGGCTTTTCGGTTGAGTCTTCCGCCATCTCTAAGGATCCCTAATGTTTTCCATAAGGCCCTTTTGAAACCTGTGAGGTCCAGTGGGGAGGGATCATCATCTTCCCCGACACCGGTTCTGGTAGATGGGCAGGCTGAGTAAGAGGTGGAACGAATTGTCGACTCCAGGTTGGTCCGTCGCGCCCTTCAGTATCTGATACATTGGAAGGGCTACGGTCCTGAGGAACGCTCGTGGGTTCCTGCTCGATCAGTTCATGCGGATCGGTTGATCCGAGCCTTTCACGCCAAGTACCCTGAGAGACCTGGGGGTCCGGTGGCCCCCCATTGAGAGGAGGGTACTGTCATGATCCAGGACGGGATTTCGCTTTGACCCGTCCTGGTTAGACTATGGGTTAATTGTGCTGCCTCTCTCTGGCAGCAGGAGGCTATTTAGCGCTCACTGGACCTGGGTCCGGTGTCAGTTATACTCCTGCCCTCGGCTGAGTTAAGTGACCTCTTGTATACGTGTGCCTTGTGCCTGATATCTTGCTTGCTTGTTCGGTTGTGATCTGGTTCTGTCCCTGTTACGAGTTCTGCCTGACCCTCTTGTACTGCGCTACCTCTCGTGTATGACTCTCTGCTTGTGACCCGATTTCTCTCTGCTCGTCCCCTTGGTACCACGTCGCCCTCTTGTGTATGACCTTTGGCTCTGTCTGACTACCCGTCTGTTTGTCCCTCCTGTACCTCGTTTGCCCGTACTGCTGTTACCTCTGTTTTGCCTGACTCTGAGTTGTTGTATGGTGCCCTGTCCTATCTGAATACAGGACGCTAAGCCCCGCCCCCTTGCAGTCACATGACCATAGGTCCCGTGCAGACTATTCAGTTTCAGTGTCCGCAGGTCCTATGCCTCTTTACTTTCCAGCGCTGACTGGACCCTGACATTATTAGCCTGAAGCACGCATGGTCACCTCTGCTGCCCTGCTCCACAGGTATCTTATAGCACTGCTTCTGTACTCAGGACACGCGCACTGGCTCTATGAGCAAGTGCAGTGCGGTGTCTCTGACAGAAAGAGTCTTCTTAATTCCAGCATGGCCAGCCAATTTAGAGGAATGACTCCAGCAAAGTATCCTGACCCTGTCGTTCTCTGCCACGAACGTCTTACCCGGTGGTGGTGTGATAACCCTGAGTTGGGCCACGGTGATTACCCTAGAAGGGTCGATGATGTGAGAAGGATCCTCCTCAGTATCCTCCGATTGGAAGGACCTGGAGAGAGCGTCTGCCTTAGTGTTCTTGATGCCTGGCTGAAAGTGGAGTTCGAAGTCAAACCGAGCGAAGAACAGGGACCATCTAGCTTGTCGAGCGTTAAGCCTTTGCGCGGACTGAATGTACACCAGATTTTTGTGGTCGGTGTAAACAATAAAAGGATGTATGGCTCCTTTGAGAAGATACCGCCACTCCTCCATTGCCAACATAATGGCCAAAACTCCCTGTCCCCGATGGAATAGTTGTGTTCTGAAATGGAGAATGCTTTGGAGAAGAAACCGCAAGTGACTAATTGACCCGAAGAAGACTTCTGGGAGAGAACAGCACCGACACCCATGGACGAGGCGTCCACCTCAAGAATGAATGGCTTGCTAGCCACAGGACGATGCAATATAGGAGCCTCTGCAAACCTCTGCTTCAAGGTCAAGAAAGCCTCTTCCGCCTCAGACGACCAGGCTTTGGGATTGGATCCTTTGCGGGTGAGAGAGGAGATTGGCTTAGTCAGTGACGAGAAGTGAGAAATAAATTGTCGGTAATAATTCACAAATCAGGAAAGCGTTGAATGGCCTTAATCCCCTGAGGATGTGGCCAGATTCATCTTTAGACCGGAATCGGAGATAACATAACCTAGAAAAGGTAAATAAGTCTGTTCGAAAACTCACTTCTCGAACCTGGCGTAAAACTGATTCTCTCATATTCGCAGCAATACCTGGCGAACATTCCTTCTGTGGGTGGACAAGTCCAGAGAAAAAAAACAGAATGTCATCCAGGTAAACCACCACGGAGGAGTATAACAGATTACGGAAGATGACATTAACTAACTCTTGAAAACCGCAGGAGTGTTGCAGAGACCGAAGGGTATAACTAAATACTTGTAATGGCCGTCTCGCGTGTTAAATGCGGTCTTCAGCTCATCCCTGGAGCGAATTTGGACTAGGTTGCAGGCCCTGCGAAGGTCAAGCTTAGTGAAGATTCTTGCTCCTCACAGACGATCAAAGAGCTCAGCGATGAGCGGCAGTGGGTACTTGTTCTTTACGGTAATCTCATTGAGACCTCTGTAGTCAATACAAGGATGAAGTGAGCCGTCTTTCTTTTTGACAAAGAAGAATCCAGCGCCTGTGAAGAGGACTTTCAGATAAAGCCTTTGGACAGATTCTCCTGAATATACTCCGACATGGCTTGCATCTCTGCTGGGGATAGAGGATAGATTCTACCCCTGGGGGGTGTAGAGCTAGGAAAGAGTTCAATTGGGCAGTCGTTTGGCTGATGTGGAGGAAGACTCTCCACCTCTCTCTTGCAGAAGACATCCGCGAATGGCCAATAAGCCGCTGGTAATCCGACAGGAGCAGAGACGGGTCGAGACAATCTGAATGGATGAACCGGTAACAGGCGACGATCATGGCAGTGCGGACCCCAACGTAGAACGTCCCCCGAGCGCCAGTCAAGGATAGGTTCATGTGCCCTCAGCCAGGGTAGCCCGAGAAGAATTGCAGGGGACAAATTGGGCAGGACGTAGAATGCAATTCTATCGCGATGCAGGGCTCCCACTCGCAGCTCCACCTCCCCCGTAACCTTCATGATGGTTTCACGCAATGGCCTTCCATCTACTGAGGAAATAAGCCGTAGTTCCTCCAGAACTCTGACCATAATCCGATGCTAACTAACCTCCTCAAGACTTATGAAGTTGCCTGCCACATCCGAATCCACGTACGCCAACTCAAAGTAGCACCTATTCTCAAAAATTACTTGGACAGACATGGTTAATGGTAGAGAGGAGGCACACACACCTAGAGAGGCCTCTCCTACCTGACCTAGGTGGAGGAGTTTCCTGGCCTCTCGGGGCAAGAACGGAGGAAATGTGAAACACTACCACAGTACAAACAAAGGCTTTGCGCGACCCTCTCTTTCTGACGCAGATCCGCCATTTTGACCCGATCCACCTGCATAGGTTCAGGTGCGGGAACGGAAAGGGATTCCGAAGACCGTAGGATGGGAGGCCTATGGGTGGCGGAAACCGGACAATGGTACCTTCTCTCTTGAGCGGGCTCTCGAGAACGCTGCTGGAAGCGTAAATCAATAAGTGTGGCCAGGGAAAATAAATCCTCTAGGGAGGTAGGAGTATCCCAACCCGCAAGTTTGTTCTTAATTCGGCCCGACAACCCTTGCCAGAACGCACTGACTAGCGCCTCGTTACTCCACCCCAGTTCCGAGGACAGAGTACAAAAACGAATGGCATATTGCCCGATGGTGAGGGAGCCTTGGTAAAGATTAAAGAGGGACTCAGTGGCGAGGCTGCGCGACCTGGTTTGTCAAACACTCTGCGGCAGGTCTCCAAAAAGGTTGACAGCTGAGAGGTTATGGGATCATCCCGCTCCCACAGAGGATTAACCCAAGTCAGAACCCCCCCCCTAAATGGGAAACCACAAACGCCACCTTAGCCCAATCGGTTGAGTATTGATGGGGAGATAATTCAAAATGTAGAAGACATTGATTCAAAAAACCCCAGCACAGCTTGGGATCGCCATTATACCGGGGGGATTTACCAAGGCGGGGTGGAGGGTGCAGAATGGGATCGGGATTATGAGACTGAGCTTGTGCAGAAGCTGAGGCAGCAGACTGGAGGGATAATAGACAGTAATCAACAGAAGCCATATAGCTTAAAATGTGAGTTTGGGTGTCACGCTGCTGAACAAGCTCCTGTTGGAGACTGGCGAGCTGGGAAGCATTCCCTGGGTCAGAGGTCTATAAGGCGGACAACCAGGACTCCATGGGCATCATGAAAGACATTATATGTGTCTGATTCTCCCGCAAGCACACCATCTCCTTTTGAGCAGCAGCCGAGGCACCAGCGGGGTCCATGGTCTGATTATTCTGTTATGAAACCTAGAGTGGACCCACTGGATCGCGGTGCCGACTGACTCTGGGTGAGCTGTCCACATGGAACCAACCCCTATACAGGGACTGTAAGGGGCAGGCCCAGGAAGAAGGTATACCGCAATAGCTAGTGCCAGAGGAACTGCTTAAAGACAACAAGAAGAATCAGGGTACTCACCAAGAACGAAACGGAGCAGAGCAGCCGCAGCGAGACACGGGGTCCTGGACAAGGCAGAGTTCACAGAGGGTGCGAGATCCTAGACAGAGCAGAGCACGCACTGGAAGACCTACAGGGACAGAGCAGATCAGAGCACGCACTGGCAGGCGTACGAGGACAGCGCGGAGCAGAACACGCACTGGAAAGCATACAGGGACAGAGCAGAGCACGCACTGGCAGGCGTACAAGGACAGCGCGGAGCAGAGCATGCACTGGAAAGCATACAGGGACAGAGCAGAGCACGCACTGGAAGCGTACAGGGGCAGAGCAGAGCAGAGCATGCACTGGAAGCGTACAGGAACAGAGCAGAGCACGCACTGGAAGTGTACAGGGACAGAGCAGAGCATGTACTGGAAGCGTACAGGGACAGAGCGGAGCAGCGCACGCACTGGAAGCATACAGGGACAGAGCAGAGCATGCACTGGAAGCGTACAGGGACCTGGGAGAGCACCTACACAGGCAAGTGCAGGAAATAATAATAATCAGGTGCCGAGTCACTTCCGGGTCAGGACACTAGCAGAAGTCTAGTGCACCTGGCAAACGCGCGGCCGAGGCCTAAGAGTGCGCATGCACGGACAGCAAGGGACCTGGGGAGACTGCAAGGCCAGGAGCATAGAGACAGTGCAGCACGCCTCAATCCCAGCAGCCCATTGGGAGACCAGAGCGCGGGGAGAGCGGGCGGACATGGCGGTAATACCCCACTTGCCACCGCTACAGGGTAAGTGGGAACAGCAAGGCTAAGTGCCAGAATGGCGCAAATTAGAGATGCACCTTTTCTGGGGTGGCTGAGAGCTGATGTTTTTTAGCCTGGGGGGACAGCATCCATGTCCCCTTCCTAGGCTATTAATATCAGCCCGCAGCTGTCTGCATAGCCTTTGCTGGTTATTAATTATAGGGCACCTTACCTCATTTTTTTAGGGTCCCCCATTTTAATAGCCAGTAAAGGCTAAGTTTACAGCTGTGAGCTGATATTAATAGCCTGGGAAGCTCCATGGGTATTACCCCCTTCTCAGGCTATAAACATCTGCTCCAGTCGTCGACTTTCCCTCCGCTGGTTACGAAAATTGCGCGGGAGCCCAAGCCATTTTATTCCAAAAAATAATCTTTTATTAATTAAATACATGTACAGTAATTTGCACATACACTGTACTAATTGTATTTGTCACAGACATCTATATATCTACCTATTCTATTTGTATTTACTGTATGTAATCCATCTCTTCTATCCTGTCTGCTCCTGCAATGATTTTACAGAACACGGCAGATGAATTGAGGTTTTTCTTCTATGTATCTATGTGATATAAATACATATATACAGTTAGGTCCATATATATTTGGACAGAGACAACATTTTTCTAATTTTGATTCTAGACATTACCACAATGAATTTTAAACAAAACAATTAGATGCAGTTGAAGTTCAGACTTTCAGCTTTCATTTGAGGGTATCTACATTAAAATTGGATGAAGGGTTTAGGAGTTTCAGCTCCTTAACATGTGCCACCCTGTTTTTAAAGGGACCAAAAGTAATTGGACAATTGACTCCAAGGCTATTTCATGGACAGGTGTGGGCAATCCCTTCGTTATGTCATTCTCAATTAAGCAGATAAAAGGCCTGGAGTTGATTTGAGGTGTGGTGCTTGCATTCGGAAGATTTTGCTGTGAAGGAAACATGCGGTCAAAGGAGCTCTCCATGGAGGTGAAACAAGCCATCTTTAACCCCTTTACTACCAAAGGTGGTTTGCACGTTAACTCACGGGCCAATTTTTACAATTCTGACCACTGTCCCTTTATGAAGTAATATCTCAGGAACGCTTCAACGGATCTAGGCGATTCTTACATTGTTTTCTCGTGACATATTGTACTTCATGTTAGTGGTAAAATTTAATTCATATACAGTAACTTGCGTTTATTTATGAAAAAAATGGAAGTTTGGCAAAAATTTCGCAATTTTCCAACTTTGAATTTTTATGCTCTTAAATCACAGAGATATGGCACTCAAAAAACTTAATAACTAACATTTCCCACATGTTTACTTTCCATCAGCACAATTTGGGAACCAAAATTTTTTTGTTAGGAAGTTTTAAGGGTTAAATGTTGACCAGCAATTTCTCATTCTTACAACACCATTTTATTTTTACGGACCACATCACATTTGAAGTCACTTTGAGGGGTCTATATGATAGAATATACCCAAAAGTGATACCATTCTAAAAACCGCACCCCTCAAGGTGCTCAAAACCACATTCAAGAAGTTTATTAACCCTTCAGGTGCTTCACAGGAATTTTTGAATGTTTAAAAAAAAAAATGAACATTTAACTTTTTTTCACTAAAAAAATTACTTCAGGTTCAATTTTTTTATTTTACCAAAAGTAACAGGAGAAATTGGACCAGAAAAGTTATTGTGCAATTTGTCCTGAGTACGCCGATGCCTGATATGTGGGGGGAACTGTTTGGGTGCATGGCAGAGCTCGGAATGGAAGGAGCGCCGTTTGACTTTTTCACTGCAAAATTGGCTGGAATTCAGATCGGATGCCATGTCAAGTTTGGAGAGCTCCTGATGTGCCTAAACGATGGAAACCCCCCACAAGTGACCCCATTTTGGAAACTAGACCCCCCCAAGGAACTTATCTAGATATGTGGTGAGCACTTTGAACCCCCAAGGGCTTCACAGAAGTTTATAACGTACAGCCGTACAATTAAAAAATCATATTTTTTCCCCAAAAATGATCTTTTCACCCCAATTGTTATTTTCACAAGAGTAACAGGACCCCAAAAGTTATTGTGCAATTTGTCCTGAGTACGCTGATACCCCATATGTGGGGGTAAACCACTATTTGGGCGCATGGCAGAGCTCGGAAGGATAGCAGCGCCATTTGACTTTTTTAGCTGGAATTGAGATCGGACGCGATGTCGCGTTTGGAAAGCCCCTGATGTACCAAAGCAGTGGAAACCCCCCAAATCTATCTCCAACCCTAACCCCAACACACCCCTAACCCTAGCCCTAGCCTAGCCCTAGCCCTAACCCTAGCCCTAATGGGAAAATGGAAATAAATACATTTTTTTAATTTTATTATTTTTCCCTAAGGGGGTGATAACAGGGGGTTTGATTTACTATTTATGGCGGGTTATTATTTTTGGCAGCTGTCGCACGCTAAAAGACGCTTTTTATTGTAAAAATAGTTTATGCATCACCACATTTTGAGAGCTATAATTTTTCCATATTTTGACCCACCGAGTCATGTGAGATCTTATTTTTTGTGGGACGAGTTGACGTTTTTAATGGTACCATTTTCGGACACGTGACATTTTTTGGTCGTTTTTTATTCCGACTTTTGGGACGCAGAATTAACAAAAACCAGCTTTTCATGAATTTCTTTTGGGGGGTGCGTTTACACCGTTCCGCGTGCGGTAAAATTGATAAAGCGGTTTTATTCTTCAGGTCAATACGGTTACAGCGATACTTCATTTAGGTCTTTTTTTATGTTTTGGTGCTTTTCTGCAATTAAAACAATTTTATATAAAAAATAATTATTTTTGCATCGCTTTATTCTGCGAGCTATAACTTTTTTATTTTTTTGCTGATGATGCTGTGTGGCAGCTCGTTTTTGTGGGACAAAATGACATTTTCAGTGGTACCATGGTTATTTATATACGTCTTTTTGATCGTGCGTTATTGCACTTTTTGTTCGGCGGTATGATGATAAAGCTTTATTTTTTGCTTCGTTTTTTATTTTTATTTTTTAAGGGGTTCAATAAAGGGGTTAACTAGTGGGACCGTTTTATAGGGCGGGTTGTTACGGTCGCGGTGATACCAAATATGTGTACTTTTATTGTTTTTTTTTTCTATTTTCAAAAAATGAATTTATTAGGGAATTTTTTTTTTACATTTATTTAGCGATTTTTTTTATAAATTATTTTTACACTTTTTTTTAACTTTATTAGCGATCTGTCACAGGCAGTGCTGCAGGCTTCCTCATGCCGGCGCTTTGTCAGCATGAGGAAGCCACCTCCCTGCAGGCCCCCGAAGGTCCCCGCCGCCATTTTGGATTTGGGGACCTGCAGGGAAGGAGACCCCCGCAGCAGCGCTGCACATTGCGCTGCTGTGGGGGTCTCAGGGAATCATGGAGGGAGCCCCCTTCCTCTCAATGCTTCCCTAAACCCCCCGAACACTGCGATCGTGTTTGATTGCAGTGTGCCAGGAGTTAACGTGTCGGGGGCAGTCCTTGACCGCCCCTGACACATAGTGCCGGGTGTCAGCTGTGATAATCAGCTGACACCCGGCTGCGATCAGTTGCGCTCCCCTGTGAGGTCCCAGGTCACATGGATGGAATAGTACGTCGAATGTAGGAAAGGGGTTAAGGTGCAAAAACAGAGAAAACCCATCCGAGAAATTGCTACAACATTAGGAGTGGCAAAATCTACAGTTTGGTACATCCTGAGAAAGAAAGAAAGCACTGGTGAACTCATCAATGCAAAAAGACCTGGGCGCCCACGGAAGACAACAGTGGTGGATGATCGCAGCATAAACCCCTTCACAACAGCCAACCAAGTGACAACACTCTCCAATATCAATATCCAAATCTTCCATAAAGAGAAGACTGCATGAAAGTAAATACAGAGGGTTCACTGCACGGTGCAAGCCACTCATAAGCATCAAGAATCAAAAGGCTAGACTGGACTTTGCTAAAAAACATCTAAAAAAGCCAGCACAGTTCTGGAAGAACATTCTTTGGACAGAAGAAACCAAGATCAACCGCTACCAGAATGGTGGAAAGAAAAAAGTATGGCGAAGGCGTGGTACAGCTCATGATCCAAAGCATACCACATCATCTTTAAAACACGGCGGAGGCAGTGTGATGGCTTGGGCATGCATGGCTGCCAGTGGCACTGGGTCACTAGTGTTTATTGATGATGTGACACAGGACAGAAGCAGCCAAATTAATTCTGAGGTGTTCAGAGCCATACTGTGTGCTCAGATCCAGCCACATGCAGCCAAACTGATTGGTCGTCGTTTCATACTACAGATGGACAATGACCCAAAACATAAAGCCAAAGCAACCCAGGAGTTTATTAAAGCAAAGAAGTGGAATATTCTTGAATGGGCAAGTCTGTCACCTGATCTCAACCCAATTGAGCATGCATTTCACTTGTTAAAGACTAGTCTCCAGACAGAAAGGCCAACAAACAAACAGCAACTGAAAACCACCGCAGTGAAGGCCTGGCAGAGCATCAAAAGGAGGAAACATAGCGTCTGGTGATGTCCATGAGTTTAAGACAACAAACAAGGAGAATTGGAACTACTAACACAGGAACAGAAATATGATGTAATTGGAATCACTGAAACTTGGTGGGACAATACACATGATTGGAATACAAGACTAGAAGGATACAACTTATTTGCAAGAAACAGACTTGATAAACGAGGAGGGGGTGTCGCATTGTATGTTCGAAACGCGTATATCTGCACAGAGATTGAAGCTTCAGAGACTGGGAGTTCTGTGGAAACTGTTTGGGTAAGAATACAAGGACAGAACAATGGAAAGGACACCATTGTAGGCATTTACTACAGGCCGCCTGTGCAAGCCGAAGATATAGATGAACTCTTTATGCATCAGATGGCCAAGTTCTCCAAAAAATATGACATAGTTGTCATGGGAGATTTCAACTATCCAGACATTTGTTGGGAATCTCTCTCAGGCAAAACTAACAGGTCAAGGAAATTCTTATCCTCTCTTGCTGACAACTTTATCTTCCAAAAGGTAAGGGAGAAAACAAGGGGAACTGCTACCTTGGATCTAATCCTTATAAACAGGGAGGAAATGGTTGAGGAGGTAAAAGTGGCTGGGACCCTAGGAGGTAGCGACCATGCTATTTTAGAATTTTGGATTACTAGAGGTGGAAGACCTGTGAAGACTCAGACGTCAAGGTTAGATTTCAGAAAGGCAGATTTTAAGGGATTCAGAAAGAGAATTGGAGGGATCCAATGGCTGGATATCCTTAAAGACAAAAATGTCCAGGAAGGATGGGAAATCTTGAAAAATGAAATTCTCAAAGCACAGTTGTTAACAATTCCGAAAAGAGGGAAGAATAGGAAGCATTTAAGGAAACCAGGATGGATGAACACAGAACTTAAGCACATGCTAAAAAGGAAGAAAAAAATGTTTATAAAATGGAAAGAGGGAGGCATATCTAAAGAAGAATATAATGCTGTCTGCAGAACCTGCAGGGCACAAATCAGATTAGCTAAAGCTGAAAATGAACTGAGGCTTGCAAGAGATGTCAAAAGCAATAATAAAGGATTTTGGGGATATGTCAAAAGTAAAAGAAAAGTCAAAGATGCTATAGGATTTTTACAGGATGAAAATGATGAAATGGTAAGACAGGATGTTGAGAAGGCTGAACTTTTAAATTCCTATTTTGCATCTGTTTTCTCTCAGAAAGGAAATGCAACATCAACTGTTATTCACTGTCCTATTAAGGGAATAGAAGAATCCAGGATATCTATAAACAGAAAGATAGTGAGGAAACACTTAGCTAACCTAAATGAATTCAAGTCTCCAGGTCCAGATGAATTACACCCCAGAGTACTGAAGGAGATAGCAGAAGAAATTTTTGAACCCCTCTCCATAATCTTTGAAAATTCTTGGAGAACAGGAGAAGTGCCAGAAGACTGGAGAAGAGAAAATGTTGTTCCTATCTTCAAAAAGGGGAAGAAGGTGGACCCAGGCAACTATAGGCCGGTGAGTCTGACTTCTATACCAGGAAAGATCTTTGAACAAATTATTAAACAACATGTATGTCAATACCTGGATAAGAATGAAGTGATTAAACAGAGTCAGCATGGGTTTCTAACTAATAAGTCATGTCAGACTAACTTAATTTCCTTCTATGACGGTATCACTGATTGGGTGGATCAAGGAAATGCTGTAGATATAGTATATCTTGACTTCAGCAAAGCATTTGACAAAGTCTCTCATACAATCCTTATTGAAAAAATGACTAAGTATGGAATGGACAAGGCAACTGTTAGGTGGATTCATAACTGGCTTAGTGATCGGACCCAAAGAGTGGTCGTAAATGGCTGCACATCCAGTTGGAAGAATGTCTCAAGTGGGGTACCACAGGGCTCTGTCCTGGGCCCTGTATTGTTCAACATCTTTATCAATGATTTAGATGAAGGAATTGAGGGTAAACTGATTAAATTTGCTGATGACACAAAGCTAGGAGGGATAGCTAATACTAGAGAAGAGAGAGAGAGGATTCAAAAAGATTTAAATAAACTGGAGAAGTGGGCAGCAACTAACAGAATGGTTTTTAACAGGGAGAAATGCAAAGTACTACATCTGGGCAATAAAAATGAAAAAAGCATATATAGAATGGGAGGAATAGGGCTAAGTGACAGCACATGTGAAAAAGACTTGGGTATACTAATAGATCACAGACTGAATATGAGTCAACAGTGTGATGCAGCAGCAAAAAAGGCAAATGCAATTCTAGGATGTATTAACAGAAGCATACAGTCTAGATCACGTGAAGTCATTATTTCCCTCTACTCCTCTTTGGTCAGACCTCATCTGGAATATTGTGTCCAGTTTTGGGCACCACATTTTAAAAAAGACATCAACAAACTGGAGCAAGTTCAGAAAAGAGCGACCAGAATGGTGACCGGTCTGCAAACCCTGTCTTATGAGGAAAGGTTGCAGGATTTGGGAATGTTTAGTTTGCAAAAGAGAAGACTGAGAGGAGACTTAATAGCTGTCTACAAATATCTAAAGGGCTGTCACATTGTAGAAGGATCAACTTTATTCTCATTTGCACAAGGAAAGACTAGAAGCAATGGGATGAAACTGAATGGGAAGAGACACAGATTAGATATTAGAAAAAACTTTTTGACAGTTAGAGTGATCAATGAGTGGAACAGGCTGCCACGAGAAGTGTTGAGTTCTCCTTCAATGGAAGTCTTCAAACAGAGGCTGGACAGACATCTGACTGGGATGATTTAGCGAATCCTGCTTTGAGCAGGGGGTTGGACCAGATGGCCCAGGAGGTCCCTTCCAACTCTACGATTCTATGATTCTAAGACTTCAGGCTGTCATTGCCAACAAAGGGTTTTCAACCAAGTACTAGAAATGAACATTTTATTTACAATTATTTAATCTGTTCAATTACTTTTGGTCCCTTTAAAAACAGGGTATCACATGTTAAGGAGCTGAAACTTCTAAACCCTTCATCCAATTTTAATGTGGATACCCTCAAATGAAAGCTGTTTGTTTAAAATTCATTGTGGTAATGTCTAGAACCAAAATTAGAAAAATGTTGTCTCTGTCCAAATATATATGGACCTGACTGTATATATATATATGTGTGTGTGTGTAACTGAAATCTATGTATATACCTTTCCTATGTGTATATATCTATTCTATCTATTCTAACCTGTCAGTGTGATTTTACTGTACGCGGCACATGAATTGCTGGCTTTTCAAAGGACACCGGTGCTTAAAAATCGATTTTCTTCTCGCACCCATAGGCTTGCATTGGCGAGTCTCGGACGATATACGCGTACAATCGCAGCATGCTGTGATTTTACACGCACACTGAATACGCCCGAGAAAATAAACAGTGATGTGAGCTGCCCCATAGATAACAGTGAGCCGAGTACTATGCGATGTTTTCTCGCATAGCAGTCTTCCGTATTCTACGGTAGTGTGATGCCTGATTAAGGCTAGTTTCACACTAGCATATGGCCGAGGTGCGTAGGGCTGCGCACTTCCTCTGTGAAGCTCCGCCCATGGCCGCACCTCCTCCCATCAGCTCCGCCTACCTTGGCATGCGGCGTGCGTACCATATCTGTAACATTGGGTACGCAGACCGTGCCGATGTACGCGGATGCCTCCGCATGTGTCGTTTTGACGGTGCGGCGACCTACGCCGAACGCAACGTGTTGCATTTTGGTGTGATCGCTGCACCGTCAAAATGACTCACTCGGAGGCATCTGCATTCATCGGCACGGCCTGTGTACCCAGTGTTACAGATAGGGTACGCACGCCGAGGTAGGCGGAGCTGATGGGAGGAGGTGTGGCCATGGGCAGAGCTTCACAGAGGAAGTCCGCAGCCCTCCACACCTCGGCCATATGCTAGTGTGAAACTAGCCTAAGAGTAGTGTCTGAGAGTCCATAGTTTGCTATCATGCACATTTCTCTCTCTCCTCTTTTAGTACATTCGCTTGTCTCGAGACACAGCCCCAGAGACATTGTATGAGCTCATGACCAAATATTGGCTGCTGAAAACGCCAAACCTCATCATCTCTGTGGCAGGAGGTGCTAAAAACTTTTCCCTCAAGCCTCGGATGCGCAAGATCTTTAGTCGTCTTATCTACATTGCACAAACCAAAGGTAACATGGAAGAGTGTGATTGTATGTGTGAGGATGTAGAAAATAAAATATTGAGTAGGTGACTTATTATTATGTGTCAGAAAAAGTCAGTTAATTGGAAAAGCCCTTCTTAAATGCACCAGTACCCAATGTAAAATAAAAATACCATATACTCACCTCCCAGACCAACGCTGTTCCAGCAATTTCAGCGATGAGTGCATCGTTGGTACAGCATCGATCCGGGACGAGAGTATATGGTGTTTTTATTTTACATGGGGTAGTGTTGCATTTAAGAATCCAAGTAGTGGACAACCATGGTGGTTAGGTTTCTTATCTAGTTAAGGAATTTTAGCGATGAAGAAATTGATTAGAAGAGAATGAAATTAGCTTTTAATATTTCACAAAAATTTGAATTCGCCAGAAACCTAATTTTTAGGTATTTGATTCTATCGAATCTAGCAAAATGTCGATTTCTGAACTTCATTTTTACTGGATTTGTTTTAGATCTAGGAAGGAGTTAAAAAAATATTCTCACCTTGCCCTGGCCCTCACTTGTCCCTCACTGTGCTTTTTGGTGCCTATGGTGCTGTCTAGGCTTTACGAGATGATGTTGTGGGGCAATGCACGTCTTGACATGTTGTGAGGCCTACTCAGTGGCTAGGCTTAACATGACACCATGGCTTAATTGTGTGAGACCTAGTCAACTCTGGAGGTGCCAAAGAACACAGAGAAGAGGAAAAACAGGACTGGGGCTGGTTGTGGGGAGGACTAATTGTGTAGAGGAACAGATGAGGGACAGGGTGAGGTAAGTGTGGCGCCCCCAGAAGTATGGTCGCCACAATGGCATTGCCTTCCTCCTAGGGAGTTGATGTCATGCCTGGAAGCAGTGAAGGGTTTCTCTGGCAGTTCACCAAAGCATACAACACAGTTCCCACTCCAGGCCAGCAGAGGGAGCTCTGAACCCAGAACTGAGGGGGGGAGTTGTCTCTGAGGGTCAGGAAGGAGAGGGAGTTAGAGAGTTAGTTAGTCTTAGGAGGGCGTCGTGTGCAGACGCAGAGGAGAGAGCTGGGGAGACTGAGCTGGAGAGAGAGCTTGGTCCCAGTGAGAGCGCATGAACTGGAACCTGGTCTCCAAGGGTGTGAGGATACTAACGTTCCTGCACCAGAAACCAGAGGAATAGGAAGCAGTAAATGCTATATTCCCACCAAAGACTTGAGGGCATTACAGCAACGATAGTGAGCCCGGACTTAGGAATCAGAAGTCCCCGAAGCAGGCTACAGCTGTTTGCCGTACAAGTGGAGTTGATAGAACATCTGTCAGAAAGGAGGTACTCCAGTGTAACTCAGTACTGTGAGGACTTCATAGATAGCGCTAGTAAGGAGACTGCACAACCCGTCTGCCAGAGGGATTCCGGATTTGCTTCCAGGCTAACCCACTCCTGTACCATCTGTACCCAGTACCCTGGACTGCATTTGCCAAGTAAAGGTAAAGAAACTGCAACTTCTGGTGTCCGTGCCTCCTTACTGCAACCGCCCCGGCACTGCTACATCTGAGTGCCTGACACTGTACCTTCCTTTCCACTACCACACCTACACTGCCCTGGGACTACAGCTCCACCTGTGGGGAGCTTCACCATCTTAGCTGCACCACACTATCAATCCCAGGGGACCTGCATGCAGCGTCGGCCTAAAATCTATCTTGCCGAGTAACGCAGGTGGCGTCACAAACTATTCTATTCTATTGTCTATTCATTCCCCCCTTTTTGCCATGGAGCCCCAGGGCCACGGACCGGGTCACCGCTGCTGTGACATCTCCCTGTGAAATACAGGCCCAATACCGAGTACCCCACTGCCCTGGCGGGCGCTCCATGTTGGCGTCATGAACAGGATATCGGAGCCCGGTACCCCCGGGTCCTGTATGCCAGAGACTGTGTTTTGTACTGTGAACTGTTTGTGCAATTGGCGCCATTGCCGCCATTATCCCGCTGATTGGCGCGCGCGGGAAGAAAAGAGGAGGACCTTCGTGGGCGGAGCCAGCCACAGAGCGCCAAAAGGAGGAAAGCGCACGGGAAGTGAGAAGAAGCTGAGCCCTACAGTTCCGGTGTCCCCTAATCCAGCCACGGAACGGCATCCGGTAAGCCAGCGCAACCCCGTGGCTGGGCCTACGTTAACTAGGGGGGAGAGAGGATGTCTGAGGGCAACGCCGATGTAGCGGCGGGTGCCGCCGCCAACCTCGCAGCGCCAGGTCCGGGGCCCAGCCCGGCTGCAGCTCCTGCAGTGCCACTGAATCCAGCCGCTGATGCTGCCTCCGGAGCACCGCAAGGCCCAGCGCCCACCGCAGCGGTCCCCATAATGCCGCTATCCATGCCCTACATCCCGGGAGCGGCCTGGCTACCCCAGTACTCCGGTGAGTCACACACCCTGGGTGAATTTAAAGAGAGACTGTGCAGCTTGTTTGAAGTGTATCCCCTGTCTGAAAGCCAGAAAGTGCACATCCTGATGGGGCAGCTAACAGGTGCAGCACAGCGAAAAGTGAAAGCCTGGCAGGACACTGACAAGGACTCTGTTAAAAGAATCCTGGCCAAGCTCCGCAGCACCTTTGACACCCGTACAGCCGCAGAAATCAAGATGAGGTTCTTTGGGTGTAAACAGAGAGCGCAGGACAGTATTAGAGACTATGCCCTTAACCTGCAGGAGGCGCTGCGGGCAGTTCGGCAGGTTGATCCTGACAGTGTGAAACATGGAGATGGACTGTTAAAAGAGCAGTTTATAGAGGGATTTCTATCCAGTACCCACAGAGCCCAGCTGCGCATCCTAGCCCTGCAGAACCCTAACCTGATCTTTGCGGATTTCAAGGACAGGGCCATCCGGGTGCTGCAGGAATCCACTGTCAACTGTCCAGCGCCCCCTAGGCGCCCAGCGATCACCTATCACCAGGAAACAACATCTTTTCCTCTCAGCCCTGTGGAAGCTGATGCACAGACCCTGGACAATGATCCATCTTCAGAACTGCGTCTTCAGGTCCAGGAGTTGACCAAAGGTATGGCGGTACTTGCCAAAACCGTGCAGTCCCTGCAGGAGTCCTCCAAGGAGAAGATTCAGCTTGCTTCCAGTCCAGAGGATGTCCTGTGGATGAGAAAGAAGAGGATCCCGCCACTCCGAGGGAGAAACAACGATCGCTATGACCAAGGAGGACGTCCCATCTGCCGTCGCTGCCATAAGGCAGGCCATCTTGCAAGATTCTGTCCTTTAAACGAGTATCCCCTGGGGCAGAGGGCCAACCCCCAGGAACAGGACCACAAGGCCCAAGGAACTGGCGAGCCAAGTATGTTGGAGGGAGACCAGTCCTTCCAGTGGTGATCGATGGCATTCCCATGAACGCTTTGCTGGACACTGGCTCGCAGGTGACCACTATGCCGTACATCCTTTACAAGAGGTATTGGGCTGACTCTGAACTTACCCGTGGCCCAACTCATGAACTGACAGTAGTTGCCAGTAATGGTCAGTCCTTGCCGCAGATAGGATGTAAGGAAATTACTGTTAAAGTGGGACGTGTAGAGCTAAAATCACAAGGTCTAATTGTTGTGGATATTGATCGACGTGAATGTAATCCTATGATGACTCTTGGTACCAATGTAATTGAAAATTGTCTTTCCGAGGTTATTGTCTTGTTGCAACAGGTGGCTGAGACTGCTGGTTCCAGTGAACAACGAGTCCTGCAGAAGGAGATCAAGGCCCTGATGCAAAGACAGCAGGTAGAACTCTCTGGTGGAGAAATTGGCAGTGTCAGAGTGAGTGATGCTTTTCCCATTGCAATACCCACCAGATGTGAAATGTTGATTTGGTGTCGGGCAGCCATAGGTCTCAGAGGAAAAGACTATCAGGCAATGGTGGAACCGGTATACTCTGAGAGCAGGCCCACTGTTTTGACCGCCAGAGGGGGTGGTTGATGTCCGAAAAGGGAGAGTACCTGTACGCCTCTTAAATTGTGGGGAGGAGGAGGCCACAATACCTCGATATGCCACAGTTGCCAGGCTGCTCATTGTCAGCAACAATGCAATGCATGCAGCAGAGCCCTTGGTCTCGTCTGATCAGGTGGAGGACAATGGCTCTGTAAAGCAGCGGGAGGAATGGTGCCAGCAACTGCAGGTGGGAACTGACTCTACACCTTCATATCAGAAAGATGGGGTTTACAGGGTGACCCAAGAATACGAGCAGGTATTCAGTAAACATCCACTAGATTTTGGGAAGGCAAAAGGGGTTCAACACCATATGCCCACTGGAGATCATCCTCCCATCAAAGAACGGTACAGGCCTATACCCCCAACACAGTATCAATGTGCAAAAGGTATGCTGAGAGAGATGAACGAAGCTGGGGTTATCAGAGACAGTTGTAGCCCATGGGCAGCTCCCTTAGTGTTTGTAAAGAAAAAGGATGGTACCATGAGAATGTGTGTTGATTACAGGAAAATTAACAGTATAACACATAAAGATGCTTATCCCTTACCTAGAATCGAGGAATCATTGGCTGCACTTAAAACTGCTAACTACTTTTCAACCTTGGATCTCGCCAGTGGGTATTGGCAGGTTCCCGTGGCAGAGGCAGATAAGGAGAAGATAGCATTTACCACTCCAATGGGTCTCTGTGAGTTCAACTATATGCCATTTGGCTCTGCACTACCCCAGGAACATTTCAACGGTTGATGGAGTGCTGCCTGGGACACATGAACTTTGAGAGAGTCCTGTTGTATCTGGATGATGTAATTGTTTTTCCAAGACGTACGAAGACCATCTGAAACACCTGGCTGAAGTGTTCGAAGCCCTGTCAAATTTTGGCCTGAAGGTGAAGCCTTCCAAATGCCACCTCCTGAAGCCTAAGGTCCAGTACCTCGGTCATGTGGTGAGTGCAGAAGGTGTGGCCCCAGATCCGGACAAAGTTACAGTCATCCGGGACTGGCAGAAGCCCAGCAACCTCCATGAAGTCCGGCAGTTCCTTGGGTTAGTAGGCTACTACCGCAGATTCATCAAAGGTTTTACAGAAATAGCCACCCCCATGCAAAATCTCCTGGTGGGGCAATTGAAGAAAGACAAACAGAAGAGTTCCCCCTTTGTATGGACTGAAGAGTTGGAGAGATCCTTCACCCGGTTGAAGATGGCTCTCATGGGAGATGAAGTTCTGGCCTACCCGGACTATGACAAACCATTTGTGCTGTACACTGATGCCAGCAACGTGAGACTTGGATCAGTACTGTCCCAGGAGCAGAATGGCAAGGAAATAGTGATCTCCTACGCCAGTAGGAAGCTGCGTCCCACTGAAAGGAACCCAGACAACTACAGTTCCATCAAACTGGAGTTCCTGGCAATAGTCTGGACTGTAACGGAAAGATTCAAGCATTACCTAACATCAGCCAAGTTTACCATCTTCACGGACAACAACCTGTTGACCCACTTGGAAACTGCAAAGCTGGGAGCACTGGAGCAACGGTGGTTGGCTCGGCTGTCTAACTATGAATTTACCATCAAGTACCGAGCAGGGCACAAGAATGCCAATGCTGATGCGCTGTCCAGAATGCCTAATATGCCAGAGGCAGGAGAAGACCCTGAGGCTCTTGAAGAGATAGAGCTACCTCCCTTCCACTGTCCAGCTGCGGCCCAACGTGCTCAAGGATTGAGAAACCGACGGTCTGTGCTGAAGGAGACCACCCTCAATCCTTTGCCTCATCATGACTGGGCAGAAACACAGGATAGTGACCCTGCAGTCCGCCTGGTGAAGGAGCTTCTGTCACAGGCTGGCTCACGGCCAGAGTCAGATGCCCCTGAGGAAACCCAGCAGTTGTGGAAAGAAAGAGGCAGGCTGTTTATCTATGAAGGGAAGCTGTGTTGGAGGAGTATCAATGCCCGCACTCATGAGTTGGTCTGGCAGGTGGTAGTCCCAAAGAGAGAAGCATCCATGGTCTTAGAAGCATACCACAATGGAGCTGGCCACTTCGGATGGAAGAAGTTGGAAGCCTTGCTTCGAGAGAGATTCTACTGGGCTGGTATGAGAAAAGCCATTGAAAAGTGGTGCCGGGAGTGTGGACAATGTAACCTGCACAGAAAGGACCGTGGCAGCCAGCGAGCTCCCCTACAGCCAATAATAACCAAACAGCCACTTGAGTTGGTCGCCCTGGACCATGTGAAGCTGGTCCCAAGCCGCTCAGGCTACCTCTATGCTCTCACCATTGTGGATCACTACTCAAGATTCCTGGTAGTTGTGCCTCTCAAAGATCAGACAGCCAGGACAGCAGCCAGAGCATTCCAGCAGCACTTTTGTAGACCACGTGGATATCCTGAGAGAGTACTTACAGATCAAGGTCCAGCTTTTGAGGCAGAAGTGTTCCAGGAATTCTGTAACTTGTATGGTTGCAAGAAGATCAGGACAACCCCGTACCATCCACAGACCAATGGCATGTGCGAGAAGATGAACCAGGTGGTGATCGACCTGCTGAAGACATTGTCTTTGGAGGAGAGGAATCTGTGGCCAGAAAAGTTGCCGGATCTGGTAGACCTCTACAACCATATTCCTGTGAATTCTACCAACTGTACTCCAGTCTATCTAATGAGAGCAAGGCCTGGTAAACTGCCTGTTGATTTGGACATGGGAGTCCTTATGCCTGAAGTAACATCACCAGATGCTGACTGGGATACAGAAAGACAGCAGCAATACAGAAGAGTACAAGGATGTGTGGAAAAGAGTCTAGCTCAGGCAAGGCAGAAACAAGAGCAGAACTACAACCAAAAGGCACCTGCAGTTCCCTTGTCTCCAGGAGAGCAAGTCTTAAAAAGAAAGAGAAGGTTGCATAAATTGGATGACCAATGTGAAGCTGAACCTTATACCATTCTACCCTCGAACTTTGACAATACCAAGGTGTGCCTTATTAGCAAAGATGGAGGAGAGACCTCAGCAGCAGTATCCAGAGATCTAAAATTGTGTCCTGACCAATTGAAAGAGAGAGTGGAAGAACAAAGCAACATCCAACCCAGAGAAGAAGAAAAGGTCAGCACTATACTTGGAGAATTCCCTGCTAATTGGACTAAAGTAAATAATGCAATAGTGGTGCCAGTGTTGACATTTCCCCAACTAGTAGTACAAGAAGATGGGACTCAAGAGAATTCTGAAAATCAAGAAGTTCAGGTAGCAGGTGCCATACCCGCAGTGGAACCGGAGAACCCTCACCCTGCCAATGGTGAATCTGTCATACCCATGGAGAGTCCAAGAGTTCACAGACAGTTACTACCCAGTTCTACCACAGTAAGCAGAAGTATTCTTAGGAGATTTGGTATTCCTGTACTACGCAGAACCACCAGCAGTGCATCCAATACAGCACACACAACACCAGTAGCTAGTACCAGACATTCAGTGAGGTACCAAACCACACCAGTGCTACGTAGATCAACCCGTAGTACACAAGGTATACTACCCGTTAGATTCCGCATATAAATGTAAATAAGTAATGTAACTGCTAAATTGTAAATATGTAACTTTTCATGTTTGTGCCTACAAATATTCTGTAAGAAGACTTTTTGGAAGTTTATGTTTCCTGTTTAATGGACATTGAACCACAGGACTTGTGTGGTCAAAAACTTTATAAATAGTTAACCATTTGCTCAGGAATGGCCCATGGACATTGATGCTTGGACTTACCATCATAGGACTATTTTTTGGAGCTTGTGGTTTTTGTACTTTTTCATATTTTTGAAATCTTGCACAATTATTATTGTTTATTGTTCAATTGTTTATGTTGTTTATGTTTTCCTTTAGCCCAGGAGTGCTGAATTGCACTAGGGGGGAGTGTGGCGCCCCCAGGAGTATGGTCACCACAATGGCATTGCCTTCCTCCTAGTGAGGTGATGTCATGCCTGGAAGCAATGAAGGGTTTCTCTGGCAGTTCACCAAAGCATACAACACAGTTCCCACTCCAGGCCAGCAGAGGGAGCTCTGAACCCAGAACTGAGGGGAGGAGTTGTCTCTGAGGGTCAGGAAGGAGAGGGAGTTAGAGAGTTAGTTAGTCTTAGGAGGGCGTCGTGTGCAGATGCAGAGGAGAGAGCTGGGGAGACTGAGCTGGAGAGAGAGCTTGGTCCCAGTGAGAGCGCATGAACTCGAGCCTGGTCTCCAAGGTTGTAAGGATACTAACGGTCCTGCACCAGAAACCAGAGGAATAGGAAGCAGTAAATGCTATATTCCCACCAAAGACTTGAGGGCACTACAGCAACGATAGTGAGCCCGGACTTAGGAGTCTGAGGTCCCCGAAGCAGGCTACAGCTGTTTGCCGTACAAGTGGAGTTGATAGAACATCTGTCAGAAAGGAGGTACTCTAGTGTAACTCAGTACTGTGAGGACTTAATAGAAAGTGCTAGTAAGGAGACTGCACAACCCGTCTGCCAGAGGGATTCCGGATTTGCTTCCAGGCTAACCCGCTCCTGTACCATCTGTACCCAGTACCCTGGACTGCATTTGCCAAGTAAAGGTAAAGAAACTGCAACTTCTGGTGTTCGTGCCTCCTTACTGCAACCGCCCCGGCACTGCTACATCTGAGTGCCTGACACTGTACCTTCCTTTCCACTACCATACCTACACTGCCCTGGGACTACAGCTCCACCTGTGGGGAGCTTCACCATCTTAGCTGCACCACACCATCAGTCCCAGAGGATCTGCATACAGCGTCGACCTAACATCTATTCTATTGTCTATTCATTCCCCCCTCTTTTTGCCATGGAGCCCCAGGGCCACGGACCGGGTCACCGCTGCTGTGACATCTCCCTGTGAAATACAGGCCCGATACCGAGTACCCCACTGCCCTTGTGGGCGCTCCATAAGTATAATCCTTTTTTTTTAAAATCCTACTTTTATTATGTCCTGGGGGGCTGGGGATATCTTTGAGCATAATGCCATTCAATGCAAATCTAACTTCTTGGCCAAATTCGAACAAATGAGCCGAAATCAAGTTACGTCTGATTTACTCATCTTTAGTAATTTTATCTAGAAAGCTATGGAAATGTATAAAAATCTTAATTAGGTATAGAAATAAATTTTCCTGTTTACCAGTGCCAAGTTTGTGGAATTATAATATAAAGAGCAATTCCACCGAAATGTAAAGTTCCTTATCCACAGACACAACCACAAGATGGCTGTGATCCCAGAGTGTGAACGTGAACTGCACTGCTGTTATATAATACAGCAGGTACTGATGCAGAGTGTCTTCTGTCCAGTCCCTGCTGTGAAGGCACAGGGCCTTCTCTTGTCCTTGGATGGAGATCTGTAAAAACTTGAACAATAAGCATGGGATTTTGGAATCACATTAGAAGCTTTTATATTTATGTGGCGCCCCTGAGGCTCGGTCGCCACAGAGGTACTGCACCTTCTCCTAAGGTGTAGTGCCCCACCATCCAGGTAAGGTGGGAACTCCTGACCACGCTCCACACCTGCATCCCACACAACAGGGTAGTTCAGCACAACCCCATAGGGGTCATCCTTCTCTCCTAGATTCCTGGGTGCACCCCTGGTGGTTCCCTGCTTGGAACACTGGATGTGCTGGGAGGTGGGTGGAGTTAGTATAAAAGAGGGGGAAAGTGTAGAATTGGAGTTTAGTTCAGTCTGACAGGAGGTCAGTCAGCCGGGGAGGCTGAGGGAGGAAGACAGTCAGTCAGGGGAGACCGAGGACTGGTCTTGGAGAAGGAGATCCCTGGAAGAAGGAGTGCTGCAGCTGCCTCAGTGATCTGAGCCAGCTGGCACGGGAAGGGGAGAAGAAGGAGAGAGACAGAGAACTGTAATTTAGACTTCTATAGTAGAGAGAGGAAAGGGAACAGAGAGGACGTGGGTTGGAGAGAGAACCCTGCCTACAGGTTCTTGCGCAAGGCCGGGGCCCGGTCCCCGAGGTTGTATGGACACTTATGGTTCTGCAGCAGACACCGGTGGAGTAGTTGGCTGTAAATGCACTACTTCCAACTAAGACTTGAGGGCACAACATCAACACGGATAGAGAGCCGGGAGTGAGGCGTCCCCGAAGCAGGCTACAGCTGTCTGCCGTGCAAGTAGAGTTATAGGAACATCTGTCAGGAGGCATTCCAGGGTAACTAAGTACTGGAGTGTTTCCCACTTAAAGGCGCATTGGAGGAGTTGGGAGAGAGAGGCACACGTTGGCGGAGTGTGGGAAAGGAGAGTCCTATCTTGCCTGGAGGTTGGCTGAGTCTCTACCCCGGAGGACACGGTACGGAGGCAGGCACCTGTGTGCACTACGAACTGTGAGTAAAGCTTTGGAGCTACAGGCCTTGGTGTCCTCCGCTTATTCTCGCGCCAACACAAACAGCACTGCTACAGCTGAAGTATCAGCATCCACACTGCCTGCGCTTTTCCTCCAACATCACATCTACACTGCCCTGGGACTACAGCTCCACCTGTGGGGAGCTACACCATCTTTGCTGCACCATATCATCAGTCCCAGCGGATCTGCATGCAGCGTTGGCTTAACATCACACTTGCCGAACACCACAGGTGGCGTCACGAACTATCCATATAAACCATTACATTAAACCACCATTACTTGGGTGCCCAGGGCCACGGACCGGGTCATCACCACCGCGGAACATCCCCCTGACACCGGCCCGGTACCGAGTACCCCACAGCCCTGGGAGGGCGACCCAATTACTATCACTATTCATTCTATATTTATACATATACGCTCCAGATGTACATAAAGTTGTACTCAACTTCGCCTTATCTGTACAGTTTGATGATTTAAATGACAATTACCATTTACCGTAAATCATTTTTATTATTATGCTTTGCTTATATAGCTCTATCACATTCTGGAGCACTTTACAGACATTATCACCACTGTCCCCACTGAGGCTAACAATCTAAATTCCCTATTAGTATGTCTTTGGAATGTGGGAGGAAACCCACGCAAACACGGGGAGAACATACAAACTCTGTGCAGATGTTGTCCTTGTTGGATTTGAACTCAGGACCCCAGCAGTGCAAGGCTGCAGTCATAAAAGCTCATCAATTAATCATGATCATGATTAGATTTTTTAAAGTGAAATCGTATTTTTTTCCTTTTTTACATTTGTCCAGGTGCCTGGATCCTCTCAGGAGGCACTCATTATGGTCTTATGAAATACATTGGAGAGGTGGTCAGAGACAATACAATTAGTCGGAGCTCAGAAGAGAAAGTGGTAGCCATTGGCATTGCGGCCTGGGGTATGATCGCCAATCGTGATACTCTTATACGGACTTCGGCAACTGAGGTTTGAATATTCACATTGTTATTAGCCAGGGAGGGAATATACAGACAGTTTGTTTATGCTGTTTTTAGTTTCCATAAGATTCATTTAAAAACAATTCATTTATCTATGACAACAGGATTAATCATTCTTGACCAAGAACCCAATATTTTTTATTTAAAAACATTCAGATTGCTGTAATATTTGTTAGTGCAAGTGTTTCATTATATAGTTTTACAAAAACTTAAAACTGTATGCAGGGCCGGACTGGCCATCTGGCAATTCTGGCAAATGCTAGAAGGGCTTGTCTGGTCGTGGGCTGCCTTGTCTGCTACATTGTTACCAGAATCTGTGTACTCACGACACCCATACTATTAAGAGTTGTGACAGAGCACAAAGTCGCTGACTCCGTCACTTACCCCAGCATGCCATGGGTATCATTAGAAATATTGGTCTTGTAAATCTTGCTTTCCTCCATCCATGGTAATATGAGTAATATATTCCCAACTGGTGCTTGGGGATGGGGACAGCATGGGCCTATGTGATTTCAAATACCAGGGCTGAATTTCAGCTCCAGTCCGTACCTGACTGTATGTAATCTTCGGAGCAATATGTAGAAATACTGAATAACTCTGTAGCTTCAGAGGATTTTATGGGGGCCAGTGCAGAATTTGTAAAAAGGCCCCATGCCTACCAATCATAATAGTATGCTTATGTGACAACGGAGCTTCTAGGTCATTTCAGGATCCAGGGCCCAGCTATCCTCTGAGTAGTCTAAAGGTCCAATATACATTAAATTACTATCGACCAAATGATCATTTATCTGACAGCTATGTTCACTGATTCCCTCATACACAGAGAGCATTCCAGTATTCTCTACAAGAGAGCCACTGCCAGGCCAGGCTGAGCTAGGCCAACAGTCTAATTTGTATAGGAACCTCCTGACCCTAGCTTGGTATTTGAAGTCTGTTCAAAGAAGAATTGGAACTTCGGAAACCTTTTGTTTTCCCTGTAGATAAGTATTATCAAAAGGTTCCATCATTGGAATTCTGATTTTCCGAATCTTCTTTGAACAGACATCAAATGCCAAGGTAGGGTCAGGAGGCTTCTATACAAATTAGACTGTTGGCCTAGCTCCCCTATAATAGCAAGTTTTTTTCATTTTTTTAGGCACATTCTAGATGGAACTCTTGTGAAAAACTGCTTAAAAAACGCCAAAAAGAATGACCATATGCACTCCAACGTAAAAATGACAGTATATGTTTTATGAACCCCTTTAACCGCTTCAGGTTTCCAAAGTGGTTAAAAGAAGCGACCAGTTCATTTTTTTTGGTTTTTATTCTTGGAAGTTGCTCACTATCAAAACATTCATTTAAAAAACAAAACAAAAAAGGAGCGCAGGCAGCAAAACTGTCACAAAACACATAAAAAAAGAGTAAAAACCTGACTTCTGAATGAGACCGAAAGCAAAAACAATCATCCATAATATTTATATTCAACTAAAAAATTAAATGGAGACCTCCAAAAAATATCATTTTATAACTGTAAATGCGATGTTATAAAGGTAAAAACGTCAAAGTGATCTCTTACATCAGATTATATGACAGGGAAATTATGTGGCTCATTACGTTATGGACGAGCAGAAGCGTGACCCTCTCTACTGTTTGGACAACAACCACACCCATTTGATCCTGGTGGACAATGGATCTAATGGACATCCAAGTACAGAAGCTGATCTCCGAGCAGCATTGGAAAAATACATCTCAGAACTCAACGTTCCAGGTACAAACCCCTATAATGGAATATTGTAACTGCTTCTTATCATAGAAACTCTATGTCTTTTATTATCTTCATTGATATTTCTGTTTTAATACTCTGGCCAACAGTAAGTTACAAAATGGTGAAAAACGTGATCCTCATAGAAACAGTTACAATGAATATTACAATTTCTCTTGTTAGATACTTGACATTGTTTATCCATGTTTTTCTGCAGATTCCAACTATGGTGGAAAAATTCCTATTGTATGTTTTGCTCAGGGAGGTGGAAAGGATGCATTAAAGGTGAATTACAATTAAATGAAGAAAATTAATTAGAATTTTATTATTATTTTTTGTTTTAATACACCTTTTATTTTAGGGCGTTGTGCAGTTGTGGCCAAAAATTTAGAGACTGACACAAATTTTGGTTTTCAAAAAATTTGCTGCTTCGGTGTTTTTAGATCATTTTAGTCGGATGTTTCTGTGGTTACTGAAGAACAATTATAAGCATGTCATAAGTCTTTGAACTTTTATTGACATTACATTTTATTAACATTTACAGCATTGACCCTTATTTTTCAAGATGGCTACTTATCTGCTTCTGGGCTAAATGCTGACAGCCCATTCTGGTCTAATTATTGCTTAGAATTAATAGTTTCTGATTTTTTTCTTTGTCCATCGGCTTTATGAGGATTGACCACAGGTTCTCAATGGGATTTAGATCTGGGGAATTTATTGGCCTTGGACCCAAAATTTTAATATTTTCTGCCACTACATTACCACTTTTGCCTAGTCTCCATAGTCTCCATCATGCTGGAAAAAGCATTGTTCAGCACCAAATTGCTCTTGGATGGTTGGGAGAAGTTGCTAGATAGTTGTTTAGATAACGTTCTTTACTCGTGCAGTGTTCTTAACCAAAATTTTGAGTAAGCCCACCCCCTTTGATATAACATAATGTAGAAAATAATAATAATAATAATAATAATAATAATACATTTTATTTCTATAGCGCCGACATATTCCGCAGCACTTTACATTTCAGAGGGGATTTGTACAGACAATAGACATTACTGCATAACAATAATCACATAGATTATAACAAATACCAAGAGGAATGAGGGCCCTGCTCGCAAGCTTACAGTCTATGAGGAAAGAGGCAGACACGAAAGGTGGGTGGTAACAATTGCCCTGATTGTTTAGACCACCCATAATGTTCAGTGTGTAACAGTACAGACACAGAGGGCTAATGGATGCATAAAGCATGTGGGAACATGATGCGGGGAACCTGGTTATGGTAAAATTTTGACTGTGCCACCCAGGGATAAATTAGGCTAATGTGTTGAGGCGGTAGGCCAGTCTGAATAAATGCGTTTTCAGGGCACGCTTAAAATTGTGGGGATTGGGGACTAATCGTATTGACCTGGGAAGTGCATTCCAAAGAATTGGTGCAGCACGTGTAAACTCTTGGAGACAGGAGTGGGAGGTTCTGATTATTGAGGATGCTAACCTCAGGTCATCCGCAGAGCGGAGGGTGCGGGTAGGGTGGTATACTGAAACAAGGGAGGAGATGTAGGGTGGTGCTGAGCCATGGAGGGCTTTGTGGGTGAGGATAATAAATTTATACTGAATTCTGGAGTGGATGGGTAGTCAGTGTAATGACTGGCACAAGGTAGAGGCTTCGGTATAACGATTGGTGAGGAATATGATCCTGGCTGCAGCCTTCAAGACAGATTGGAGAGGGGAGAGTTTGGTAAGAGGGAGACCGCTTAGAAGCGTTACAATAGTCGAGGCGAGAATGAATAAGAGAATCAGTAAGAGTATTTGCAGAGTCAAAAGTAAGAAAAGGTAGAATTCTAGAAATGTGTTTGCGGTACAGATGACAAGAGCGAGCCAGTGATCGAATGTGGGGGGCAAAGGAAAGCTCGGAGTCAAGTATGACCCCAAGACAGCGGGCATGTTGCTGGGGAGTAATAGTGGAACAGAAATGGCAATGTCGGGTATAGGTACATTAGTAGAGGGACGAAACACAAGGAGTTCAGTCTTTGACAGGTTCAATTTCAGATATAGTGAGGACATGATGTTAGAAACAGCGTTTAGACAATTGCCGGTGTTTTCTAGAAAGGCTGGCGTGATGTCAGGAGAAGAAGCGTATAATTGGGTGTCATCAGCATAGAGATGGTACTGGAAACCAAATCTACTGATTGTTTGACCAATAGGGGCAGTGTACAAGGAGAAGAGGAGGGGACCTAGAACCGATCCTTGAGGAACCCCAACAGTAAGGGGAAGGTGAGAGGTGGAGGAACCGGCAAAAGATACAGTAAAGGAGCGGTCAGAGAGATAGGAGGAGAACCAGGATTGAACAGTGTCCTTGAGGCCAATGGAACGGAGCATAGTGAGGAGGAGCTGATGATCCACAGTGTCGAATGCTGCAGAGAGAGCCAAGAGAATTAGCATGGAGTAATGACCATTTGATTTAGCTGTTAGTAGATCATTAGAGACTTTAGTGAGGGCAGTTTCAGTAGAGTGTAAAGAGCGGAAACCGGATTGGAGAGGGTCGAGAAGAGAGTTATCAAAGAGATAGCGGATAAGACGGGAGTGGACCAGGCATTCCAGGAGTTTAGAGATGAAGGGAAGATTAGAGACAGGTCTATAGTTAGCGGCACAGTTTTGGTCGAGGGATGGTTTTTTAAGTAGTGGATGTATGATGGCATGCTTAAATGGGGAGGGAAAGATACCAGAAGAGAGAGTGTGGTTAAATATTTTAGTTAGGTGAGGGGTGACAGCAGGGGAAAGGGACTGGAGGAGATGTGATGGAAATGGGTCACTGGTGCAAGTGGTTGGGCGAGAAGATGCAAGGAGCCTGCTTACTTCTTCTTCTGTGACTGGTTCAAAATCAGAGAGTGAGCTAGATGCAGTGGGGGGAGGGAGGACAGTGCATGGTATGAGGTGATAGGGAGATAATTTCCTGTCGGTTCTGGTCAATTTTTTGTTTGAAGTAATTGGCCAGATCGTCAGCTCAGAGCTCCGTGGTTGGGGCCTGTACTCTTGGGTTGAGTAGAGAATGAAAAGTGTCAAAGATACGTTTCGGGTTATTGGACAGTGAGGTGATGAGGGTGTTGAAATAGGTTTATTTGGAAAGGTGAAGGGCAATGTTGTATGTTCTAAGCATAAACTTATAATGGATGAAATCTTCGTGTAGATTGGATTTTTTCTCCACAGACGTTCGGCGCACCTGGAGCACCGCTGCAGGAAACGTGTTTGCAGGGTATGCCAGGGTTGTCGCCGTCTGTATTGTGGTGTTCTATTTATAGGGGGTGCAGATTCATCCAGGGCACTTTGAAGTGTTTCATTGTAATGCTTCAATGCAGAATCAGGACATGAGAGGGAGGAGATAGGGGCCAATGAAGACTGCAAGTTCTTCATAAGTTTCTGGGTGTTAATGGCCTGTATGTTTCTATAAGTATGGACAGTGGGGGTGACCTGAGCAGCCTGGCAGTTCTTGATAGAGAATGAAAGAAGATTGTGGTCAGAGAGCAGGAGAGGGGAGTTTGCAAAATCATCCACTGTACAAAGCCGAGAGAAGACCAAGTCGAGGGAGTTTCTGTCTTCATGCGTTGGAGAATTAGTAAGCTGCGAAAGGCCAAACGAGGAGGTTAGAGATAAAAGGTGAGTAGCAGATGGGGAGAGAGGAAGAGCAATAAATAAAATAAATATTTAATTAAACAAATTATTTAATAAAATAAATATTATTAAATGAGTAGCACACTGGTACTTAGAGAAAAAGATAGGACCTTGTACTCAAAGGCTTACAATATATAAGGTAAGAGAATGGAAAACAGTGGGTGAGGATAGATGCTGCTCATATGGAAGTGTAGTTGGATAGAAGTGAGAGAGCTACAGCACCGGACTCATCCCCGTACCCCCACCTCACTGCATGAGCAAGGTAAAATTCTGCTTAGGTTAAGACACTGTGTGTGACCAAAAGTTATCTTTAAAAAGACTTTCATAAATGTTAATGAAGCATTGCATGAAGCGAAGTGATTCTGTGTGATGAAAAGAAAATTGAATAAAACCTCTATGATCAACTCCAGTTCAGAACTGTGTCATAGCTTTTTTTTCCATGTAAACCATTTCCTATTTCCTCCCCTCTACTGTATAATTAATTAATGATCGCCCTTAGTAAGATTTACCCAGGATTCCAAAAAGAACTCATGTTTCCTTTGTATTGCCTTCACATACTGAGTGGCTTGCATGCAGCACGCAGTAAAGGAGCTGCAAGTTCCTGTGCTTGGTGTGAATAATCATTTTGTGCCGACAGGCTGCCTTTTAGGTCTTCAAACTTCCTTATAAATAGATATATATTTTCAGTCCACACTACAGCCCACTTCAATGCATTTTTTAAATTACTGACATGCAGCAAAAACACTAGATAATATATCTTATTCATATTTGTTTTTCTTATTTAGGTCCTTTTTAATGGATAAATGTGAAAGCCTGCTCTTCATTGTCAACATGGAAGATTAACCATGTAATGTTTTGATTCTGCAGGCTATAAACACCGCCATTAAGAGTAAGATCCCCTGTGTTGTGGTGGAGGGATCGGGTCAGACAGCCGATGTGATTGCCAGCCTTATGGATTCTGAGGGCACGTCTCTTGCCTCTTCAGCCATTAAGGAAAAACTGGTACGATTCATGCCCCGCACTATTTCTCGCTTGGCAGAAGATGAGATGGAGACCTGGATACGATGGGTAGGTTATTTTTAAATTACTAAAACATTGGCTTTGAATGAATGTTCCAAACTGCACTTAGTGTTGATTCAGATTTTGTTGCAGACGTCATCAACTATTTATATTATTCAGAACTCCATGGCCCCTGATTAATCAAAACTGCCATTTTTCACACCGGTCTTAATGAGGGGGGCGTGCTGGTATAAAGGGGTTAAGTTAATAATGTTCATTGTTATATTTATGCCTTTTAGCTTACTGGTATCACTACATGTTACATGTACTACCTCATGTATGCTATGGTACTTCTACCCCTTCTTCTATTACCATTGCTTTGTCTCCATGTTTTATTGTTCTTCTTTGCATATAGTTGTGATAATGTTCACTACATTTCATGTACAGTATAAGGAAAGCATAGTGCTCTTGTTTGGACACTAGAGGAGGCACTCTAGTATACAGAACAGTTAGTACAGTAGGTAGTAGAGGGTTAAGTGTAGGAGGGGCTGCCAGGATTTAAGGTTAGAGGGAAGGGAAGATAGTCAGACTGGGCCAGGGTGCCCGAAGTGTCCACATGGGCTATAGGCTCAGGACAGCTTGGCAGCCACTCAACGTTAAGCAGCGACAGCCCACGTTATCCACGGCCACTGGGCATCATAACGGTGGACCCATACAGTAGGAAGAATATGTGGCGACTCATAGCTTGGGTAGATGCCTTTAGGGAGGAAGTCGGTTTGAGTGAGGAGCAGAAAGAATTTGAAGCTTTGCATGGAACGGTTGCTTCTCCAGAGGCAATTAAACCGGGTGGTGGATGATTTCAAGTCTGGGGCGAAGCAGGCAGAAGGAATTGTCATCATGGTGAGGTTAGGCAAGGAAGAAACTGGGAAGCAGTCTAAGACGGTCCGGTCCGGACGTGTGCCGTACAGAAGCATCAGCAAAGTAGGGAGAGCTGAGGAAGCAAGTGAAGTTGAATGTGTATCTTATGATGTGCCAACTGTGGATATAATGTGTGACGTCCTAAGTAAAGAAAACGTTCAAGTTATTCTGGACTATGTCACCATTACTGGGGGTCACCTGGAAGAAGGGCCGTTGCCGCCTTGAAAGTGCCCAGGGGGACCTGAACCTGGAGACGCAGGTACGCTGAGCAGTGGATTACAGTTTTCTGTGAGGGAAGGTCGGGACACAGATGCTTCAGTGTCTCTAGCCATGACTACAGTCCTGGCCTCCCCTTACATTGGAGCCAGACTCTCCTGATTCATTTAGAGGTGCATGCCTCTTAATGAATCAGGAACATCTGACATATGGTGTATACATTACCAGAAATCTTACTCCAGTTAGGGACTGGAGTAAGATTTGTTGGCTTAAAGAACATTATCGCTAGTCTTGAATTTAACGAGTGGTGGTTGATAATTCCCCAATTCACCTCAGCTCCATCCATTATGTCAGAACTGGGTAAAAATGGCATGAGAACTCCAAAAATCACAAAAGTTTAGCGCAGCCAGAATTTGATGACTTTTCAAACCTTTTTTTTACATCAGAATTCTGACATAAAAGCTTTGATGAGTTAGGCCAAATGTTTTCTGGACACAAAGCTCTAAAAATCTACTAATAATTACTACTAATAATTCTACTAATAATTTGGTGAAATCTGCGACCAAGCCTCTAACAGAGATGTGAACAGTGGATAAAAAAGTTTGTAGTTATTTACAAATTGCCAAAGGCAAGAAAAATCCCTAAATTAAAGACTGTATTAAAATATAACTTTTATTATCTATATTTAATATAGGAATATTGCACTCAATTAAAAATACAAAGTGTGAGCCGGCACGACTGATTAATGGAATAAAGACTATCAGTAATACTACATTATGATTCAGAGCATTTCCTATTGGTCACCAGAGCCATGAATTGGTAGGACCATTTTGTTTGGCCATCATGAATGTATGATGTCACAACTCACAACCTTACCTTTAAAAGATCTGTTTGCCTGCAGATAAGCTCATCAAATGCCTCATTCCTCTAATGATGCCAGTATGGTGAAACATGTTGGGGAGGCTAATAATTGCTAAATTTTTAGTATTAGCATTGAGCGAAGGCACTCCTATTTAGTTATCCAATTACTATAGTGTAGGACTGCAGCCACACTATAAAGGTACAGGAATACTAATACTATTATATTGGGATTCAATTGATAGGAACCAATATTACTGATAGTCTTTATCCCATGAATCAGCCATGCCAGCTCACACTTTGGTTTTTAATTGAGTGCAATATTCCTTTATTAAATATAGATAATAAAATTATATTTCAATACAGTCTTTTATTTCGGGATTTTTCTTGCCTTTGGCAATTTGTAAATAGTTAAAGGGAAACTGTCACGGAAAAACGCTATTAACCTGCAGATATGGACACTGCCGGACTGGGATGCCAAGGGCCCACCAGTAACATTGAGTCTGGTGGCCCACTGTTTAGCTACATCTCATTACCCTAACAACAAGCAAGGCTTGAGGGCACTACAAAATTTTTTAAGGGGGACTGCTGACCACACACATAATGGATAGAGAACCAAAACAAGATAAAGAAGTGTGTATCAAGGGCGCGATCAACCCCAAAATCAAGACTATAATATAATATAAAGAAATACTGAAAAAATAATAATAAATTTTATTAGCATATGAAAAAAACACACAAACAGGTGTCAAGAATTCAATTAAAAACAGTTAAAAAGGCCAAGACAAAAAGTGGCCAAAGAAATAGATCCCATAATGGGGACCTATTGCTCACCTCCTCCAATGTGCGGGGCAAAAGCACACAAAATAGTAATATATGAAACAATATGTAAGTATATATAAATGGCAGGACCTAGATGGAACATGTAATGGACAAAAACCTAATATATGGCATAACAAGGCATTAAATACAAGAAGTATAGGATGCAATAAATATAAATCCTGAAGTGTGGTTTGAATGATCTTAATATGAACTGCCATAAAAGCTTGAACCTCTAGTTTGAAACAAAATTAATCATGGTGACAAATGTCACAGTCAATAACTAACCAGTTCCCAATATAGGCTGTAGAAACAACCTGAAGTCCAAGTGAGCTTGTGCCACTAGGAGACTTGATGAGCCTCTGTAAAGTTGAATGAATTTAATACAGATTACCATAGGGATTTAGACCTCTATCTCAAAGGATACAAGTAAACATAGTGAAACAAGTCACAAATGAATAACATAACTCAATACAAGCTGTAGAGACAAGATAGGGTCTAAATAGATCTTTACCCCTTAGAGGCTAATAAGCCTCAAGATATAAAAATTGGTATGACCAAAAATGCAGAAAGCGTTTGTGGATACACCACTAAACCTGCATATGGCAAAACAGGAAACATCTCCAGGATATGAGACAAATGAAAAAATGCCTGAATAACAAACCCAACATGGGCAACAAGTCCTAAGAAGGTCCTGGCAGGTAGCCAAATGCCCGCATGATGTAATGGGAGGAGGGGGAAGAAAACCCCACGCGTATCGCCAACCTCAGCGTGGCTTCCTCAGGGAAGGTGGAGGTCACATCACATTACCCTCACTCACAAATTTGCCTATATTTTTATGTAATAATAAACGGAATAGTTTGCTAAATTAATGGTGAGATGGTGCATTGTGGAACTTGTATTGTGCCAACTACTTTTCATATGGTGGCGTGGAGAGCTCATCACTGCATAGGGGCCCACTAGAGGACCTTCCTGTTCTCCTGTGGGCCAGTCCCAGCCTGGATATGGGGTTATTTTGCAGGTTAATAGCCTTTTGAACGTGCCCGGCACCCGCACTTGCAGCCCTGCTGCTCGGAGGAAATATACCTTATTCCACCCAGCAGAGTTTCAGTTTGTCATGGGGGCAGCACCGGTGCAGGTTCTGTCACTGCTTTGTGTATAGAAAGTGGTATCTATAATCTCACCGGTGCCGCCCCACTGACTGAAACCAGAGAGCTACCGGGAGGAATAAAGTTAATATTATCCTGGCATTGTCAGCGGGGTGCAGATCAACCCTATATCTTCAGATTAATAGCATTTTTTCACATGACAGGTTCCCTTTAAGTATTACCTCTCGCTGACTGTGTACTCTATAAGAAAGTTTTTATACTAAATGCCTACAGTTGTGGCCAAAAGTATTGACACCCCTGCAATTTTGTCAGATAATGCTCAGTTTCTTCCTGAAAATGATTGCAAACACAAGTTCTTTGGTATTATTATCTTCATTTAATTTGTCTTAAATGAAAAAACACAAAAGAGAATGAAGCAAAAAGCAAAACATTGATCATTTCACACAAAACTCCAAAAATGGGCCAGACAAAAGTATTGGCACCCTCAGCCTAATACTTGGTTGCACAATCTTTAGCCAAAATAACTGCGACCAACCGCTTCCGGTAACCATCAATGAGTTTCTTACAATGCTCTGCTGGAATTTTAGACCATTCTTCTTTGGCAAACTGCTCCAGGTCCCTGATATTAGAAGGGTGCCTTCTCCAAACTGCCATTTTTAGATCTCTCCACAGGTGTTCTATGGGATTCAGGTCTGGGACTCATTGCTGGCCACCTTAGAAGTCTCCAGTGCTTTCTCTCAAACCATTTTCTAGTGCTTTTTGAAGTGTGTTTTGGGTCATTGTCCTGCTGGAAGACCCATGACCTCTGAGGGAGACCCAGCTTTCTCACACTGGGCCCTACATTATGCTGCAAAATCTGTTGGTAGTCTTCAGACTTCATAATGCCATGCACACGGTCAAGCAGTCCAGTGCCAGAGGGAGCAAAGCAACCCCAAAACATCAGGGAACCTCCTCCATGTTTGACTGTAGGGACCGTGTTCTTTTCTTTGAATGCCTCTTTTTTTTCTCCTGTAAACTCTATGTTGATGCCTTTTCCCAAAAAGCTCTACTTTTGTCTCATCTGACCAGAGAACATTCTTCCAAAACGTTTTAGGCTTTTTCAGGTAAGTTTTGGCAAACTCCAGCCTGGCTTTTTTATGTCTTGGGGTAAGAAGTGGAGTCTTCCTGGGTCTCCTACCATACAGTCCCTTTTCAATCAGACGCCGACGGATAGTACGGGTTGACACTGTTGTACCCTTGGACTGCAGGGCAGCTTGAACTTGTTTGGATGTTAGTCGAGGTTCTTTATCCAACATCCGCACAATCTTGCGTTGAAATCTCTTGTCAATTTTTCTTTTCTGTCCACATCTAGGGAGGTTAGCCACAGTGCCATGGGCTTTAAACTTCTTTAAAGTCCTCAGACAGTTCTTTGGTCTTCTTTCTTTTCTCCATGCTCAATGTGGTACACACAAGGACACAGGTCAGAGGTTGAGTCAACTTTAATCCATGTCAACTGGCTGCAAGTGTGATTTAGTTATTGCCAACACCTGTTAGGTGCCACAGGTAAGTTACAGGTGCTGTTAAATGCACAAATTAGAGAAGCATCACATGATTTTTCGAGCAGTGCCAATACTTTTGTCCACCCTCTTTTTTATGTTTGGTGTGGAATTATATCCAATTCTTTTTGCGTTTTTTCATTTAAGACAAATTAAATGAAGATAATAATACCAAAGAATTTGTGTTTGCAATCATTTTCAGGAAGAAACTGAGTATTATCTGACAGAATTGCAGGGGTGTCAATACTTTTGGCCACAACTGTATGCATGAAAATCCTGCAGCACATTCTCTAGAGTTGGGCATTTTCATTTTAGCAGTCTATTCATGCCATTCTTGGAAAGTATTATATTATGGAAAAAGCTATTTTGAAGAAATATTTACCATGTCATATGTAGATTCACTTTTATCTCACCATATCTTCAGATGTTTCATTTTCGTATTAACTGGCAAACGCTGAGCAAGTCAAAGCCACTATTGCTGATCCCAAGACTCTGTGCTTCTAATAATCTTTTTTTTTAAAATGGATGAATTTCTAATGAAGGTTTTAGCATCCAGATGGATCGGGCGTCTTTCCTTGTGATAGGACTTGGTGTTCTTTCATTAGCCGGGTGTATGATGCTATTAGAGGGAGATGTAACATTTTGTGTTCCCAACACGTGCATCAAATTGCATTTCACGTCCACGACACGAGTCCAGAACATTACCCGATGTCTACATTACTCATACAGTGTGTTCTAGCTGTTCTCATGATGTTGGGGAAAAAATGAGCAGCCATTAATGGTAATATTCATAGGTGTAATTTAGCAGCTATTTTTAGAAGCAAAGGGGTAATTAACTTCCTGCATGAAGTGGGATTGAAAGCTTGTCCTTATGTCCTGACTGACGAAATTGTGAAACAAGTTTTACGTATAAAGTATAGAGATCAGTGCATTCTTCTTCAGATGGAGATGACAATCATTTGGTTCCTAGATACCATTTAATGTAGTTTTACTTTTGGGACTGGGTCGGTGTTATATCGGTTTTTACAAGGGCAGACGGCTGTATAGAAATTTATGAAGCTGTCATGCTCGGGTTGTGAAAGCTGCCTACTAGTCCGTGCATTGCAGTGCGATCTCGGTCTGATTCAGGCTCGGACTGGCCCATAGGGTAAGAGGGCAATCCCCCGGTGGGCCACTGTAACCCCAATCTCATTGTATGGACAGTACTTAGCATAATTCACTTGATTCACCCTGTACAGAGAAAAGCAGCATCTCATCATTCGTTAACCAAACTACGCAGTTTATTATTATATAAAGATATAGGTAAAATTGTGAACGAGGGTAGTGTAATATTTGTATGCAGGTGAAAAGTGGGCCCCCAAAGTAAATTTACTGGTGGGCCCTTGGCATCAAAGTCCCACTTTGGTCTTATTTGTCTGGTTGTCTGACTTAGCCCTAATTAGTGTTTCATAGTATTAGTAATTGTCATTAGAGTTGAGCGAAACAGGTCGGCCAGATTCATAAGTCGCCAACTGAAACCCGGCCACAGCGTGAAGTCGGCCATGCAGTCGACAAAACGAGCACCAAAGTCGGATTTCCCAGAATGCTTGCACATGACTTTTTTCAGCCAGTGAGCAAGGACATACACTGTGGGCAACGAGATGACATGTGCAGCGTCTGGGGAGAGGATAGGAGAGAGAGAGAGTTTTCGCACACTTTAAAAAAAGCGGTCCGGCATGTAGGTGTGTTTACTGTCCTCCACTCCCTGCCGACTTTGCTTCCCCATTGACTTACATTGGGTTTCGTGTTTCAGTCGGACCTTCGACTTTTCCCGATATTCAGCCGATTTTGTTCGACTCGACTTTTGAGAAAGTCGGGTTTCATGAAACCCAACTCGACCCTTAAAAAGGCAAAGTCGCTCATCTCTAATTGTCATATAATAAACCTTTAAGCTGAGTTGTTGGACAGCTCCTGTCCTGATACTATTTGGATTCTGTTTTTACAGATTAAAGAAATAATGGAGCATATGCATCTTTTAACTGTGATCAAGATGGAGCAAGCCGGAGACGAGATTGTCACTAACGCCATCTCTTATGCTCTTTTTAAAGGTATGCCAAAAAAATAAGGGGAGCCGCGAAATTATTACTTTATGAATACACTGAATAATTATCTGTGGTAGCTTCTCAGGTAAAATGAGCTGAGATACAACATAGAAAATGATTGGGGTCATATGCACAACAGAAGTCTATAGACAATATAGAAGAATTCAGAGTAGTAGATGGTCAATAAGGATTGAGCCTTGATTTATTTATCTACCGGTTCTTTGGTATCTCTGGCTCGGTTTTCACGAAAAATGAAAAGAGGGTGCACTGCTATCAACAATTTCTGAGAATATTAAGACGGGGTGCAAACCCTAGTCAGTATAGCGACTGAGCAAAAAACGAGAGAAAGAAAGACTAGACTAATAATGGTATGCACATCCATATAATAAAATATGAAAAACCTTTATTTCACCTTGAACACAATAAATGTAAAAACATTTAAAATACACCTCACAAACCCAATAGCCAACACCCCCAACACTATAGGGCTAAATGGGCCTTTCATAAACCCATATAATAGATGGAATGTAAGCCAACTTAATAAGGACAACACCTTACAAGAAGAATAAATAATCATTGTTATAAAATTTACAAAATGCAGAAAAAACGTGCAATATTTAATGGACCATATCCACAGTGTATACAAATTATACCATTAACAATCATAACTAATTAGTGAGCTAAGAGATGTGGTGGTAACAAGGAATGTATACCCATATGTGACCCTATAGGATTCCAATTACAATATCTACAACAACAAGTATATGTTGCAAATCATTCATGGAATGGACTAATATAAATACTAAAGTTCCAAGACCTAGGTTTTCATACACTCATATAGCTGTGGATTCAGTTGTAGGGTAACACTAAATTACTGAATTTAGTCCAGTTAATGGCCAGATTTCTAAATTAGTAGCCACATATACCTATAAGTGAAAGAAATCCGTGGCACACAGATGTTATTTTTGGGCACCCCAAAAAAGCAGGTTTAGATATAGATTTTCAGTACAGAACGGACTTGCCCAACCCCTGAAAAGCACGTCACTGATGACATTTGCTTCAGAAAAGGGGCAGTGACTGCAGCCTCTGGTCAATGATGATGTCCCGTTTGAGTATCCCAGCATGCAATGGAGCGTCATCGAAACGGGAATGTGAAAAAAGCAAGAAAAAAGAAAGAAAGAAAGAAAGAAAGAAAGAAAGAAAGAAAGAAACAAAAAGCAGTTGGAGATGGACTTTTTATTATAAAAACTATTATACACTGCTCAAAAAATAAAGGGAACACTTAAACAACGGAATATAACTCCAAGTAAATCAAACTTCTGTGAAATCAAACTGTCCACTTAAGAAGCAAGATTGATTGACAATCAATTTGCCATGCTGTTGTGCAAATGGAATAGACAACAGATGGAAATTATTGGCAATTATCAAGACACACTCAATAAAGGAGTGGTTCTGCAGGTGGGGACCACAGACCACATCTCAGTACCAATGCTTTCTGGCTGATGTTTTGGTCACTTTTGAATGCTGGCTGTGCTTTGACACTCGTGGTAGCATGAGACAGTCTCTACAACCCACACAAGTGGCTCAGGTAGTGCAGCTCATCCAGGATGAACTCATCATCTTTCCTCCATCTCACAGATCTTCCTTACCTGACCTAGCTATAACAATTAATGACATCACACTTTCCCAGTACCGGAAGTCCGCTGCCTCGGAGTAACCGTTGACTCTGCCCTGTCCTTCAAACCGCACATCCAAGCTCTTTCTACCTCCTGTTGCCTCCAGCTCAAAAATATTTCCAGAATCCGTCCTTTCCTCAACCCTCAGTCTACTAAAATGCTTGTGCATGCCCTCATCATCTCCCGCCTCGACTACTGCAACATCCTTTTCTGTGGTCTCCCTGTTAACACCCTCGCACCTCTCCAGTCCATCCTTAACTCTGCCGCCTGACTAATTCATCTCTCTCCTCGCTACTCCTCCGCAAATCTCTTCACTGGCTCCCATTCCGTCAGCGTATCCAGTTCAAATTACTAATACTGACCTACAAGGCTATCTATAACCTGTCACCCCCATATGTCTCTGAACTAATCTCCCGATACCTTCCCTCACGTAATCTCCGATCCTCCCAAGACCTCCTTCTCTCCTCCACACTTATTCGCTCCTCACCCAACCGCCTCCAAGACTTCTCCCGAATAGCCCCTATTCTCTGGAATTCTTTGCCCCAACAAGTCCGACTATCAACCATATTTGTATCCTTCAGACGGAACTTGAAAACCCACCTCTTCAAGAAAGCCTACAGCCTGCAATGACCCTGCTACCTCCTTCTCTCTCACCACTACCGGTGATATCACCTCAACCAACACTGGAACTGCTGCAACCCACCAACCTACTGTCTCCTTCCCCACCATCCTGTAGCATGTAAGACCGAAAGGGCAGGGTCCTCTCTTCCCTATGTATCAGTCTGTCATTGTTAGTTTGTTTAATGTAAGCGATATCTGTAATTTGTATGTAACCCCTTCTCATGTACAGCACCATGGAATCAATGGTGCAATATAAATAAATAATAATAATAAAAGTGTCTGTCAGCATAGTGTCCAGAGGCTGGAGGCGCTACCAGGAGACAGGCCAGTACACCAGGAGACATGGAGGAGCCCGTAGGAGAGCAGCAACCCAGCAGCAGGACCGCTACCTCAGCCTTTGTGCATGGAGGAACGGGAGGAGCACTGCTAGAGCCCTGCAAAATTACTTCTAGCAGGTCACAAATGTGCATGTGTCTGCACAAACGGTTAGAAATCGACTCCATGAGGATGGTCTGAGTGCCCGACGTCCAGAGATGGGGTTTGTGCTCACAGCCCAACACCGTGCAGGAAGCTTGGCATTTGCCACAGAACACCAGGATTGGCAAATTCACCACTGGAGCCCTGTGCTCTTCACAGATGAAAGCAGGTTCACACTGAGCACATGTGACAGAGTCTGGAGACACCGAGGAGAGTGATCTGCTGCCTGCAACATCCTTCAGCATGACCAGTTTGGCAGTGGATCAGTAATGGGGTGGGGTGCCATTTCTTTGGAGGGCCGCGCAGCCCTCCATGTGCTCGCCAGAGGTAGCCTTACTGCCATTAGGTACCGAGATGAGAGCCTCAGACCCCTTGTGAGACCATATGCTGGTGCGGTTGGCTCTGGGTTTCTCCTAATACAGGACAATGCTAGACCTCATGTGGCTGGAGTGTGACAGCAGTTCCTGCAAGATGAAGGCATTGAAGCTATGGACTGGCCCGCCCGTTCCCCAGACCTGAATCCGATTGAGCATATCTGGGACATCATGTCTCGCTCCGTTCACCAACATTACGTTGCACCACAGACTGTCCAGGAGTTGGTGGATGCTTTAGTCCAGGTCTGGGAGGAGGTTCCTCAGGAGACCATCCGCCGCCTCATCAGGAGCATGCCAGGCATTCTAGGTAGGTCACACAGGCACGTGGAGGCCATACACACTACTGAGCATCTTTTCCTTGTCATGAAGCATTTCCACTGAAGTTGGATCAGCCTGTAATTTGATTTTCCACTTTGATTTTGAGTATCATTCCAAATCCAGACCTCCATGGGATATTCATTTTTATTTACATTGACGATTGTTATGTTTTTTTGTTCTGAACACATTCCACTATACAATGAATAAAAATTTGCAACTGAAATATTTCATTCAAAGATATCTGGGATGTGGTATTTTTGTGTTCCCTTTATTTTTTGAGCAGTGTATTATGAAAATGAATGGAGAGACATTTAAAATGAAAATTAATATTAGTTTTAGACAACCTTTAAATCCTGACTTCTGGTGCTCAATTTATAGGACAGACATTTGTTATTTTACTATTCCGAAGCTGTAATATCACTAAATGTTTGAGGGCTGACATTATCCAATATAGCATTGTCATCCCAGGAACATCATTACATATGCTAGTGCCTAACGAGGAACACACCATCCTATGTCAATAAAAACCATTACTGGTGACATCTTCAGCTTAGTGAAATAGGCCATCATCATATAACCATCTACAACATTAATGGGAATCTGTCACCCCATTTTTGGCCTATAAGCTGTGGCCACAGCCATCAGGGGCTTATCTACCGCATTCTGTAATGCTGTATATAAGCCCCCGATGTAACATGAAAGATAAGAAAAACAGATTAGATTAGATTATACTCACCGGGGGCGGGGGCGGGTGCGGTGGGTGTCGCTGACCGGTCCTGTGCCTCCCATCTTCTAGCGATGATGTCCTCCTTCTTTCTTCTGCCATGGCTCCTGTGCAGGCATACTATATCTGCCCTGTTGAGGGCAGAGTAAAATACTGCAGTGCGCAGGTGCCGGGAAAGATCAGAGAGGTCCAGCGCCTGCGCACTGAAGTACTTTACTCTGCCCTCAACAGGGCAAATAAAGTACGCCTGCGCAGGAGCTGCAGCAGAAGTAAGAAGGAGGACATCATCGCTAGAAGATGGGAGGTGCCGGACCGGACGACGACACCCATCGGACCGGACTGGACGCCGGGGTGAGTATAATCTAACTCGTTTTTCTTATCTTTCAGGTTACATTGGAGGCTTATCTACAGCATTACAAAATACTGTAGATAAGCCCCTGATGGCTGTGACCATAGCTTATAGGCCAAAAATGAGGTGACAGATTGCCTTTAAAAGGCATCTGTCAGCACGCTTTTACATCTGGAACTAAGTGCACAGCTTTATAGGTGCTTTTCCTCAACAATGATACCTGTTTTGTAGTGATCTGATATAGATAGAGAAATCTAGTGTCGAATCCATATGAAAATCAGTCTGGAAGTGCACTGTGCATGTGTCAATGCACTTGAACTGCTTCTTCCAAGAGCATTGAGATGCCCCCAGTGCACTTGTAGTCTCACACCAGTTAAGTAATGTCACCAGTGATGTTGTAAGGAGAAGAACGAGAACGGGGGTACCTTTTGCACGCCAGTTCTGGAACACCCGGGGCTGTCACCCATCTTGCAGGGGGGAAGACTTTCTGTCTAGGACGGACCCTTGCGCACGTGACTGGAGTAGGCGGGGCTGGGTTAAATAGCGCTGCGCGAGGGAAGAGCCAGCGCCCGGGCGGGAGAGTTGAGCAGTGAGTCACTTGCTGTGTCTGTTGTCAGGGCAGAGCAGAACGAGTGCGCAGGCCGACTTGACAGTACCCCTTCTGACAGGTACACAGTTAGTGAGCGACCAGCCGGTAATTCCCCGCTACCCTCCACGACAGGAGGTGACTCAGGGCTGACACCGTAGACCGTCCCGATTGTGAGACGCCATGACAGATGTATGGTTAGGCCAGGGCCTCACTATCAAGGACTTGAGCACACCGTGGAGCGAAATCTCGTTCCGGTAGTTCCACACATTGGACTCAGTACCGTGCTAGACACCTGTAAGCACGAGAAATCTACCCGCTTCCCTAAGACTCCATTGAGACGTCACGCACTGCTGCTGCCGCTGTCACTCTGAAACTTTGCACTTCCGAAGACTACAGTTCTGATAAGTTTCACCTCTTTAATACTGAACTATTGTTCATCCCTGACCTACCCTGCCTCTCTCCCAAGTTCTGCCCTGTTACCTACCCTCTCCTCACAACTCACTACTCCCTGCGTGGAGTGCATTTATTGTTTAATAAAATCTTTTAACTCTTGATATGCCTCCTGTCCGTGGTGACATCCCGCATTCCTTTGATTTCTACAATGTCATGACCGCTTCCACAGCAGTACATGGACTTGGTTGTCTCCTTTCCTCATTGTTTTCTAATACTGTCAACTTTATCTCGCCAGTAGGTGATAAATCCTAGCGGTAACCTTAAACTGAACCAGTTCCTCCATTTTCCTAATATTATTTCATTATCAAAGCTTTTAGCACCAATGAGCAGGATAAGGATAACTGGAATGCTCAGCTGAAACTTCTTCTGGAATGGAACCAGCTGGAGTTGGCCAGCGAGGAGATCTTCACTAATGACCGGAGATGGGAGGTGGGTATCATTCCAATGTGAATACTTCACATTTGTCAGTTTTGTAAAATCTAAAAAAAACACCTCCTGGTTTTGGCTCGCAAATACCAATTCAAAATACTGATCAAATCCTAGCGGTGACTTTAAACTGAACCAGTTCCTCCATTTTACTAATATTTATTCATTATCATATCTTTTAGCACCAATGAGCAGGATAAGGATAAGGCCGGGATCACATATGCATGCGAGAAATACGGCAGAGTCTCGCATGTTAATACCCGGCACTGCCGCCAGCACTCGGATCGGAGCGTGCAGCCGCATAGCAATACATAGAGCTGCAGCCTCATTTCTTGAGTGTCGGCGACAGTGCGAGACTCGGCCGTATTCCTCGCATGTGTGATCCCGGCCTAACTGGAATGGTCAGCTGAAACTTCTTCTGGAATGGAACCGGCTGGAGTTGTGTTTTTTTTTTTTTTTAAAGGATGTAAGACTAGAGTAGGTATGCATGCAAAAAAAGACATGTATAATTTTTTTTCAAAAATAAAATTCAGTTTAATATTAGGTCTATATAAGATGTAGCCATAACTGTGAACTCGATAATAGTGCTTCAGTCTTGCAGCTCATTTCCCTGATTGGGCTGTATGTGGTCAGACATCCAAGACACTCAGTGCCCTTAAGTGCTACTTATTAAGAGATTTAATTAACATACCACGGTCGTAATATTTATTCTCCGCAACAAGACTTGGTCTAATTTAACCTTTCGTGGTCTGTCATGGTCTTCATAATCTGAGAGTCCCCCTCACCAGTTCTTTTGGATACCAACAGTTAAGTCATATGTCTTGTCCTGCACCATCACAGTGGAAATTCACAACTTTATCACATACTTTTTAATACTTGATGTTGATGATTGATAGAACGTAATACTTAAAGGGAATCTGTCACCTCATTTTCGATTTATCAGATAAAAATATCATTGTATTGAGTGTTTTCTATACATTTCCCACCTAGTTTTGAATTCCCCTGACTCCCCTTGTATCACCCAAAAATACCTTTTTTCTTTCACCCGCCTTGTATGTAAATTAGTTGGGTCCGGTCCGATGGGTGGTGTTTTTGCTCCTTCCCTCCACCCCTCCTTGGCCGTTGTATGCAATATTTCAGGTAATTTCCGTAGTTCTCATCCATATTTCGCGTGTGCACATTGCAATCTCCACTCGCACGTGCGCAGTATGCTTTGCCCAATTGCGGTCAAAGCTGAAAAGCATTAGTGCACATGCGCCGGTGAACTATGTCCCGGAACACAAAAATGGCAGCGAAATACTTCCGGGACATAGTTCACCGGCGCATGTGCACTGAAATATTGCATACAACGGCCAAGGAGGGGTGGAGGGAAGGAGCAAAAACACCACCCATCGGACCGGACCCAACTAATTTACATACAGCGCGGGTGAAAGAAAAAAGGTATTTTTGGGTGATACAAGGAGAGTCAGGGGAATTCAAAACTAGGTGGGAAATGTATAGAAAACACTCAATACAATGATATTTTTATCTGATAAGCCGAAAATGAGGTGACAGATTCCCTTTAAAGGGGTATTCCTATCTCCAGCATCCCATCCCAATATGTAATAAGTGTAACAATAATAATATTAGCAAATACCTCCAATTAGAAATATAGTATAGTTTTTCTGATTCTCTATGTCTCTTTCCAAATGTGCAGGCATTGCAGGACCTTAGGTATTCATGGTTACGACCACTAGCAACTAGGTAACATTCTGTCTAACTAATTGTCACTTTATCAGTGGGCGTAACCATGGATACCAAAGGTACTGCAATGCCTGCGCATGAGGAAAGAGACATAGCAAATCAGAAAAACTATATTACAAAATGTAATTGGAGGTATTTGCTAATATTAGTATTATTACACCTACTACATATTGGGATAGGATCTTGGAGATCGGAATACCCCTTTAAGGCACAGAATTTATCAGCTGTTTAACCACAAGCTGCCCAACTGGTGATGTGGAAATACACTAATAACAGCATTTTATATCTTAATTCAGTATATATCAATAATCCAGAAGAACATAGTCACAAGGAGCGAAGGCCTTCAGCTTCAAATCTTAGTGGAGTCATGTGTTCTAATAGAAAAGTACTTGTTTCCAATCCAATCTTGCTTATTTTTTTGTCTATAATCTTTCATTTACTTTAATACCTTGTCTACTTTTAATTCAATAGTTTTCACCCCTTTGTTCCTATGTTCTTCTCTTACCTCGTTTTTCATAGTCAGCTGACTTGGAAGATGTGATGTTTGCAGCTCTGATAAAAGACAGGCCAAAATTTGTGCGTCTTCTCCTAGAGAATGGTCTGAATCTACGCAAATTTCTTTCCAGTGAAATCCTCACTGAACTTTATTCTCAACACTTGAGCACTCCAGTATTTCGGAACTTGCAGATTGCCAAAAATGTTTACAATGATTCTTTACTCACCTTTATCTGGAAGATGGTTTTGACTTACCAACGGAGTCGGAAAGAGGAAAGGAATAGCTGCGATGACTCCGAGATTCAGGTGAACTACTGCAATATCTTAAAGGGGTTGTCCAACCTTGTGGTTAAAGTCTGAAATCAGTCAATGTGTATGAAGACCTATGAATCCTTACAGCGTTCACACTACTGGGGTCAGGAGCAGGTGGTCATGTGGCCACGAGTATACTACTTACATACATGTGGTCACATGCCAACTAGACCTGTGTGGCCTCGCTCAATAGAAGTGAATTGAGCAAGGCTGAACACATCTAATCAGAATATGGTCAGAAATATGCAAATCGCTTACTTGCATTTACATGACCACCCTCTTCCAGTGCGCTCGATGTGAGGATTCACAAGTCTGCATTCACATAGTGACTGGAGACTTGAACCACGGTCATGGACAACCCATTTGAGTTGTGATAACATTTGTGTATGGCAGTGTGAGATGGATGTTTACTGAAAAATAATGTCAGGAATTTGCTGGTTTATGACCTTTACATTGACGCGGGGACTCAAACATAATTTTCAAGCACGCCGAAGTCACTCAGTTAGCACCCAACCATAACACACCTTTTCCAAGCTAGTTCGCTCATCACTATTAGTGATCAGTTTTTAGCTATATACAATAACATAAAAGCGCTAAATCGCTCAGTCATTGACTCTGGCTGTGTGACTGCTCTGCACATCTTTCCTCACCGGAAAGGAGGCATGCTCGGCGGAATCCAGAGCATACCCCTCCTCCACTAATGTTTGATTGGTTGACGAGGAGCATGGGTGAGGGGGGCATCACTACATCTCCAGATTATTCGATTGGAAGGTCAGATTTGCCAATGGGAGTGATCACCGATACAGTGTGGGGAGCGAAGATGTTGATGCACCACTGGTGATGAGGGAAGATGGGCTGCAGCAGCCATCATTGCCTGATCCCCATGTCTTTTGACCTGTAAGACGTACAAACATGTGCATTTGCGAAAACACCTTCCTGAATAAGACATTCTATTACTTTGAGAAGGGATTAAGGATAATTATACCAATTGTTGTTGAATACAACCATGTGGATAATAAGTTGAAATCTTTCTATGTGTTTTTTTTTTAATTTTCAGGATCTGACTCCAATAATAAAGCATCCCATTCAGGTGCTATTTATATGGGCCGTACTGCAGAACAAAAGAGAACTGTCTAAAGTGATATGGGAGCAGGTAAGAGCTGTAATGTACATGCGTGGTTACACTTAATTTTCTACATTTTTTTTAGTTTTTTGTTTCCTGATGAATTTGACATTTTTATTATGTCTATAGCAAACACGGCAACAAGAGGGAAGTTGCTAAGTCATAACATAATGTATAATGAATTTAATTTTAGTACGAATCTGAGCTTTACCGTGGTCATGAAACATCTTAGGCTATATTCACACTAGGCATTTTTCAGCGTTTTTGTCATCAACCTTTGCTTTCAATGTGTGAAAAACACTGAAAATAACTGAAGAAAGAAGTGACATGCTCTACTGTGCAAAAAAAATGCAAAGCACAAAAAAAACAAGGGGTGGGCATGAGATTTCTGAAATGTCATAGACTTTGCTGAAACTGTAAAACTCAGCTGAGAACTTTCATTAATTAAATGCGTAAAAAAAAACCGCTGAAAAAAACCCTAGTGTGAACATACCCTTAGAAGAACTCTCAGGAGAGCAGAAAGAAGGGCTACAGACCCGAGCAGTCAGACAATCAGACAATCACACTGTGAACGTCAATGTGCTGTAGTACATAGATGCTGCAGAAGCTAAGATTGTAATAAAACATTAATGCCAAAATGCTTTTACATACAGTTAAAGAAGACAGAAGGTCACAAGAAGACGTAGCTAGGGTTTCAGCTTGGGGGGGGGCAAAAAATCTGAGTCGGACCCTAACCAGGTAATCCTGACTACAGCTACGTGGCACACCCTAATTGTGAATGTAGGGGAACATCAGCAGATGACCACGCGGTGATTGAAAATACATCTATATGAAAAAAAGGAACACTGATATTACTATATGGTGACCATATAGTGGTAGATAATAGAAAACTGCAAGGCACTCAAGAAACAATAAGTCCGTAGATGGTGCACAAGTAGAGTATCCAGCCCGTCATACAGATAATAATAATAAACTTGGCACTCAAGTTAGTGAAAAAAAGATAGTTCCATTTTATTGGCATCCAATTAAAGTGTTACTCTAAACGTTTTCGGCCCAACATTGGACCTTCATCAGAGAATTTCTTAAAGGTTGCTGGATGCTCAGTTGAAAGGCTCAATAGCGCTTTTAGTATGGCGAAATGCGTTGCTGTGATATTGCGCTTTAATTGAATGCCAATAAAATAGAACTATCTTTTGTTCACTAACTTGAGTGCCAAGTTTATTATTATTATCCATATAGAGGTAGATACCAGTCCTGCAGATCATATGAGAGATCACAGGGATTTCTTACAGCACCTCACACCCCGGAGCCTGGAAGAAATCATTAGCATAAGGAAAGAATATAATATTTCTCAACAACAAGACCATTAATATGGGGCATACAGGTAGGACTAGTCTAACATTTCTATTACCTGTATGCCTATATTAAAAGGTCATATATTTCCTGTGGGTGACAGATTCCCTTTAAATGTGATGCAGCTCATGGTTACTACATGGGGGCTTGTTATACGAATACTTGTAAAAGACCCTGCTGGTAAGTATCAAAAGCCCCCTACCTCCCTATCTTCAGCCCCCCAGACAGCAACTATTACATGTATTAGAGTGCATATAATCTCCTAACAAAACAGTATAATAATCAGCCCCCCAGTGCCCTGTCCCCACTCCCCCACTTGTCCCCCTCCCCCACTTCAGACCCCTCAATACCCCCATCCTCTCACTTTTACCCCCATCCTCTCACTTTTACCCCCAGTGGCCTGTTCCCCCTCCCCCACAATACCCCCATCCTCTCACATTCACTCCCCAGTAACCATGACATGCCTTCATTTAATAAATCTAATAAATTCCATCCCCACTTACCGATGAAGTTTGCAGGCAGTATGGCAGGACCAGGAAGTGTCTGAGAGAAATGCAAGGTGGGCACTAGGACCCAGTGTGCCTGAGCCAATCTGAGCGTGCACAAAACTGCAACCTGGCAGAAGCTCCTTAGGTCAGTAAAGTCTGCACTTTACACTGCAGAAGGGAGACTCTGCAAATTGCCACTGTGCTAGCCAGCTTGCAGAATCTCCATCAGACTGGAGCAGACATTTTGCGGTTCTCCTGTGCTGTGTTCTGCCTCATCATAGAACTGGCAGTGACTCCCGGTGCGCCCCTTCATGTGACGGGGCCCGGGGCGACGGCCCCCTCTGCTCCCCCAGTAGCTACGCTACTGGTCACAAGTTTTTTCACTTATTATACTCCTCCTGCTACTGTTTTTTTTTCTTTCTTGAACCAACCTTTTTACTTTGTTCTACTTTTTATGGTCTTTACCAAGGAGGTGTTGCTCACAGGCAGGGACAGTTTTAGGTAAAGTGGGGCCCTAGACAAAAGTTTAAAATAGGGCCCCAAATGCTAATATATTGCACATTACACAGAAGCATTTCGGTTGTATTTACGTCCGTTGAGTTCAGGCCGCTAAACGAGTGCGATCAACAATATTGAAGTCGTTCAACACTTGTTTCCAGGCCTCTTTACACCAGCTGAGGAGTAATGATGGGACAGAACAATCACTATTAGATCACTCTGTCCCATACAGTATCGTATCATGTTATCAGCAGCACATCTGCAGTTTTCACCGGGTGATGCGCTGCTGAGAATGATTTTTGTTCCGGCATAATCAATCCAATCACTCAATGAGTATGCAGCATTTTCCTTGCTTAGTATAATACACCCCATAGTCCTCCATATAGTATAATGTGCACCACAGTCCTCCATATTGTACTCCATATGATATAATGTGCCCTATAATCCTCCATATAGTATAATACACTCCTTATAGTCCTCCATATAGTATAATACACTCTCTATAGTTCTCCATATAGTATAATACACTCCCTATAGCCCTCCTTATATTAAAATACACTACTCAGTCCTCCATATAGTATAATACACTCCTCAGTCCTCCATATAGTATAATACACTCCTCATAGTCCTCCATATCTTAAAATACACTCCTCCATATAGTATAATTCACTCCTCATAGTGCTCCATATAGTGTAATGCACCCCCATAGTCCTCCTTATAGTATAATTCACTTTCCATAGTATAATGCACCCCATAGTTCTTCAAATAGTATAATGTATTCCCCATAGTCCTCGATACAGTATAATGCAGCCCCCATATAGCATAATGCAGCCACCCCATAGAGCATAATACAGCCAATCCACAGAGTATAATGCAGCCACCCCACAGAATATAATGTAGCCCCCTCAGAGTATAATGCAGCCCCGCCATACAATATAATGCAGAGTATAATGCAGCACCCCTCATATAGTATAATGGAGTCCCCTTTTAGAATATAGTGTAGCCCCCTCATAAAGTATAATGCAGCCCCCATAGAATACAATGTAGCCCCTTTATATAGTATAATACAACCCCCTTCACATAGTATAATGCAGCCCCTCCATAGAATATAATGCAGCACTCCTCATGTAGTATAATGCAGCCCCCCATAGAATATAATGTAGCCCCCTCATATAGTATAATGCAGCCCCCCATAGCATACAATGTAGCTCCCTTATACAGTATAATGTATCCCCCTCATAGAGTATAATGAAGCCGCCCCCTACATTATAATGTAGCCCCCATAGAATACAATGTAGCCCCCTTATAGAGTATCATGCAACCCCCTTCATAGAATTTAATACAGCCTCCAATAGAATATAATGTAACCCCCATAGAATATAATACAGCCCGCCTCCCCATAAAATATAATGTAGCCACCTCATAGACTATGATGCAATGATGCAGCCCCCCCCATAGAATAATAGAATATAATGTAACTCACCCCCCCGAGAATATAATTCAGCCCCACAGACCAGGACTCACTGATTGATATATTTAAAAAAAGCACACAATCCTCACCTCTCCTCCTTGTTCCCCGAGCTGCTCCCGACTCGGCTCTGATCTCAGCGGCTGCACTGCCTGGCACAAAGTGGGTGTGTGATGAAGTGACATCATCGTGCACCCGCAGTATCAGAGGCAGAGGGGAATAATGGGAGAGGGAGTGTCATCTGACGCTCTCTCCTCCATCATTGCTTTCAACTGTATCGGTGTAAGGCCAGGGTCACACTGCGTTATAGGCAGTCCGTTGACGGACTGCGTTATAACGCGGTGTAACGCAGTCCGTTAACGCCGCCATTGAGCCCCATTGTTGGGTGCATTGCGATGCATGCCGTTAATCGGCACGCATTCGCGATGTGCCGTCATTCGCTGACGGAGCCTCGGATGCGGCCTGCAGCGTCTGAGGCTCCGTCACCGCTAGCGCAGATGAATCATCTACGCTAGCGGGTATAGCATAACGCGATCACGTTATGCTATACCGTTAGCAGCCTGTCAACGCTATGCATTGACCGGGCTGCTAAAACGTGATGTGAACCTGGCCTTATGACGCGATATACAGGTGCATCTCACAAAATTAGATTATCATCAAAAAGTTAATTTATTTCTGTTCTTCAATACAAAAATTTAAACTCATATAAAGAGTCACTAAAACAGAGTGATCTATTTCAAGTGTTTATTTCTGTTAATGTTGATGATTATGGGTTACAGCCAATGAAAACCCAAAAGTCATTATCTCAGTAAATTAGAATACTTTATAACACCAGCTTGAAAAAATGATTTTAAAATCCGAAATGTTGGCCTACTGAAATGTGAAATGTATGTTCAGTAAATGCACTCAATACTTGGTCGGGGCTCCTGTGGCATCAATTACTGCATCAATGTTGCATGGCATGGAGGTGATCAGCCTGTGGCACTGCTGAGGGGTTATGGAAACCCATGTTGCTTTGATAGCAGCCTTCAGTTCGTCTGCATTGTTGGGTCTGGTGTCTCTCATCTTCCTCTTTACAATACCCCATAGATTCTCTATCTGATTAATGTCATGCAGGTTTGCTGGCCAATCTAGCACAGTGATACAGTTGTTTTTGAACCTGGTATTGGTACTTTTGGCAGTGTGGGGAGGTGCACAGTCCTGCTGGAGAATGAAATTTCCATCTCCAAAAAGCTTGTCGGCAGAGGGAAGCATGACGTGCTCTAACATTTCCTGGTACACGGCTGCGCTGACTTTGGTCTTGGTAAAACACAGAGTACTTATACCAGCAGATGACATGGTGCCCCAAACCATCACTGATTGTGGAAACTTCACACAAAATGCGCAATATTGGAGATGTTTACTGATTGATTTGAGTATGTTACTGAATTGTTTTTTGTATTTTTTTTCGACCACTGTTGATATAGGTAGGTTTCAGGGTGTTAAGATAGCATATGTGCCTACCACTGTTGATACGTACCATACATAGAATATAATTTATAGCTGGTTTTGACTTGGCATGTCATTTCCTTCTGTGTATAACCATTATTCAAACTAAGATGTCCACAAACTTATTTGGAGTTTCAGCCGTGAATAATGGTTATTTTCACCCTAATGAATAGACGGTGACGATTGTTAATGAATAAAAATTGTTTTTTTATTGAATTCTCACATGCTTTCTGTACAAATTGTTTAATTGGCGAGACTCACATCCTCTGTTAGTTGCTGGATAAAACAAAACAAAACAAAAATTGGTTGGAGGGTGAAAATTTGCATATTGGACACTCATTATTATCGAAGGGCATAGCTTTGGAACAGAGGGGCACAGGAAAAAAATGAAAACCTGTTCCAAACTCATTGGAACAGCAGCAGTTGGCGGATGTACTCAGATACGTATATAATAAAAATCCTGAGCTAAACAGAAAACACCAGCCCTATAGAGCAGGATGAATTATACGCTGGATATCTTTATATCATTATAGCTTAATAAAATATAATAATTTTATTTAGATAAAAAGCTATTAATGTATTCCTTATATTTATTATAACCGTGTTCAGTGCTGGAGGCTTCTGCTACTAGAATATATTTATTAATATTTAATTTCAGACAAGGGGATGCACTCTGGCTGCGCTGGGAGCAAGCAAACTGCTAAAAAGTTTGGCTAAAGTAAAAAATGATATCAATGCTGCTGGAGAATCAGAGGAGATTGCAAATGAGTATGAAACCAAAGCCGTGGGTAAAGTTTTATTGGAATGTTTTACTTAAATAATAATAAGGAACTACAGAATAATATTGACTGTGAGCCGTTCATTGGTTAAGTAATTAAAGCAATGTCTTTCATAAATGATCTTATTGGAAGAATGCAATTACTCAGTGGTAACGTACCTGTACCCAAGAGACAACTTTTATCTTCATACAATTGTTCCTTGGCTAGACTGAGTATTGATGTACAGTAGATCTAATGAAATGAGAAGGGTAGTATTAATATTTTATGATTTTTTTTTAAGGGTTGAAGCAAATTCTTAAACATTATCCCTTAGATATAAAAACTTATAGTGCAAACTCACTTTTCAGTTATGTTGCTACATGAGATCATTTTAAAATGCAAATATAATTATGAATTGAGCGTATTTTGTGATCAGATAAATATCACATTTTAACATCTACAGTTAGCCACATGTTGCAATGTAATAACTAGACAACAAGGAAACATATACAGGGACACAACTCTTAATCACTGAGTTCAGGTTTTACATTCACAACCAATTCCACAGGTGTAGAAAATTCAGCACCGAGACAGACAATCTGTCTTTTGTGAATACTGATGACAAAATGTAACAGGATGTCAATGGTATTAAATGTCCATTCGTGAAATTTCTTTCCTTTTAAATATCACCTGTGAAAGAGGGAAGTGATTAGGAACCAATGCAACTCAGCAGTGATGTAGTAGACCAAGTAAAGTTACAGACTTGGGTTGTCAAATGCTAAGAGACATGATGCATAAAAGTCACCAATGCTCTGCTAGCTTAATAACTGCAAAGTCCAAACCTCCCGGGCAATAATATGGTCACTAAAAATGTATTCTACGATTTTATGGGATTCCATGGCCAAGCAGCTGCATGCAAGTTTTACAGTTGCTTGTAAAAGTTTGGTCACACCTGGTCAAAATTACTGTTTTTGTGAACAGTTAAGCAAGTTGAAGATTAAATGATCTCTAAAAGACCTGAAGTCAAAGATGACACATTTCCTCTGTATTTTAGGCAAAAAAAATAAATAAATACTGTAATCTTTTTTTTTTTTTTTTTTCATTTGAAAACTTATAAAAAGTAAAATGAGCATACGCAAAAGTTGTGGGCACCCTTGGAGATTTGTGTGCTCAGATAACTTATACCAAGGTTTCAGACTTTAGTTAGCCTGTTAGGGTTATGGCTTGTTCACTATCATCGTTAGTGAAGGCCAGGTGTGGAAAATTTTACAGCTTTATAAAAGCCCCGCCTCCTCTACCTTTATACTAATAATTGCTGTTGGAGAAAATAGCACAGAATAGGGTCATATCCAAGATATTTGGGGTTCATACAATTAAATTGTACTCACCAGATGAAGCTGACATTATAGCATATAGAATTATTCACTGCAGCAGATCCATCAGTCTCTAGATGACAGAACTATAGAGATGAATGGGAAGAACGTGGATTTGATCTTCGCCGCCGAATTTTATGGTGAGGACGCAGGAAAGGTTTTCTTCTGATGTCTATTGCATGAAGGCCATATTTATGCAGGTGCGTTTGAACAGTAGAACTAGTATGTGAATAAGTTTGGACCCTCAAGTTATTCGGCGGCGCATATCAAATCCAAGTTCTTCCCATTCATCTCTACCTTTGTGCTAAAATCAGCAGCCATGGGTTCTTCTAAGCAGCTGACTAGCACTCTGTAAATATGGAGGTCCACAAAGCAGGAGAAAACTATAATAAGATAGCAAACTGTTTTCATGTTGCCCATTCCTAAGTTCAAAATGTAATTAATAAATGGCAGTTAAAAGTAACAATGGGAGTCAAGATAAGGTCTGGAAGACCAAGCAAAATTTCAGTGAGAGGAGCTTGTAGGATTGCTAGAGAGAAAAATCAGAACCCCCTTTTTGACTGCAAAAGACCTTCAGAAAGATTTAGCAACACACTGGAGTTGTGGTACACTGTTCTACTGTTCAAAGCACCTGCATAAATATGGCCTTTATGCAAGAGACATCAGAAGAAAACCTCTCCTGCATCCTCACCATTAAAATAAGCTTCAGAATTATGCAAAATACCGATGAAGTTAAAATAGAACTCTATGGCCACAATGATCAAAGGTATATGTAGAGACAAACGGCACAGAATTTCAGGAAAAGAATATCTTGCCAACCTTTAAGCACTGGGGTGGATCAATCATGCTCTGGGGTTGTGTTGCAGCCAATGGCACGGGGAAAAATTCATGGGTAGCGGGAAGAATGGATTCAATGAAATTTCAACAAATTCTTGATGCAAACATAACACCATCTGTAAAAAAGCTGAAATTGAAAAGAAGATGGCTTCTACAAATGGATAATGATCCTAAACACATATCAAAATCCACAATAGACTACCTCAAAAGGCGCAAGCTGAAGGTTTTACAATGGCCCTCACAGTCCCCTGATATGAACATCATTGGAAATCTGTAGCTAGATCTCAAAAGAGCAGTGCAAGCAAATGACCCAGGAATCTCACACAACTGAAAGAATATTTCAAGGAAGAATGAATAAAAATTCCTCAAACAAGAATTGAAAGTCTCTTGGCTGGGTACAAAAAGTGTTTAAAAGCTGTGATATTTTCAAAAGGGGGTGCTACTAGGTACTAACCATGCAGGGTGCACAAACTTTTGCATCAGCCCATTTTCTTTTTTGTCATTTTTAAAATCTAAAAAATAAAAAATAAAATTTGCCTAAAATACAAAGGACATGTGTCATCTTAACTTTAGACCTTTTAGAGATCACTTCAACTTGCTTAACTGTTCACAATTTCACAATAACAGATATTTTGATCAGGGGTGCCCAAACTTTTAAATGCCACTGTACATGACCAAGCACAATGCTAAGAATCAAATGGAGTTGGTAAAGCCGCCACCACTGGACTGTAGAGCAGTGGAAACCTATTCTGTAGAGTGACAAATCAGATTTCATGTTTTCCAGCAGTCACATGATGTTATGTCAAGTGACCATCGCAGCCTTTCAGTAATCTGTCTGAGCAAACACCCGCTGGCATGGGAGGAGTGGTTCTAGTCCAGGACGTAAAATAACAGTAATGGACAACCACTTTAAAACAAATTGGATGAGGGGTTTCAAAATTTTTCTTAAGATCCTCCATTAACCTGGATTCATGCCTTGTTGGCAGGTCATGCAAGGAACATTATTCTGACATACAAAGTGGAGTACAAGTAATTTGGTATTTTCTTTTCAGAAGCATGTCATGGCAATAAATATCCATATATAATAAGACTTATATATTAAAGGCCTTATATACGCATTATATTTGACTGTAATTTTGTTACTGGCTTAGAACTGTTCACCGAGTGTTACAGTAATGATGAGGATTTGGCAGAGATGCTGCTGGTCTATTCCTGTGAAGCTTGGGGTAAAAGCAACTGTCTTGAGATGGCAGTGGAAGCAAAAGATCAGCAATTTATATCACAGCCAGGGGTACAGGTAAGAGACATCGTAATATTAAGGTGATGATGTCATTGAAGTATAAAGGCTTACTATAGCTAGGTATAGTCCGGGTTTCATTCTTTCTTGTGCTGATAATGATGAGGGAAGTACTAATTCCAAGATCAGCTATGCATGGAACCTTATAGGTAATGCCCCATGGGTCAAAAGTATGTAAATTCCTTATTTTGGAAAACAAAAGAGACCAGAACCACCTAGAAATAGCAGCTATCTTATAAGTCATCCTATTGTCGACCCTGTAGCGAGCCTTTGAATCAATGGCGATGGACTCAGCCAGACACACTCTGCTCGACACTGATGAGGGGCAAATACCCAGAAACAGACTGTCTGTAATTGAGTTTATGACTTTGTATTTATGTATGATTATGTTGAAAGATTTGTGAAAGGGTCAGACATTGACCTCAAGTGTAGCTGCCTTTCCAAAGTAGTACGTTGTAAACAGTCTCAAATATCCTGCAATATAACTAATGTGCACATAATGATATATGAGATAGCCAGTTTTCTTTTTTTTTCCTGATAATTTTGAACTAATATAAAGAGTAACCATTGTTTTAACTAGTTATTTCAGACATCAATAATACAAGTAAAGATAAGAAATATTGTAATATATCTTATAAAGAAAAATCTGCCTATTTGTCCTCCTGGGCTGATCATTCATTCTCAATGCATGGATAAGATCTGTAAAACCTGTTTTCTTTCAATACCTTTTTTCCCATTGCTGAGATAATAAAATTTCAAAATTGATAAGTTTTTGCTATTATTTTATTCCTCCTGCTCCTTAGAATATTGTGTGTTTTAATTTTGTTAAAATACGCCATCAAATTCAGAAGATAGGTGTCTTTTTATTTAGTGCTAATTTTTATGATCTTTAACAAGAGTGTGGTGCTCCCGGGTTAATAATGCAGAGTAGCCTAAAAACATGCCCCAGAGAAACCAGTGAGCCATGCCCACTTGGCATAGCCCATAAAAAGTTCACTAGATGAAAAGGCCCCTATCACTGGAACAGTATGGTGGATTTAACAAAAAAATAAATAAGAGAAAAAAGTGGCCTCTTTTAGCTTGGCAAAAGATCTTATTTCTTTAAATTACTTCTTCATCAATGACCTTAGACCATACATTTTTCTGAAACTGTATTGTATTGTACTGATTGGGAGCTACATCTAGCTCTTGTGATCTAGCACACAACACACAAGCCTACTGCATTTCCATTTACCAGCTTTTCTAAGGAAACATACGATAAATGCTTCATCTGATTTACAACCTGACCACCATCTAATTTCCTCTTTCTTTTTATCTTGACCTAGAACTTTCTCTCCAAGCAATGGTATGGAGAAATCTCCAGAGATACCAAGAACTGGAAGATCCTCATGTCCCTTTTCTTCTTTCCACTTATCTGTTGTGGCTTCATATCGTTTAGGTATGCAAAAGTGTTGGCGTCACCGTTACACATAGCGACGCTCCAGCGATCCCGACAACGATACGACCTGGCAAGGATCGCTGGTGCGTCGCTACACGGTTGCTAGTAACCTGTCAAACAGGCAGATCTACTCAATGACGCAGCAACGATACGGCGATCCGTATAACGATCTTGGACGTCATTGGGACCTTGTCAAACAGCAGCTATTCTGACGACTCAAACCTCGATAGGCGTGCTTCAGCTTTGAGTTCTGAGTCGCCAACGAGGTCACTCGTCATTGTTATAGCGTCAGACACAGAGACGCATGCTGGCCAGCGGGACACGAACGATCAAAAAATGGTGCAGGACATTCGAGCACGATCAGCGATATCGCAGATGGGGGCCGGTTGCCCGCATTGTGTCACATGTAGCGAGATCGCTGGCGAGGTCGCTCTTGCATCACAAAACCTGTGACGTTTCAGCGATCTCGCTAACGATCTCGCTATGTGTGAAGTACCCTTTATGTAAAAAGTCTCACAAATTGGTTATTCGTGTGTGTTCTCCATTCATTTGCCTCATTACCCTGATGAAACCCTTGAGGGTGAAACATGTTTGGGAGGCTCTTTCTTTATTTTAATAGCGACTTGCTCCTCTGGACATTATACCATACAAAATAGGATTTTATTCCTGATGGTTATATAATGGATAGCCGCCCTTTTGCTTTATTCTGGTTATACAATTTGAGGCTATTGGAGCTGTGCACCTATGTAGCTACGAATAAGTAGATCTATCCATCTGAGTATTACAACTGAACAACTCATCTAGTGGAGCAATTTTACCACTTGTGATGCATATAAATATAGATAGGACCAAAAAGTAACAGTGTAATTTCAATGTGCACCTTAGCATATGATTTGCTTATATTTTTAATTTAACAATTAAAAGTTATGTTTTATTTTGGATTGATTGGAATTTTTTGGCCTTTGTCTATTGGATTTACAAAATTCTTACAAAAACTGCAATCAGTACACAACAAAGGCAATCCGGGACATAGAAATAAAGCAACAAAATGCCTAAATCTATCTCTAAAAACAATGATAATTATAAAATGCAAAACTGTCATATCAGTAATAAGCACAGGATGACCAAAAAGAGAGATCTATGCAGAAAATGCCAGCAACCACCCACCATGTCTCAATGGGACAAAATACACATAAAAAAACAGTTTCTGTGGTCTCTTTGGGTGTATTTTGTACGATTCAGACATCGTTGGTTGCTGGCCCTTTCTATATATACTTTATGTATCTTTGTGTTCAATCTTGAAATGTTATCATTATTCTTATTTTCTGCTATGGATCTAGGCTTCTTACTGCTGTATTTCTTTCGCACTTTTTTGTACACTGGTTGCTGTTTTTGTAACTATCTTGTCTTTTCTGGCTCTTTCAGTGCGGTTCGCTTCTTGCTGCACCGATATACTGATTGATTAGGGATTGTGGTGCTAGTGCAGTGACATTGTATACTCTTGTGTGTTCTTGCTTTTCAATGCAGGAAAAAAGCAACAGATAGAGAAAGAAGCATTCTACTAAATTACTTTGACTTTTTCACTTCACCTTTTGTGGTCTTCTCCTGGACGGTCATTTTCTATATTGGATTTCTGCTGTTATTTGCATATGTCCTATTGATGGATTTCCAACGATCTCCTACCGGTCTGGAGATTGCAGTCTATGTGCTGGTTTTTATTTTATTCTGTGATGAGATAAGACAGGTATGATTCCTTGTTATGTGGCTCTAAAGGTTTACTTTAAATGATCCGAAAAGGTGTCTTTAGTTTGAGTTCTATGTCTAATGCTTGTTACTATGGATCCCATAAGAAAGAAAGAAAACTAAGAAAGTGCTTAACTCTCTAAAGTGGAAATGATATTTGAAACTTTATTATCAGGCAATCCAAATAAAAATTGTAACATTGTATCATTATAATTGGACCTTCATTAGACAAGGATTGCTGCTGGATGGTAAGGGAACAAATGCAGATGAATGTGCTCAGGATAAGCGACCATGGTATATGATAGGATATGATAGGATGGTATATGATAGGATTTGAGCGCTATACATTGCGGCCATGGTCGCTTACCCTGAGTGCATTCCCCTGCATTTATTCCCTTTCCATCCGTGTCTGATGAAGGTCCAATTATACTGACCGAAACGTTACAATTTTTATTAGGATTGCCTGATAACAAAATTTTAAATATTATTTCCACTTTGGAGTGGCAAGTACTTTCTAATTTTTTATTAATGGATGTGAAACCCTTCTTGAACACCCCGAAACTGAAAAGTGTGTCATATATCCATCATAATTTTCCTGTAAGAAGATAACATGAAAACATTTCCTTAAAAAAATGTATTAATCAAACCTCAGTCTTACGTGTTCATAGTCAGCTGATCCTTAGCTGTGCCATCCTATTCTGTATTTTCACATGTCATATAAGCATAAAAACAGATAACATCAGCGGAAAACCTTCAGCCGCATGCCCCATTTATTCCTGGAATAGACCTCATGGCGTTCAGCAGTCATCCATCTCTCTAAGCTTGGGTTGATGGCGCTGCCCTTTAACTTTTTATGTATAAACGTAGAGATACTTAGCAGTGGGTCATATATACATATGGACAAAGCAGCTAAACACTTTTCTTTCTACAGATGTATATGAGTGGAGTGAAGTATTTTACTGACCTTTGGAACATTATGGATATCTTGGCCATCTTGTATTTCATGGCTGGCATTGTGTTCAGGTAATGAATATTCTCGCATTCAAGGTTCGTATTTAAATCTGGTATAAAAGCTAAAACGAGAAACAATCATCATCTAGTGTTATTCCAAAGGAAAGCAGAAAAAAATCATTAAAGGAATAATCTATGTAAATACTTTTACACCCAACAAGACCCTTATTGAATACCTAGAAAAATTATATTTACGAGCTTTCAGAGCACAGAGGCTCCTTTGTCACGTAAGTTTACAAATGAATCACTGAAAAAAAAAGCACATTCGGCTTTAACGCCTTGAAGAACAAACCTATCGCATTTTGAATAGCGAATACTGAAATACAGTATTTGTCATTTTTGTTAAACAAATACCATCTCTTGCTTTATTAGTGTTCATAATTGTAAGGATGGCTAATACATCTTTGTGTGTACAGCTTTAGGGTCCATAAATGAGGGGGTTCTGGCAGAGAGCTAAGCATAACTTTTTTCTGCGGATATGTAGCTCTGCTTTTGTGTGATACATTTCATTCTTTACCCTCAGACTGCGCAGCTCTATCCCAAGCTCACTGTATACTGGAAGAGTCATTTTCTGTCTTGATTACATCATTTTTACCGTTCGCCTTATCCACATCTTCACCGTCAGTCGAAACCTCGGACCAAAGATTATTATGCTGCAAAGAATGGTGAGAAAAATGGCAAAGTAAGATGCGTATAAATGATATACTGTCTGTGTTTACTTTTTAAGAGAGCTACTACCTGTATACACTGTTGGGGGTATATTGATGTCATAGAGGGGACTTTCCTGCTCAAAACCCTCACCCTATATGCAGGGCCGGCCCGAGAGATTACGGCGCCCTGGGAGAAACTATTTTGTTGCGCCCCTACTATTCTTGGCAGTAGATGAAAACTTGGGATATAAATTTAGGAGCAAAATAAACCACAACAACAATGATTAATTAACTCTCTCCTAACTCTTTAATCTTCTGAGAAGTTGTATAGGACAAATATATACAAAGTAATCAATAACACAAAACAAAAACGACCATAGGTAATTAAAATTTTTGTTTCCTTGCCTTTTTTTTTTTAAATGGATGACACTAAGTCACCTAGATTAATTTGTTTAGCAACTTCAGATTCTATCGAAATTGTTGCCAACCCAACCAACCTCTCTTGCGTCATATTTGCCCTTAAATATGTACACTTTTCTTTCCATCCCTAAAACTGTTTGCCTTTTGAAAAGATTTTTTATAATTTTTTTCTATTTTTTCTCTGGCGCCCCCTTTGGGTCGGCGCCCTAGGCGGCCGCCTAGTTCGCCTATACGTTTGGGCCGGCCCTGCCTATAAGCCAGAATCATATGGCCAGTGCTGGGGAAACATAAGGTCTGCTGCCAGGTATTTGGCAAATGCAATGTCCGCTGCCAAGAATTTATGAACCGGTCACTGCTGATTTGCTTTTTTGGCTTTATTTTAAAAGGAAATATGGTATAGCTCAACTTGTCGTTTTATTCCTATTCCCTCCTTCCATCCAGTCCTCCAGTTGTGCTTGTGTTACTCAGTTTATTGTGCTCGCCCTGAAATATAAAGCCCTGTAAACATATCAAAGGACACATACAAAGTCCAATACGACTCCACTTAATAAGAAGAAATTCTTGATTTCATATATTCACAAAAATATAACAACAGAGAGCTTTTCACAATACATAAAAACATGCAGCACTCTGGGTTCTGCCAGCTTCCCTAGGAAGAAGCCAAAATGTGGTGAAACCGAGGTTCAGGCTAAACCTAGCGTACCATATGTATGTATGTATTGTAAAAATGTACTTAAATATTTATTGTCACACCCATCATGCGTCAAAATGGGCGACAGATTTCAAATTGCGTTTATCATTGTCTAATGTATGAACATGGTGCAACCTGCAAGATAAATGCAGGAAAAGGAGATCACACCTACTGTATGCACATTTTGACCTCATAAAAATAGTTCACAATTGGACTAGATTATACATAGGGCTAAGGAGGCAAAAGTTTAGGGGCCTTCACCCCGAAGTGACTCCAAATAACATGATCCCTCAAGTGTTTGACTCTAGTGAACCAAATACTATATATGGACTTTGTATATAAAAAAGTATTTTTTTTCTTAATTGCTGTACTTTAGATTTTCTTCTCTCTTTTTTTTTTTTAGCTTATCGATGTATTCTTTTTCCTCTTCCTATTTGCTGTTTGGGTGATTGCATTTGGAGTCGCCCGTCAGGGAATCCTGAGATGGAATGAACATCGCTGGGAATGGATTTTCCGTTCTGTTATTTACGAGCCATACCTGGCTGTGTTTGGACAGTACATTGCGGATGTAGATGGTAATTATTGTAGACACCTTCATTTCATACTTGTGTATGTATCCACTACTGAAAGTAATAGCGACTATCATGACTGTGAATATTCTTCTGCCTTTAGGCACCACCATCGATTTTGATCATTGCACTGTTAATGGGAATGAATCTAAGCCACTGTGTGTAGAGCTGGATGGTGAAAACCAACCTAGATTTCCAGAGTGGATCACAATCCCACTAGTCTGTATCTACATGCTGTCTACCAACATCCTACTTGTTAACTTGCTCATTGCCATGTTTGGGTAAGTACTGACAAAACCTGCTAATACTCTGGTTGTATTTGCAACAAGAAAACATTTTTTTTTATTGGAATCACTTGCTAAATTTCCATTCTTGTCTAATATCACTTTCTATATATTGGTAAAAAGAAAGTTGCAACCATTTTTAACTATTTTAGAGACTTTGAATAACCATGTTTGGTTATTCACCCACCTGTATACCAAAATACACAAACTCTATCCTGCTCTAGAAATGCTATTTACTTGCAGATATAGTGATATCTGCTGATAATAATTTTTAAAACATGACTGGCTGACTTTCTGGAGCAATAGCTACAGGGAGAAAATGAAGTTACTGTATATTCTCCCTTGAGCTGCTCTTTTCCAGACATCGGGACAGTGCGGGGAACTGATACTGTCATCACTTACTAAACAGTATATATACAGTATATTTACAGTGGCATGTAAAAACTTGGGCACCCCAAGTCAAAATTACTGCTATTGTGAAGACGTAAGCAAATTGAAGATGAAATGATCTCTAAAAGGCCTAAAGCTAAAGATGACACATTTCCTTTGTATATTAGGCAAAAAAAAATTGCAATTGTTTTCATTTTTAAAAATTACAAATAGGAAAATGAGCCAATGAAAAGGTTTGGCACCTTTGGAGATTTTCTCAGGTACCTTTGACCAAGGTTTCAAGCTGTAATTAGCCTGTTATGGTTATAGTTTGCTCACTATCATCGTTAGGAAAGGCCAGGTGATACAAATTTACCAGCTTTATAAAAACCCAGCCTCATCTAACCTTGTGCCAAAAAACAACAGCCATGGGTTCTTCAAAGCACCTGTTTAGCACTCTGAAAATGAAGATGGTGGAGGCCCATAAAGCAGGAGAAGGCTATAAGAAGATAGCAAAGCGTTTTCAAGTTGCCCTTTCCTCAGTTCAAAATATAATTAAGAAATGGCAGTTCACAGGAACAAGATAAAGTCTGGAAGACCAAGCAAAATTTCAATGAGAGCTGCTCATAGTATTGCTAGATAGGTAAATAAATCAGGACCCCCTACTTGACTGTGGCTAGATCTCAAAATAGCAGTGCATCCAAGACAACCCAGGAGTCTCACACAACTGGAAAGGTGTCATCTTTAACACTAGGCCATGCAAGTCAATGAATGCATGGAAAGCATCAGACTGCACTTGGATGACATCAGGGTGCAGTCTGATTTCTATGAACGGACACAATGAAGAAGATGGAGGAATTTTGCTGATCATTTTCTCCTTACAATGTGCTACGATTTTCTCATCCGAAAGAATTGGATCACACTATGCTGAGACTCTGACCAGACTCTAATCAGTGTAATTTGCATAATCGACCCGATTCTCTAGGATGACAGACTATACGACCGTCTACAAAAGCCCCAATAAATACAGATGTAACAGTTTATCCATCATTTTATGAGACTCCAATTTAAAGATGGAAACTATTTATGCCTGAACCCAGTTATCAGTTTTGCAAACCACAGCCGCCAACAAATCTCTGTATTGCAAATAATATTTGCCAAATTATGACATTTTGGCCTCTGCTGTAACGTATTTTTACTAGTTTATATTGGAAGTTGATATGTAGCTGTTTATGTGACAACTAGAGTTAATGGTATTTTTTTTTTCATGTCAGGTACACAGTGGGAACGGTTCAAGAAAACAATGACCAAGTCTGGAAGTTCCAGCGATACTTTCTGGTTCAGGAATATTGTAATAGATTGACAATTCCATTTCCTTTTGTCATCTTTGCCTATTTCTTCATGATGCTAAGGATGATTTTCAGTTGTTGCTGCAAAAAAACAGAAGTAGAGCATACTCCCTGCTGTAAGTCAGTACACCGCTGAATAACATTTTGGTCAGTTTTATTAAGTGAGAAAAAGTCATCTCGGCAAATCAGCAACACAATTTTTTTGCCTTCCCCCTAAAGTGTAATCCTGTATTCCACATTTCTGCTCTATTCCTGCATAGAAAATAAAAAGCAAAAAACACAAATATCCTGAACTAAAAAGTAAAAAATAAATTGCAAATAATGCATAAAGGTAAAAATAATAATGGTATTTAGTAAACATAATTTTGATCAAAATAATGTACAAGCCATCCCACCACGTCACGGCAACCCATGTGGGACAGTCCCTACTCTAGTATTTAAAACCTTTTCACTTGCCAAGTGACGTGAATGTGAACAAGGATCGAGCGACTGAACCACTAGTAAAAGCTTATACTAGTGGTTGAGTCGCTCGATCCTTGTTCACATTCACGTCACTTGGCAAGTGAAAAGGTTTTAAATACTAGAGTAGGACTGTCCCACAAGGGTTGCCGTGACGTGGTGGGATGGCTTGTACATTATTTTGATCAAAATTATGTTTACTAAATACCCTTATTATTATTATTACCTTTATGCATTATTTGCAGTTTATTTTTTACTTTTTAGTTCAGGATATTTGTGTTTTTTGCTTTTTGTTTTCTCTGGTTAATGGTCATGTGTTAATATGCACTTACATTGTGCATACACATTAACTTACTTTCTCAGTTCAGACTCCAGTTTTCTATTCCTACATAATAGTGTTATAGGGCGTGGAAATGTTATGGTGTTCATCATCACCATGTGCAATCAGCAGTTTTGATCACCACATTGAATATATTAGAACAGGAGCGTACATAGAAACCATGGGGCCCCATAGCAAAAGTCGTAATTGGGCCCTCCATTACCTCTTGGAGGAGTAGGCAGGTTCACAGCGCATAGGAAGAGTCACAAAATGGCATACCTCATAACGTTTAAAGATAGGGCGAGAGACAAGTATTGCAGCACGTACACAGTAATTTTGTCCCTTCTTAAGTCCCTTACAGTTTTAATCCACTACAGTTCATCTTTTCTGCCTCTAAAAATGCATCTAAAACACTGCATGATACTCCCCGCCCTACAGTGAATTGCCCCGCACGCACAGTATGATGTCACTACATTACATACCCCCACATAGCACGATTCCCCCACACAATGAGACTCCCATATATCACCTCATACAGTATAATGGCCCCACCAGTACATTTCCCCAAAACACTGTATGAATGCCTCCTCAATGGTCCCCATCACCAAAGAGTATGATGACCCTATAAGTACTGACTGATAATAGAAAGCGAAAATATCACTCACCTGGCCACGTTCCACTTTTGTGCTGCTCCAATCTGTGTAACGTGTGGACTGAAGGTCTGTGCAGCAGGCTCGATCTTGTGACGTTGTTGCGCCTGCTGTAAAGAGACTTAGATGTACAAGCTGAATGGTGGAGAACGGATCAGGCAGATCCCGGTTCCACCATTGTATTGATTGTCGGATTGGTGCATATAGAGCCCACCAGTGACATCGATTTACATAGTCCACATTGGACCTACATGGTAACAATGCCCTGGAATGCACATCACTTTAAGCTTCTACTTCTATTCATACAGATCGTTGTGGGTCAGAAAGTGGAGAGACATTTGCTGCTATGAGCTCCCTCCATGATGGGAAGTTAGATACGTTGTACATATGGCGCTCAGCTTCTCCTGCTGCCTTATACTGATCATACAGATCAGAACCAGGAAGGAAGGATTTGTGGAAATAAGAACATCTCAGGAGTACTCTAAATGATCAGGCAGAATTCTTCATGAACTCTAAACATGGGGGATGGCAATGCTCCTTAAACAGGAACTATAAGGCGCATATTTTTAAACAAGATTTTTTTTCTTGCTAAAAATTGTGTCTTATTGCCCTAAATAGTACATTGTATAAAACAAATTATAATGTGATTTTTTTTATTTTCACAGCTCAATGTGAAACATCTGGGGGTTCAAGCGAATGTTTCAATGTTCGGTTCGGCTCACGATCGCCGAGTTTTCAATATTCACCGATATAATCATCGATTAAATCGCCGAATATAGCCGAACATGCATATATATATATACATATATATATGTAGATATATTACATAGATAGATAGAAGAAAAGCCGGGAATTCAGCAGCCGCGGTAGTGTAAAATCACAGCAGAAGCCGACTGGATAGAGGAGATGGATTACATACAATAAATACAAATATAATAGTTAGATATATAGGTGTCAGTGACAATTACAATTAGTACAGTGTGTGCAGCTTACTGTACATTAAAAGATTATTTTTCTGAATAAAATGGCTTGGGCTCCCGCATAATTTTTGTAACCAGCAGAGGGAAAGCCGACGGCTGGGGGCTGATGTTTGGGGGCTGATATTAATAGCCTAGGAAGGGGCCATGGATACTGCCCCCCAGGCTAAAAAAATCAGCTTTCAGCTGCCCCAGAAAAGGCACATCTCTAAGATGAGCCAAATCTGGCACGTAGCCTCGCTCTTCCCACTTGCCCTGTAGAGGTGGCAAGTGGGGTAATAGTTGGGGGGGTTGATGTCACCTTTGTATTGTCAGGTGACACCCCCGTTACTACCCTCCATAATCACATTGTAAAAAAACACAGACACCCAGAAAAAGTCCTTTAATTGAAAGAATGACACAGACTCCTTTAATAATCTCAATTAAACCATACTTATGACCTCGACTAATTCCACCGAAGCCCTCGATCTCCTGTAATAAAACTAAAATAAAAAGGCAACAATATAAAATACCTGTCCGTCGTTCTGTCCCACGCTGTAATCCATGTCTGGGGGATAATTAGTTTTCAACATGGATGGTGCCTAGATGTGGCCGTCCAGGCTGAGAAACACTGGATGGCCTCATCGTGGGACAGTATGTATATCTTCTCGGCTGACAGGTAAGGATATTGTTGCTTTTTTATTTTATTTCTCTTACAAGAAAACGAGGCTTCGGTGGAATTAGGCTATGCAGGAAGTATGGTTTAATTAAGATCTATTAAAGGAGTCGGTGACTTTATTTCAATTAAAGGACTTTATTCTGGCTGTGTCTTTATTTACCATGTAACTTTAGGATTAGTAATGGAGAGGTGTCTTATACACGCCTCTACATTACTAACCTCGGGGCTTGATGTCACTTGACAATACAAAGGTTACATCAACCCCCAACTATCACCTCACTACCCCACTGCTACAGGGCAAGTGGGAAGAGTGAGGCTAAGTGCCAGAATAGGCACATCTAAGAGATCTTTTTCTGGGGTGGCCGAGAGCTGATTTTTTTAGCCTGGGGGGGCAATATCCATGGCCCATTCTTTGGCTATTAATATCAGCCCGCAGCTGTCTGCATAGCCTTTGCTGGTTGTGAATTATAGGGGAGACCTTACGTAATTTTTTAGGGTCCCACATTTTAATAGCCAGTGAAGGCTAAGTATACAGCTGTGAACTGATATTAGTAGCCTGGGAAGCTCCATGGATATTACCCCCTTTCCAGGCTATAAACATCCGCCCGCAGCCATCGGCTTTCCCTCTGCTGGTACGAAAATTACATGTGAGCCCATGATATTTTTTTCAGAAAAATAATCTTTTCTTAAATAAATACATGTACAGTAAGCTGCACACACTGTACTAATTGTATTTGTCACTGACGGCTATATATCTACCTATTCTATTTGTATTTACTATATGTAATCCATCTCTTCTATCCTGTCGGCTCCTGCTGTGATTTTACACCACCGCGGCTGCTGAATTGTTGGCTTTTCATCTATCTATGTAATATATATACATATATACTGTATGTGTCTCTGACATATATATATGTATTCTATGTGTATAAATCTATTTTATCTACTCTTTTCTAACCTGTCATGTTGTGATTTTACTAAACGCGGCACATGTATTGCGGGATTTGATTATATCTTTTTCCGATTTTAAGAAAAATGCTCGTGTTACCGATCACGAATCCGAATGTACCATATTCGTGCCGAATTTATGTTTTCCAAACATATTCGCTAATCTCTACTCACCACACTTCTAGATACATTCCTTGAGGGGACTAGTTTCCAAAATGGTGTAATTTGTGGGCGGTTTCCACTCTTTAGGCACATCAGGGGCTCTCCAAACGCGACATGGCATCCTCTCTCAATTCCATCCAATTTTGTGTTCAAAAAGTCAAACGGCGCTTCTTCCCTTCCGAGCCCTACCGTGCGCCCAACAAGTAGTTTTTCCCCACATATGAAGTATTGGCGTAATCAGGAGAAATTATACAACAAACTTTGGCATCCACTTTCTCCTGTGACCCTTGTGAAAATAAAAAAATTGTGTCTAAAGTAAAATTTTTGTAAAAAACAAGTTAAATGTTCATTTTTCCTTCCACATTGCTTCAGTTCCTGTGAAGCACAAAGTCAATTCAAATGTCATGTGGCACTTAAAAAAATTGTTTGGTAATTTTTGGTGTAAAAATGAGAAATCGCTGGTCAACTTTTAACCATTCTAACTTCCTAACAAAAAAAAAACCCTTTGTTTCATAAATTGTGCTGATGTCAAGTAGACATGTGGGAAATGTTATTTCCTAATTATTTTGTGTGACATAACTCTCTGGTTTAAGGTTCTCTGGTTCATAAAAATTAAAAGTTTGAAAACTGCTAAATTTTCAACATTTTCACCAAATTTCCGTTTTTTTTTCTAAAATAAATTCGTCATAACGATGAAATTATACCACTGTCGTGAAGTACAATATGTCACGAAAAAACACTCAGGATCAGTAGGATCTGTTGTAGCATTCCACAGTTATTACCACATAAAGTGACACTGGTCAGAATTGTAAAATCTGACCTGGTCACGAAGATGAAAATAGGCTTGGGGGGGTGAAGGGGTTAAAGGGACCCTGGCAGCTGTTATCCGGAGAAGAACATACTTTAAAAGATGTTGGGGACTGAGCCTTACAGTGGATAAATCGGACAGACAAGCCCGTGGGTTCTACCCACCTGCTGCCAGCATGCGTGATTAGAGAGAGACCTGTCAGTCACTTGCAGCGAGTGGGAGAAGCCAATGTCCAACTAGTCCACCATGTGGCTTGTTCCACAGTGGCTTTTAATGTATTTTTTTTTTTTATCTGAAACTCCGCAAGTGCCTGTGGATTGAGCAGAAAGTATTATCTCTCAGGTTCCCTTTAGGGAGCAGTCTACATCACAGGTGAGTACAGAAAAGAGACAGATTCTCCAGAGGAAATACAACAAAAGCAGCCCACCATGGACACAATTAAATGTATTTATTCACCTATATGGTCACATGTGGCATTTCAGCCCCACCACACAGGATCTTTCTCACATATGAACACATGAGAATGGAAGTACCCACAGAAAATACTTGTGCATCACATACACATATCTTCACAAATGCATCTATGCAAACATATTAAACATATACAGTTGTGGCCAAAAGTATTGACACCCCTGCAATTTGCAATTCTGTCAGATAATACTTAGTTTCTTCCTGAAAATGATTGCAAACACAAATTCTTTGGTATTATTATCTTCATTTAATTTGTCTTAAATGAAAAAACACAAAAAGAATTGTCCTAAAGCAAAGTTGGATATAATTCCACACCAAACATAAAAAAGAGGGTGGACAAAAGCATTGGCACTGTTTGAAAAATCATGTGATACTTCTCTAATTTGTATAATTAACAGCACCTGTAACTTACCTGTGGCACCTAACAGGTGTTGGCAATAACTAAATCACACTTGCAGCCAGTTGACATTGATTAAAGTTGACTCAACCTCTGTCCTGTGTCCTTGTGTGTACCACATTGAGCATGGAGAAGTGAAAGAAGACCAAAGAACTGTCTGAGAACTTGAGAAACCAAATTGTGAGGAAGCATGAGCAATCTCAAGGCTACAAGTCCATCACCAAAGACCTGAATGTTCCTGTGTCTACCGTGCGCAGTGTCATCAAGAAGTTTAAAGCCCATGGCACTGTGGCTAACCTCCCTAGATGTGGACGGAAAAGAAAAATTGACAAGAGATTTCAACGCAAGATTGTGCGGATGTTGGATAAAGAACCTCGACTAACATCCAAACAAGTTCAAGCTGCCCTGCAGTCCGAGGGTACAACAGTGTCAACCCGTACTATCCATCGGCGTCTGAATGAAAAGGGACTGTATGGTAGGAGACCCAGGAAGACCCCACTTCTTACCCCGAGACATAAAAAAGCCAGCCTGGAGTTTGCCAAAACTTACCTGAAAAAGCCTAAAACGTTTTGGAAGAATGTTCTCTGGTCAGATGAGACAAAAGTAGAGCTTTTTGGGCAAAGGCATCAACATAGAGTTTACAGTAGAAAAAAAGAGGCATTCAAAGAAAAGAACACGGTCCCTACAGTCAAACATGGCAGAGGTTCCCTGATGTTTTGGGGTTGCTTTGCTGCCTCTGGCACTGGACTGCTTGACCGTGTGCATGGCATTATGAAGTCTGAAGACTACCAACAAATTTTGCAGCATAATGTAGGGCCCAGTGTGAGAAAGCTGGGTCTCCCTCAGAGGTCATGGGTCTTCCAGCAGGACAATGACCCAAAACACACTTCAAAAAGCACTAGAAAATGGTTTGAGAGAAAGCACTGGAGACTTCTAAGGTGGCCAATAATGAGTGCAGACAGACCTGAATCCCATAGAACACCTGTGGAGAGATCTAAAAATGGCAGTTTGGAGAAGGCACCCTTCAAATATCAGAGACCTGGAGCTATAATACTTATTTATGGGATAAGGACTTCAATGGCGTAGGGCAATGACGGCAGAGACACGCTTAGTGAAGCAAGTGATTTATATATAATTGTGCACAATAAACGTGGAAATAAGTAACGGGTTCAGAGCACAGACATACAGCAGCACATAGCAAAAGGTTCAGCAAGGATGGTAAGTTATTAAGAGTCACTGAGTACGGAATATAACTGGGTATTGCAGGCAAAGTCCAGAGTATAACAAATGTCCAGCAGGATAATGTTCAGCAGGCACCGGGTAACAGCTACTAACCAGTATAGCAAATAGAATTCCAGTTGTAGCGAGCCTCTGGTATGATGAGTCCGGTGGAGATCCAGTAAGGGGACCTTCAGTGGGCACAAACACTAACCGGGTACGGTAGCCAGAAGTCCAGCGGTATCCAGAGGTCCAGAGAGGTGAAGTTTCAAGCAGGAAGCAGGGTTGTTCCAGAGTCACAAGATCTGGGAGAGTGGCAGGGCAGGAGCACACCAGGAATCAATATACTCAAGCGATTTGCTTGTGCTTAGGGGCGGGTTTTTATGCAGCTGGGGAGGAAGTGATGTAAACGAAAACTCCATCTTAACTAAGGGCAGCTAAGAGGAAGTGATGCGACAGGACCGAAAACTCCATCTTAACCAAGGGCGAAAGTTCATTCAAAACAGACCGGAAAGTCCTAGGATCCTGACAGTACATCCCTCCCAAAAAACGGCCTCAGGACGGAACAGGACCGGGCTTGTCCGGGTACCTCCGATGGAACTGAGCAATCTTCCTAGATGCGTTGATGTTGTCAACGGGTTCCCAGGAGTCGTCCTCGGGTGAATAGCCTTGCCAGCGAACCAGGTATTGCAGCCGTCGCCGATGGAGACGGGAGTCGAGAATGGCCTCAACAACAAATTCTTCTTGGCCATCTACCATCACCGGGGGAGGAGGTGGTACAACACGTCCATGAAAGGTATTAGGAGTTACCGGTTTGAGCAGAGAAACATGAAAGACCGGGTGTACCTTCATAGTCCATGGTAACTTCAGCCGACAGGCCACGGAGTTCACAATCCCGGAGATCCTGAATGGGCCGATGTATTTTTGCCCCAGCTTCTGTGAAGGGACACCAAGCTTCAGGTTTTTGGTGGACAACCAAACAGAGTCCCCTACCTGGTACGAGGGTGCCGGTCGCCTGTGAGCGTCTGCCGAGTCCTTGTAACGTCGCTGAGCAGTTGTCAAGGTGTCTTTCAGGACCTCCTGAACTCGTTGCAACTCCGTCACCCTGTCTCCAACCGCGGGTACAGGGACTGCGACCGGTGACCTAGGCAGAATACTTGGATGGTAACCCAGGTTTGCAAAAAAGGGTGTTACCTTCGTGGAACTACTCTGGGTGTTGTTGTAGGAGAATTCTGCCAGAGGAAGGAGCTTCACCCAATCGTCCTGTAGATGGCTCACGTAACATCTCAGGTATTGTTCCAGGGTCTGGTTGGTCCGTTCCGTCTGTCCATTCGTCTGAGGATGGTAGGCAGAAGATAGACACACATTAATTTGGAGTGCAGAACAAAACCCCTTCTAGAACCTAGAGGTGAATTGAACACCTCGGTCAGAGATGATCTGATCCGGGACCCCGTGTAAACGAAATACGTTCCATACTACCAGGTCAACAGTCTCTGCGGCCGAGGGGAGGCCAGTACAGGGGATGAAATGGGCGGCTTTGGTCAACCGGTCTACCACTACAAGGATAGTAGTGCTGCCACTTGATGGAGGCAGATCCACAATAAAATCCATGGAGATGGACCCCCAGGGGCGAGACGGCACGGGTAAAGGCTGGAGGAGGACTGTAGGAGCCATACGAGGGACCTTGCACCGGGCACAGATCACACATGATGTGACGTAGTCTTTCACGTCTTTCATACAGGTAGGCCACCAGAAGAACCGGGTCAAGAACTCCTGAGTTTTTTGTACCCCCCTATGTCCTGCCACCGTGGAGTCATGAACCAATTTAAGGACTCGAAGTCTTACAGCCTCCGGGACATACAGGCGACGTTCTCGTAACCACACACCATTCCGAAGAACAAGTGCCACGTCGCTCGGGGGGGCAGCAAGGAATACATCACCATCATAGGCCTGCTTGATGTCCTTCCATAAGTCCTGGTCCTGGATCACTCCGATGAAGTTGGAATCAGACAACACGGTTTGAGATGATGAAGGCACAGGGTCCGAGGTGTGGAGACGGGATAAGGCATCAGCCTTTCCGTTACGGGAACCTGGTCGATATGTGACAACAAAATTAAATTGATTAAGAAAAAGGCTCCACCTGGCTTGCCGTGGGGACAGACATCTGGCAGATTTCAGAAATTCCAGGTTGCGGTGATCTGTGAGTACCACCACTTGTTGTGCCACTCCCTGTAAGTGGTGCCGCCATTCTTTGAAAGCAGACACGATCGCCAGCAACTCCTTGTCTGCAACATCATAATTCCTCTCCGCAGGGGACAACCGTCGAGAAAAGAAAGCACATGGGTGCAGTAAAGCTTTGTCCCCAGTTCTCTGGGACATAACTGCTCCCAGAGCATAATCAGAGGCATCGACTTCTACAAGGAACGGAAGTGAGGGGTCTGGGTGAATCAGAATTGGTGCTGTTGTAAAACAAACCTTGAGATGGTCAAAAGCCTCCTGAGCCTGGACGGACCACACAAACCTCTGACCCTTCTTGGTTAATGCGGTAATAGGGCGGACAATTTCTGAGAAATTACGGATGAAACGCCTGTAGAAGTTGGCAAATCCGACGAATCGTTGCACCTCTTTGATGGTACCCGGTACCGGCCATTCCAGTATTGCTTTTATCTTGCTGGTTTCCATATTTAGACCCTGTGGAGAAATGACATACCCTAGAAATTGAATATTAGTACAATGAAATTCACATTTCTCAAGCTTGATGTACAGGCGGTTATCACGTAGGCGAGCAAGGACCGTTTTGACATGCTCTTGATGTTCCTGTAAAGAATTAGAATAAATCAAAATATCGTCCAGGTAGATGACCATGAACTGGTCCATAATGTCCCTGAATATATCGTTCACCAAGTGTTGGAATGTTGCGGGGGCGTTGCAAAGGCCGAAGGGCATGACTAAATACTCAAAATGTCCGTATCTACACCTGAATGCTGTCTTCCATTCGTCCCCTGGACGGATACGGAGCAGGTTATACGCCCCTCGGAGATCTAACTTGGTGAAAATTGTAGCCTGTTGGACCCTTTCTAATAATTCGGGGATCAGGGGCAATGGGTACCGGTTCCGGATGGTGATCTTGTTGAGCTCCCGGTAATCTATGCAAGGGCGCAGAGTTCCTTCCTTCTTCTTTACAAAGAAGATGGGTGCCCCTGCGGGTGAGGTAGAGGGACGAATGAAACCCTTGGCAAGATTCTCATCAATATATTCTTTTAGGGCGTGTAGTTCAGGGGCCGCCAACGGGTACACATGTCCAAATGGTATCTCCGCTCCGGGTAATAAGTCTATAGGACAATCGTAAGGTCTATGTGGGGGGAGCTGATCAGCATTCTGTTTATTGCAGATGTCAAGAAAGTCATGATAGACCGGGGGCAGAACAGGTACCTGTACATTGTCCTCCATAGCATGCGTTGTTGGAGCCGGTTCAGTTGGTTTTACGGCAGGAGCAGTCTGGGATGGGAAGGAAATCTCTTTTGTCTCCCAGTTGATGACTGGATTGGTAGCCCGAAGCCAGGGGATTCCTAAAATGACTGGAAAATGTGGAGATGAAATTAACATAAAGACAAGGGTCTGCTGCTGACCTGGTTTGATCATACATTCGAGGGGTACACGGGTCCGGAAGTCAATGGGGACCAGTCCACGGTTTCCATGGTAACTGGTGATGCTCTCTGTTGAGACGGGATACCGTGTTTCCTAGCAAAAGAGAGGTCCATGAAATTCCCCCCAGCCCCAGAGTCAATCGTTGCAGCCGTAGGAATTAGCTGTTTCTTCCATTTTATTTGTATAGGGAGTGAGCAGTGGGTGGATCTCCCTTCAGAGTCCTTAGCTGCAGTGGATAGTACTGTGGAGGGAAATACCGCATCCAGGTGGGAACTAGCTTCGGATTCTATGTCGGTATTATCATATTCGGCTACAGCCGTCAAGATCTTATTGGAACGATTAGGACGCCTTGGACAGTCAATAAGGAAATGGTCTGATTTGCCGCAATAAAAACATAGCCGTTCACGGAGCCGATGTTCGCGGCGTTCCTGGTTCTCTCGGTTTTGTACAGAGTCCACTTGCATGGGAACCTCTGCAGGCTCTCGTGGTGTCTTAGGAACAGGTTCCCTGGTAGGTGACGGAAAGTCAGGTACCCGGTTAAGTGCTGCCCATTTTTCCTGTCTGCGCTCTGTTAAACGGGTATCAATGCGCACACAGTGTTGAAGGAACAGGTCAAGATCATCGGGTGATTCGGCACGGGCTAACTCGTCCTTGATGGCACCGGACAGTCCCTTTTTAAATACCGACAACAACGCATTGTTACCCCAGTCAGTGTCCACCACCAGTCTTTTGAAGTCGGTGACATATTCAATCACAGGCCGCTTGCCTTGCCGTAAAGAAAGGAGAGCCGTTTCAGCAGTATTACGGCGGTTCGGATCGTCGAACATCAGTGCCATAGCTGTTAGAAAATCCTCTAAGCAGTTCAACCGCACGTCCCTGGTCTCAATCATCGGGTTAGCCCAGGCCAGGGCACGTGAAGTCAGCATCATGATTATGCATAATACTTTAGATCGATCCGATCGGTAATAGTCAGTATTCACATCAAAGAATAGCATGCACTGATTAATGAAGCCACGGAACTGACTGCGCTCACCATTAAAGCAGAAGGGAGGTAATTTAGGCATACTGGGAGCAAATCCGGGCGAGGTACGGTCGGCCACCTGAGCCTCCACCTTGCCTTGTAGCTCCTGCATAGCTGTACCCAGGAACTGGTGGTTATGATTCAGCCGTCCCTCGATATCTCCAAGCCTGGCGTGCACAGCATCCATGTCCTGCTGTAAGGAGTGGATCATGGAGTATAGCTGATCTAATCGTGCCTCTGACATTGCCCCAGCGAAGTCCTCTAAAAAGGGCTTGAGTATAATATAATACTTATGTATGGGATAAGGACTTCAATGTCGTAGGGCAATGACGGCAGAGACACGCTTAGTGAAGCAAGTGATTTATATATAATTGTGCACAATAAACGTGGAAATAAGTAACGGGTTCAGAGCACAGACATACAGCAGCACATAGCAAAAGGTTCAGCAAGGATGGTAAGTTATTAAGAGTCACTGAGTACGGAATATAACTGGGTATTGCAGGCAAAGTCCAGAGTATAACAAATGTCCAGCAGGATAATGTTCAGCGGGCACCGGGTAACAGCTACTAACCAGTATAGCAAACAGAAGTCCAGTTGTAGCGAGCCTCTGGTATGATGAGTCCGGTGGAGATCCAGTAAGGGGACCTTCAGTGGGCACAAACACTAACCGGGTACGGTAGCCAGAAGTCCAGCGGTATCCAGAGGTCCAGAGAGGTGAAGTCTCGGGGGGGCGGAGCCTGAACGTTGGTGGAGCAAGAAGCAGGAAACCTGAGCTCCCGGACAAATGCACCAAAAGGGGCTCTAATATCACCAGAGCCTTCTTTTTATACCATCCCCGCATTACAACCCAAACCAGGACCCCACTGGATCGCATAGACCCTGGGTGGCAAGTCACGTTCGGGATAAAGAAGGGATTCATATAACTGTGGCCCTGCAGGCGGGAGATTGCCGGAGTGGCGGAAGGATATACTGCTAACAGCACCATCGCCTCGGGTAGAGGACTTCACCCCTGACCCAAGGCTGTCAGATAAGAGAGACCCCGGAGCTAACCCTCCCCTGCAAATAAGGTACCATTGCGAAACCCCCTGACCAGGACACATAAAATCGCTACTATTCTCATAGCTGGGGGACGGCTACAGAGAGTGTGTATCACGCCGCAGCATTGAAAATAGTCCCGTCGGGCTTGCAGAAGACACGCGGCCCGGGACCTAGAATAGACGTGCAGCGGCACGCTTCAGCCTCCTCCCCTCTCTGCAATCAGTGAGAGAGATCTGAGGAATTCAAGCGTCTCCTGGAGCTGAGGTAACATTGAAATAACAGAAGCAAGGTGACGGAGTGTCTTAAGCAGAGGGGTCTGATTCAGGGGACAGAGGACCAGGAGAGCATGGTCATTCTCCCTAACTCCGTAGCAATAAAGGAGATAATCAATTAATCAAGTGGGGGCCTGAGACTGTCTGACCCGAGGGGTGCGAGGAGAGAAGGGAGTAATATAAGGAGCCTTAGATCTGTATTAAGCGCTCCCCCCCCACCAGTGCTGTCCCTACATCTTTCATCCCCCCCTTATTTGCTTTCTAATTAACCCATGTTATACCTAGCTGAACGAATATAAGAGAGGATTCTCTGGAAAACCAGCAGAAAGTGGTTATAGACTGCCATCTAGTGACCAGAGCCAGAACGACATCTCTTTCCATTGTTTATCACTTATAAGATTGGGCATAAAATGGAACATTAGCTAAATTCATAGCCAGCGAGAGGAATTCTAATCTTCAAACTGCTCTATTATTCTCTGCTTTAGATAACTGCAAAAATGGGGAGATCCAGCGTAAAAACGCAAAAGAGCATGCCCAAACCTACAAAGTCCACTACGCAAACAGACATGGATGACTTTCTTACAAAACAAACGGTTCCGTCAGATTCTCTTAAACCATCCAAGCTTCGTGATTTGACCTCATTAGGAGATTCAGATTCTGAACCGGAGAGTGACTCTGACACGGGCAGCACAGCGAGAGAGGCCTTAGTCACTCGTTCGTTCATCAAACGTATATTGTCTAAAGCTCTTGAGCCAATAGGACAAGAACTTGCAGAGATAAAACACGACCTAAAACTTCAAGGCCACAGACTTGAGACATTGGAAAATTCGCAAGTTGCCATGACGCAAAGTTCGAACGCTGTACTAGACTCTTTAAAAGTCCATGAAATCCAACTACATACAATTCACACGGTGCTAGAAGATCATGAGAACAGAGAACGTCGTAACAACATAAGAGTTAAAGGCCTTTCTGAAACGGTGGCCTTTGAGGCGTTATGGAAAGCAACACAAGAGATATTCAAAGAACTACTTAATGAATCAGATCCGCAGGAAATCGAACTGGTGAGAGTACACAGAGCATTGCGTCCGAGGCCTTCTCAAGGGGAAACTCCACGAGATGTGATCTGTCGCTTCCTCGATTATCGAGCAAAAGACTTAGTTCTTCGCAGAGCGCGGGAGGCGCAGGAGATCTCGTATGAAGGCTCACAAATTAAACTTTTCCAGGATTTATCGGCTAGCACTCTCAGGAAGCGGAGGATCTTGAAACCGTTCACTGAAGCATTGATAAAAAAAGGCGTCCGTTTTAGATGGTTGTTCCCGTTTGGAGTACATATCACAAATGGAGACAAAGGTATCTCAGCAAGAACATCACAAGACATCAAAGAGGCATGTGAGTCCTTGGGGATTGAGCTGGAGGCCTACCCGGACCTGGAGTCCTTCCATTCGGCGACCCTATTGCATCCGCTGCCAGATGACCCGGCGTGGCAGATAGCCCTGACGCCAAAATCACAAAGGCTGAAAAGGAAGCTGACAAAGACCTCGCTTCCTAAGGACTCCAGAGACAATACTTGATCTTTGGGTTAGACCCAGATTTTGCAGTTAAGTTTTCTTGGTGTCTACCCCAGTTGGGGTATTGAATGTGGTTGAAGCAAATCTGATGGGGTTGGCGTGCTTTTCCAAATATGGGTAAGCACTGCTGCCACATCTATCCAATAATTCGTTGTAAGGTTTCAACCTAGATTTAGTTACAGCCCAAACTGGGCATTCTCCTAGAATGGAGCATTTCATATTTCATATTTAGTTTATAAGGTTGATTGGAATTTTCCTCAAGCTGGCATTCTATGAAACAATGTCAGTAGGTAACTATGGTACGTTGGCATATTGGTCAATGATATTGTGCAACTTAATAACATGGATAATGTTAATATTGTGTTCTCCCCCTCTTTACCTTTTTGTTTTCTCTACCCTTTTCTTTCTTTCGTCTGGTCTACTTGTCCTAGACCCCCTCCCCACACCTATAGGCACAAGGATTCGTCTCCGTCGTGAGCTGCAAGGATGCTGCTGTGTACAGAAACATGATGGATTCGGATAAGGTACACACATTCATCTCTTTTAACGCACATGGGCTGAACTCTCCAAACACTAGACGCCACACATTACAACTATTCAAAAAACAGCAGGCAGCAGTATTGCTTATTCAGGAAACGCACTTCAAACCGGATAAATTGCCCTCCTTTGAAAGCTCGATTTATGATAAATGGTTTCATGCGACAACCACCCAGTCCGGTTCCAGAGGAGTGTCAATAGCAGTGGCAAGGGGAGTGCCCTTCCAGCTAAGAGAAACTATGGCGGACCCTCAGGGTCGTTACATCTTTGTCAAAGGTCTACTAAACGGTGCCCTGGTAACATTGTGCAGTTTATACGCACCAAATAAAAAACTATTGAGATGGGTACTCTCAACACTGAAAAAAATTGATGGCTTTAGAGAGGGTGCATTGATAGTGGGTGGGGACTTGAATGTTGCATTAGAGCCTTTGCTAGACACGACTAAACAGAAAAGTTCGCTCTCACCTAAAGATCTTTACAGAATAAAGTCACAACTGGGATCTCTACAATTGATTGACACATGGAGATATCTAAACCCCTCTGACCGAGACTACACCTTCTACTCCCACCCTCATAAATCTTACCACCGTTTAGACTATATTTTTATATCCAGTAAAATGCTTGCCAATATACAACAGGCGAAAATAATTCCGAATATTTATTCCGATCACTCTTCGGTTTTGTTAAAATTCTCATTATCTAAAGCCTTTCCCCGACATAGAGTATGGCGGCTCAATGAGTCAGTACTTGGAAGTACCGAGGTACAGACACGTATAAACAAAGTGCTTTCCCAATATTTTGAGCAAAATGCTTCACCAGAAATTTCCTCACAGATACTATGGGAAGCACATAAGTCAGTTGTCAGAGGGGAGTTGATATCTATCACTTCCTTTCTAAATAAACTGCAACAAAAAGAAATCCAGGATCTTTATGATAGTATATCACAGCTGGAGCTTACACATAAACATAAAATAGATCAACATAGCTTAGAGAAGCTGCAACAAAAAAGACAGCAACTTAAAGACATATTAAACTCGAGATCTGCTAAGCTATATGCAACATGGAAAAACAGAATGTACGTCCATGGAGACAAAGCATCCAAATTAATGTTATCGCAACTAAGGAAGCGGCAGTCACGTACGCTGATTAACTCAATTAAGAATGAACAAGGGTTCAGCTCGCAAGCTCCTGAGCACATGGAGCGGGCATTCCTTGACTACTATAAGAAATTATATAATCTCCGTCCGGAAGATAACGCCGATTCCGCACTTAAAAGAAGCATGGACACTAGGTCCTTCCTAAGCACTTTAGATCTGCCTGTCTTGTCTGATTCCCAAAAACAATATCTTACTAGACCTTTTTCACTGGGGGAGTTGCAGTCCGCCCTGTCAAAGTGCCCGAAGGGGAAAGCGCCCGGTCCAGATGGATTCTCAGCACTTTACTATAAATCCTTCTCTGGCCTCCTACTCCCACATTTATTGAACGTTTGCAACGCAGTTTTACAAGGCCACCCATTGCCAAACCAAATGCTTACAGCCAGAATATCCCTAATACACAAAGAGGGGAAGGATCCTGAACAATGTAGTAGCTATAGGCCAATCTCTCTCCTTAATGTGGACCTAAAAATCCTAGCAGGGCTGATGGCAAAAAGAATGGCCAAGTCATTGCCAAATTTGATTTCCTTAAATCAGACCGGGTTTGTGGGTGGAAGGGAGGGAAGGGATAATGTCCATAAAGTATTGCACCTTCTTCAATACGCAAAAAATCGTAAACTACCATTGATGCTTCTTGGAACAGATGCAGAGAAGGCCTTTGACAGGGTGGACTGGGTATACCTACGGGAAGTGCTGATCAAGTTTGAGATACCCGAAGCGTTTATAGCAGCCGTAATGGCAATGTACGATAAGCCCACAGCACATATTAGGATTAACGATTTTACAACAGATGCATTTACTATAAAGAACGGAACAAGACAGGGCTGTCCCCTATCCCCGTTGTTATTTGTGCTAGCAATGGAACCTCTCTTAAAGGCCATACAAGTACATGAGGGAATAGAGGGTATTCGCATCAATAAGACACACTATAAAATAGCGGCATTTGCGGACGATCTCTTAGTCTTGATGACTAATCCTTTGCTGGGACTCCCAACATTGATGGCTCTTATAGATCAATATAGCAAAATTTCCAATTTTAAAGTAAATATGTCTAAGTCGGAAGCGCTAGACATACATATATCCCCGAATACCTTAGCTAAACTAAAAAGTACATACCCATTCACCTGGCCAAAACAATATATCAAATATTTAGGTGTAAAGATAGGAAGATCGGATAGAGACCTTTTTCAACAGAATATTCCCCCCCTAATTGCCTCAGTAGAAACCATCATGAAATCATGGAGGGACTCGTATGTGTCGTGGATGGGAAGGAAAAATTTACTGAAGAGCCTAATCTTACCCAAGTTCATATATATTTTCCAAATGCTCCCTATAACCATCCCCAAATCGTATCTTTTTAAAATTAATACATTATTCCGCAGATATGTTTGGAAAAAGCAAAAGCCCCGATTAGCATACAGGACATTAACATTAAACAAATCGAGGGGTGGGATGGGTGCACCAGACATAATGAGGTACTACCAAGCGACAATGCTTACCAGAGTGGTAGACCTGTTGCGGTCTCCTAACAATAAGCAGTGGATTGAGGTGGAGGAAGCCCTAGCACCTTATCCCCTGAGATCCATCCTTTTGGCATATCCTTGTAAAAACATAAACAAAAATCTACCTAATATACACACCAAAGCTACCTTAAAATTATGGAAGGGATTGGTGAAAACTCTAGTTCCCCCTTTGTCCCCCTTACTCAAGTTGGCAGATATAATGCCACATGCATCTTATTCCCGAGACAATGATGTAATCAAACCCGGTTCCCTGGCAAATGTAGCGGTTGATGACCTCTTGGCGGACGGGGCACTCCCCTCCTTTCAGGAACTGAAGAAGCAACCAGGGCTTTCCAACTTGACCTTTATACAATTCGGCTCTATAAGAGACTCCTTGGCACGGTATCTTTTAGGAGCAGACGTTACCCGCCCACTGACTGCATTTGAGACTCTCTGTGCAACAAAGGATAAACCCAAAAAGATAATGTCGTCTATTTACCAGATTTTAAATATAACTGACTGTTGTCTCAAAAGAGCTTATATAACACATTGGGAAAAGGATTTGGGATTCAAGTTTACCCCAAATCAAATATCACACATTTATAATTCATCTCATGGCCCATCACAATGTGTTAGAGCACAAGAGAATTCCTTTAAAATAGTCGCCAGATGGTATATTACACCACAGCAGAACACTTATTGGCGGACGGGGTCTTCTGCTAGATGCTGGAGATGCTGTGATTCGGAGGGAACATACTTACATATGTGGTGGTCCTGTCCACCCCTGCTGCAGTTCTGGCGACTAGTAGAGGATTATATCGGGGAAATTGTGGGCAAAAAGCTTACATTGACACCGGAGATAGTGCTTTTAAATTTTCTGTCACCGACTGGACATAAAAATACTGCTCTGTTGACTCAACACATTCTTTCAGCAGCGAAACTTTTGATACCTATGAACTGGAAGTCAACTACCATTCCATCTATATCCCAATTGCAAGAGAAGGTAGATATGCTATATCAAGTAGCCAAACTGGCTGCCTTGGTGAATGGCTCACTTTCAGCTTTTGAAAGAGTATGGCACCCATGGACCCGATTCAGATCCATTAGTAGAAGTTGATAAGGCTATGGTGGCCTCCTTGCTTGGCTTTATCAGAGTGGACGAAATCCTTGTTGCCTAGTGTTCCCCCCCCCCCTCCCCTTATCTCCCTTATATTCCACCCCTATATCCCAACTTCTTCCTCTAATTACTTGACCTCCTGTCCCTTTACTCCCTATACTGTTTTTTTTTTCTCTTCTCTTTTCTTCTTTTTTTTGTTCTTCTTCATCTTTGTTTGAAATCATGGCATATGTGATGTAGCAGGGGCGTGTGGAAGGGAAGAACCCAGATTTGAACCCAGATAATCCTGCTGCTGGAAGTTCCTTTAAGGCTGTTGGTGTTCTTAAACCTCTATATATCAATAGTTTTTGCCATGAATTGATATTTCAAACTATCTGTTTAACTCCCGAAAAGTGGAATTTGTAGGTTATATAATAATTTTGTAAGCTACCCTGTTGATTGCTTTCTTTCGGATGTAACTTGCAGATTTCAATAAATAAAACATTAAAACAAACAGAGAGGTGAAGTCTCAAGCAGGAAGCAGGGTTGTTCCAGAGTCACAAGATCTGGGAGAGTGGCAGGGCAGGAGCACACCAGGAATCAATATACTCAAGCGATTTGCTTGTGCTTAGGGGCGGGTTTTTATGCAGCTGGGGAGGAAGTGATGTAAACGAAAACTCCATCTTAACTAAGGGCAGCTAAGAGGAAGTGATGCGACAGGACCGAAAACTCCATCTTAACCAAGGGCAAAAGTTCATTCAAAACAGACCGGAAAGTCCTAGGATCCTGACAGGAGCAGTTTGCCAAAGAAGAATGGTCTAAAATTCCAGCAGAGCATTGTAAGAAACTCATTGATGGTTACCGGTAGCGGTTGGTCGCAGTTATTTTGGCTAAAGGTTGTGCAACCAAGTATTAGGCTGAGGGTGCCAATACTTTTGTCTGGCCCATTTTTGGAGTTTTGTGTGAAATGATCAATGTTTTGCTTTTTGCTTCATTCTCTTTTGTGTTTTTTTCATTTAAGACAAATTAAATGAAGATAATAATACCAAAGAATTTGTGTTTGCAATCATTTTCAGGAAGAAACTGAGTATTATCTGACGGAATTGCAGGGGTGTCAATGCTTTTGGCCACAACTGTATATAAACTGAATTTTTATTGAATTTTTCCAAAAATAAACCCAAAAAGACATCATGAAATTAAAAATATTATCAAACAATATTGCATAGTTTGACTTAATCAGTAACGATGAGTAAACGCAACACTGAAGAGTTCACATCTTACAATTACAAATAAATTTTGAAAATAATCGGACAGGACATGACAGTTAAGTGACACAAAAGGAAGAAAGGGGGGAGAAGAGTTGAAGAGCATTTCTAGTTCAGCACCAACTACACAACCTACACAACCTACTTTTTGAAACCATGTTCATTAACAGCCTCTGTGTACCCAAAATATATCCCAGGGGGCCCAGACCACCTCAAAGTGCTCAGTTGATGCACCAACTCTTCAGTCTTACCTTAAGCAAAACAAAGTGAATCTCAAGTATCCAGAGGAGTAGCTAGGATTTTGGTTCGGGGGGGGGTGAAACTTCTGAGTGGGCCCCTAACCAGGCAACCTTGATTATAACTGGGTGACGCACCCTAATAGTGGAGGAGAACCTCAGCAGATGACCGCGCTGTTGCTGAAAATAATCTATATATAAAGACCAATATTGATATTACTGCCATATGGTCAGTGGTAGATACCAGTCCTACAGAACATATGAGAGATCACAGCACAGTTACTGATAGTGACTTACAGCTGACATTCTTTCTGATGGAATCAATCACTTTTCACACCTTTTCCATTTGGCCCAGACCGACATTACAACTCTTCCAGCCAGGACTCGGCTACAGAGAATGCAACAAAGACATATTTCACATCTCATATTTTCAGCACTATCCGAAACGGGATTATTCCCGACCTGCACAAACTCCTCATCCTGCTGATACCCCAATGCTGATTCGCTGCTGCCGTATGTGTCCCTATTACTTCACCTACTGTGTGGCCCTGTGTGACCTCTAAATTCTAAAGCAACCCTCTATAAAATAGTAATGCTGAGTGCAAGTGACCTAGAAAACGGGACACATTTTGTCCCCTAAAAAGTAATATTGCCCTGTGTGTCCCTTTGACAGTCACAGTAACCTGAGTTCCCCTATAACAATAAGTGCCCACTTTACATTTAATGTCCCGAGTCTCCCCCCTGTACAGCTCCCCTATACACAGTATGATGCTCTCTTATACACAGTATAATGCCCCCTCACTGTATATATACTGACCCAATAATATCCCCCAAATTATTTAATGGCTCCAACACTGTATGATGGCCCCATCACTATAATCCCCATACTGTATGATGGGCCTCTAGATAGCCTCCATATGGCATAATACACCAGATAGTTCTCAATATAGTATAATGCACTCCCCATAGGTCTCCATATAGTTTAATGTACTCCCCATAGGCCTCCATATAGTATAATGCACTCCCCATAGGTACACCATCTCCATATAGTATAATGCACTCCCCATAGGCAGACTCTATATTGTATAATGCATTCCCCATAAGTATAATGCACTCCCCGTAGGGCTCTATATAGTATAATGCACTCTCCATAGGGCTCCATAAATTATAATGCACTCCCCATAGGTCTCCATATAGTATAATACACTCACCATAGGCAGACTATTTATTGTATAATGCACTCCCAATAAGCAGACTCTACAGTAGTTCCAGGTGGGCCCCCTCAGAGCACGGGGCCAGGGGCCATCGCACCCTCTGCCTCCCCGGTCACCAAGCTACTGCAAGTATCTCTAACTAGTATCAAGATAGGGAATTTGGCACTCCAAGTGTAGAAAAATAATTACCGTAAAGCTTTATTTGTAGTGGAATCCAAAAATAACTGTTCAGTCTTGTTTGACACTAAGCACCAATCTTTGGGGCAGCTACCGGTTACCAATATATCATTTCACTTTGTTTCTTCCTTGCATTATGGTATTCTGTCTGATGAAGGTCCAAATTTAAAGACTTAAATGCTATTTTTGGATTGCACTACAAATAAAGCTTTAAGTTCTTTTTCCACACTTGGAGTGTCAGATTCCCTTTCTTGATATTGAATTTATGGATTGGTATCCCATCCGAGCACCCACCAACACACATTGATATATGTCTTGTCCGACTCTGTTAACCAGGTTGGTTAGACCAGAAATAAACATAATCATTGCTTTCATAGTCCAGAGACTCTGTCGACATTTGTGTTGTGGGCTTCTATAGGAGGCTCTTCTTGACAAACAGACGAGCAGAGCATTTATGACTTGCATCGTCTGATAGTATGAATATTGGTACTTTTGTATAAAATCTTCACAGATGTTTAAGTTGTTCCCTATTCAGACGTCTGGATGTATGCAGTTCTGTGCAAAAGTTTTAGATATGTGAGAAAAAATGTTGCAAAGTAAGAATGTTTGTTTTTAAAAAAGGAAATGCTAATAGTTTATTTTTATCAATGAACAAAATGCAAAGTGAATGAACAAAACAGAAATCAAATGAATATTTAAGGTGACCGCTAGAGATGGGTGGATTGTTGGAAGCTCTAGTTTGCCAGCTTCACTGAAATTACCTCAAAAATTTGATTTGCAGCAAATACATTTGTCGTGAATCGCAATACTGCAAAGCCTCTAATTGCCTAGAAAATATGTGTATAACACTTCAAGGTCTCCTAGGACTGTCTTGAACCCATTTTGAGCTGTTTATATCTGTATCAAAGTCCAAATGGCCTCAAACTATCTGGCTACAGAAAAATGGATGATGTGACACACAAGCCTTGGTTTCATGGTTTTTCTTTAGTAGCGAAGTTAGGTAAAAGGAGTATTAAATTGCCCTCATTGTTTGCAGTGTGTAATAATTATGATGGCTAACTCAGGAGTCTTTTTGCGAGGAGCAAAGACACTACAGAACACAGCTTATAGGTGGTAAAGTCTATATTATAATACAAGGTGTTTAAAACAAGTGCAGGGAAAAACTCAAAGTCCATAAACACTCACTTGAATGCAACTTAATAGTCTGTTGTAAAACCTCAGAGGAAAATGCAATCAGCGGAGCAGTCTGTGAAGCACAGTTAGGCTACGTTCACACGTAGCGGAACTCTCACGGAAGTTACCGCGAGAATTCCGGAATTCCATTTCATGGGAAAATCGCATTTTAAATTCCCGCGATTTTCTCGCGGAAAAACTAGCGATTTGCAAGTGTAATTAGCTTGCAGAATGCTATAGTTTTCCAAGCGATCTGGAGCATCGCTTGGAGAACTGATTGACAGGTTGGTCACTCTTGTCAAACATAGTGTTTGACTGGTGTGGCCAACATTTTACTACTGATGATGCCTAAGCAGCATCAGTAGTAAAAGATAAAATGTAAAAAATAATTAAAAAAATAAAAAATATTGTTATTCTCACCTTCCGGCATCTCGCGCAGCCTTCCCGCCTCTCTCCATGCTCCCGATCCAAGTAATCCTTTGCGAGAATGACCGCGAGACGTCGCGCTCCCACGACGTCATCGCGAAACGTCGCGCTCCCACGACATCGTGACGTCATCACGGTCATTCTCACAAAGGATTACTGGGACCGGGAGCGTGGAGAGAGGCGGGAAGGCTGCGCGGGACACCGAAAGGTGATAATAACAATATTTTTTATTTTAATTCTATTTTTTACTGGGATCTGGTACCCAAAGCCCGGAAGACTGTCTCCTCTCCTCCAGACCGTGGGTACCATCCGCAAATGTTCTGCTTACTTTTCGCATGGTGGGCATAGCCACATGCGGAAAGTAAGCAGAACAATGCATTCCTATGTGGGCGGAATCGCCGCGATTCCGTTAAATTAATGAGCATGCTGCGTTTTTTACCGTGAAGCGATTCTGCCGTGGAAAAAAACGCAGCATTAGCACAGCATTGCGGAATCCCATAGGATTGCATGGTATGCTTATTTTTCGCGTTTTCGCGGCAAAATCACGTGTTTAAAACCTCCGCGAAAAAACCGCGACGTGTGAACTCAGCCTTATACTTAAGGATGCTTGAAACAAGTAAGTTCTTGTCTAGTCCATACACGGATAAATATATAGAAGCCAGTTCAAGTAATATATTAACTCATCCATGGAGGCCTGGGTAGGAATTCTCAGGTATTGCAGAGCAGCAACAGCTTACGTGTTCAACAAATGCAGGTGGGAGCAACACGAGCAGCCAGAAGCAGAAAGAATACTGGAAACTGGTGTATGCAGCAGAAACTCTGAGAGTGGAGAAACAGGATATCCACACAGGTTTGCAGGAGCAGGTAGAAAACCAGGAAGTCACCAGGACCAGGAGCAGGACACAGGCAGAAAACTTTAGCACTGACTAGAGGCTAGCGTGGGGTTATAAGAAAGGAAGACAAGGGCACATGAGACAAAATACACCATCTTGAAAGAGAGCAGGAATGCCCAAAAGATAATCAAAAAATATTCAAAGTTCTGACACAGTGAACATGCAGTTATTAAGGTGCTATTACTGCAGCATCTCACAGATCAATTAATTTACAGTCACACTGACTATGCAGGTACTGCACTTCTCTAAATCTCTTCAATCCTTGGATTTTTATTCACAGACTGAGTACCACTCCCATTTCCAATTTCTTCAGCACTGCAATCACCACAATCAGATTTAGGCCTCTTTATAACCCTATTTGAAATGTGATGTGTGCTATGACCTCCTAGTCCCTATGATGTAAAATTTTAAAATGGTGCAACTTAGCTGGCCTTCATCTTTAGTAGTTACTGTAATAGTACCTCCTGTTTGGCTGTTCTAGACCATGTGATATGATAGATATATAATCTAATATATAAAGCTCAATGTGGGTGTGTATGTATGTATGTATGTGTGTATGTATGTCTGGGATTTGCATCCGCACCGTTGCAGCTACAGCCACAAAATTTGGCACAGTCACACGTCTGAACCCCGAGAGTGTCCTAGGCTATGTTGTGAGGCGAAGTTTTAACCCCGCGCGTTCCAATTCACCAAACAATTTTGCCCCTATCTACATAATGGGGAAAAAGTGTGTGTGTATCAAGCCCCGCCCCTCATTATGATGTCATAATGGTTGCCATGGCGACACTGATGTCATCATAGGTTGCAAGCCCCGCCGCTCATTATGATGTCATAATGGTTGACTATAGGATGGAGGATGTGTGATGGGTATATAGACACTGGACTATGGGATGGAGGATATGTATGACGGGTATATGGGCACGGGACTATGGGATGGAGGATGTGTGATGGGTATATGGGCACTGGACTTTGGGATGGAGGATATGTATGACGGGTATATGGGCACGGGACTATGGGATGGCGAATATGTATGATGGGTATATGGGCACGGGACTATGGGATGGAGGATATGTGTGATGGGTATATGGGCACGGGACTATGGGATGGAGGATATGTATGATGGGTATATGGGCATGGGACTATGAGATTAAGGATGTGTGATGGGTATATGGGCACTCGACTATGGGATGGCGAATATGTATGATGGGTATATGGGCATGGGACTATGGGATGGAGAATATGTATGATGGGTATATGGGCATGGGACTATGGGATGGAGGATGTGTGATGGGTATATGGGCACTCGACTATGGGATGGAGGATATGTATGATGGGTATAAGGGCACGAGCCTATGGGATCGTGGATATGTATGATGGGTATATGCGCACGGGACTATGGGATGGAGGATAATTATAATTTGTTATAACTAACCACAGTTAGTTACTATGCCCGGGCAGCGCCGGGCTCTTCAGCTAGTATATGATATATGTGATATGATAGGGTATATGAGGAAGTTCCAGGGGTTGCACCTGAAGTTATTTGCCCACTCTCTGGATGCCGCAGTGTTCATTATTGTGTGAAATGACACAGGGTATTTTTTTTATATCCTCACAAATAGAATCACAAAGTTTTCAAAATCTCAGACACTTATGAATTTCAAGAAATTTGACTCGAAGTTGATTCTCAGCAGATTGATCTGTTCATCTCTAGTGACTACCCCTTGCTTTAAAACAGCCAATGACCCCCAAACATACAGGCAGTCTACCTTAATTAAGAACTATTTTCAGTGTAAAGAAGAACAAGGAGTCCTGGAAGTGATATTATGGCCTCCGCACAGCCCTGATCTCAACATCTTTGAGTTTACCTGGAATTACATGAAGAGACAGAAGGATTTGTATAAATGACATCCACAGAAGACCTGTGGTTAGTTCTCCAAGGTGTTTGGAACAACCTCCCTGCTGAGTTCCTGCAAAAACTGTGTGCAAGTGACAAATGTATCTAGAAGAATTGATGTTCTTTTGAAGACAATGGATGGTCACATCAAATCTTGATTTGATTTAGATTTCATTTTGCATTTTAATTGATAAATATAAACTATTAACATTTCATTTTTTTAAAGTATTCTTACTTTACAAAATTTTGTCCACACCTGCCTAAAAGTTTTGCACAGTACTGTATATATTCCCTATAGCAACAATCTTATCAGGTGTCCATGTGTATAATATATTGCTTGTGTCTCTAGGTCATAAGAAGGATGATCTGGAGACTATGGCTTGGGAAGCTGTGATGAAGGAGAATTATTTGGTGAAACTGATTGGCCAGACACACAACAATATGGAGTAAGTGCCCTTTTACAGAAGACCTGTTGGAGTTTCCACGTCTAGTAAGGCTGTACGGAGACCATTTTACCACTGAAAGTAAATAACTCCTTTAGTGGACTATGGATGACTATAAAGATAAGATCCTTGTTAGTGGGTTTCATTTAATTAATTGGAATCCACACACCATGTAAAGAGTATGGTCTCCACCAGTTGCGTGATGCCTTTAAAAAGAATATGGAAAAACTGACACAATAGAGACAAGTCATCAAAGCCTTTCGACAGATTTTTTGAGAAAAAAGCTTTGAAAATTGCAATCTTTTTGTGCAAAAAATATGTAAATTCTAGTATTTTTACCCCAGCTCCAACATTGATGAGTGCCGACATTCATTCTCCAAAAGCTGGGGTTAGATTTGTGGTGAGGCGCACATAGCGGCGCATGACACTATATGCCTCGGCTGATTCAATAAGAGGCTTGCATCCGATGTCTTGTTTTAGAGAAATCCAAATTTTTCTTAATATGTAAATGAGTTGATAAAATCCACTGGCCGGACATAGATCTCCCTGAGAAGATTACGAGTGTGAGACATGTAGAGACTGACAGTCTGCTCTCTTGATCTACATGTCTCACACTGGTAACACCTCCTTTCATTTTTAAATAAGCTCTGGAGGTAGATTCAACAAGAAGATCTATGTCTTTTTTTTTTTTTAAATAACTGAATATTTATTGATTTTTCATTAGAAATTTACAGAATGAAGTCACACCAAGATATAATGCATACACTCACTGGCCACTTTATTAGGTACACCTGTCCAACTGTGTGTTAAGACTTAATTTCTAATCAGCCAATCACATGGCGGCAACTCAGTGCATTTAGGCATGTAGACATGGTCAAGACAATCTCCTGCAGTTCAAACCGAGCATCAGTATGGGGAAGAAAGGTGATTTGAGTGCCTTTGAACGTGGCATGATTGTTGGTGCCAGAAGGGCTGGTCTGAGAATTTCAGAAACTGCTGATCTACTGGGATTTTCACGCACAACCATCTCTAGGGTTTACAGAGAATGGTCCGAAAAAGAAAAAAAATCCAGTGAGCGGCAGTTCTGTGGCCGGAAATGCCATGTTGATGCCAGAGGTCAGAGGAGAATGGGCAGACTGGTTCGAGCTGATAGAAAGGCAACAGTGACTCAAATTGCCACCCGTTACAACCAAGGTAGGCAGAAGAGCATCTCTGAACGCACAGTGCGTCGAACTTTGAGGCAGATGGGCTACAGCAGCAGAAGACCACACTGGGTACCACTCCTCTCAGCTAAGAACAGGAAACTGAGGCTACAATTTGCACAAGCTCATCGAAATTGGACAGTAGAAGATTGGAAAAACGTTGCCTGGTCTGATGAGTCTCGATTTCTGCTGCGACATTCGGATGGTAGGGTCAGAATTTGGCGTAAACAACATGAAAGCATGGATCCATCCTGCCTTGTATCAACGGTTCAGGCTGGTGGTGGTGGTGTCATGGTGTGGGGAATTTTTTCTGGGCACTCTTTGGGCCCCTTGGTACCAATTGAGCATCGTTGCAACGCCACAGCCTACCTGAGTATTGTTGCTGACCATGTCCATCCCTTTATGACCACAATGTACCCAACATCTGATGGCTACTTTCAGCAGGATAATGCGCCATGTCATAAAGCTCGAATCATCTCAGATTGGTTTCTTGAACATGACAATGAGTTTACTGTACTCAAATGGCCTCCTCAGTCACCAGATCTCAATCCAATAGAGCATCTTTGGAATGTGGTGGAACGGGAGATTCGCATCAGGGATGTGCAGCCGACAAATCTGCGCCAACTGTGTGATGCCATCATGTCAATATGGTCCAAAATCTCTGAGGAATGCTTCCAGCACCTTGTTGAATCTCTGCCATGAAGAATTGAGGCAGTTCTGAAGGCAAAAGGGGGTCCAACCCCTTACTAGCATGGTGTACCTAATAAAGTGGCCAGTGAGTGTATAAACATTCAATGCAAATCAGTTAACAAATATAATAGAAACAGAATTGACACGACAGTGAAACACGAGAGAGGGAAGGAGAGAAGGTCGGCCCATAGATCTTAACGGCTCACTTACACATTAAGAAAAATGTGGATTTCTCTAGAATAAGATATTGGATCGCAGATATCAAGGTATCATTTTATTCAGCTTATGTTGATCCTGATATTTTCAAGTGTGTTTCTGGTTCTATTTTCCAGAAAATGTATTTAAAAATCAAATCTGGCAGAAGGGCAAAAAGAAGAATGTGCAAGCTACCTCTACTTACTGTATATGTCGCCTGACGCTAGATCACCACAAGAATCTGGTGATCTGGCATTGTCACTCATGGTCCTTGTTTGTTTTTTTCTTGAACATATTCAAGCCATTTGACAAACAGTGTAGCTACAAAAACAATAATATATTTTATTTTCTTTCTTGTTAGGCTGTGTTCACATCTGCATAGGCTGTATTAGGATTGCTGCAAAAATACAAGAAAAAATAACAATGGAAACCCTATAGATCTCATTGAAGTCAATGGAATCTGTCAAATGCCAGTGGCCTCTCTCATCTGACAGATCCATTACAGCAATGTAGTCCATTTTTTCTGCTCTTGTGATGCCACAGAAAACTGAATTCACATTGTAGATGTGATCATGGGTTTAATATGACAGGCACTCTTAAAATATCATCAAAAGCTGTGAGTATATATAAATATATTTTTCTTTTTGCGTTTTTTTTCCCTGGCAGGATGGAGAACAGATTCAAACAGTTGGAAGCAAAGGTAACTTGAATGTATTTTTCACGCTACTAGTCACACAGAGTCATTAAGTGCAATATAGCCTTCTTTGCATTCTCGCTCAATCTGCCATTGTGTCTCTGCAGCTAAACGACTTAAAAACAATAGTGAAAGAAATTAGAAACAAGATAAAGTGACGGTTTACTTCGGAGCAAACTATGGTAAGTCATTATGAATAATGATGATGAGGGTTTCACAGTTCATTAAACTTCCAAGTGACTAATGAAATACCTCAACCAGCTGTATATAGTAAAGGGATTTTCCATCTTTAGCTTTTTTTTTTTTTTTTAGACCTATGGCTTGGTGTGTAAAAATAAGAAAACCAATCTTGAGTTATAGAAACATGCTTTTTTTTGAGACAGTCAAAAGTGATGTTTTTCATGCAGGAAAGATGTATATCTCGAAAGCTTGCAATGTGTTACCATCTTTTCAGTTAGCCATTAAAAGGTATCAACCACTGAGGACCCTCAATTCTGAATGTTTTTCATGCAAAAACTCTACTGTGTTTTTTTTCTTAGGCATTTGCTTTTCATCCTGAAAAGTTTTTGTTATGATTTTCCTGAAGCATTTTCTGCTAACGTTCTGCAAAGGTTTATTTTTAGCATACATATATTTTTGGGGGCAATTCACTCATGCTTTTTTAAAGCATTAAGCAATGAATTTACATTGCCTTTACAATTTAACTTAGAATTAATTTACATTTACTCTAACCCTTACAACGGAAAAATCCCACAAACTCTCGTGCATCTTTTAGGCATTTTTGTAGCTTTCATGTTGACTTCTATTCTAAAGTATAGAGCGACTTCATAGCGGAATACACCTGAAGAACGGTTACCTCTTCTCTTAAATGTTTTTTGAAAACCTGAATTTTATCAAAAACAATCAAAAGACTGACCATATGAACAGCAAGTTGTTTTGTCAATAAGAATGACTTGGGAGAGTCTTTCAATTGTTTTCTGAGTGATTTCTCAGGGATTTTTGAAGTGAACTCACTCCAAAAGACTCCTCCAAAAAACCTGCATGCACTGCGTCAGCAATAATATCACAGCTCCGGCATCGGACAGCTATAGCCAATCCCTGGACTTAATAGTAATTCCAATATTGATTACACAAGTCTAGTGATTGGCTGCAGCTGTCATCTGATATAGTTGTGACATCACTCTTACAACCATGTCAATACTAGTGGATTCTGTGGTGCAGAGAATAAGTAAGGATCATTTTGTTGTTTATACAAAGACCAAACCTTAGGACTATTAAAATATACATGTCATGGTCACGCGCGACTGGACACACTGCCTCCAGCAGGGCGAATTTATATGACACACGTGACCCTGGATACACCGCCTCCAGCAGGGCGAATTTAAGTAATAGCACGTGCAGCCGGATACACCGCCTCCAGCAGGTGGATACACGTATGTCTGGATACACCACCTCCAGGAGCGTGAATTTCAGAATAAAGGGGAAAACCAGGGAAACAATTACAATAGTAGCCCTGCGATAGGGAACGGGGACGTGGAGACCTCCTGAACTCCCCTGAGTCAGTGTCTCTACACTCCTAACGATCCCTAGGCCGGTTCCGCACCGGGCGCCGATCAGGATACCTAATATCCCTAGCTCGCCCTGCACCTAGCCCTTTCTAGTGAAGTGGACGGTGCAGACACTAATCCCACCAGTGCACTGAAACACACATAAGGGAAAGAGACAAACAGGGCAACACCACTTAGCTTTGCTCTGTTGCTTGCTAATGCTCCCAGCAACAGAGTCCGACACCTGAGTGCATCTTCCTCCGCTCAAGTCCAACACCTGAGTGCAGCTTTACATCAACAGCATCCAGCACCCGAGTGCCACCTTGGAGCAACAGAGTCCAGCACCTGAGTGCAACTGTCCAGCAACAGAGTCCAGCATCCGAGTGCAGCTTTACACCATAGCTGCCACTTCACCAAGCTTTGCAAGAACTCCTCACTGACACCATAGCTGCCACTACACCAAGCTATGCAAGAGCTCCTCACTGACACCATATCTGCCACTCAAGGACTCTGAATGAGCTGCCCGGGACTCTCCTCCAGCTCCTTCCTTCACCAGACTTGGTTGGAACTGAGCAATATCACCAGCCGTGAGTGAGCACAACTGACACACCTTTATTGAGCAATCACACCTGTTAGTGATTCCCGTGCAATAACACTAACCACCACCGGGGGCAAAGTAGAACTAAAAACACCAGTGCAATGACCATAACGGCCACCGGGAGCAAAAACCAACCTTAAGCACAAGCTTAAGGAAAAAAAAGGCTACTTCTACATTTATCTGTCAGATCCAACCTGGCATTAGGGTAAGATGGAGTTAATGTTTGGGTCTAGCTCAAAGTGGGTGAGCTTTGCGTTAGGGCAAATGACTGCTTTTTGTATATAGGTAGATAAGGTCAAGTTAAAGTAGAAGTTGGAAGTGTTATGTGAGTAATGCCGCCATATGAGTGAACTACAGGAAAAGGAGACTAAGGGACAAGGGAATAGAGAGATCCTGAAGTGACCGACGAGACAGAGTGGCCTTCCAGAAAAGGGGTCCTTGGATAGAACGACGTGTCACGAGAAACCTTGAGTTTTCAAAATGCCAAAGGTAACAGACCTAAACAGTACTGAGTTCGTGGGACTGATGGGGGTTCTTCACGGTAGATGTAGGGCTCCAGTAGAGTAAGAAAGAGGATACGGAACAGCTGATGAGTAAAGAGACTTGCAGCACAGGACTGTGGCAACAAGCTAGGCTGTAACAAAGTAGGGCGAAGCAGTGTGCCTCACAAACCTCGGAGTAGACTACAGTGGAAGGATACTATGTGTATGAAAATGCTTTATAATGCAAAAGAAACATCCATAAGACATTGTACCCGCTACTCCTTGTACATAACCCTTATCAATTTACCGTTCAGTAATGTCTGTGTTTTAGAACGGGAGTCCCTTTATTGAACTGGGAAACCTATGGTCCTGGCCAGTCAACACCACCTGCTTCAGGAGGCCTGCACGGTTGTAAGGCTCTTACAGCACTAACACCAACACCCAGCCAGGACTCAGTCTTTCATGTAGCATGTTTGGGCATAAAATGAGGAGACAAGTGTCTTGCCCATGGCTATCGCCTGTGCCATGCTCCACACAGTGTACACAGAAATCTGTCAATCAGTGGGGTGGGCAGGGTTATACAGAGCTCAGCATTCAGAGAGCTTGCAGATCTGCAGCAGATGCTTATAATTATATATATATATTATTATACAGATTTGTGGAGTGTAGGATGGGACATCATATGGTGGAGTAGGCACTTACGTATTTTGGAAATGAAAGAAGTTCTAATAATCCTTTACTGAGGAGTTTGAAAAACTGCTGGTGGAAGGATGCAATCAATGATGGAAGAATGATCAAAATGAAAGTTAGGCTGGGTCTTCTTGATGACTTTAGCTGCAAGTCACGCAGTTAAAGATCACTGTATTGTGCTGCTACATTGCAACATGGTGGAAATTAATGGGGTCACATTGCAACTCAAACTGTACTATGACTGAGGCAAGCAAGTATCAAAAAATGGTTCCCACTTTCTGCAGCTTTCCTGTCGCTGTCATGGTACAGGTTGTGGTACCTTGCCGGATGCTTTATACTGTCATGTGCATAAACCACTGTTTGGTCAAATGACCAGTGTTGCGGCTAAAGTCGCAGCATTACAAATATATGTAGTCATGAATTGATTTATCTACTCTTGAATTATCATTCTCTTTTCTTCATAGGTAACAACTTCCTCAGAAAACATGAGCAGCTTATTCTGACGATGTGATGCCATCTTCCAATGATCTTGCTGTCTTTCCTGTATTACCTGAATACCTAATACCATGTTATACCTTTCAATACATAGCCTTAATACTTCTATGCCCGGTAAAAAAATGGTAAAGGTTGAATAGAAAAAAGATTGTAAACCAAATCCAAAATGCATATGTATCTCATTAAATTATTAAATACTTTCTCATGAAAATTTAAATAACCCCCTGACTAATATCTAGAATAAAGATTGTAGTTCAAATAACTGTATTTAAATTATTTTAAAAATAATGATCAAGTAGTTAATATCAACACAGTGACATCTATGGTTAAAAAATAGTGATGATTGAATCTTTTGAAATTCAAATTTGCCAGTTTCTGCAAATTTTTAACAAAAATTAGATTCATATTCTGTCACACATGCTGTGTGTACAGTATGTTCAGAATTTATTGGCTATTACATCCTCTCACTAAAGCATTTCACCTCAAAGGTGCTTTGACTGCATTTCCTGCCTTGGCTTTTATACAGGCTGTGCTAAAACTATGTGCTACAATATCTGGACTTTATTATGTGATGACATAGCTGCAAAGCATTATTAAGAAACTTGCCCTGTTACCCATGAGGCCATGTGAGCCTTCTCTGGCTGATGCAGTCTTATGTAAAATAGCAACAGACATTTTTTGTCTATTCACGCATATAGAAGCGTAATTTGTTTGAATTCACTGCGTCTGTCTAAGGCTGGTTTCACATTTGCGTTTTTTTTCGCGGTAATTTAGCGCTAAATAGCGCATGCATTTTTTTTCCTATACTTTGCATGGGATGCGCTTATGTGCGCATACACATGCGTTTGTACGCGTTTTACCGAGCATGCGTTTTTTTTGCGGTATGCGCTCGGGCGCACAAAATGCAACTTGTTGCATTTTTTGTGCGTCCGATTTGCCTCAAAAAAACGCATGCGCGCGCAATGCGTTTTTTTACAGCAAGACACCCATTATAAGTCTATGGTGAGCATATGTGCGCATTGGCATGCTTATGTATGCGTTTTTTTGCACATGCGTTTTTTTTTTTACCATTAGTTTAGACAATGGAATTTAGGGGTTTGGGTAAAGTTAGGGTTAGTTAAGGGGGTTTAGGGTTAGGGTTAGGGTCAGGGTTAGGGTTAGGGTCAGGGTTAGGGTTAAGTATGGTTTGGTTAAGGGTTAGGGTCAGGGTTAGGGTTAGGGTTAGGGTTAGGGTCAGGGTTAGGGTTAAGTATGGTTTGGTTAAGGGTTAGGGTCAGGGTTAGGGTTAGGGTTAGGGTTAGGGTCAGGGTTAGGGTCAGGGTTAGGGTTAAGTATGGTTTGGTTAAGGGTTAGGGTCAGGGTTAGGGTTAGGGTTAGGGTTAGGGTCAGGGTTAGGGTTAGGGTTAAGGTTAAGTATGGTTTGGTTAAGGGTTAGGGTCAGGGTTAGGGTTAGGGTCAGGGTTAGGGTTAGGGTTAGGGTCAGGGTTAGGGTTAAGTATGGTTTGGTTAAGGGTTAGGGTCAGGGTTAGGGTTGTGGTTAGGGTTAGGGTCAGGGTTAGGGTCAGGGTTAGGGTTAAGTATGGTTTGGTTAAGGGTTAGGGTCAGGGTTAGGGTCAGGGTTAGGGTTAAGTATGGTTTGGTTAAGGGTTAGGGTCAGGGTTAGGGTTAGGGTTAGGGTTAGGGTTAGGGTCAGGGTTAGGGTTAGGGTTAAGGTTAGTTAGGGTTTGGGTTAGGGTTAAGTATGGTTTGGTTAAGGGTTAGGGTCAGGGTTAGGGTTAAGTATGGTTTGGTTAAGGGTTAGGGTCAGGGTTAGGGTTAGGGTTAGGGTTAGGGTTAAGGTTAGTTAGGGTTTGGGTTAGGGTTAAGTATGGTTTGGTTAAGGGTTAGGGTCAGGGTTAGGGTTAAGTATGGTTTGGTTAAGGGTTAGGGTTAGGGTTAGGGTTAGGGTCAGGGTTAGGGTTAGGGTTAGAGTTAGGGTCAGGGTTAGGGTTAGTAAAGTCATGGTTTGGGTTAGTGTGAGGGGCCACCTAATGTTGGAAAAAAACGCAAACGCGGTAAAAACGCACTAAAAACGCATACAAACGCATAAAAACGCTGCGTTTTTTTCATGCATGCTCATAAAAATGCTTGAAAAAAACGCAGCAGTTGTATGCTTTTGTATGCGTTTTTCAATGCGTTTTTTTGCGGGAAAAACGCGCTGCAAAAAAAAGCAAGTGTGAAACAGGCCTAAGTTCCTCAAATTTGACACAAATTCGATTTGCATTGAATTGTTTCATTCATCTATAGTAAAAAAAAACATTATTTGGAAATATATCAGCATTTATATCTAAATTAAAATGCAATATAAAATCAGTATTGTTTCAATACTTTCAGTAACATACTTGAGTTCCTATCTCTAAGGGTGCAGTCAGATGGCAGTATAAATCGGACCGAGATCGGACCACAATACATGGACTGGCCGGCGGGTCTCCCGATCCAAGCTTGTCAGCTTAATATATTTCTATGCACCTGTCATGCTCGGATCAGGAGATCCGCTGTCTGTCTGGGCATTGCGGTCTGATCTTGGTCTTATTTATATGGCCATCTGACTGCGCCTTAATTGTGCTTAATGGCTCCAAATAATACTGTTATAATATACTACTAATTAAAAGGTTAATACCATTGTTAAAAATAAACTTCTATGGAAACAGTACACAGGAAAAAAAGAGAAATCATGGGGTACTATAGCAGAAGTCCTAATTGGTCCCCCTCTCCCAAAAAAATAAATACAAATTTGGCAGTGTCACAGAAGAGCATATCTCCCAGCTTTGCAGCCCTTACAAAGTAATTGTCCTCCCACTATGAGTTCCCATGCATTAAGATACCCCTTTCATGGCTCTTATATAGTATGATGTCAACAAAAGTTCCTCCAAACATAGTATGATACTGCATAGTGAATTCCTACACAGTACCTTCCACATGTACAGTGTGCTGACCATACTGTACCACCCTGCTATGATACTCCCACAGTGAACACAACACAGTATGATGGCCCTGACATAGCCCTCCATACAGTATATTGGCCCCAACACAACCCTCCTCATTGTATAATGACCCTCCAAACAACAAACTGTATATTGGTTCCCTACATAGCCCTCCAAACAGTATAATGGCCAATACATAACCCTAAATACTGAATAATGACCCCCTACATAGCCCTCCAAAAGTATAATGGCCCCTACAGAGCCCTCCAAACAGTATAATGGCCCCTACAGAGCCCTCCAAATAGTATAATGGCCGCTACATAACCCTCCAAACAGTATGATGGCCCCTACATAGCCCTCCAAACAGTATGATGGCCCCCACATAGCCATGTAATTGTTTAATGGCTCCACATAGTGCTGCACTCTGTATAAGTGCCCCCACACAACCCTGAAAACTTTATATTGGACCCTACATAGTACTGAAAACTGTATAACAGGCCTAAAACTGCCCTGTAAAGTCTATAATAATTAAAATAAATAAATAAAAATGCTCACCTGTCCTCGTTTCCCTGCTGCTCAGGTCAGCTCCGGTCTTTTGAACGCTCTGAGCTGCTTGGTACAGTGAGCGGAATGTAGGGACGTCATCGCATCTGCTGTCCTGAGACATAAGACGCAGAGGGAGAATGATGGAGGAGGGAGAGGACGGCTCCCTCTTCCATCATTGCTTTCTACTGTATCAGCATCCATTATGCCAAGCAAAAAAAAAGCGGTCTGTAGGAGCGCTAAAAGAGAGGCAGAAACCAGAAAAAAGGGTAAAAAACCAACTTTTATTCTTCCTCCAATACCCACAACGCGTTTCTACGGTCACAGCTGTCTTCCTCAGGTGGAATGAGCAGCTTGGAGGGCAGTTGTTTGTGGGAGAACCTGCGTTTGCTGGGCGGTGCTGGGAAGCTCCGGGACTCCTGGTGTTCACTTACGGCTGGGATCGGTCTCAACACCACGCCCGGAAGCCGTTGTGAGATGGACTGACCAGGAGAGCGGAGGTTGCTGACAGCCACGTGCAGTGCCCTTCTGGGCTGCGAGGACACGCTCCCCAACTACCATTTACGTTCACACCGTGGTTGTGCAAGGGTGGCACAACCTGCAAGGTGAGCACCTTATTGATTTAGTTAGGAAAGCAACTTAATACAGGTACACTCATTGCGCCTCTCTTTGCATTTTTTTTTAGCATCCATTATGTCGATACAGATGAAAGCGCGATGCCGTGTGGGGCGTCCCAGTACCAGCGCTGAGACTGAGACACCCCTACTGAAGGGCTCCATAGCGGCTATGTGGTGTATTAGCTTTATGCCACTGAATCTCATACACAGACACAGCAACAGCATAGAGGACACTGTAATGCAGTAATAAGCAAGGCTTCTGTGAATCCAGCACAGGTGTAAGAAATAATGCTTACACTCTCAGGTTATGCATCTGTTTCTCTCCAGATGGTCCTTTTTCCCTCTCTATAGACTTCTATGTGTCAGGAACACTGCACTGCACTTGCCCACTGAGCCAGTGCGCGTGTCCTGAGTACAAAAATTGTGCACAAAGATACCTGTGGAGCGGTGCAGCAGTGGTGACGATGCATGCTCCAGGCTCACAGGACCTGAAGCATGTGACTGCTGAGGGCATGGTCTAAACTCCAGAGAGCTAGGAGCTGAGGAAAACTCCTAAAAGGATAACTACTGCTCAGACAGAGATAGAAACCAGATCAAGCCGAGGTCAAAGCACGACGGTACCAAAGGGGAAGAGTCTTGAGGAGATCATTTGCATATTCCCAGTGCCTTCTGGGATAAGTGAAGAGTCTCCGCGAGCTCAACGATCACTGGGTTTTGGCCGTTGCAGCTGAAAAGAGGAAATCGGAAAACCAGGGGAAGAGTCTTGAGGAGATCATTTGCATATTCCCAGTGCCTTCTGGGATAAGTGAAGAGTCTCCGCGAGCTCAACGATCACTGGGTTTTGGCCGTTGCAGCTGAAAAGAGGAAATCGGAAAAACCGCGCGCCTATCGGCGTGCGAATTTGGGCTCATCTTTCATCGTCTTTAAGAAATCTCAAGATGGAAGAGGCCAGGAGCCATTTGGTGAGCTGCATTTCTTGCTACATGTTCACAGACTTACCAGTGGAAAAGCCAAACTTCACATGCCACAAATGCAAGCTTGTGTCCCTGTTGGAGGAAAAGTTGCAAAATCTCGAAGAGAGGTTAGCTACGTTGAAGATCATTAAGGAAGGTGAAGAGTTCTTAGACAGAGCAGAATTATCTCTTCATGTTACAGAAAGAGAAGAAATTCGAAGTGCACCTGAAGAAACAGAGGAATGGAGACATGTGACCCAGAGAAGCAGGAGGATCAGGAGGCAGTCAGCACCCATACTGCTCAGAAACCAGTACCAGGCTCTCACGCAGGAAAACGATGAAGAAATACATCAGGATAAGACTTTGCCAACAAGCAGCAACCTTGTACGCCTTCAGAGTCCTCCTGGATGGAGAAAGAAAAATGTTGTGAAGAAGAAACGGAGAGTGGTGGTCATGGGGGATTCCCTGTTGAGAGGAACTGAGGCCGCTATCTGCAGACCGGATATAACTTCAAGAGAAATGTGTTGTCTTCCAGGTGCAAAAATTAAAGATGTGTCTGACAGGATATCAGGACTCTTCAGACCTACAGATGACTGCTACTACATGTGGGGACAAATGACACTGCAAGAAACGACCTGGAAACCATCTGCAGAGACTTTGAAGACTTAGGTAAGAAAGTGAAAGAACTGGGAGCGCAGGTGGTCTTCTCTTCCATCCTCCCAGTGGATGGCCATGGAACAAGGAGGTGGAATAAGATTCTGCAGGTGAACAACTGGCTACGTCGATGGTGCCGTCAGCAACGATTTGGATTTCTGGATCACGGAGTGAACTACTTATACGATGGACTACTTGCTAGAGATGGGGTGCACCTTACGAAGACTGGTAAGCATGTATTTGGAAGTCGCCTTGCTACACTTGTAAGGAGAGCTTTAAACTAGAACAACATGGGAAGGGAAGCAAAAGACCAGAAAAAGCCATACACCTGACAAATGCTATTGAGAACTCTGCTATTAGAAGTGGAAAGGAAGAACAAAGACGAAATAATCTAATTAATAAAAATATTGGAGAAAGAGAAACCAATCACAAACTAAAATGTTTCTATACTAATGCACAAAGCATGGGCAACAAACAAGGAGAATTGGAACTACTAACACAGGAAAAGAAATATGATGTCATTGGAATCACTGAAACTTGGTGGGACAATACACATGATTGGAATACAAGACTAGAAGGATACAACTTATTTGCAAGAAACAGACTTGATAAACGAGGAGGAGGTGTCGCATTGTATGTTAGAAACGCGTATATCTGCACAGAGATTGAAGCTTCAGAGACTGGGAGTTCTGTGGAAACTGTTTGGGTAAGAATACAAGGACAGAACAATGGAAAGGACACCATTGTAGGCATTTACTACAGGCCGCCTGTGCAAGCTGAAGCTATGGATGAACTCTTTATGCATCAAATGGCCAAGTTCTCCAAAAAATATGACATAGTTGTCATGGGAGATTTCAACTATCCAGACATTTGTTGGGAATCTCTCTCAGGCAAAACTAACAGGTCAAGGAAATTCTTATCCTCTCTTGCTGACAACTTTATCTTCCAAAAGGTAAGGGAGAAAACAAGGGGAACTGCTACCTTGGATCTAATCCTTATAAACAGGGAGGAAATGGTTGAGGAGGTAAAAGTGGCTGGGACCCTAGGAGGTAGCGACCATGCTATTTTAGAATTTTGGATAACTAGAGGCGGAAGACCTGTGAAGACTCAGACGTCAAGGTTAGATTTCAGAAAGGCAGATTTTAAGGGATTCAGAAAGAGAATTGGAGGGATCCAATGGCTGGATATCCTTAAAGACAAAAATGTCCAGGAAGGATGGGAAATCTTTAAAAATGAAATTCTCAAAGCACAGTTGTTAACAATTCCGAAAAGAGGGAAGAATAGGAAGCAGTTAATGAAACCAGGATGGATGAACACAGAACTTAAGCACATGCTAAAAAGGAAGAAAAAAATGTTTATAAAATGGAAAGAGGGAGGCATATCTAAAGAAGAATATAATGCTGTCTGCAGAACCTGCAGGGCACAAATCAGATTATCTAAAGCTGAAAATGAATTGAGGCTTGCAAGAGATGTCAAAAGCAATAATAAAGGATTTTGGGGATATGTCAAAAGTAAAAGAAAAGTCAAAGATGCTATAGGATTTTTACAGGATGAAAATGATGCAATGGTAAGACAAGATGTTGAGAAGGCTGAACTTTTAAATTCCTATTTTGCATCTGTTTTCTCTCAGAAAGGAAATGTAACATCAACTGTTATTCACTGTCCTATTAAGGGAATAGAAGAATCCAGGATATCTATAAACAGAAAGATAGTGAGGAAACACTTAGCTAGCCTAAATGAATTCAAGTCTCCAGGTCCAGATGAATTACACCCCAGAGTACTGAAGGAGATAGCAGAAGAAATTTTTGAACCCCTCTCTATAATCTTTGAAAATTCTTGGAGAACAGGAGAAGTGCCAGAAGACTGGAGAAGAGCAAATGTTGTTCCTATCTTCAAAAAGGGGAAGAAGGTGGACCCAGGTAACTATAGGCCGGTGAGTCTGACTTCTATACCAGGAAAGATCTTTGAACAAATTATTAAACAACATGTATGTCAATACCTGGATAAGAATGAAGTGATTAAACAGAGTCAGCATGGGTTTGTAACTAATAAGTCATGTCAGACTAACTTAATTTCCTTCTATGACGGTATCACTGATTGGGTGGATCAAGGAAATGCTGTAGATATAGTATATCTTGACTTCAGCAAAGCATTTGACAAAGTCTCTCATACAATCCTTATTGAAAAAATGATTAAGTATGGAATGGACAAGGCAACTGTTAGGTGGATTCATAACTGGCTTAGTGATCGGACCCAAAGAGTGGTCGTAAATGGCTGCACATCCAGTTGGAAGAATGTCTCAAGTGGGGTACCACAGGGCTCTGTCCTGGGCCCTGTATTGTTCAACATCTTTATCAATGATTTAGATGAAGGCATTGAGGGTAAACTGATTAAATTTGCTGATGACACAAAGCTAGGAGGGATAGCTAATACTAGAGAAGAGAGAGAGAGGATTCAAAAAGATTTAAATAAACTGGAGAAGTGGGCAGCAACAAACAGAATGGTTTTTAACAGGGAGAAATGCAAAGTACTACATCTGGGCAATAAAAATGGAAAAAGCATATATAGAATGGGAGGAATAGGGCTAAGTGACAGCACATGTGAAAAAGACTTGGGTATACTAATAGATCACAGACTGAATATGAGTCAACAGTGTGATGCAGCAGCAAAAAAGGCAAATGCAATTCTAGGATGTATTAACAGAAGCATACAGTCTAGATCACGTGAAGTCATTATTTCCCTCTACTCCTCTTTGGTCAGACCTCATCTGGAATATTGTGTCCAGTTTTGGGCACCACATTTTAAAAAAGACATCAACAAACTGGAGCAAGTTCAGAAAAGAGCGACCAGAATGGTGACCGGTCTGCAAACCCTGTCTTATGAGGAAAGGTTGCAGGATTTGGGAATGTTTAGTTTGCAAAAGAGAAGACTGAGAGGAGACTTAATAGCTGTCTACAAATATCTAAAGGGCTGTCACATTGTAGAAGGATCAACTTTATTCTCATTTGCACAAGGAAAGACTAGAAGCAATGGGATGAAGCTGAATGGGAGGAGACACAGATTAGATATTAGAAAAAACTTTTTGACAGTTAGAGTGATCAATGAGTGGAACAGGCTGCCACGAGAAGTGGTGAGTTCTCCTTCAATGGAAGTCTTCAAACAGAGGCTGGACAGACATCTGACTGGGATGATTTAGCGAATCCTGCTTTGAGCAGGGGGTTGGACCAGATGGCCCAGGAGGTCCCTTCCAACTCTACGATTCTATGATTCTATGATTCTAAAGGGGTTAGACAGAATGGATAGTCAGGACGTAGCAATAGATCAGAAACCAGAATGGGCAATAGACGGTACAATAGGGACAAACTGTAACAGAGTAACAATAGCCAAGCCAGGAAGTCAGAACCGGAGAAGACAATAGTACCAAAATGAGAGACGGAGTACAGAGTGGGGGGACAGACCGGGTCATACACGGGAAGCAAACAAGCAATGCAGTATACACGCACACCAGGGGGTCAGACACACAGCCAGAACAACAGTATAGCTGACAGAGAACCCTGGTAAAGAGTGAGTATAAATACCCCTCCCAGATCCAGAAAGAGGCCACGTACACTTAACCCTGTGAGTGCAGGGCAAGAACCCTGTTCAAACCATGACACTATGGTCAGCAGCATTTTTTTCTGTAATAAGATAGATTATAACATTTCCTCTTGCAAAGTTCTTATTCTTACAAAGAAATTAATAAAGTACTTACAAAGTTACAAAGTTCTTATTGGGGATACTTTAAGGATTAAATGGTTGGGCAGTTACGGTTTATAGAGTCTTCTGTTGCTTAGATGTCATATCTATTGCTTTCTTTTCTTATAAACCTATAAATGTGACACAGAACAACTGGAATAAAAAATAAAATGCTATAATTTTATTAATCATATATTAAAATCAATAAAAAAAAAATCAAGGGAAAAATGTCCTCAGGAGTATCTCAGTATAATAAACAATCATTTGATCTATGAATAATACTGTATTGACACGTTGCCGAGTGGGTATTATTCTACGTACAAATACAGTAAACAGAATGTGTTATATTAGGTACAAAATACTCATGTGCAGGGTATATAGAGCTTAACCCCTAGATAATATTAGTGCTCCAATTGATTATGGACACAGGTAAGATACTGTAAATATTAGCAGCATACATTACAAAATTAAATAATAATAATAATAATAATAAAAGGATAATCAAGTGATGAGATATATATATAAAGTCAAGTGCTATATAATTACTAGATGGAGGCTCTATGCTATCGCATCGGGAGGGCGGTAATGTTACGATGGGGGCAGGCTTTGCAGCGTTAAGATCTCTCCCCCCATGTGCTCACCCACCTATCCACTCTCTCTTTCCCCATGTGCTGATTTCTTCCATCTGTGCTCTCTTCTTTGGCTTGTCCACCCCATGTACTCTCCCCCTTGTCTGCTGTCTCTTTCTCCTTCCTGTGCTGTGTTCTCCCTTCATGTGCCGTCCCATTTGAGCTGTCTCCCCCCTGTGCTCTGTCTCTCTCAGCCCTGTGTCTGACCGTGTACAGAACATACCACAGCTCCTGGGCAGGGGAGGAAGCAAAAGACAATATTGACATTACAGCAGGAGATCGCAGAGTATACATTTTGTGAGGTAAAATATTGTCTAAAAACAGTCAGTGAAATATTTTACCTCACAAAATGAATCCTCTGTGATCCCCTGCTGTATTGTCAGTATTGTCTTTTGCTTCCTCCCCAGACCAGGAGATGTGGTATGCTCCGTACACGGTCAAACACAGACAATTTTTAAAATGAACTTTTGTTCGTGGGAAAACCCCTTTAATGTGACCGGCTTCCTCTGCCTGTAGACATGTCGTGCATCTGCCCCTGGGATCAGCCAAATGATTCACTGTGCTTGCGCGGAATTCGCGCAGGTGCAGTGCGACGGTGTTCCGCAGATGTTACGGCGCGTAAGATGCGTGAGTGTGAGGTGCGTACGGCGTATAGTGAGTGTATGGTGCGATGGTGTTCCGCTGGTGGTACCACGCAATAGGTTAGTACCAGCAGCAGATTCCGTATTGAGACACTCATCACTTGAGTGTCCAAATATGGCAGTCGGTGAACTTCCTCCGCTTGGAATTCTGGGATACGGTGACATCTGGACAGAGCAGGAAATGAAAACATTACAAGGCAATTATATAAATAGATATTGGGCAAAGAGACCGCTTTGGCATCAAACAGACACAGTATATAGAAAGCACATGATGGACATTAGATTCTGACCCCACAGTTACTACACATGCCCAACACGCGTTTCGCCTTCTGCTTTGAGGAGGGTTCACTCTTGAACCGGAAGGTGACCTATTTACAGTATGCCTGACCAATCGCTCACTTGTAAGAATATTGCAATATAACTTACAGCTGATTCTAAAGTGCGTCTCTGTCCAACCATGAGTGGAAGGACCAACATCACGTCTGCTCAGGGGGACGCGTGTCCAAGGAGCGCAACATGCCAAGAGGAAATTATGCTGCCGTGTGTTCCATTCTGGAACATATGGAACTGATTGGTAAGTTCACTACCGCTGCGTACAGGGAGAAAGTGACGTGGTATGCGCTTTGCGCTGGGCTGCACATGTGTGGGTAATGCGTTTCATTATGGAACGCAAATGATGACGAAATAGTAAGAAGACTATCATGTGTTATGAATGAGTCACCGGAGGAGGAAAAAAACAAAAATACAAGCTAAGTCCAGAAAGCCGGAGAGGTTGGTAGCTAGCAGATTGCAGACCCCTGATCCTATTCACAACAACAGTAGTCGTGGAGCGTTCCTACGGTGGTCCTAGATGCCTAGTCACAGCCGGAGAACTAAATAAGCCTAAAGAAAGAAAGGGGAAATCTAAACTGCCCCAGAGCAGACCCCAAAGCAATAGACAGCCCCCAACATGTATTGACGGTGAAAACAGATGAAAACACTAACACAGACAGAAAGACAGGCAGAGCAAACAATGGAGTCCAACTAACTAGATAGGAAAGGACAGAAAAGATGCTGGCTGCAATCCGCAAAAACCCTACCAAAAGTGTCCCAACACGTCTGATAGGAAAAACAGCCCTGAAGTCACTAGACTTCAAAATCCCTATATCAGCACTCCGATATATTCTGAAGACAGAGCAAAAGAGAATTAACCGATCAGGGACAAAAATGGAAATTCAGCAAAGCCCCAGCCGGGGCTGGCTGAACACAAAACTAAGCAAATCAGACATAATCTCATGGTACAATAACAGAGCAAAAACTTAGCTTTAGAAGACAGGAACTGAACTGGAGGCCAGAGCTCAGAGCAGAGAAATCACCAGCAACCCTACAGGGCGTCGGCTGCTTTATATCCACTCAGAGATTCCGGATGACCAATCGCAATCCACCTGTTCAGGTGACAGGTTTCTCCCATCCAAATCAGTTTCACCACCTCCTTTCACCAGGGAGTTCATCGGACATCAAAGGTGACCGAGAAAATGAGCTCATAACAATCATGAGGCAGTTAAATAATAGCATTGCCATGGGAAAAATTGGAGATGGTGAAAAAGAAAAGTACGGGACAGAATGTTTGCATAAATAATGAAAGGTGATCATGAGACATGTATTGTGAATTATATCAGCATAAAAGGTATATGGAAAAGTGAGTCTAATGATGTTAGTATCTTGATAATACCTTGTATAAAGGTGAAGAGATATATATTGTGAGTATACGTACGAAATTGTGAAATGCATATATAGCAAACTAAGAAAAAAGGGGGGAGGAAAAATCAGAGAGGGAAGAAGAAAAAAGAATAAGATGTGGAAAAAGGGAGGAGTGAAATAATGAAAAGACATGGAAAAAGAAGAAAGAAAAAGTGAAACAAATAAAATAATGTGTCATGTCACACGACAAAAATTAAAAAAAACAAACAAATCAATTTAATAAATGATGGTACAAGGGAAGAAGGGTACATTGGATTCCATCAAGGGCGAAAATAACGAAACAGAAGCATAAAAAAAGAATTAAGAAGATATAAAAATTAACATTAAAATATTCTGTATAGGATCAGAAAATCATAAATCACTTATAGGAAAGGTGCAAAACTTATCGATTCATTCAAACCTTTAGGTGACGTGTATAGGATGGTAATTGACCATACCTCCTTCTGAGCTATTTTTTTTTCCAATTTCTCCCACCTACATCTGTGTAGTCTGCCAACCTTTAGTTGTCATACATCACAATGGCGAAATGTTTTAAAGTGATGAGGTAAGGTCTTCAGCTCGGCAATGTCGTTGATTTCTTCTGCTGCTTTTATGTCCAAGATGCACTCTCCTTTTCTCCTTTGGAGTTCCCTTGTGGTCAGGCCAATGCTAATTTTCTTACATGGACATCTTGCACTGTAATTCACACTAACCGTACTGAATGAAATAGTATGAGTGATCTTATAGACTTTATCTTTACTGAATAACTCCATCTCTGTATTCTCTTTATTAGAAAATCTTTCTTTTAGTTGGTTTCCTGGTGTTCAAAATTTGCATTGGTTGAAAATGTCCTACATATCCTTAGAATCTGGAGTGTTGCAATACCGTTAGTAAGATTGTTGGGGTGTGACGATTAGGCCTGAAGAAAGATGGTAGCTGCAGTTGATTTACGGTTTGGATGAATCCTTGTACATCAATGTAAAAAAAAAAATCCAAAAAATCAATGTTATGTCTTCCTGATTTTTCGGTACAATTTATGTTCAAGTTGGAATCATTCAGATTATGTGTGAGAAACGTCAAATCGTCATTGGAGCCATGCGACAATAAAAAAAAAAAAAAAAAAAATCGCAGTAAAAATATAATGACCCCAGAATTGTATCTTACCAATCTGGGGTGTTGGGTCAGACATAAAGATCTCCCTCTCCCACAGCCCTAGGAAAAGTCTGGCATATGAGGGAGCACAGGCTGCCCCCATAGCTGTTTCCTTGACATAGGGGTAATCCAGATTCTTCATAGCTCCTATACTTATACCCGAAATCCCGGCCTACCCTTACTCCGCTTCCCAGATCCCTAGCCCTACTCCCTCTCATTATTACCCTTATAGATAAATAAAGACCAATGCACAGGTTGTTGGATAATTTGTCGACAGCAGTCATTTATTAACATAAACAAACATTTTACAGTAAATCACAACCCAGAGGGGCGGTCCTCAAAGCCCCGAAACCAAAAATCCAAGATGTTAATAATTCCACATGGCCCCAGGTCGAGTCTTACCTCCAGCTGTAAAGCACCAGCTCAGAGGCACCAAAAGAACCCGCCTGGCCAGAACCATTACCCTATCTAAGTCCCCTTTTCTCTTCCTGGGGATACCTAAAATGCTCGTCCACTTGAGCCCACGCTGGAGGGAGTCCAGGACTTCATTCCGATCCCTCCCCACAGCGTTCAGCCTCACCAACTTCGAGGACCACCCCCGTGCCACCAACTCAAATGTTTTGACCCCCCTCAAACATTTGTGTCCCTCCACACCTGCAAGCCTTTTTCAATACCTTCTTGCACCGCTAGACACCACATATCCAACCCCACAGCATTGAGATGAATTCCATCTTTCCTCCAGAACTCCCCCTGTCCTGCTTCCAAATCCAAATGACGAACTAATATAGCCCCATTTCGTGCCATAAAATGAGCAACCGCCCTATTTAACTTGATTCTGGCTCTGTTAATGCCCTGAACAGAACGAGCCCCATGCCAGACTTTCCTTGGGATAATATCAGACCAGATTATCAATAATCTAATAATCTAGGGAACATAGACCACAGGCACAGCATGTCAAATTTAATGTCGTTAATCAATTCGCGGCAAGGCCGCTTCCCTAGATCGTTACCCCCTAAGTGTACTACCAGTAAATCGGGGGCACGATCGAGTCTTATGAATCTGTGAAATTCCGGAAGAAGCTGTTTCCAGACCATGCCCCGCTTTCTGATCCATCTCACGAATGCTACATCACGTGGCACACTCAGCTGTCTCCCGTCTGGATGAACTGCCGCTCTCAATGCTGCCCAAAAGATGAACGAGTGCCCCATGATCCAACAGAGGAGATGTCCGAACTCTGAAAAGAAACAACAAATACCAGCCATGTCAAGGACAGACCATCGAATGCAAAATACCATACTTAAACCAAAGTGGGGCGAACATACGAAAGAAACCTCTCTGATTCCCAACGCCCAATCCTCTTAACCACCTCATCGCCCAGACCACGTTTTGCCACCTCCGTGGCCACTCCAATCTGAAAAGAATGGCTACTATAGTTTTTTGCCGGAATGCCCCCTTTTTCTAAACAAGACCGAAAAACTGTCACGAACTGATAGTGGGACAAAAACGAACCAACCTTGTGGAGCGTCCGGTATCCCAACGTCCCCCCCAAAAATTTTTAAACACGTAACTGGACACATGGGAGAACCCCTGACCTCGAAAAGAACAATCTTACAACCTTTACCTATTCTATCCGTTTTTGACATCCGGATGAATATAACTAACCTATCCCCATAAACGTCCAAATCTTGCCTCAAAAGGCCGCCTTTCTTTTCCTTGCATGGACTAACTAATTCCCCAATCCGAAAGGCCCCGAAAAAAGCCAAAGAAATTGCTAATCTGAAAAGAGCCCTTTCCCACTGAGAAAAACAAACTGACCCCAACTGGTCATTCAATATTAGCAATATTTCATACGATACTGGCCGTCTCCCATCCAAACCTTCCAACCTTTTTTCCAGCCTTTTACCGCCTGCAGTACCAACAAGTTTTTCGTTAGATCCCGCAAACCTCTAAATTTAAAGCTGAGCGCCAAACCAGACATAAAATTATTAATTTTTGAAACATCCAACTCATCGTTCAAGGAAGTTGTCAGGAACACCGCACTGAACTTGCTCACTGAGCCAGAGCGCGTGTCCTGAGTACAAAGACTGTGCACAAAGATACCTGCGGAGCGGGCAGCAGTGGTGACAATGCATGCTCCAGGATCTGAATCACGTGACTGCTGGGGCGTGGCCAAAGCTCCACGGAGCTAGGAGCTGCAGGGAAACTCCTAGAAAGGTAACTACAGGACAATGTTACCAAGGGGCATAGACAGAGACAGAAACCAGATCAAGCCGAGGTCAAAGCATGAGATAGCAATACAGTACCAAAGGATTAGACAGAATGGATAGTCAGGACGTAGCAATAGATCAGAAAACCAGAACGGGCATTAGACGGTACAATAGGGGTAAACTGTAATGGAGTAACGATAGCCAAGCCAGGAGGTAAGAACCAGAAAAGCAATGGTACCAAAACGAGAGACAAAGTACAGAGTGAAGGAACAAGCCGGGTCATACACGGGAAGCAAACAAACAACGCAGAGTACATGCACACCAGGGGTCAGACACACCATAACAGCAGCATAACTGACAGAGAATGCTAGTTTGGAGTGAGAATAAATACCCCTCCCAGATCCAAAGAGAGGCCGGCAAAAGTTAACCATGTGAGAACAGGACATTAGCCATGTCCTAACCATAAATTACTATGAAAGTGCCTCTATAACAATAAATAAATACCATCAACAGTTCATAAATCGCAATGTCCACCCTGGAAATATGAAAAAACCGGGCTACAGACCAAATGGTATTATAAAACAATATATTTTTATTTATCAAAACGTTAAAAATATATATGACAAGAGAGATATACATATCAATAAAAGGGATGTCGTTAACCCATAAGGTTTCTCACAACCATCAACCACAAAAAGGATTTTTATATTATCAACCAAGTTGTAAATAAATGCCGCTTCAAAAAACTGTGTCTTATGAAAACACCTACACGAATGTGGTACAAAAACATTAAATATGGTGTAGTTTAAGAAATTACCATAAACAGGAATTTAAAGTAATCACTCCCAAATATATCATTGCTGTAACATGCTAAAACCGCCATACATATAATTGCCTGAACTGTGACAAGGCACATATAATTGCTGTCTAAAAGGCATATATAATTGCTGTCTGAATGGCAGTTACATCCTATATTTGCGGTATTAAATGCCGCTTGCAAAAAAAGCCCAAACTGTTGGCCTAATGTGCATAATGACAGACTCAAGGCGTCATGCTGTGAACTAGCGGTGTAGCAGTAATCACGGAGCGATGGTAAAAATAATAATGTGGAATGAAGCAGCCCTACCATGTGATGGATGCGGAGTCCCCCGGGCGTCCCTCTGCCCCGACGCGCGTTTCGCTTTTGCTTCAACGGGAGGCACCCGTTTAGACAGCAATTATATGTGCCTTGTCACAGTTCAGGCAATTATATGTATGGCGGTTTTAGCATGTTACAGCAATGATATATTTGGGAGTGATTACTTTATATTCCTGTTTATGGTAATTTCTTAAACTACACCATATTTAATGTTTTTGTACCACATTCGTGTAGGTGTTTTCATAAGACACAGTTTTTTGAAGCGGCATTTATTTACAACTTGGTTGATAATGTAAAAATCCTTTTTGTGGTTGATGGTTGTGAGAAACCTTATGGGTTAACGACCTCCCTTTTATTGATATGTATATCTCTCTTGTCATATATATTTTTAACGTTTTGATAAATAAAAATATATTGTTTTATAATACCATTTGGTCTGTAGCCCGTTTTTTTCATATTTCCAGGGTGGACATTGTGATTTATGTCCTAACCATGACAGAAGCCTTCTATTCTTCCCAAACGTTCCAAGATTTCCTATAATGGGCCCAGGTGCCCACCGACAACAATCTGGATAATAATTCCCTTACCGCGTCAACGGGAGGTTCCATAATTCCGCGGGACAATTCAACCCTCCTGGTGCCGCCTGAGGTGCCAGTTCCCGAAAACGATCCCACTGTGAAGTAAAACGAGCTTCAAGAATAGGGAACAGGACTCCAGAAACAACCTCCGAAACAATCCACAAATTATTACTCAATCCTAACCAAACCAAATGTTGCAGCATCTTCACAACAGTACCATCCGAAGAAGATAAGGAGTTCAGGGCCCTCACCGTGCCCAACGATTCACACTTGAAACAAATTTTTCTGTTCCGAATTCTCGACTCCCATAACAATAATGTAACAACTATGGTGAATATCTCTCAAACCGCCTGACTAGACGACAAACCAACCTCCTTCCACGTTTGAGGCCAAGCCTCCACCAGCCATTCTCCCTGAAAAAATAAACAAAAACCACTGCCATCTGATAGACCCACCAAAAGACCCAGCTCCTCAGCTAGTAAGACCGGTGCCATCCACATAAACCTGCCACTGTAAGAATCAAGGAAAAGCGCCCAAACTTTCAAATCGTCACGAACTTCCTTTTTCAGTCTGATATAATGGTTTGGGGACCGAACTCCAACTGTCGCCAAAGACAACCTGTGACAGAATGCCCTCCCCATGGGCATGATACGGCAAGCGAAATTCAACTTGCCCAGCAGGGACTGCACTTCATGTAAAGTCGCTTTCTTCAAATCAATAACCCGATGAACTTCTGCCCGCATGTCCACCACCTTATCCACGGGTAGCCTGTATTCCATTTTTAGAGAATCAATTTCAATGCCCAAGAAACTCAGAGAGGTAACCGGGCCCACAGTCTTGTCTTGCACTAACAGAACTCCAAAACATTTAGCTAAACTCTCCATGGTATGCAACAACGAACAATTAGTGGTTTGCGCTGGACCGATGAACAAAAATTCATCGAGATAATGAATACATGACTTCAGACCAGACACTTCCTTCACCGTCCATTCCAAAAACATACTGAATGCCTCAAAATAAGAACACGACAATGAACAACCCATGGGCAAACAACGGTCAACGTAGGAACCCCCATTCCAAAAACAACCGAGAAGGTGCATACTATCTGGATGAACTGGCAACAACCGAAAAGTCGACTCAATATCCGTCTTTGCCAGCCGTGTGCCTTTTCCGCATGCACGAACCTAATTCAAAGCAGTATCGAAGGATGTATACATCACCGAACACAACTGCGGGTCAATCCCGTCATTTACAGAAGAACCTTTCGGAAACGAGAGGTGATGAATGAGCCTAAACTTGTTAGGTTCCTTCTTCGGCACGACACCCAATGGAGAAGCTCTCAAGTTAGCTAAAGGGACTGAGTCGAAACGGCCTGACATCCTACCCAACGAAACTTCCTTAGTTAACTTTTCAGACACCACCTCAGTAAACTGCAGGGCCGATTTCAAATTTTTAGTAGAACGTCTAACCTCAACATTAACACAAGGAATCCTAAAACCATCCCTAAAGCCTTCCCTTAATAACAATGCTGCCGACTTATTGGGATACTCATTTAGGAAGTACTCCATCTCTCCCAGACGAACCGGAGTCATTCCTTTTTTCAGCACTATCTGCCCTTCGTTTTTTTGCAGCTTTGAAACATTTCGACGCCCCGTGACTGCCCCCACAGGAGGAACACTCGTGTTTAAATTTACATTTTGCTCCGAATCTGCATGAGCCATCATTAAAGGAGAAACACAGTCCTTTTTGCATTGTCACCGAGTGTCCTGACTGTCCTGAACCCCCGGTGCCCCCTTGAAACCACTGAAAACTCTGGCTCACTCTAGGTGGATCCATCACCCTCATCCATAAAGCTATGTCTTTATTCTCCCAACGGATGCTAGGCCTAACTGTTTTTCTATGACGGAACTGTTCATCATACCACAACCAATCTTGTCCCCCATAAACCCTATACGCTTCCCCAATTGCATCCATATAACAAAAAAGGCCTGAACAATTGTCCGGGGCCTTCTCACCTATTATACTAGCTAGTACAGCGAACGCTTGCAACCAATTGGAAAAAGTTCTGGGAATTAGACGAAACCTCCTCCTATCCTCATCCTCTCTCTTACTGTCTTCCCTTCTCACCCTATCCAGGTTAAAGCACTCTAAAGGAAGTAGGGAGACTATCTCGACGTATTCCCCCTTCCATATCTTTTCCTGCTTCAAATGTGTGCCCAGGGGGCCTTCAAAACAAATGTAAACTTCCCCTTTTGCCGCGTCGCCAACCCAGACAGCTTCGCCTTTTTCTTTTTCAGCTACCTCTAAAGATGTGGCTCCTGAACCCTGCGCCCCTATCTCCTCACCAACCGCCGCCGCGTTGCTAGCCGAGCCGGAAGCGCTTACCCCTGAGAGTGAGCCTGGTAAAATTGACCCCATAACCTGTCCCTGACTTCCTGACTCCCTATCACCACCCAACCAAGCTGACACAAGCAACACCCCACCCCGAACGTTCCCCGAATCCCATAAACGAACTAGCTCTCGTAAGCCGTGTAACAGAGACACTGTACCCCCGCTAGCTTCCCCAACAAACCTGATGCTACCCCAGCTATCAAGAAAAGACAAAGAAAGGTTAACATTTTGATCATTATGTGCCTCACCTAGCTGCCTGGGAGCTGTGGTCCCAGCAGCCGAAGATCCGGGGTCCAGACGCGACGAGACCGCACCCATCCCTGGGCCGTTCGAGGGCTCGTTTGGCAGGCCGCTGTCATCCATAGAAGTCCGCCGTGATGTGCCCCTCTGCGACTTCGTCCAGCTTCCTGAACCGAGTCCTGAGAGGCCGGCCGATTGCTGCCCGATTTCTTGAGATCCTTCAGCGCCCATACATCCACTAGAACCCCCTCCCTCCCACATGGTGAAGCCGTCTGCTGCTGTCTGTTATCCTGGAAAACCCCTAGGCTGCTAATCCCAGTGCAGCCCCGAACATCCCTCCCCCCCAGGCCAGTTGAATGCCACCCGTGATCTTGAGCTCCTCCTGAGCTGTCATACCTGACGCAGCCTCTCTCTCCCCCCCTCCCCAGGCCAGCCAAATGCTGCCCGTCCTCACCAGTCCCCCCTGCGCTCACATGAACGCTGCAACCCCTACAGCCCTGCCCTGATGGCACAGCATACCACTGCTCTTCAACCCCTGCACCCACCGCATTCCACTGATGACAGCAGAACCGGCGCTCCCTCTCCCCCCGGGCATCTGAGTGATGACAGCCAGTAGAGACAAGTGACGCCGCTGGAAGCAGGTGGGCGGAGCTACCGCCGCCCTGGCTGCCGCAGTGGAGCACCAACGGGCCTGGCCCCCATCCTCCCGGTACCTCCTGCTGTCCTCGCTGAGCGGCGCAGTGTCGGACTGCAGACCCACCGTTCCCACGTCCCGGCCATCTGACTCCCATCCTCCTGCAGTCTGTGATCCCGGTCGGTGGGCGGGACTACAACTCACCTCACGGCTGCTTCCACGCTGAGAGACCTGCGCCGCAGGCCCCCGGCGACTCACTGCGACTCCTCGACCGTGCCGAACAGGGCCCGTTCCAGTGTGGGCTCCCGCAATACCTGACCCTGGATCCTGACTACCTGCCGCAGGTTGTGAAGAAGGGGAAGCCAATGCCTTCCCCCCCATTGTAGGCCCTGCCGTATGGCAGGATTCCTCCCGGCACTTTGCCTGCGAGCTCCAGGCCTGCAGCTCGCAGCTTGTACCGGAGGGTCCCTGGAGGGGCTCCTAATGCGGCGCCGGGCCCGAGGGGTGGGATCCGGACTGAGGCGCACCGGATCCCACCCCTCGGGATGTATCACATCAGTCTTCTTCAATATATCCAAAATGTCCTTAAGATAAGAGTATAGTGTTTCTACCAAGGGACGTAGTGTGTAATTAATGAATTTACACATCGGTTCGCAGAGATTATCTATACCTGACACAATTCACCTTCCTGGTAGATTTTCCGGATTCTTGTGAATGTTGTGTAATAAATAAAATGAAGTGATTCGTGGATTTTTATTATGAAGGTATGGGTAAAACTGAAAAGGAAAGAGCGCAATAGGGTCTTATCTGGGTGGAAGATAGAATAAATTCAAATGGAATCTACTCACCTTTCCACGAACAAACAAACGCATGTAAATCAATGTCAGCCTGCTGCACGCCCGAGGTTCACAACCGTGACCGCCAATATAGTTCCTTTTGGATAAATATTTAGGCTTACTGTGCGCTGCTGAGACCAGGATAAAGTCACCACATGAGAATCTTTTTAACTCTTTATTCCCAACGCGTTTCAAAGTGAAAAGCCACTTCTTCTTCAGGGGATGACATATAGTGGATAGATACAGCCATCTCTGGTTAAATACATTCATAATTTGAATTTAGGCGCCAAAAACCACATGGGATGAGGAGACGGATGTCAAAGTTCAAGGGTTAATGGAGCGAAAAAACAGTTTACAGTTGTTCCTTTTGTTTAACAAAAAAATTTCTTAATTTCTATTTGCAGATAAAATATTGAAATAAAAAAGAAAAAAGAAAAAAGGAAGAGAAAAAATGTATTCTAAAAAAAGGGGTTATATCGGAGATGGATCGAACTCATGGAAAAATTATATATATATCTCGTAGTCCAGAGTCTATACCACTCGAACAGAGCGGCTTTCATTCGAAAAAGGAAGAAAAACGGGGAAGAGTATTAAGATATGTTTATAATAAAATGTAATTAAAATTTCTTTTATTAAAAATATGAACGTGTTAAAATGTGTATGAAAATGGTATAAAAATTGTGTATAATAAAATTGTGTTGGATTAATAATTGTTTAAAAAGAATTTTTTCAATAGGGACTAAGGAATATAATTCTGATGAAGGATGACAAAAATGATTGATTGGTGCATGGTTAGAGAAGGGGACCTACAAAAAGGAATCCAGACACACCCCACTGGAACAAGTTCTCATCCCAAAGGTGAAAGACTCAAAAAATCAAAACATTTTTTTGTAAGAGAAAGGGGAATTATTAAAATCCAATCAATAAATCAGTAAAAGCGCTCCAATGGAAAACAGGATAAATACACACAGAATTCACTCCAAATGTACTCCAAAAAATTGTTAGAAGACGAAAATATTTTAAAAGAGGAAAATTAAAGGAAGACTTCTGTGATTTCGTTTAGACCGTTAGGCTTCAGGGTATTTAGTCTATAAATCCAAAAAATCTCCTTACGGTTTAATTGTCCCATTCTGTCAGGGTGATCACTGGGTATGTGTTCGATAGGGCTAATTTTTAACCCATTATAGTTTTTCCCATGTTTCAGAGCAAAATGCCTGGATAAGCCGTGTTGCATAAAACCTACTTTAATATTATGTCTATGGGAATTAACCCTTCGGTGCAAGGGCTGAGTTGTTCTTCCCACGTATTGCTTTTTGCAGTCACACTCTATTACATATATCACAAATCCTGTGGTACAATTTAAAAAACTTTTGATAGGGAAACTTTCTTTAGTGAAAGTGGATTGAAAGGTTTTTTCTTTATGGGAAATGATGCCGCAACATAAGCAATTACTTTTGCCACATTTATATATCCCTATTACTGAATTTGAGGGATGAGAGGATGGTTTTATTCTGAGACGACTTGGAGCAATTACATTTTTAATGGTGGGTGCTCTACGAAAAGTGATACCGGGATTTCTCGGAACAATATTACAAAAAATTGGATCATTTAAGAGAACATGCCAATTGCGTGTTAGAATTTCTCTAATTTTAATGTTCTCAGCGCTAAATTGTGTGATAAAATTACCTGTAAAATTCTTACTATCAGTCGTGGTTCTCCTGGTACCATGAATTAATAGATCCTGAGAGAGGTTATTACTCGTATTATAGGCGTCTTTAACCAAACCCTCAGGGTATTTTTTAGCTTTAAACCTATTCCTCAATATTTCAGCCTGGTTTTCAAAATCCTTCATATCAGTGCAATTTTTTCTGATTCTTTTATATTGGTTTACGGGTATATTTTTTAACCATTTATTAAAATGACCACTGCTGAAAGGTATATAACTATTTCTATCAACGTGTTTGAAAAAGGTTTTCGTTAGAATATTATTATTCTCAATAAATATCGTGATATCTAAAAAATTAATAGTAGAGGAATTATATAATGAAGAAAAAGACAAACCCCAGGAATTGTTGTTCATATCTAGGATGAATTCATCGATATCATTCCTGGAGTTATCCCACACAAAAAACAAATCGTCTATGAATCTTTTGTAGGTGATGATGTTATTATAAAATTTGGATTTAAAAATATAGAATTCTTCAAATACCCCCATAAAAATATTTGCATATGTAGGTGCGACCTGGGACCCCATTGCAGTCCCAAGCCGCTGGTGATACAGGCTCCCTTCGAAAGTAAAATAATTATTTTTTAAAATAAATTCCATTCCTTTCAATAAAAACTTTTTTTGCATAGATGACAATCTCCTATCTTTTACTAAAACCTTATTAAAACAAGCCAATCCAAGGTTATGAGGAATATTGGAATATAAAGAGGACACATCCATGGTTAAAAACACATATTGCGGTTTCCATCTGATGGTTTGAAGTATTTGAATGAGATGTGTGGAGTCTTTGATAAAACTATTAAATAGGGGTATGTGGGTCACCATGATTCTGTCAATGTATTGTGACAAATTACTTGTAATGGAACCAATACTAGATATGATAGGTCTGCCTGGAGGATTATCCATATTTTTATGAATTTTAGGAAGGTGATAAAAAAAGGGGGTACGAGGGTTGGATATAGTTAAAAATTTAAATTCATTTTTATCAAAAATATGATGATTATTTCCTTCCAAAATAAGTTTATCATAATTAATCTGTATTTTTGTGAGTATTTCAAATGTAGTTTTCATATAATATTTTTTATCAGATAAAATTCTCATTGCTTCACCACAATAATCATTATAATCCTGGATGACTATACCTCCTCCCTTGTCTGCTGAACGAATAACAATGTCGGTGCGGGATTTTAGCGTGTTGAGTGCTATTTTTTCATTTTTTGATTAATTATTTTTTATAATTAATTCTCTTGTTACGAAACAGGTCCTTAAATTCCTTCTGTACCATGTCATTAAATACATTCAAGTGATGTCCTTTATTTTCAATTGGATAAAATTTAGACTTTTTGGGTACTTCCAAATGAAATCCCAAGGTGTCTGTGTCAATTGGATCTTCTGTATTTTTCTCGCAGGTTTTTATTTGGCCACTATTCTGTAGTGCAAAATGCCGCTTGAGAGTCAGTTTCCTTATGAAAATTTGTAAATCTAAAAACAGATTAAAATCATTTGTTCTGAATGTGGGACAAAAAGAAAGCCCTTTGGACAAGACATGGATTTCATTAGGTGTAAGGTTATATGAGGAGAGATTAAAAATATTATTACCATCTTCTATGCCAGATATATCTCTGTTTCTTATATGATTTTCCCTTTCTTTTTTTCTCCCCCCTCTGCTTCCTCTATAGACCCTTTTCTTTTTCCATTTTTTGGTGAGAAAAAATGATTTATATGTGCAGGTTTTAGTGCTCGTGGTAAAAAAGGAACAGTTGTATTGTCAGTGTTGGAATTATCAATTAAAATAGTGTTCATTTTGGATGTGTCTAATAACGGAAGATCAATACGTGGGAAGAACAACTCAGCCCTTGCACCGAAGGGTTAATTCCCATAGACATAATATTAAAGTAGGTTTTATGCAACACGGCTTATCCAGGCATTTTGCTCTGAAACATGGGAAAAACTATAATGGGTTAAAAATTAGCCCTATCGAACACATACCCAGTGATCACCCTGACAGAATGGGACAATTAAACCGTAAGGAGATTTTTTGGATTTATAGACTAAATACCCTGAAGCCTAACGGTCTAAACGAAATCACAGAAGTCTTCCTTTAATTTTCCTCTTTTAAAATATTTTCATCTTCTAACAATTTTTTGGAGTACATTTGGAGTGAATTCTGTGTGTATTTATCCTGTTTTCCATTGGAGCGCTTTTACTGATTTATTGATTGGATTTTAATAATTCCCCTTTCTCTTACAAAAAAATGTTTTGATTTTTTGAGTCTTTTTCCTTTGGGATGAGAACTTGCTCCCGTGGGGTGTGTCTGGATTCCTTTTTGTAGGTCCCCTTCTCTAACCATGCACCAATCAATCATTTTTGTCATCCTTCATCAGAATTATATTCCTTAGTCCCTATTGAAAAAATTCTTTTTAAACAATTATTAATCCAACACAATTTTATTATACACAATTTTTATACCATTTTCATACACATTTTAACACGTTCATATTTTTAATAAAAGAAATTTTAATTACATTTTATTATAAACATATCTTAATACTCTTCCCCGTTTTTCTTCCTTTTTCGAAAGAAAACCGCTCTGTTCGAGTGGTATAGACTCTGGACTACGAGATATATATATAATTTTTCCATGAGTTCGATCCATCTCCGATATAACCCCTTTTTTTAGAATACATTTTTTCTCTTCCTTTTTTCTTTTTTCTTTTTTCTTTCGATATTTTATCTGCAAATAGAAATTAAGAAATTTTATTGTTAAACAAAAGGAACAACTGTAAACTGTTTTTTCGCTCCATTAACCGTTGAACTTTGACATCCGTCTCCTCATCCCATGTGGTTTTTGGCGCCTAAATTCAAATAATGAATGTATTTAACCAGAGATGGCTGTATCTATCCACTATATGTCATCCCCTGAAGAAGAAGTGGCTTTTCACTTTGAAACGCGTTGGGAATAAAGAGTTAAAAAGATTCTCATGTGGTGACTTTATCCTGGTCTCAGCAGCGCACAGTAAGCCTAAATATTTATTCAAAAGGAACTATATTGGCGGTCACGGTTGTGAACCTCGGGCGTGCAGCAGGCTGACATTGATTTACATGCGTTTGTTCGTTCGTGGAAAGGTGAGTAGATTCCATTTGAATTTATTCTATCTTCCACCCAGATAAGACCCTATTGCGCTCTTTCCTTTTCAGTTTTATCCTGTCTTCTCTTCGGCTGTGCCTGGATAGTACAGCCGCTGCATAAAGGAAACCGTCAGCAGCAGAGGGTCCGGTACTTTGTGTCAGCATGGAATACTTCCAAAATAGAATATCATCAAGAGAACGTCTTATACTACAAACCATCGGGAATATTAGATTTGAAGTAACCAATGATGACACTTCCAACAATTTCAGCGAAGAAGAAACTAAGACCTTCCGGAGGATTTTTACGAATTTAAAAGAAGCTCTGAAAGAGGAATTGCACTACAGTTTGGACACTCAGTTCCTATCCATTTATTTGGAGGAGAATATCTGTCCACGTGGACTAAGGTTGGTCTTTGATTCACCTTTTGATAAGGACTTGGACTTTACTAAAGAATGGGACAATAATCTCAATAACTGTATGCACAAAATGATTTTACTTTTGTACAAAAAGAGGTCTAAACTAGCTGAAACAGCAGTTTCTAAAATTTTAGAACTATCTAAAGAATTGATCCCTTATCATAAACATCCAGAATATAAAAAAATCAATTCTAATATAATCACACACGTCATGCAAGTTGAACATGAAACTGTTCTTAAAAAATCAAAGAAATTACAAAGAGATAGGGAAGATTATAGAAGAAAAATTGATCAAACCAATAAATTCATATCGAAAATACCTGATATAACACCAATGGAAAAAATTAAATCAGTACAAACACCGCAAGAAAAAGAGAATAGTAGAATAAATATCAGAAATAATGATATCTCACAGACAATAGATCAAACCAATAAATCTATGCCTAACACATCTGATACAATCTCAATAGATAAAATTAAATTAATTCAGCCACCACAAAAAAAAGAGAATATTTTCTCTAAACCCCCCATAATAAAAACTACTAAGATGACTGCACCACTAATTGAAGCCATGAAACACCTAGAGAATATTAAAGAACAAATGACACGTCTCAATAATGATAAAATTAATGATTTTGATAAAGAAAAAAATATCATGGACACAACCAATCCTGTTCTCAACACTAATCCAATAATCACACCCATTCCTATTGAAATTTCTTCTCCAGCACTGATGGAATTTCCAGAAGGAACACAAGAATCACTTCTGGATCTTCCGTTATTAGACACATCCAAAATGAACACTATTTTAATTGATAATTCCAACACTGACAATACAACTGTTCCTTTTTTACCACGAGCACTAAAACCTGCACATATAAATCATTTTTTCTCACCAAAAAATGGAAAAAGAAAAGGGTCTATAGAGGAAGCAGAGGGGGGAGAAAAAAAGAAAGGGAAAATCATATAAGAAACAGAGATATATCTGGCATAGAAGATGGTAATAATATTTTTAATCTCTCCTCATATAACCTTACACCTGATGAAATCCATGTCTTGTCCAAAGGGCTTTCTTTTTGTCCCACATTCAGAACAAATGATTTTAATCTGTTTTTAGATTTACAAATTTTCATAAGGAAACTGACTCTCAAGCGGCATTTTGCACTACAGAATAGTGGCCAAATAAAAACCTGTGAGAAAAATACAGAAGATCCAATTGACACAGACACCTTGGGATTTCATTTGGAAGTACCCAAAAAGTCTAAATTTTATCCAATTGAAAGTAAAGGACATCACTTGAATGTATTTAATGACATGGTACAGAAGGAATTTAAGGACCTGTTTCGTAACAAGAGAATTAATTATAAAAATAATTAATCAAAAAATGAAAAAATAGCACTCAACACGCTAAAATCCCGCACCGACATTGTTATTCGTTCAGCAGACAAGGGAGGAGGTATAGTCATCCAGGATTATAATGATTATTGTGGTGAAGCAATGAGAATTTTATCTGATAAAAAATATTACATGAAAACTACATTTGAAATACTCACAAAAATACAGATTAATTATGATAAACTTATTTTGGAAGGAAATAATCATCATATTTTTGATAAAAATGAATTTAAATTTTTAACTATATCCAACCCTCGTACCCCCTTTTTTATCACCTTCCTAAAATTCATAAAAATATGGATAATCCTCCAGGCCGACCTATCATATCTAGTATTGGTTCCATTACAAGTAATTTGTCACAATACATTGACAGAATCATGGTGACCCACATACCCCTATTTAATAGTTTTATCAAAGACTCCACACATCTCATTCAAATACTTCAAACCATCAGATGGAAACCGCAATATGTGTTTTTAACCATGGATGTGTCCTCTTTATATTCCAATATTCCTCATAACCTTGGATTGGCTTGTTTTAATAAGGTTTTAGTAAAAGATAGGAGATTGTCATCTATGCAAAAAAAGTTTTTATTGAAAGGAATGGAATTTATTTTAAAAAATAATTATTTTACTTTCGAAGGGAGCCTGTATCACCAGCGGCTTGGGACTGCAATGGGGTCCCAGGTCGCACCTACATACGCAAATATTTTTATGGGGGTATTTGAAGAATTCTATATTTTTAAATCCAAATTTTATAATAACATCATCACCTACAAAAGATTCATAGACGATTTGTTTTTTGTGTGGGATAACTCCAGGAATGATATCGATGAATTCATCCTAGATATGAACAACAATTCCTGGGGTTTGTCTTTTTCTTCATTATATAATTCCTCTACTATTAATTTTTTAGATATCACGATATTTATTGAGAATAATAATATTCTAACGAAAACCTTTTTCAAACACGTTGATAGAAATAGTTATATACCTTTCAGCAGTGGTCATTTTAATAAATGGTTAAAAAATATACCCGTAAACCAATATAAAAGAATCAGAAAAAATTGCACTGATATGAAGGATTTTGAAAACCAGGCTGAAATATTGAGGAATAGGTTTAAAGCTAAAAAATACCCTGAGGGTTTGGTTAAAGATGCCTATAATACGAGTAAAAACCTCTCTCAGGATCTATTAATTCATGGTACCAGGAGAACCACGACTGATAGTAAGAATTTTACAGGTAATTTTATCACACAATTTAGCGCTGAGAACATTAAAATTAGAGAAATTCTAACACGCAATTGGCATGTTCTCTTAAATGATCCAATTTTTTGTAATATTGTTCCGAGAAATCCCGGTATCACTTTTCGTAGAGCACCCACCATTAAAAATTTAATTGCTCCAAGTCGTCTCAGAATAAAACCATCCTCTCATCCCTCAAATTCAGTAATAGGGATATATAAATGTGGCAAAAGTAATTGCTTATGTTGCGGCATCATTTCCCATAAAGAAAAAACCTTTCAATCCACTTTCACTAAAGAAAGTTTCCCTATCAAAAGTTTTTTAAATTGTACCACAGGATTTGTGATATATGTAATAGAGTGTGACTGCAAAAAGCAATACGTGGGAAGAACAACTCAGCCCTTGCACCGAAGGGTTAATTCCCATAGACATAATATTAAAGTAGGTTTTATGCAACACGGCTTATCCAGGCATTTTGCTCTGAAACATGGGAAAAACTATAATGGGTTAAAAATTAGCCCTATCGAACACATACCCAGTGATCACCCTGACAGAATGGGACAATTAAACCGTAAGGAGATTTTTTGGATTTATAGACTAAATACCCTGAAGCCTAACGGTCTAAACGAAATCACAGAAGTCTTCCTTTAATTTTCCTCTTTTAAAATATTTTCATCTTCTAACAATTTTTTGGAGTACATTTGGAGTGAATTCTGTGTGTATTTATCCTGTTTTACATTGGAGCGCTTTTACTGATTTATTGATTGGATTTTAATAATTCCCCTTTCTCTTACAAAAAAATGTTTTGATTTTTTGAGTCTTTTACCTTTGGGATGAGAACTTGTTCCCGTGGGGTGTATCTGGATTCCTTTTTGTAGGTCTCCTTCTCTAACCATGCACCAATCAATCATTTTTGTCATCCTTCATCAGAATTATATTCCTTAGTCCCTATTGAAAAAATTCTTTTTAAACAATTATTAATCCAACACAATTTTATTATACACAATTTTTATACCATTTTCATACACATTTTAACACGTTCATATTTTTAATAAAATAAATTTTAATTACATTTTATTATAAACATATCTTAATACTCTTCCCCGTTTTTCTTCCTTTTTTGAATGAAATCCGCTCTGTTCGAGTGGTATAGACTCTGGACTACGAGATATATATATAATTTTTCCATGAGTTCGATCCATCTCCGATATAACCCCTTTTTTTAGAATACATTTTTTCTCTTCCTTTTTTCTTTTTTATTTCGATATTTTATCTGCAAATAGAAATTAAGAAATTTTATTGTTAAACAAAAGGAACAACTGTAAACTGTTTTTTCGCTCCATTAACCCTTGAACTTTGACATCCGTCTCCTCATCCCATGTGGTTTTTGGCGCCTAAATTCAAATTATGAATGTATTTAACCAGAGATGGCTGTATCTATCCACTATATGTCATCCCCTGAAGAAGAAGTGGCTTTTCACTTTGAAACGCGTTGGGAATAAAGAGTTAAAAAGATTCTCATGTGGTGACTTTATCCTGGTCTCAGCAGCGCACAGTAAGCCTAAATATTTATCCAAAAGGAACTATTATAAAGGTATGACATTTAATTCTTTGTTATGATCCACTTGGATACTGCATCGGTATGGGCTCAAGTTGTACCTGACAACTAGACAAAACGGTTAAATGTTAATGTTTTGCATGGTAATTGATCTCATAAATGACATCTTACTTCCTTCTCATACATTGAGGTAAGCCACAATACTACATTCCCACCCTGATCAGAGGGTTTTATCACCACATCCTTTAGTTGTTTTTTTTTGTTTTTTTTTAAACCAGTTATTTTTATTTAGGTTTCAAAAGATTTTAAACAATAAACAGTGGATATCAATATACATGTAACAATTCACATATCTTGTAATAATACAATCAAAGCCATCCCCCCCTCCCCCAATGCTCCTTGTGCCGGGTATACTTGAGAGTCTTAGCAATCATATCACCGCCATCCAGGCGGACCATATTTTTTCGAAAGTTCTTTCACCATGCCTTCGCCTGTAAATGCTTTCCTCTAAATGCATTACCGTACGTGTCTGAGCAATAAATTCCCTCCTAGTGGGGGGTTCCGAATCCTTCCATTTTCGTGCTATTAGTTTGCGTGCCACATACAGCAACCTCGCTATTGCCACCTTGTAATGTTCTGAGACAGGTATCCCATCCACCTCCCCCAAAACACACAGCACTGGATTCCTGTCGAGCGTACATGCATAAGCTCTCTCAATTTTGTTGATAACGACTAGCCAGTATGCCACCAGCCGCGGACACGACCATAGCATGTGTAACAGTCCGGCCTCGTCTGTGCCACATCTAGGGCAGCTAGAGTCTCCCCTCAAGCCCACCTTGAATAGGACCAGCGGTGTTTTGTATGTTCTATGCATTACATATAATTGGGAGAGCCGTGCCTGCTCGCTTAGAGAGATCTTCGGGACATATTCAAGAATAGCCTCCCATTGTTCTGTTGTGAGGGTACCCACCTCCCTTTCCCATTTACTCTTTGCAGTGAGGTGATTGTCCCCCAGATAGGAGTGTAGTAGATCATGATATATAACTCCCCTCGTCCCTCCCTTCATACACACAAAGTCTAGTACAATGTCGCCCTGAACCGTCATGGCTCCCAATCTACACTGTGCCGTCCAAGCATGTCGAAGCATATAGTATTGAAACCCCCATACCGAAGGCAAATCAAATTCCTCTCTCAATGTCTCAAAGGTCTTCAGGTCCGTTCCACTCTGCAGCTGGCACACATATCTCACTCCTTTCGCCTTCCAATTGCCCATTTGACGCAGCTTATTGAGTTCCGGCAGATGCTCATTGTCCCACACCGGTGAGTACCTAGTCAGCTCATCCACCCCTCTGATCCTTTTAATGGTGTCCCATACCTTCTGAATCATGCCTATGGTAGGATATGGTGCTCCCAGTTTCTTAAAGGTACCATCCTCTAGACCCTGGATAAAGTGGGCGTCTCCCCGTCACATGTACCAGCACCCGGTGAGCTGCTCCTCCACAATCGAGCTCTCTCCATCCCTTGACATGCTGGCCCTGTACTGCCAAGAAATAGACCCATGGATTTGATGCGGCCAGTCCTCCCTCTTCCTTTCCTTTTTGCAGAGTTCCAAATTTAATCCGTGCCTGCTTCTTGCCCCATATCAAGGATCTGAAGATAGAATCAATGCCCCAAAACCGTTTTTTTGGTAGCCATATCGGCGAATTGTGCAAAACGTACATTAGTTGTGGCATAAGGACCATCTTAATCAGGTTAGTTCTACCCGTTACCGTTAAAGCCAATTTGCACCATGCACCTATTTTCCCTTTAAATTTCTCTAGCAGAGGAACCAAATTCAGACCCGTGAATCGGGACAGTGGAAGAGCTACCCATATCCCTAGGTATTTAAACTGTGAAACTAGCTGGAGTTGTTTCCCCCTCTCATCTATCTCCTCCGCTTCTATTGCTCTATCCACAGCCATGACATAAGACTTGTGCCAATTTATCTCCAGTCCCGAAATGCTCCCAAATTGTTTAATTACATCCATCGCGCACCCCAGTGTCTCTCCTGCACTTTCCAAAACAACAGGATGTCGTCGGCATACAATGATATTTTTTCTTCCAGCTTCCCAAATTTAAATCCGACCACTCCCCTCTCAGCTCTGATCTTGGCCGCCAGGGGCTCCACTGCCACCGCGAACAATAGCGGGGACAGCGGACACCCCTGCCTTGTGCCCCTATGCAAGTCAAACATCCTGGACTGTTCTCCATTCACCTTAACTACCGCCTTTGGGGATGAGTACAATAACTTCACCCAGGCCATGAACGCGGGGCCGAATCCCATCAGTTCCATGATTTTCAATAAGTATTGCCATTCCACCCTATCAAATGCTTTTCTAGTGTCCAATGACATCACTATTCTCCTGCCACCATTATCAGCAGGCAGTTGCATATTAAGAAATAATCTTCTTAAGTTAACAGCCGTGGAGCGGTTAGGCATAAAGCCCGACTGGTTCTCGTGTATAATGGTATGCGCAACCCCGGTGAGCCGGGTGGCCAGGATCTTAGCGAGTTTTTGACATCCGTTGTCAACAACAAAATGGGCCTGTACGACTCCGCATCCATGGGATCTTTTCCCTCCTTCGGCAGAACCACTATCACCGCTTCCTCCATTGATCTCGGCAGTGCCCCCGTCACTAAAGCCTCATCAAACACAGATTTCAATTTCGGAGCCAGCAGTTCCACTAACTCCCTGTACACCTCCCCAGGTAGACCATCAGCTCCCGGTGATTTGTTATTGGGCATAGACAGTATTGCACATTCCACCTCCTTCACACTCACAGGTTCTTCCAACCTCAACCTATCTTCCTCAGACAATTTAGGTAGTGAAATGCCTTCCAAAAAATTCTCCACATCCCCCTCTGTGTCCTGTGCTCTCGACGTGTACAGTGCCATGTAATATGCCTTGAAGACCTCCAGTATGTCCTTTGTGTCTGTCAGAGTCGCCCCTGTTTGATCTCTCAGTTTATACACCCTGGAAGACTCCCTCTGTGCTGCAGATATCACCGCCAACAAGTGACCCACTCTCTCTCCTTCTTCAAAGAATTGGGCTTGCTGAAATGCCTTTTTCCTCTCAGCTTGCATCATGTGCAGTTTATCAACTGCCTCCTGAGCCAATTTTAATCTATTGTGAGCTTCACTCGTTGGCGCCAAAATCATGTCTGCCTCCGCTCTTGTCAGGTCATCCTTTATTTGTTGATCTGCCAATTTAGTTTTGGTCTTACACCTCGCAATCTCACTTATAAAAAGTCCCCTCATAAACGCCTTCATGGCATCCCATACCGTTGTGGCCTCAGTACTCCCTTTGTTCATTTGGAAGAAGTGCTCTAGCTCTTTGGTTATGTCACCCATGTCCACCACTTTAAGCCACGTCGGGTGAAGAAGCCAACCTCCCCTCTGACCCTGAGCAGATCTCACCAGAAGTGTGACCACCATAGGACCATGATCCGAGAGAGTCCTCTGTAAGTATTCCACCTCCCCCACCATCCCGTCCATAGCGGTATCCCCCAAAGCCAGGTCTATCCTCGACAGTGTTCCATGTGTTGCCGAATGACATGAAAAAGTCCTCTTACCCTCATTTCGTACTCTCCACAGATCTACCAGCCCAAGTTCCCCTACATACTTGCCAAAGGCAGTCATCCTGTCCTGTCCAGCTTCCGTACCTGCCGGTCGTACTTTATCCCAATAATCATTCATGGTGTTGTTAACATCTCCCATAATCAACAACGGAGTCTCCCCCCATCTGCCCGTCAGTTCCAGTACTTCTTGTAGTTTCTTTTTAGAGTAAGGTGGAGGGATATATAAAGCCACTAAAATCATTTTGTGTCCGAACAATCTGCAAGCAATCCATACATACTGCCCTTCACTGTCTACATGCACTTCCAGCTCTTCATTCAACATGCGTCGTGTCCCCCTCCATCATTGGCAGCCATATTGTCAACAGTATGCATAGTCCCGAACCATTAGTCAAACAATTAACCATAATACGTAGATCCCAGTGGGGAGTTCTCCCCCTCCTCTGCGCTCCTATTTCGCAGAGTAAAGCAGCGCCACAACCCTGTCCAGTGATCAGTCTAGCAGGGTCATGTGGTCATATTGCCATTATCTTCTCTCAATTTGCTCCGGTTGCACTCCAACCACGAAGCAGCCTCAACCGGTGACGGAAAAAAAAAGACCTTTCCAAAAGCTTCCACTCTTAATTTAGCAGGATAAATTGTAGAGTATTTCAAATGCAAAGAGCGGAGCTGTTTCTTCACTTCGCCATACCGCAGTCGCAACTTTTGCACCTCGGCTGAGTAATCCGGGTATATTTCGATTCGTTTGCCCTCCAGGTTAAGTTCTGTCAACTTTGCAGCCTTTCGTAAGATAGTGTCCCTGTCTCTGCAATTCAGGATTCTGGCTAGCATCGTGCGAGGTCCATCTCCTGGCACTGGGGGTCTCATTGGTATGCGATGGGCACGCTCCACTGCAAACACTCTCGACAAGTTATCAGCACCAAACTTGTCCAGCAGACAGGTTTCAATAAAGGCTTTTTTAACTTTGAAACGCGTTGGGAATTAAATGTTTTAAAGCACACAACTTGTGAGGAGTGATGGTCTGGCAGCGCACGTTTAATCCATAAAAATTCCTTCTTTGAATCTGATGATTTTATGGCCACGGCGTGGTCATTTGGATGTGCAGCAGGCTGACTTTGTTCCTTTATGCCTAATACTCTCCTACACAGGGTGAGTATAACTTATTGTTTTATATTCTCATTTTCTCGGGTAAGACCCTATTGCGCTCTTTTTCTTTCAGTTTTCATTATTTCTTCTTTCAGGCAATTCACCTGCTTTGTCAGGGCCGTTAAAGCAGTCTTGCAATATAAGACAGCTTGGAATACATCCCACAGGGTGGGCTCTGCTACATCTGCACCTTCAGCTGACTGCACAGTGTCACCATCCCCCTCTTCCTCCTGCTCCAGCTCTGCATTCAGCACAGGCATCTCCTCATCGTCTTCCTCCTCATCTCTGTGCTTCTCACTCCCTCCATTTCCTTCTTCATCTGTCTCCATGCCCCTCACATACCTGTTCAGCCGGGCTGAGACTTCCAGCCTCTGTGCATAGGCTGTGTTTCTTCTTCCCGCCTCCTCCTCTCTCTCAGCACCATCTTGGACTGAGGCACTGCTGCAGGCTCCGGCATCTTTCTGCCTTTTGCGGCCCATGTCTGTCTCTCTGAGTCTGGCAGAAGCTCGCCCCTGACTCCTGGGACCTTCAGACATCTGATCCTGGTAAATGAATTAGCTGGTTCGGGCTCTGTGCAGGATAATTGAGGCTAATGGTGGCAGAGAAGCACAGCCACCCGACTTCTCACATCAAGAGCTAGGCCCCGCCCCCATCCTTTAGTTTTAGGTCTTCTTTTTCACTGTACCTATCTTTTCCTGTTTTCAACTCCCCGCATGATACTCTTCTCACCAGATCGCCATCTTTTGCATTCCACAGTGAAAAGCATTACACACACATGTGTGGCCCAGCTTGAAGAGCATACTACGTCACTTCTGGACTGTATGCAGAAGTGGTGTACTTACCAATCACCTTCATGTGGTCCAAGATGGAACACACGTCAGCGTCATTTCCTCTTGGCACGTCGCGCTCCTTGGAGAAGCGTGCCCCTGAGCAGACAAGACGTTGGTCTCACCATGCATGGTTGGATAGAGACAGACTTTACAATCAGCTGTAAGTGATGCTGTAATCTTCTTACAAACGAGTGGTTGGTCAGGCATACTGCAAATAGGTCACCTTCTGGTTCAGGTGTCTTCCCTTCTCAAAGCAGAAGGCGAAACCCGTGTTTGGCATATGCAGTAACTGTGGGGTCAATATATAATTATAATGTCTATCATGTGTTTTCAATTTACTGTGTCTGTTTTATACATGAGTGGCTCTAGTTGATATCACAGCGGTCTCCTTGCCCAATATAACTATATAGCAGTTTACTTTATATATATCTCATCACTTATCGTTTTATTATTATTTAATTTAAAGAGAAGTCGGACTTACTGTATATATTCATTTTGCCGAACTGAAGAGACCCAGCAATAATTATATTAAAACCAGAAAAGTTTATTGAAAATTATTAAAACAATTATAAAAAAAGACAAAATGCCCAGCAGGAGGAATTAAACCACCACAGCACAACAGATTACAAGTAGTGTGGGTAATCCAAAAACTAATCAAGTTTACCCTAAGTTAATAACAATGCTAACAGCTAATAGTACCTACACAATATGTTACTATAAAGGTAATGACATTATACCACAACCCCATCATAATAGTGTGTAATATATAAATATACCATCATGGATTAACAATCCTAAAGGGCCTGTCACACTAAGCGATATCGCTAGCAATATCGCTATAACGTCACTGGTTTTTGTGACGTTATAGCGATATCGCTATGTCTGATACTTGCCTCCGACCGCTCCCCCGCTGGTTATCGCTGATCGCACGAGAACGTCCTGGACTGTTTCTCGTCGTCAGCTTCCTGCTGGGCTTCCTGCTGTGACGACGAGCGATGCGTGGACGCGGGCGGGAGGACGTCAGGATCGCCTCGTCTGACAGGTAAGTAGCGACCCCCGACCCCTGCGATGTCGCTGGTGAGATCTTCCTGTGTGGCAGCTCACTAGCGATCACTTAGCGATGCACCAGCGATCCTGACCGCATCATATCGCTGGTCGGGATCGCTGGTACATCGCTAAGTGTGACAGTACCTTTAGCGCTGTTTAATTTTATCAGGTAAACTCAATAAACAATGAATACAAAGGGACAATTACCTCATGTAAACAGACGTCTGTGACAGTGCGTGGCGTGACCTCCTTTACACCAACGTGCGTTATGCAATCACTTCTTCCGGGGGCGTGTCAGAGGTGAGCGTGTCGTGATTAAATACCCCAGAGAACCAATAGAAAATCCCGACATATTGCAGAGGAAAATCAGTTCCTTCAGACATCTTCGGCGCATGCGCCGATCTGTGCAGCCGAGTATAACGTCACTTCCGGTGACGCGCTCCTTGAGTTACATGCAAGTTTGCATGCGGCTCAATAATGGAGCACTCCTGGAAGTGAACGGCGCTACAGATTCTGTGCAACCGCACTATCATCAGGGATATGGATTAGGTGCATAAAAGGTGCCTAAAAAGTGCTCAATTCACAAAAGAGCTATATACCCATGGAAACAAACCATTAACCCTCAGTGACCCAAGGGATCTGCATAACTAAGTAGTGACTTCCGGTTTTGCGTAATGACGTTTTTTTCCAATACTGTTTCCATAGTATTGGAAAAATGAAAAACAGCGATCCGCAAGCTTTTTTGTGGTCCGTTAATGCAGCAGACCGTAAAAATTGCAACGATACGGCCCGCAATAACGGTCCGCAAAAAAAAGCGGTAAGTGTAAAAGTAGCCTAATACCAACTTGGCAACATGTCAATACTAAAAACACACATGTGACATGCACAATGTGAACAAGTCTGTTGGACCATGTTCACTCCACCCTGACTGAAACACAAACAAAAAGCACAGAATGACAAATGTGCAAAAATACCTTGCAATAAGACATATAACAGTAGTCAGCAAGTGCTGATAAAAGGTAATAACAAACACAGGGTATTTAGTCTATACGTTTTTTTGCAAAAAAATGTATACCAAGCTGCCTCACCAACGTCAAGGTAACCCGTATTGAAGCAGTTTTTGCAAAAAAACGTATAGACTAAATACCCTGTGTTTGTTATTACCTTTTATCAGCACTTGCTGACTACTGTTATATGTCTTATTGCAAGGTATTTTTGCACATTTGTCATTCTGTGCTTTTTGTTTGTGTTTCAGTCAGGGTGGAGTGAACATGGTCCAACAGACTTGTTCACATTGTGCATGTCACATGTGTGTTTTTAATCCAGTTTTTTTCATGCTTATGCATGATTTGAGAGACCCCACCCCTCTCTTGTGTGACATGCACATAAGGAGCTGTCTTGCATCACGTGCCCATACCAGAAAGCGCCTGTCTTAATCCTGCTCATTTAGACACAGTTCATATGTTCAGGTATTAAATACATTAGATAGGGACTGCTTCAATACGGGTTACCTTGACGTTGGTGAGGCAGCTTGGTATACATTTTTTTGCAAAAAAACGTATAGACTAAATACCCTGTGTTTGTTATTACCTTTTATCAGCACTTGCTGACTACTGTTATATGTCTTATTGCAAGGTATTTTTGCACATTTGTCATTCTGTGCTTTTTGTTTGTGTTTCAGTCAGGGTGGAGTGAACATGGTCCAACAGACTTGTTCACATTGTGCATGTCACATGTGTGTTTTTAATCCAGTTTTTTTCATGCTTATGCATGATTTGAGAGACCCCACCCCTCTCTTGTGTGACATGCACATAAGGAGCTGTCTTGCATCACGTGCCCATACCAGAAAGCGCCTGTCTTAATCCTGCTCATTTAGACACAGTTCATATGTTCAGGTATTAAATACATTAGATAGGGACTGCTTCAATACGGGTTACCTTGACGTTGGTGAGGCAGCTTGGTATACATTTTTTTGCAAAAAAACGTATAGACTAAATACCCTGTGTTTGTTATTACCTTTTATCAGCACTTGCTGACTACTGTTATATGTCTTATTGCAAGGTATTTTTGCACATTTGTCATTCTGTGCTTTTTGTTTGTGTTTCAGTCAGGGTGGAGTGAACATGGTCCAACAGACTTGTTCACATTGTGCATGTCACATGTGTGTTTTTAATCCAGTTTTTTTCATGCTTATGCATGATTTGAGAGACCCCACCCCTCTCTTGTGTGACATGCACATAAGGAGCTGTCTTGCATCACGTGCCCATACCAGAAAGCGCCTGTCTTAATCCTGCTCATTTAGACACAGTTCATATGTTCAGGTATTAAATACATTAGATAGGGACTGCTTCAATACGGGTTACCTTGACGTTGGTGAGGCAGCTTGGTATACATTTTTTTGCAAAAAAACGTATAGACTAAATACCCTGTGTTTGTTATTACCTTTTATCAGCACTTGCTGACTACTGTTATATGTCTTATTGCAAGGTATTTTTGCACATTTGTCATTCTGTGCTTTTTGTTTGTGTTTCAGTCAGGGTGGAGTGAACATGGTCCAACAGACTTGTTCACATTGTGCATGTCACATGTGTGTTTTTAATCCAGTTTTTTTCATGCTTATGCATGATTTGAGAGACCCCACCCCTCTCTTGTGTGACATGCACATAAGGAGCTGTCTTGCATCACGTGCCCATACCAGAAAGCGCCTGTCTTAATCCTGCTCATTTAGACACAGTTCATATGTTCAGGTATTAAATACATTAGATAGGGACTGCTTCAATACGGGTTACCTTGACGTTGGTGAGGCAGCTTGGTATACATTTTTTTGCAAAAAAACGTATAGACTAAATACCCTGTGTTTGTTATTACCTTTTATCAGCACTTGCTGACTACTGTTATATGTCTTATTGCAAGGTATTTTTGCACATTTGTCATTCTGTGCTTTTTGTTTGTGAACATGTCAATACTGTAAAGTATTATTCACAGATAAAATGATTGTTTATTATACTAAGATATTCCCATTGTTTGTACTTTGAGGACATTTTCCCTTGATGCTTTTTATTGATTTTAATATGTGATTAATAAACTTATAGCATTTTATTCTATATTCCAGTTGTTCTGTGCCACATTTATAGGTTTATATAATTCAGTGGATACACAACACACATTTACTTGTTTATCTGTGTTAATGCTTTCTTTTACTTCCAAATATCTTAACTTGTAAGTGGGTCGCCCTCCCAGGGCTGTGGGGTACTCGGTACCGGGCCGGTGTCAGGGGGATGTGTCACAGCAGCGGTGACCCGGTCCGTGGCCCTGGGCGCCCAAATCAATGGTGGTTTGTAGTATAGGTTAGGTGAATAGTTCGTGACGCCACCTGTGGTGTTTGGCAAGTAAGATGTTAAGCCAACACTGCTTGCAGATCCGCTGGGACTGATGGTGTGATGCAGCAAAGATGGTGTAGCTCCTCACAGGTGGAGCTGTAGTCCCAGGGCAGTGTAGGTGTAATGGGTCTGGAGAAGTGCAGGATGGTGTGGATGCTGGTACCCAGATGTAGCGGTGCTGAAGGTGTTAGCGCACAAATCAATGGAGGACACCAGAGCTGCAGTTTCAAAGCTTTACTCACAGTTCGTGGTACACACTGGTGCCTGCCTCCGTGCCGTGTCCTCCGGGGTAAAGACTCAATCAACCTCTCGGGCAAGTCAGGGCTCTCCTCTCCAACACTCCGCCAACATGTACCTTTCCTGAACGACTCCGCCAATGCGCCTTGTGGTGTGAAGCACTCCAGTATTTAGTTACCCTGGAATACCTCCTGTCTAGATGTTCCTAGAACTCTACTTGTATGACAGACAGCTGTAGCCTGCTCGGGGATGCTCCAAGATCCCGGCTCTCTATCCGTGTTGCTGTTGTGTCCCAAGTCTTGGATGGGAGTAGTGCATTTACAGCCAACTACTCCACCGGTGTCTGCTGCAGAACCATAAGCGTCCATACCACCTCGGGGACCGGGCCCCGTCCTTGCGCTGAGAACCTTTAGGCAGGGTTCCTATCCAACCCACTCCTCTTCTCTGTTCTCTTCTCCTTCGTTCCTTACTTGTCTCTCCTTCATATGGATGCTAAGGTTACAGTTCTACGTCTCTCCTTCTCCTCGGACCCGTCCTCAGTCTCTCCTGACTGACTGTCCTTCTCACTCCTCTCAGACTGACTTGTAATTCTAAACCTTCCCAACCTTTTATATGAACCTAAACTCTACCCACCTCCCAGCACATCTCGTGTTACAAAGCAAGGACCCACGAAAGGTGCTCTGCTACCCTCTAAGCATGGAGCTGCAATCTGGTCCTTTGCTGAACTATCCTGTGTGCGGGTGCAGGTGTTGGAGTGTGGTAAGGCGTTCCCAACTTACCAGGATGGTGGGGCACTACACCTGAGTGAGAAGGTGCAGTACCTCTGTGGCGACTGAGCCTCAGGGGCGCCACATAAGCATCATCATTTTGGAGTGACAGAGTTGTTGTTATCGCACACGAATGGACAGAAACACTTATAGATTTTTTTCACATATGAAGAAAAAGTGAAGCTAGATTTCCTTCAGTATCTCAACCCTAAATGTATTAATTCAGAACCTTTGCAAGTAAGTTTAATTGTCCTTTTTTTGACCACCTACAGGCTTATGTGTTTCCATGTCAGCAACAACTAAGGCTGCGCTGGCGCTTGTGGTGGCCCTAACCTCCTGGTCACGGGACCTGACGAGAGATCCAGTGGACCCGGGTCATTATACAGAAGCCCGCTACCTGGGGTACGAGACTATGGAGCAGACCAGCCTTTGGGGGTGAGGGATGAGGTGAAGACCTTCCCTCTGGGACCAAGGGTTGAGGTGTACTCACCACCTCTGACCGCCGTTGTCTGACCGCATCTGCCCCGTGATCACTAAACTCCTCCGCGGTGGCTGCGCAGACTGGCTCCTGCGGATGTAGTTCTGGTTCAGCCTTGTCCTCCGGCGTGGGTTCCTCCAGGGCGGTTGATATTTCCGGTCCCGCGGCCTTCAGCTCCTGATGACAAAGTTCCGGCTCCCGATGTCGAGATTCCCGTTCTGGAAGATGTTGAAGCTCCGGCTCCGCAAGAGAGGGTCCCGGCCTCTGTTGGTGTTTTGGCTCCGGCAGCCGCCGGTCCTGTTCGGGTGAAAGCTCCGGGAAGCGGTGAGTATGAAACTCATCTTCATCTCCTCTCTGCCATCCGGGTCGGGTCCTTTCCTGCTTCTGCTTCCATTTCCATTCTACGCGGCTGACACCCCCGCAATGACGTACGCAGGAGTGCTGCATCGCTGCTGGTGCCGTGTGTCGTAGTGACACCGTGCAGTTGCACGTCGGGTTTTCTTCTGGGCCCCACTCATCCCAGGGTGGGGTCGCTTCTGGCCGCTCCACCCATTTCCTAGCAATCTGTGGCAGAGAGCTAGACCTTTTTTTTCTTGGGAGCAACCACCAATGGTGGGGCAAAAGACATTGCTGGACAGATTTTCGCGCCATCCCTGCACTGTCACGCCCACGAAGGGTGTCATCATGGTGGTGATTGTCCTTTTTGGTGCCAAACTCCTCCATCTTCATAACCGCCATCTTTGTCACAAAAACGGTGTAAGACAAGTCCAAACTATCAGTCATATCCAAACAATCAGCATCACTTTTCTTCATGGTTTCTAGTTCAGTAGGTACAGGGCAGTAGTCGTGGCTGATAGCATTTGCACTAGCGCTCCCTGCCCTCCTGTCACATACACATACTGTCCATAGCTCTGCATACACCTGTGGCTTCTTCACCTGCACCGTCAGGGCCCTCTGCATGTTTCTGGAGGCTTCCTCGGTTCGGTTTTTCACAAAATGAGCCACAGTCCAAATCAACTTGCAAATAAACAACTTTACTGATCCTAGTACACAGCATATGTATATTCGCTCCAGCATCAGCATCAGATTTCACACCATGCGACTCTCCCTCTGTCCCTGTCCTTTTCTCTGTGTCACTAAGCTGGTTTCCGGGACCGACCGTACCGTTCAGTTCTTCAGCGTCCTCCCTGTGTAGGCTTACTCCGTTTGGGGAGTCCCTCAGCTGTTTCACCCCAGTCCTAAGGGCATCAGCTCACGCTATAAGCTGCCACATTTTGAGTGATCTGCCAGTACTGCTTAGTCTTCCTTAGCAACTGCAGTTCCCACTAAGCTGCGCTGCTAGCACTGTTGCCGCCGCTTCTTCTGATGATGACATGGCCACAAATACCAGATGGCTGAGCCTCACGCTTCCTTATGTTGCACGACACAGTGTTGCCCAGGGCTAATTAGCCCATGTGAGCTGAACAGGCACCCTGGCCCTAACTGACATCTATCGGGAAGTCCCTCCTGCCTTATCCACCGTTCCCCTGCTATCTTAACTGTTCACATGCTAATCCTCTTATTCATACTATAGTATATACACTATGTCGAATCCCTAACTGATACTATGTAGGCTAAACTACCCCATCTAGTGGCCAAACTATGGAAATACACTGTCCCTAAAGAACTATGAACATACAATATTATATTATAAAACATTAGCACTATTTACATAGCAGCATTACCAGGCAACCTTAGACATAAACGAGAATATATACAATACAAGTCACAAGAATATATACACTAATATGTACAGCACTAATACTTAACCAGGATGTGTTTGAGGAACACAACAGTCCTTGTAACCCCTTACAAGTACAGGTGATAATTGTGTTTCAATGGATTTTATCTTTTCCTGTTAGTAGAGATGAGGTGATTGATTTGGTGGACTCCACTCCAGCGTCCAGATCAGTAGTACTTGGCAGCTGGATGGACGGCCCGTGAAACTCTTACCTTCCAGTGTCCCTGGCACAACATTTGATTTGTCAGGGCTGCCGCAAAGTCATCTGTGTGACGTGACTTTCTGTCACAACTTTCTCCTGCAACTTAACTAACTTAAGGTAAAGCAGCGCTGTCAGTCATCAGCGTGGAGATGGGGTATCCAAATTCAGGTGCAGAACAGAGCACTGAGGCTGCTCAGCCACAGCAAGGGTACACTGAGCACAGTAATTAAAATATGGAAATAAATAGCGTTATATGCACAATGGAGGGACAGATTTACAGCAGTCAAGTCCAGTATATGACTGTGTGCCTATTTTAAAGTTGTATTTTGGGGATAACAGACTCCCTTTAAGTAAAAAATAAATTTTCCTACAGGTGTCATATCATCAGAGTTGTACATGAACATATATATTACAGTAGTGCTTTACCTTTTTCAAGAAGAACCAGTCCTTGCTTTGTGTGATGTTGTGTTTGTTTCATATTGTCTTCTTCATTAAAACATCTCATTGAAATACACCTTGTTCTGACTTTTTTGTTCCTCCAAATCTCAGATCAGAAAAACTTCTATATAAAAACAATAATATTCTGTAAATTCTAGAATTGAAGCTCCTTTTTTATCTTCACATGCCTGTCACAATAGCATTGACTTAATCATATACTGACATTTCACTGAACCCATAGAATGGCCTTCATAGTTGACATTCCTATTAGTACAGTTAATGGACAGCTCATGTCCTGGGTCATTGCACTAACATTTTATACATGTTGTCTGTCTCCTGACCTGCAGAACAGTACTATGCAATGTACATTTTTGATATCTAATGTATACCATCACAGTTCAAAGGCAGTTCTCAGTTTGCTGAATAAATCTCAGTAGAGATGAGCACATATTTTAAAATTCAGATTTGCCAGCTTCAAATTTTTCCAAAAAATCTGACTCAAAGGAATCGCAAGTACTGGAAAGCATTCAATTGCTCTGAAAAGACATGTAACACTTTGAGGTCTCCTAGGACTGTATCCAAACTCTCTTTAATTAAAACACAGCTTTAATAATATGAATTTGACTTTGCCATATAAAGGATGGCAACTGATTGCAACCAACAGCACACTGACAAACTTTTCATGCTTTTCAAAAATTAAACAAAGGTCCAAAAATTATCCCTTTTATGCATTTATTCATTAAAAAAAGCCCTGTGCACCCAGATCCATGCAGTGGCCTAATCCTACGCAGAATCATACTGGGAAACTCCAGAGCAGTTAATCCCCAATTTGGTTGTAACATGTAAATAGCAGTAATTTTCATTAATCTCATTATTTTTACTTCCTATAGCACAAGTTGGTGTATAATTATAGTACAAGCAATCCTTTTGGTTTGCAAATTGTGGAGTTTGCTTTCCAACTAGCAGCTGGGGATAGGCATGAAAATTTAGCGCCATTGTATGTTCCAAATGTTCGAATGTAATCCCTACAGGGATGGTTTTTCAGAAAGCGCTATCTGGAGATATTGGTGATAAGGAAACATTAATACAATGGGACACTGTGTTCAATAATTTATCCAAACAGACAGTATCCTTTATTATAGATAAACGAAAGACCCAATTAATGCAAAGCAGTGTAAACATATCTAAGCTATCTTAAGAACTAAAAACATGTAAAAACTACCCTGATATTGTCACTTTATCTCACCATATTCAGGTTATGATGCAAAACAATGAAAAATATATAATTGAGAAACATATTAGACCACATATATGATGCTCCAGAGTATGATGGGCCTCATATATGATGCTCTTGTTTTTGATGTGTTTGATGGGCCCCATATATTGTTCCAACCATAAAAAGAAAAAATGAAATACTCACCTCTCCTCGCTGGCCGCTGCTCTGCTCTGGACTCCTCAGCATCGGCGTCTTCTGGCTCTCTGCACTGTGACTGTTCAGGTAGAGGGCCCAAACTGGTCACGTCATTGAGCCCTGTGACCTGAATCATTACAGTCAGGAGACGTGGTGGAATAGGACAAGGTAAGTATCACAAGTGCCAGGGCCCTGAGCAAGCATGGGGTGGGGGGCACTCGCGTACGCTGGCGCAAGCACCAGCGTGCCGGTGTCTCTGACGGCAAGTGGTCCCCCTCACCTGCTCAGGGCCCCAGCACTTGCCCAGGTGCTGACGCCGGCCCTGCCTTGTGCCTCTTTACAGTTATACAGTATCCTATCAAAATAATGTCCCCTTGTGCCTCCTTATTATAATAATCCCCATTGATCTCTTTTAATTATGACCACAAACCTCCTTATAATAATACAAACTCCCAGGTGTAATATAATAATAACAATACTAGCTTGGCCCGTGCAAAATTTTCGTTCTTTGGTCGTCGATTTGGGCGCAGGCAATTTCAGCAAGTTAGTCTAATGTAAATGTATTTCATGAGCTGATGAACACAGACAGGTATTTATATATGTAGAATGGTAATACAATAATTTGTTTTGATAAGTAGAGGCCAAAAAATGTTTTCCGGTTGAGGTGCCACCTGCAGGTCATTGTGTCTTTCTGCAGGTTTATGAAAATGAATGTTTAAACTGTATTTAGTGATAAAAACATGAATGTGTGGTTTGTTTGGCTGTTTTCTTGCTGAAGGGAGCAAGTTTTCCTTTCAAATCCTGCATCATGTGTATGTGTGTGGGGCGAGGTCATCAGTGAAAAAGCAGTGCATGTTTACAAATGTGTTGGTAGTGTGCTTTGGGGTACTGTGGTGGCACCTGCAGGTCATTTTTCTTTACTGCAGGTTTATGAAAATTAATGTTTAAACTGTATTTTGTGATCAAATCGTGGATGTGTGGTTTGTTTGGCTATTTTCTTGCTGAAGGGGGCAAGATTACCTTTCAAATGGTATATCATTGTGTGTGTGTGGGTACAGTATGAACGGGGATACAAAGGAATCACCCAAAAGCAGTGTTTAGAAATAATAGAATAGATTAATAATAATAATGCCTTCTTTGCTCTCTCAATAACATTTCCCCAATGTACCTCCTTATAACCTCCCCCCCCTTACTGTGCCTTCTTATAATAATGCACCTGAGCAGGGGATTCCATACAAGACCCCTTTGCAAAAGTCCTATAACAACGTACAGTTGCAGTAACAGTTCATACCTTTCAAGAATTTAAGACAAGCACAGGGATATGCACAGTTATTTCACCCCTACTGAAGCCCCTTAGTTTTCTCGCCCACTATACACTCCCTTTCATAACCTCCATAGAGTATGGTGCCCCCCATAACTCTCCCATACAGAATAATGTTGCCACATTTTTCCACCTACACAGCATGATTGCCTCAAAAACATCACACAATAAGATAGTCACTCCAGCCCTCCACACATTATTAAGGTCACCCTAATCCCCCAACACATTATGATTGCCACCACTGACCCCTATGCGGTAAAATGTTCACCATAGCTCCCCACAACATGATGGTTCTCACACAGTCCCCCACACAGTATAATGGTTAACCCAGAGCCCCCCACACAGTAGGATGGGCCACACGCAGCCATAATTCAGTATGATGGGAGTCCCCCCTATAGTATGATGGTCCCCCCCTCAGGTCTCCACATAGTATGATGGTCCACACAACATCTACACAGTATGATGGTCCACATCATAGACCAATAAAGTAAAATGGTTCCCTACATTTCGCATATACTGTAGTATGATGAATCCCTTTACAGCTGAAAATACAGTATAATGTTCCCCCCACTCGCACCCGAAATACTGTATGATGGTCCCCCTCACAGCCCTAATACTGTATGATTGTGCACCCACAGCCTCTATAGAGTATAAGGGTCCCTCTAACTGTCATAATACAGTATGATGGTCCCCCCACAGCTCTATAAAGTATGAGGGTCCCCCCTCACAATCCCAGTTCATTATAATGGTCCCTCACAGCTCTCCTATTGTATGAGTGTTCCACTTAAAGCTCCTATACAGTATAATGGTTCCTAACACGGCCCCCATATAGTATGTATGTCGCCCTCACAGCCCCGATAAGGAACGATGGTTCCCTACAACCCCCCCACATAGTATGATGAACCCTTTAACCACCCCAATACAGTATGATGGTCCCCCTTGCAACTCTAAGACTGTATTATGGGCCCCCTCACAGGCCCAATACTGTATGGTAACCCCCACAGACCCATATAGTATGAGGGTCCTCCTCACAGCCTCATATAGTATCATGTACAGGTTTACATCCCAAATACAATGCAACAGTTCCCTTTGCAGCCCCAATACTGTATGATGGTCCCATTTTCAGCCCCAATATTGTATGTTGGCCTCCCACAGTCAATATATAGTATGAAAGGTCTTTCTCACAGCCCCAATACAGTATGATGGTCCCCTATCAGCGCCCATACAGTATGAGCGTCCTCTTAAAGCTTCAATGCAGTATGATGGTAACCCTCACAACCCCCATATAGTAGGAGGGTCCTTTCATAACCCCAATACAGTATGACTGTCCCTCTCACAGCCCCAATAAAGTATGATGGTTCCTTACAGCCCTCATATAGTATGATAACCCCCTTTACAGCCCCAATACAGTACAATGGTCCCCTCACAGCCTCATTACTCTGCGATGGGGCTCCTTACTGCTTCTTTACTGTATGATGGTCCCCTGTAGCCCCCATATAAAATTAGCGTCACCTTCACAACTCTAATACAGTATGATGGTCCCCTGTTATGAATGAGTCACCGTAGGAGGCAAAAACAGAAATACTAGCTAAGTCCAGAAAACAGAGAAGTTGGCAGCTATCAGATTGCAGACCCTGAACCTATCAACAACAACTAGCAGTAGCCGTGGGGGGTTCCTACGGTGCCCTAGACCCCTCAATCACAGCCGGAGAACTAAATAGCCTAAAGACAGAAAGGGAAATCTAAACTGCCCCAGAGCAGACCCCAAAGCAATAGGCAGCCCCCAACATATAATGACGGTGAAGCAAGATGAAAAAACACTCACACAGATAGAAAGATAGGCTGAGCAAATGATGGGGCCCAAGCTAACTAAATAGGACAGGATAGAAAACCTGCTGTCTGCAATCCGCCAAAACCCTATCAAAACAAGAGCCAACAGACTGATAGGGAAAAAAGCCCTGAAGACGCTAGGCTTCAAAAAGACTATATCAGTACTCAGGTATTTTCTGAAGACAGAGCAAAAAGGAATTCAGCTCACCCCAGCAGGGAATGGCAGAAATCCAGAAAAACAAGGCAAAACAAAGCCAAAACACAAATGCAAAAAGCAGAGCAGAAAACTTAGCTTTTGAGGAGCAGGAATCAGACTGGTCTCCTAGAATCCCTCAGAGAAATCACCAGCAAGGCAGAAGGGCGTCGGCTGCCTTATATCCAGTCAGCAATTCCGTCACCCAGTCATCCTCATCCAGCTCAGGTGCTTGGCAATCAGTCTCACTACCTTCCTTCACCAGAAGAGGGAGTTCATCAGACCTCAATGGTGAAGGGGAAAATGAACTCACAACAGTGCCTCCCCCTTGAGGAGGGGTCACCGAACCCTCATCCACGCCACCAGGGCGATCAGGGTGAGCCCGATGAAAGGCACGCACCAATCTTTTGGCATGAATATCAGAGGCAGAGACCCAGGAATTATCCTCCTGACCATAACCCTTCCACTTAACCAAATACTGGAATCTCCGTCTAGCCAGACGGGAATCCAGTATCTTCTCTACCTCATATTCCATGTTACCTTCAACCAATACAGGGTCCGGAGGTGCCACCCCAGGAACTACTGGTTCAACAAACCTCTTCAACAAGGACTTATGAAACACATTATGGATTTTAAATGTGACAGGAAGAGCCAAACGAAAAGAGACCGGATTAATAATCTCCAAAATCTTGTAAGGTCCAATAAATCTAGGCTTAAACTTAGGAGAAGCCACCTTCATAGCGATATTTTTTGATGATAACCAAACCATATCATCAACCTTAAACTGGGGACCAATGGCCCTATGTTGGTTGGAAAACCGCTGGGCCTTTTTCTGGGAGAGAGATAACTTATCCACCACTTGGTCCCAGATCTGGTGCATTCTCTCCACCACAGAGTCAACACCTGGGCAGGCAGAAGGCTCCACCTGCCCTGAAGAAAATCGAGGATGAAACCCAAAGTTACAAAAAAAAGGTGACATCAAAGTGGCAGAACTAGCTCTATTATTTAAAGCAAATTCGGCCAAGGGCAAAAATTAAACCCAATCATCCTGATCAGCGGAAATAAAACATCTCAAATACGACTCCAAGGTCTGGTTTGTTCTCTCCGTCTGCCCATTGGTCTGAGGGTGAAAAGCAGAGAAGAAGGACAACTGAATTCCCAGCTTGGAACAGAAAGTCCTCCAAAATCTAGACACAAACTGAACTCCTCTGTCAGATACAATGTTCTCAGGAATCCCGTGCAAGCGAACCACCTGTTGCAAAAACAGGGGCAACAACTCAGAGGAAGATGGCAACTTAGGGAGTGGTACAAGATGAACCATCTTAGAGAACCTATCACAAATCACCCAAATAACAGTCATTCTCTGAGAGACAGGCATATCAGAGATGAAATCCATTGAAATATGGGTCCATGGCCTCCTGGGGACCGGCAAAGGCATCAACAACCCACTAGAGCGAGAACAAGGTTTAGACTGGGAGCAAGTCCCACAGGACTGCACAAAATTCCTGACATCACGAGACAAGGCGGGCCACTAAAAAGACTGACTCACCAGATCTCTAGTACCAAAAATACCTGGATGACCAGCCAATGCAGAGCAATGAACTTCAGACATCACTCTCTTCTTCCACTGGTCAGGAACATACAACTTTCCACTGGGACAACGCTCAGGTTTGTCCTCCTGGAACTCTTTTCCAGAGCACGTCTCAAATCGGGCGAGATGGCAGGAAGAACTACCCCTTCGCCTAAGATGGTAGCAGGCTTGGTCACCACAGGAGAATCAGCAAAGAAGCTCCTAGAGAGAGCGTCAGCCTTGACATTCTTAGTGCCAGGAAGAAAAGAGACCACAAAATCAAAAGGTGTAAAAAACAAGGCCCACCTAGCCTGTCTAGGGTTCAAGCGTTTGGCCGAATCCAGGTAAATCAAATTCTTGTGGTCAGTGAGGACCACGACTTGATGTTTAGCTCCCTCCAACCAATGTCTCCACTCCTCAAATGCCCATTTCATGGCTAACAGTTCCCGATTCCCCACATCATAGTTACGTTCAGATGGAGAGAACTTTCGGGAAAAGAGAGCACAGGGATTCATTTTAGATGTTACAGGATCCTTTTGGGACAAAACAGCTCCTGCACCAATCTCAGAAGCGTCCACCTCTATCTGGAATGGGAGTGAGACATCAGGTTGCCGCAAAACCGGGGCAGAAGTGAATCTTCGCTTCAGCTCCTGAAAGGAAGAAACAGCCTCCGGAGACCAATTCAACACATCAGCACCCTTATTAGTCAGATCAGTCAATGGTTTGGCAATACTAGAAAATTTTGTTATAAATTTCCAATAAAAATTAGCAAAACCCAAAAACTTCTGGAGGACCTTCAAAGAAGTGGGCTGAACCCAATCATAAATGGCTTGTACCTTGGCCGGGTCCATTTCAATAGTTGACGGAGACAAAATAAATCCCAAAAATGAAATCCTCTGTACCCCAAAAAGGCATTTCGATCCTTTGACATACAGGGAATTCTCCCTCAAGATCCGGAACACAGTCCGAACATGTTCCACATGAGAATCCCAATCCTTGGAGAAGATCAAATATCATCCAGATAGATAACCAAAAATGTATCCACAAAGTCTCGGAAAATGTCGTTCATGAAGCACTGGAAGACAGAAGGGGCATTAGTGAGCCCAAAAGGCATCACCAGGTACTCAAAATGTCCCTCCAGAGTATTAAACGCCGTCTTCCATTCATCCCCATGCTTAATGCGGATAAGATTATACGCCCCCCTGAGGTCAAGCTTGGTAAACCAGCAAGCACCTTTAACTCTGGAGAATAGATCCGAAATCAGGGGTAACGGATACTGATATTTAATAGTAATTTTGTTGAGGGCACGATAATCAATACAAGGCCTTAATGAACCATCCTTTTTGGCCACGAAAAAAAACCCAGCACCTAAGGGTGAAGAGGATGGTCTAATATGACCCTTCTCCAACGCCTCCTTAATATAGGATCGCATAGCCTCGTGCTCGGGTACAGATAAATTGAAGAGCCGACCCTTGGGAAATTTACACCCCGGGCTCAGTTCAATTGCACAGTCATAACTCCTATGAGGAGGCAAAGACGCAGACTCATTCTCACTAAATACATCATAAAAGTCCTCCAAATAGTCAGGAACATCAGGCGACTGAGGAGAGGTGGAAAAAAACGGAGCCTCACTAAGGGCACACCGACAACCCCAACTCACCACAGACACAGATTTCCAATCCAAAACTGGATTATGAATTTGCAACCAGGGAAACCCCAGAACAATGGCATCATACAAATTATGCAACACCAAAAATCTGCAATTTTCTTGATGGTCTGGGGCGACCCGCATAACCACCTGGGTCCAAAACTGAGGTTTATTTTTCGCCAAAGGAGTAGCATCAATCCACCTCAAAGGGATAGGTGTCCGCAGAGGTGTCATCGGAAATCCACAACGTTTAGCAAAATCCAAGTCCATTAGGTTCAGAGCTGCTCCCAAATCCACAAAAGCCTTGGCGGAAAATGTGGACAGGGAGCAGATCAGAGTAATTGCCAGAAGAAACTTAGGTTGAACACCACCCACAGAAAACGTGTGTGCAAAACGTTTCTCTCGTTTAGGACAAACAGAAATAATATGCGAGGCATCTCCACAAAAAAAACACAGCTTATTACGCCTTCTGAACTCCTGACGTTGCTCCCTGGACAAAACTCTATCACATTGCATAGGTTCAGACAATTGTTCAACAGGTGGCAACACCTCTTGTGCAGTCCTGCGTTCACGTAAATGCCGATCAACCTGAATGGCTAATGACATAGAATCGTGAAGACCAGAGGGAACAGGAAATCCCACCATAGTATCTTTTACGGCTTCTGACAAACCCTTCCGAAAGAGAGCTGCCAAGGCATTATCATTCCAGGTAGTAAGGACTGCCCACTTTTGGAATTTTTGACAGTACAATTCTGCAGAATCTCGACCCTGGCTCAATGCCAACATGGTCTTTTCAGCCTGATCAATAGCATTAGGTTCGTCATACAGCAACCCCAAGGCTTGAAAAAATGCGTTCACATTAGTCAGAATAGGATCGTCTGGTTTCAAAGAAAACGCCCAATCCTGGGGATCGCCACGCAGCAAAGAGATGACAATTTTAACCTGCTGCGCGGAGCTCCCTGATGAGTTAGGCTTCAAGGCAAAAAATAATTTACAATTATTGTTGAAATTCAAAAATTTAGACCGATCCCCAAAAAACACATCAGGAGTAGGGATCTTTGGTTCAGCAGCATGTGAATGAGCCAGGTAGGCGGAAATTCCCCGCACTTCCGCAGCGAGCTGCTCCACACGATCAGACAATTGCTTTATCTCCATTGAGAGAAAAAAAAATTCCCCCTATGGCCTCAGAGATATAGAGGAAAAAATATACACACTTTTTTTTTTTACAATTCTTTCCTGCTATTGAGTACCCTAGGATCTGCGGTATGGCTGGTGATTCTGTTATGAATGAGTCACAGTAGGAGGCAAAAACAGAAATACTAGCTAAGTCCAGAAAAACAGAGAAGTTGGCAGCTATCGGATTGCAGACCCCTGAACCTATCAACAACAACTAGCAGTAGCCGTGGGGGGTTCCTACGATGCCCTAGACCCCTCGATCACAGGCGGAGAACTGAATAGCCTAAAGACAGAAAGGGAAATCTAAACTGCCCCAGAGCAGACCCCAAAGCAATAGGCAGCCCCCAACATATAATGACGGTGAAGCAAGATGAAAAAACACTCACACAGATAGAAAGATAGGCTGAGCAAATGATGGGGCCCAAGCTAACTAAATAGGACAGGATAGAAAAGCTGCTGTCTGCAATCCGCCAAAACCCTATCAAAACAAGAGCCAACAGACTGATAGGGAAAAAGCCCTGAAGACGCTAGGCTTCAAAAAGACTATATCAGTACTCAGGTATTTTCTGAAGACAGAGCAAAAAGGAATTCAGCTCACCCCAGCAGGGAATGGCAGAAATCCAGAAAAACAAGGCAAAACAAAACCAAAACACAAATGCAAAAAGCAGAGCAGAAAACTTAGCTTTTGAGGAGCAGGAATCAGACTGGTCTCCTAGAATCCCTCAGAGAAATCACCAGCAAGGCAGAAGGGCGTCGGCTGCCTTATATCCAACAGCAATTCCCGTCACCCAGTCATCCTCATCCAGCTCAGGTGCTTGGTAATCAGCCTCAATGGTGAAGGGGAAAATGAACTCACAACAGTCCCTCTCACATCTCTACTGAAGCTGCTGGCAGAGGCTATTCCATGTTTATGCCGTTACTTCTTTGTGCAGGCTCCTCTCATCTAAGCAGCATTCCTACAAAGGACCTTTGAATTCACCTAAATAATCTACATAAATCAGGCTGGCTTCACACTAGCATTTGGCAGGACTGCGGATGGCAGCCTACTTCCTTCTTTCTTCCTCCGTAAAGCCCTGCCCACTGCCGCACCTCTTCCTTCAGCTCTGCCTACGTCTGCATGCGTCCTGCGTGCCCTATCTTTAACATTGTGTACGCAGGCCATGCGGATGTATGCTAACGCATCCGCATGTGTCGTTTTGACAAGATAAAGGCCAACCAGGTCCAGACATGGACATTTCAGATCTGACCTACACACTGCCAATCCAGCAACCATAGAAGAAGGGTGAAACAGGCCCAAACACAGGTGCATAATGTGGCGCCCCTGAGGCTCAGTCGCCACAGAGGTACTGCACCTTCTCCTAAGGTTTAGTGCCCCACCATCCAGGTAAGGTGGGAACTCCCTGCCACACTCCAACACCTGCATCCCACACACAGGATAGTTCAGCAGGGCCACATTGCAGCTTTAGGCTCAGGGTGTAGCAGAGCACCTTTCGTGGAACCCTGCTTCGTAACATGAGATGTGCTGGGAGGTGGGTGGAGTTAGTATGAAAGACTGGGAAAGATGGATTCACAGGGCAGTCTCAGTAGAGGACTGTCTGAGGTCAGTCCCTGAGAGGGGAGGCTGAGAGAGGAGAGTCTGGGGCGAGTCCCAGAGGTCCCTGGAAGAAGGGATGGAGGAAGGAGTGCTGCAGCTGCCTCAGTGACCTGAGCCAGCTGGCACGGGAAAGGAAGGAGGAGAGACGTAGAACTGTAACCTGCATTTCCATAAGAGAGAAAGACAAGTACGGAATGAAGTGGAGAGAGAACAGAGAGGAGGAGTGGGTTGGATAGGAACCCTGCCTATAGGTTCTCAGCGCAAGGCCGGGGCCCGGTCCCCGAGGTTGCATGGACACTTATGGTTCTGCAGCAGACACCGGTGGAGTAGTTGGCTGTAAATGCATTACTCCCAACCAAGACTTGGGACACAACAGCGAAACGGATAGACAGCCGGGATTCAGGAGAAGGGAGTCCCTGAAGCAGGCTACAGCTGTCTGTCATACAAGTGAGAGAGTTGTTAGGAACATCTGACAGGAGGAACTTCAGAGAACCACGGTACTGGAGCTCTTCACACAAAAAGGCGCAATAGAGGAGTCGTTCAGGAAGGCACATGTTGGCGGGATGCTGGCAGGGAGAGTCTTAACTTGCCTGGAGGTTGGCTGGGCCTCTGCCCCGCAGGACACGGTACCGAAGCAGGCACCTGTGTGCACTACGAACTGTGAGTAAAGCTTTGAAACTGCAAGCTCTGGTGTCCTCCATTCATTCCCACACCAGCACCGCTACATCAGGGTATCAACATCAACACCATTCGGTGCCTCCCACTCCTTCATCGCACCTATACACTGCCCTGGGACTACAGCTCCACCTGTGGGGAGCTATACCATCTTTGCTGCATCACACCATCAGTCCCAGTGGACCTGCAAGCAGCGTTGGCTTACCATCTTACTTGCCAAATACCACGGGTGGCGTCACGAACTTTCCATACAAACATACAAACATCACCGCCATTGATATTGGGCACCCAGGACCACAGACCGGGTCACCGCTGCTGTGACAACACCATTCCCCTGACACTGGCTCGGTGCCAAGTACTCCACAGCCCTGGGCGAAGCCAGCGAGGGCGACCCACATAATCAAATAGAGTCTGAGGGAGGGTAGGGCTGGTGCCATGGGAGTGATTCAGAAACGCTTCAGGTACACTTGTGGGTCGCCCTCCCAGGGCCGTGGGGTACTCGGTACCGGGCCGGTATCAGTGGGATGTGTCACAGCAGCAGTGACCCTGACCGTGGCCATGGGCGCCCAAGCACTGGAGGGAATTGTGAATGGTAGAATGTAGTTAGATGGAATAGTTTGTGACGCCACCTGTGGTGTTCGGCAAGTGAGATGTTAGGCCGACGCTGCTTGAAGATCCTCCGGGGCTGGTGATGGGTTGCAGCCAAGATGGTGAAGCTCCCCACAGGTGGAGCTGTAGCCCCAGGGCTGTGTGGATGTAGGGGAAGAGGACAGGCGCAGGCGGTGTAGAAGCTGGTATCCAGATGTAGCGGTGCTGGGTGTGTTGGCGCAAGAATCAATGGAGGACACCAGGGCTTGTAGTTCCAAAGCTTTACTCACAGTCTGTAGTACACACAGGTGCCTGCCTCCGTGCCATGTCCTCCGGGTCAGGGACTCAGCCAACCTCCAGGCAAGATGGAATGCTCCATTCCCACACTCCGCCAACATGTGCCTTTCTGAACGTCTCCTCTTATAGCGCCTTTTATTGTGAAGATCTCCTAGTACTGAGTTACACTGGAGTTCCTCCTATCAGATGTTCCCAAGAACTCTACTTGTACGGCAGACAGCTGTAGCCTGCTTCGGGGACTCCTTACTCCTGAGTCCCGGCTCTCTATCCATGTTGCTGTTGTGCCCCCAAGTCTTAGATGCTTAGATGGGAGTAGTGCATTTATAGCCCACTACTCCACCGGTGTCTGCTGCAGAACCATTAGTGTCCATACAACCTCAGGGACCGGGTCCCGGCCTTGCGCTTAGAACTTCTAGGCAGGGTTCTTCCTCTAACCCATGTCCTCTGTGTTCCCTTATTCTCCTACGTTCCGTACTTGTCTTTCTTTCCTATGGAAGCTCAGGCTTCAGTTCAATGTCTTTCTCCTTCTTTCCTTTCCCGTGCCAGCAGACCCGGGTCACTCAGGTCTGCTGCAGCACTCCTTCCTCCATCCCTCTCTCAGGGATCTCCTTTCCTCACTCCTCTCTGAGTGACTCCCTCTGACTCACTGACTGACTGAACCACAAAATCCTAAACCTTCCCACTCTTTTATGCATTCTCAACTCCACCCACCTCCCAGCACATTTCGTGTTCCAAGCAGGGAGCCACCAAAGGTGCTCTGCTACACTCTAAGCAAGGAGCCGCAATGTGGCTTTGCTGAACTACCCTGTTGTGTGGGGTGCGAGTGTTGGAGCGTGGTCAGGAGTTCCCACCTTACCTGGATGGTGGGGCACCACACCTTAGAAGAAGGTGCAGTACCTCTGTGGCAACTGAGCCTCAGGGGCGCCACACTTGCATTTTATACAGTCTTGCTTTTAATACATTTAGGAGGCCATAATGGCACAGCGAATATAAAAAACGTAGACTAGGACTGCCCCATATGAGAATGCCTTGGCGTTGTGGGGTGGCTCAAAGAATTGATCAATTGTTTGCTAAATGTACCATTTTAAAGTACAATTAGAAATCAATATGTGCATGTGCACTTTATGTATTGTGTTCTGACCATTGGCAGCGCTGACTTCCCCCCCTTTTTATTTGATATTGGCTTGTGGCTGACCACCACTTTTTGCCGTGCGCACTGGGTTATGCATGCCATTCTGTCTGTCTTTATTGTGATTGATCTAGGCTGCTTTACACACATACAGCAGCACTACGCTCCCCCAGGCTCTATTTGATTATGCACCTGTGTCTGGGCTGTTTCACCCTTCATCTGTGGTTGCTGGCCTGGCAGTGTGGAGGTCAGATCTGAATTGTCCATGTCCGGACTTGGTTGGCCTTTATCTGCGCTTGTCCTTCTGGCGCCATGGGAGTGATTCAGAAACGCTTCAGGTACGCTTGCATTTTATACAGTCTTGCTTTTAATACATTTAGGAGGCCGTAATGGCACAGCGAATATAAAAAACGTAGTAGGACTGCCCCATATGAGAATGCCTTGGCGTGGCGGGGTGGCTAAAAGAATTGATCAATTGTTTGCTAAAGGTCTCATTTTAAAGTACAGTTAGAAATCAATATGTTCATCTGCACTTTATGTATTGCGTTCTGACCATAGGCAGCACTGGCTTCCCCCCTTTTTATTTTATTTTACAATATGAAGAGCCGCTTTTTGCTTTTCTTTCTTTAGATTCTGGACAGATTCATATCAGAGTAATAAGACGGAGGCCATCGAAGATGTGCTATAAACAAATCAAATATTTGCTAATTAAAAATATTAGCAATTTATTTCTAATAATTTTTATTGATTTATTTATTTCTAATTCTGGAGAAGCCCTTTAAAGGGAATCTGTCAACAGGTTTTTGTTATCTCATCTGAGAGCAGTGTTAGGGTATGTGCACACATAGTTTTTTGTCTCTGCGGATTTTGTAGAGAAAACTGCAGGAAATCCGCAGGACAAAGTGCTGCGGTTTTTCTGCGGTTTATCTGCGTTTTTTCTGCGGTTTTGCCCTGCGGTTTTACACCTCTAAGGCTATGTGCACACGTTGCGGATTCCGCTGCGGTTTTTTCCGCGCGGAAACGCAGGTAAAACCGCAGGTAAAGTGACCTGCGGTTTTCCTGCGTTTTGGTCTGCGGTTTTGCCCTGCGGTTTCACACCTCTACTATGGTAGAGGTATGAAACCGCTGCGGAAACCGCACAAACAATTGACATGCTGCGGTTTGTAAACCGCAGCAAAACCGCGCGGAAAAAACCGCACCGTCAGCACAGCGTTTTTGAAACCCCATAGGGTTTCATTGTACTGTACTTGGTCAGCGGAACTACTGCGTTTCCGCAGCGGCAAAACCGCTGCGGAAACGCAGCAGAAACCGCACCGTGTGCACACAGCCATAATGGATGAGGTGTAAAACTGCAGCGTTTCTGCACCAAACAATTGACATGCTGCGTTTTGAAAACCGCAGCAAAACAGCGCGGAAAAAAACGCAGCATGTGCACAGCTTTTTTTTATTTCCATAGGAAATAAAGGTACTGTACAACCAGCAGAATCTGCTGCGTTTCTGCAGAGCCAAAAACGCTGCGGAAACGCAGCAGAAACCGCAAAGTGTGCACATACCCTAATGTAGGTAAGGAGAAACTGAATACGGGTATGTGCACACTTTGCGGTTTCTGCTGCGTTTCCGCAGCGTTTTTGGCTCTGCAGAAACGCAGCAGATTTTGCTGCGTTGTACAGTACCTTTATTTCCTATGGAAATCAAAAAAAGCTGGGCACATGCTGCGTTTTTTTCCGCGCGGTTTTGCTGCGGTTTACAATCCGCAGCATGTCAATTGTTTGGTGCAGAAACGCTGCGGTTTTACACCTCATCCATTATGAGGTGTAAAACCGCAGGGCAAAACCGCAGAAAAAACGCAGATAATCCGCAGATAAACCGCAGAAAAACCGCAGCACTTTCTCCTGCGGATTTCCTGCGGTTTTCTCTACAAAATCCGCAGAGACAAAAAACTATGTGTGCACATACCCTACAACGATGTGTCACTTAGTTTACTGGAGCGGATTGGACACAATCAGACATTGTAGATTTAAAATGAAACTGAACTGAGAAACCTAACCACGCCCACACCAGGCTCTCTGTGTATAAAGGGGTGAGGGACACGCGGCACACACTCCACACATGTGAGTTTTTTCAGGAGAAATCCTTTTGTCTGTGACATGGTCGTTTATAATTAGGGATGACTATTGGGTGCTCCTTTTGCACGCCGGCATATATGGGCTATGGTGTATTGCTGGGCCACATGTTAGCCTGTCAGTGTGGGGCGCTCTTTTTCTCATTGGTGTACTAAGCGACCAGAGGGATTTGATTCCATATACATACAACTTATTATAACCAGTTATTTTCCTGCTTGCATATAGTGTGGTTAAAGGAGTGCATAGCCTTGATTGTGTCCTACAACGGAGGTTATTAAGTTTGTTCATTTGTATTTTTTGTTTTAATTTTATGGTAAACTAGCTGAAGAGCCCGGCGCTGCCCGGGCATAGTAACTAACTTTGGTTAGTAATAGCAAATTATAATTATCCTTCATCCCATAGTCCTGTGCCCATAAACCCATCATACATATCCACGATCCCATAGGCCCATGCCCATATACCCATCATACATATTCGCCATCCCATAGTCGAGTGCCCATATACCCATCATACATATCCTCCATCCCATAGTCCCGTTCCCATATACCCATCATACATATCCGCCATCCCATAGTCCCGTGCCCATATACCCGTCATACATATCCTCCATCCCATAGTCGAGTGGCCATATACCCATCACACATCCTTTATCTCATAGTCCCATGCCCATATACCCATCATACATATCCTCCATCCCATAGTCCCATGCCCATATACCCATCATACATATCCGCCATCCCATAGTCCCGTGCCCATATACCTGTCATACACATCCTCCATCCCATAGTCCCGTTCCCATATACCCATCATACATATCCTCCATCCCATAGTCCCATGCCCATATACCCATCATACATATCTGCCATCCCATAGTCCCGTGCCCATATACCAGTCATACATATCCTCCATCCCATAGTCCAGTGCCCATATACCCATCACACATCCTCCATCCCATAGTCCCGTGCCCATATACCCATCACACATCCTCCATCCCATAGTCCCATGCCCATATACCCATCATACATATCCGCCATCCCATAGTCCCGTGCCCATATACCTGTCATACATATCCTCCATCCCATAGTCCAGTGCCCATATACCCATCACACATCCTCCATCCCATAGTCCCGTGCCCATATACCCATCACACATCCTCCATCCCATAGTCCCGTGCCCATATACCCATCATACATATCCTCCATCCCATAGTCCCGTGCCCATATACCCATCATACATATCCGCCATCCCATAGTCCCGTGCCCATATACCCGTCATACATATTCGCCATCCCATAGTCGAGTGCCCATATACCCATCACACATCCTTCATCTCATAGTCCCATGCCCATATACCCATCATACATATCCTCCATCCCATAGTCCCGTGCCCATATACCCATCATACATATCCACCATCCCATAGTCCCGTGCCCATATACCCGTCATACATATCCTCCATCCCATAGTCCAGTGCCCATATACCCATCACACATTCTCCAGCCCATAGTCCCGTGCCCATATACCCGTCATACATATCCTCCATCCCATAGTCCAGTGCCCATATACCCATCACACATCCTCCTTCCCATAGTCAACCATTATGACATCATAATGAGCGGCGAGGCTTGCAACCTATGATGACATCAGCGTCGCCATGGCAACCATTATGACATCATAATGAGGGGCGGGGCTTGATACACACACACTTTTCCCCCATTATGTAGATAGGGGCAAAATTGTTTGGTGAATTGCAACGCGCGGGGTTAAAATTTCGCCTCACAACATAACCTAGGACACTCTCGGGGTCCAGACGTGTGACTTTGGCAAATTTTATGACTGTAGCTGCGACGGTGCGGATGCCAATCCCGAACATATATACATACATACATACACACACTTGAGCTTTATATATTAGATAAAAGGATATTTTAAAAGTGTTTTCAATTGTGTTGTTTCTGCTCTCCTGTTTTCGTTATTATGGTGAGACAGACGGGTTTATTATCTCTGTGCATAAAGTTCATAGACAGTGAGCTGCTTATCACAGAAGGGGGTGTTGCCGGACTAGTCTGGCAATATTAATCTCTTAGTGATAAATCCTTCACAGTTAGTAAGCAACAGCACGCACTTTGACAAGTGACACATCCCCGAATTCTGTGTCTCAGCCTCTATCTCCTGCTGATTTAAGATTATATAGCACCAATCTGCTGACAGATTCCCTTTTAATATTTTTATTTTGAAGCCAGGATTGGAGTTGGTACAATTCTTTCAACTTCAACTCCATGCAATACTAACTTCAGACGCAACTCCACGTCTCTGGCCACAGGTCACAGACCACTGACATCTTCTAAGAGAAACCCTTTAATTAAGACGATTGTGGCTGATGTTTAATACACACTGTAATAAATAAATATTCATTAGATACATTTATACATTTTTCTACACAGTCACTATCACTAGGATTAATAGTTTAAGAGTCCTGTCCCAAGTAGCTTATCCCTACTCTGCTCCCGTAAACAGACAGGTCTCTTCCTATGTATGCCTGTGTAGGGAGAGACCTCTTCACTCAGATGGGGGTCAGAAGAAGCTGAGGTTCAGATTGAAGCATATGTCGCGCCCCTGAGGGTTCAGTTGCCACAGAGGTACTGCACCTCCTCCTGAGGTGTGGTGCCCCACCATCCAGGTAAGGTGGAGACACCTGACCACACTCCAACACCTGCATCCCACACAACATAGTAGTGTAGCAATGCACCCTTTGGTGGCTCCCGGCTTGGAACACGAAGCGTGCTGGGAGGCGGGTGGAGTTTAGGTTGCACCAAAAGAGCAGGAAGAGTTTTGGATTTGGGCAGTCTGACGGAGTCAGAGGAGGAGAGAAGATCCCCTGAGTGGGATGGAGGGAAGGAAGTGCTGCAGCCGACCTCAGTGACCTGGGTCCGCTGGCACAGGAAAGGGACATTGATAGAAAGCCTGACTCTCTCCATAAGAAGGAAAGGATTTGTACGGAACGTGAGGAGAAGAAAGGGACTAGGGTTAGAGCAGAACCCTTCCCCAGTTCACAGCGCAAGGCCTGGGTCCGGTCCCCGAGGTTGTTTGGATATTAATTGTCCTGCAGCAGACACCGGAGGAATAGAAGTTGTCACCACTTTATTGCCACACCAGACTTGGGGGCACAACAGCATCGTGAGTGAGCCGGGACTAGGTAGTAAGGAGTCCTCGAAGCAGGCTACAGCTGTCTGCCGTACAAGTAGAGTTCATAGGAACATCTGATAGGAGGAACTCCAGTGTAACTCAGTACTGTGAGTACTTCACTCTAGGCGCTAAGAGGGAGACGTTCAGAAAAGGCACATGTTGGCGGAGTGTTGGAAAGGAAAACTTCACCTTGCCTGGAAGTTGGCTGAGCTCCTGACCCGGAGAACACGGCACGGATGCAGGCCCTTGTACCACAACAGACTGTGAGTAAAGCTTTGGGACTACATGCCCTGGTGTCCTCCACTTATTCCGGCGTCAACCTACTCAGCACTGCTACGTCCCCCCCCTCCGCGCCTGACACTGCACCATCTACTTGTCACTTCACCTACACTGCCCTGGGACTACAGCCCTGTCTGTGGAGGGCTATAACATCCTTGCTGCACCACACCATCTGTCCCAGAGGATCTGTCTGCAGCGTCGGCTTAACATCTTCATTGCTGAACACCACAGGTGGCGTCACGAATCATTCATAAACTTTAATCACACTGAACTTTTCCCCTTTTACAATGGGCGCTCAGGGCCACGGGCCGGGTCCCAGCTACCGTGACATCTCCCATTGAAGCTCATCAGGCCCGGTACTAAATACCCCGCCAGCCCTGGGAGGGCGATCCACATACTCCAGTATAATTGTGGCGCCACCAGGAGTATGGTCGCCACAGTGGCATTACCTTCCTCCCAGGGAGTGTGATGTCATGCTTGGAAGCAATGAAGAATCTCTCTGTCAGTTAATCACAACACACAACACAGTTCTCATTCCAGGCCAGCAGAGGGAGCTCTGAACCAAAACTGGGGGAAGAGCTACTCTCTGGGGGCCAGGAAGGGGAAATTAGGAGTTTGTGTGAGGAGGGCAACGTGTGTGGATGTGGAGGAGAGGAGCTGGAAGATTGAGCAGAGTTGAGTGCTCACTTCTAGCTATAGCGCATGATCTGGAGCCCGGTCTCCAAGGTTGTATGGATACTGATGTTCCTGCAGCAGAAACCGGAGGAATAGGAAGCTGTAAATGCTCTGTTCTCATATAAGACTCGGAGGCACAACAGCAACGGGTGAGCCAGAAGAAGAAGAAGGCTACAGCTGTCTGCCATACGAGGGAGTTCTAAATGAGAACAAGCAAGTGGAACTTCAGTGTAATACAGTACTGCAAGTACCTAAGATAAGCGCTAGAAAGGAGACTACACAACCCATCTGATAGAGAGATTCCTAAGATGCTTCCAGGCCGGCCAGCCTCTGTTCAATCTGTAATCTGGAATTTGTCAGGAACACCGCACTGAACTTGCTCACTGAGCCAGTGCACGTGTCCTGAGTAAAGCGAACTGTGCTCAACGATACCTGTGGAGCGGGCAGCAGCCGGGTAGATGCGTACTGCAGAGCCGCAGGACCTGAAGCACATGACTGCTGGGGGCGTGGTCTAAACTCCAGAGAGCTAGGAGCTGCAAGAGAACTCCTAGCAGGGTAACTGCGAGACAAAGTTACCAAGGGGCATAGACAGGGAGCATAGTCAGGATGTAGCCAATGAGTCAAACACAGAGATAGCTGCAAGGTACCAAAGGGGTGAGCAGAGAGTAGTCAGGTCACAGGCAATGAGTCATACACAGAGATAATAACGCAGTACAGAATCAACAGGCAAACTCACAACGGGAAACAGAACCGGGTCAGAACCATATAAACAAGCTATAGCAACAAACAGGCACAGGCACACAGGGGTCAGCACACTCGGCCAAAGGCAGAAGTATAACTGGCAGGGACTGAAGCTTCCCAGGGGTTTAAGAAGCTCTCCCAGAACCAGAAAGAGGCCACCATCATTAACACCATGTGTGCAGGTCAAAACCTGCACTGAGCTCCAGACATTAACCCCTGACGTGCAGCTCAAAAACCTGCACTGAGATCATGACAGAATTCTGGACTGCATTTACCAAGCAAAGTAAAGGTAAAAGAAACTGCACCCTATTGTGTCCTTGCCTTCTTCCTCCAAACTCTCCATCACTGCTACATATCTGTGCCAGACACTCCACCCTCTTCCTCAACACCTATCCTCTTCATCTACTCTGCCCTGGGACTGCACCCCTGCCTGTGGAGGGCTACAACATCATTGCTGCACCACACCATCTGTCCCAGAGGATCTGTTTGCAGAGTCGGCTTAACCCCTTTATTGCCGAGCACCACAGGTGGCGTCACATATCATCCACTCATAAACTTTAACCAGCCACGCTTCAACCCCTTTTACATGGACGCCCAGGGCCACGGACCGGGTCACCGCTACTGTGACACTTCCCTCTGAGATACCGGCCCGGTACCGAGTACCTCGCTGCCCTGGCGGGCAATCCATAATGATGAAGAGGAAGTCTGTGATTGATGTTGCTTATGGTTCAAGCAGCATAAATTATCTGTCAAGTTTCCTTTAAAAATTGCAGAAAACTGATGCAATGTTTGACTATATCATTATCTACATGATTATGGTCAAAAGTACAAATCTCTCAAATATGTTAATAATTTACCAGTGGTGTGGTCAGGCAGAGGTATAGACTTAAAGCATCTGTATATAGTACATTTATGTCAGTTGTTGCGTCCTGCAAGGAAGATGAACATCTACATACTTCTGTTGGTGACTTTTTCCTGTTGCTCAGGTAACGTGCTAAATTTAATAACTTTTAAAAATAATATTTCTACTTTTCAGAATTGATGTTTCTTCTCATTCTGATGCAAAAATATATAATGGTCTTTGCTGGACACAAGCCTAACTACACGTAAGCCATCTGCCTCAACAGTCTTTGTCTCACTGTTAAGAGATACGCAGATGCAAAAGTGCAGAAAAAAATGAGACAGTGGTATTTAAACCAACAACTATTTATTCGATTAACAGAATTAGAAGGGTGCCATAGGCACAATATCAGGGGATAATGCAAAAGGTGAAAATGAAGCAAATTATGCTACAAGGCAAATACAGCAATTTGAATAAACAGGATGTTGGCACAATGCTTTATACACACTGTTGTTCTATTATTGCAATTAAGCAACTGTTATCATCAGTGAAGTCTTAGTCTTAATATCCTCATGAAAAAGACATTACTATGACTATCGAGCCTGTCACTGTCACTCCCTAGTCCACGTAAAATGTCATATGCTACCCGCTAGGCTGCAAGTCTTAGATTGGTAAGTTACTCAGCTCTCTTGTCACACTGGCTGCCTTCGTTCCCTGAACCACAGCCCCGGTCCCCACTTTGTACCTTATGTGTACTGTACACTGAAAGTGACAGCTCACACGAATGTCCCTCTACTGCGGCCTAGTCATCTCTCTCAGCCCTGACACTGCCCAACTCTCCCAGCTCTGGTCTGTCTTGAGTCTTCACTAAGGTCCGGTTTCTCTCGAGTCTTCACTCAGTTTTGCTCTCTTGATTCCTTTACTCGGGTCTGGTCTCTCGTAATGGCAGTTATAAGGCAACTCCACTGCTCTCACGACCATCCTGCTTCAGGTACAGTTGGTGACTCTTCCCCTTCTCAACCTTCCTGGGCCTTTTATAATATTAACTGCACTATAGCTGTCACCTGACTCAGTGTCTCCTCCAGTCTCTTTCCTGAGGGAACATGCACTTCAATGTTGAGTTCCTGCCAATGTAACGCTTTCTGCTTTTCGTTTCTCTATCATATCTGACCAGCAAATGGCAGTGTCCACTTGGAGACACTCTGTTAGGCATTTACTGTTTGTATCTGGATCGCCCTCCCAGGGCAGTGGGGTACTCGGTACTGGGCCGGTATCTCAGAGAGAAGTGTCACAGCGGCAGTGACCCAGTCCGTGGCCCTGGGCGTCCATTGTAAAAGCGGGATGTCGAGCTTGTGGGTGATGATTAAAGTTTGTGAATAAATGAGTCGTGACGCCACCTGTGGTGTTCGGCAAGGGAGATGTTAAGCCAACGCTGCAGACAGATCCTCTGGGACAGATGGTATAGTGCAGCAATGATGGTGTAGCCCTCCACAGGTAGGGCTGTAGTCCCAGGGCAGAGTAGGTGAAGTGACGGGAGACGTGGATCGTGCAGTGTTAGGCACAAAGATGTAGCAGTGCTTAGTGGGTTGGCACAGGAATAAGCAGAGGACACCAGGGCATGTAGTTCCAAAGCTTTACTCACAGTCTGTTTTGAATACAGGTGCCCGTATCTGTGCCGTGTCCTCCGGGTCATGGGCTCAGCCAACCTCCAGGCAAGATGAAGTGCTCCCTTCCAACACTCCGCCAACATGTGCCTTTTCTGAACGTCTCCCTTTTTGTGCCTAAAGTGAAGTATTCACAGTACTGAGTTAAACTGGAGTTCCTCCTGTCAGATGTTCCTATGAACTCTACTTGTACGGCAGACAGCTGTAGCCTGCTTCGGGGACTCCTTGCTACCAAGTCCCGGCTCACTCACGTTGCTGTTGTGCCCCAAAGTCTTGTGTGGGAATAAAGTGGTGACAACTTCTATTCCTCCGGTGTCTGCTGCAGGACCATTAGTATCCATACAACCTCGGGGACCGGACCCCTGCCTTGCGCTGTGAACTTGGGAAGGGTTCTGCTCTAACCCTAATCCTTAGTCCTCCTCTCCTTACGTTCCGTACTAATCCTTCTTTCTTATGGAGAGAGTCAGGCTTTCCATCAATGTCCCTTTCCTGTGCCAGCGGACCCAGGTCACTGAGGTCGGCTGCAGCACTTCCTTCATCCATCCCACTCAGGGAATCTCCTCTCACAGACTGACCTAGTCAGACTGACTAAATCCTAAACTCTTCCCGCTCTTTTTGTGCCAACTAAGCTCCACCCGCCTCCCAGCACTCTTCGTGTTCCAAGCAGGGAGCCACCAAATGGTGATTTGCTGCACTACTGTGTTGTGTGGGATGCAGGTGTTGGAGTGTGGTCAGGTGTCTCCACCTTACCTGGATGGTGGGGCACCACACCTCAGGAGGAGGTGCAGTACCTCTGTGGTGACTGAACCCTCATGGGCGCCACACATCTTCTCACTTGGCTATCTCCTTACATCACCATGATTTTTCCGGGTAATTGACTAAACTCAAAATAAAACTTTCAGCATTCTCTGAGATGTGAACTTCAACTTTCCCTTGCATCTTTCAGGATATGCTTTTGTAATGCAAAGTGATTGGTCTACGGCTTGACAGGCAAAAATGGCACCCAGCAGACTCCATTGGCTTTAATTGGATCGGATTTATGGCATGGTATTAATTATTTTACCAAAGTAAACAGCAACCCTCGCTCTGGCATCCTTGATAGTATCTGCAACAGCAACGCAGATGTGTGAAGAGCTAAGACTAAAATTAGTCTGTGGTTATGTTTTACAATATGTTTTATGAAATGAATCGGAAAATAATTCGTCAGTATGAATACCTAAGCAGAGCACCACATAAAGAACCCTGACAGACTGAAATCTGAAAATAAAGATTAAACAACAACCACAAGATGGATTTCATCAACCAAGGTATCATTGTAATCAGTATAATGGCACAGACCTGACACTGTCTGTAGGTTACTGTGCACAATCCTGCTGACAAGTTCCCTTTAAAGGTTTGGAGAGACTATCTGTTAAATAGCCCTGTTATTTACAAAGATTTGTTCTTTTTGCAGGATCGAAAATTATGTTCTGAGTACTCACTTCAGTTGCTGGAGTCCTTCGGTCTCTTTCACTCCAGCTTCGTGTTTCCAGGTTCCCTAAAACACTACAGAGTCACAGTCCTTTTCAAACAGTGCAACTTTACTGATAACATCAGCACTCATCACTTTGGCAGCACAATTCACATATAGCCGCATATCCTGCACTTTCCCTGCCTTCCAGGCAGACTCCATTCTTTCTATATCCTCTCTTTCTGTTCTCCTGACAATCCCTGCCATCTCTGTGGACAAGCCATGTCCCATCAATACTTCCTGCGTCACCAGCTCCCTGTCAGCCCGTCATCCGGTTCCAATCGGGAAAGGTGCCGGGAGTGCCATCCTAACTACTCCCACCCCGATCATAGACCCCGGAACCTTCCTGAGGATGGTCCTGCTGAGCTGGTGCCTGTTTGCACTACGCTCCAGCCTGGGGCTCATTAGTGCCATCCGCAGTTTTAGCCCCACGGCCTGTAACTGTCTCCTGCACTGCATGCACCCTGCACTTGAGTAGGCTACCTGGGCTTCTCACTCTAATTTGGAAGTATCCTGACTATACTTCCCTGATCTGTGCTGCTCCCCGCATTTAGTTAACCCCTGTGCTGCCTATCTCCTACTCTATTCTTATGCTGTTCTCTATCTCTAATGTGCCCCTCTCTATTCTACCCCACTATGGTCCTATACTATCTAAGATCCTATTCTAGCTCTAATCCTATAACAGTACATGACATCACAATGTATAAACATTACCTATCACATCAATAACAATGAGGTACCACATCTAACCGTGCAAACAGCGTCCAGGAGAGAGAAGGCACATGAGGTTCCCCGCCACCTCCTTACACTAGTTCCAGAACTGCAAGTATGTGATTTGCATACTTCCAACCGCATTTCATCTGGACGTGTCTGGCCTTGCTCAATTCACTTGTATTCAAGACTAGTTGTCATGTGACCACACGCATACTTGGGGTCACATGCATGCCACTCCTGGTGCCAGCACCAGAGAATCCTAACAGCACATGCACTGCACACTGTGAGGATTCACAAGTCTGCATTGACTAGAGTGACTGCAGACTTATAGGCCGGAAAACCCCTTTAAGCAAATAAAACCGTTATAGACAATGAATTCAGTCAAACTTTTAGTGAACACTACTATGATGATTGCAACTCAAATTATAGATTATAACTGAACTATAAAAAAGATACTAGATACTGTCTTGGGTTTACCGTGACAGAGAGGAACCAGAAGACCGCGCTGTCTGATTTCTCCTACTCCTGCACTGATTAGAAGCACTTTACCTTCAAATTAAACAGTGCATATTGCTTCTAGCAGTGCATGTGTTAATAAGTTCAGTTGAGAGCTCCTGGAGGCTTTTCTGCTTTGATGCTTGCAGCTGTTCAGTGTTAACCACTCTACCACTCTCCTCTCCTATATATACTAACCTCTGGCAAGAAGGTGTTGCCAGAGTTATCTTCATGTTGCATGGTTCAGGAGCTGGAGGAGTTTTGTTGCTTAAGGAGGCGTTTTGTGGATTTATCTAAAGACTGTTTGCTTGGTTTTGGATGTATGACAATCCTCTTCTTCTCCTACTTTGATTTTATCCTTCCTTTACTCCCTGGTGTTCCCCTTTGTTGTTTGTGAGAGCATATTTGTATGATTGGCATTTTCCTTTATCCCTGTACACATTGACTTGTTAGTCTGGTTGGTGTATTTGCATACACTACTACTCCCCTCTTCCCTGGGTTGGGGGAGGGAACAGACTTAGGGCAGATTCAGGAGCTCAGCAAGGTACGTAGCCCTGGCATCTTCACCATTAGAAGTAATCCGGGAAACAGGGATAGCTAGGGCACCCCTAGCGCTAAGGACAGGGAAGGCTATCAGACAACAGAGTCGTAACAAATACACAAAATAACTGAGCTTTACAAAATTAATAGAACTAGATACACACATAACAAATACTGCAGCTCTTTTAGCCTCTGTTCCTTTTACATAGGCTACAACAACTCAGGGTGCACAATCTCACACCATTGCATTAATTTCTCCCTTTGTCTGGTGACTCTAGAACAATCCCATAGCTTTTTGTCTGTTTTCGCAATCCTTGCATTTCAGCAGTTTATACTCCTGGGGTTTTATCTCTCTATCAATTCTGTTCAGTAGGCACACTGACCATAGGTTGCTCTGACCACATTTTAGGTCTTCTCCATTCAAACCTGTACTGACAGGCAACTTTTACTTTCCCTGACTCTCTCTAGGACTTTAACTAAGCCCCCTCAACTGTCTACTTAACACAGACCTAAAAAATTACTAGAATGTACTCCCTAGTCTCGTCGCATCCCTACAAGACCGCCTACAGCCTCTTTTGGGTTTGTTCCCACAATCCCACCAGACCCAAAGTCAACTACACTTAAACAGCATACCTCTCAAGGTCAGGTGCTAGCTCGTCATCCACTTTCCCAATGACTCAGGTTTCACTTAGCAAAGCAGTGCATACCTCCAATATGCAGCAGGACAGTCTTGGATTTGTGGAACGTTCTAAGGAGGTCTTTATCTGTGTCCTCAGGACAAAGTGGAATATATTGGTAGAGCAGGGAGCTGACAAATCCTTGCTTTACTATTCAGTTAAGGTAGAGCCTGAACCTTCAGATCACATGACATTCACAGAATAGTTCAAAATGCAACAACACTTAAATAGGAAATTAAAGTTTTCCTTATAAGTCATAAAAAAAAAAAAACGAGAAAAGTATTCAAGGAGTGATACCTTTATTGGCTAACCAGAGAAGTTATATTTGCAAGCTTTCAAGGCTCAGAAGGCCCCTTCATCAGGCATATACTGAGAACAGATGGCAACATTTGGCCTATCTTTCAGGCATCTCTCATGTCCTTGTATATATTCCTTGAATCATACGGCACATTTCAAAACAAACAAAAAAGACCCAGAAAATTCAGGAGAGCAGCAAAAATAAAATAAAAGCAACTTTTGACTTGGTGACAAGTCTGGTTTATCTGACTTCCTTTTCAATGTCTGCTTCCATTTCAACAGATCACCTCTTTCCACAGATCCGTAAAGGCCTCTCGTTCATATCTCCTTATCACTGGTCCGCCACATCCATATGAACAACTTTCCAGTCATCCCTCACCTTCCCCAAGGTCCTATCATTCCTAAGACTAAGAGCGATATGGTCTAGCTCTTCATTCAGAAAAATTCACGCTACCAGTATGGACAATACAATGGTGACATCAACCCCACAAATATGAACCCCACTTGCCACTGCCACAGGACAAGTGGGTAGAGCTGGGCAAAGCGCCATAATTGGCACATTTAATAGATGTGCCTTATCAGCCTGAGAATACCAGCCCCCAGCTTGGCTGGTTGTCAAAATTGGGGGGACCCAATGCCGTTTTTGTAATTGTTTATTTAACCCCTTCATGACCCAGCCTATTTTGACCTTAATGACCTGGACATTTTTTGCAATTCTGACCAGTGTCCCTTTATGAGGTAATAACTCAGGAACGCTTCAACGCATCCTAGCGATTCCGAGATTGTTTTTTCGTGACATATTGGGCTTCATGTTAGTGGTAAATTTAGGTCGATAATTTTTGCGTTTATTTGTGAAAAAAACGGAAATTTGGCGAAAATTTTGAAAATTTTGCAATTTTCAAATTTTGAATTTTTATTCTGTTAAACCAGAGAGTTATCTGACACAAAATAGTTAATAAATAACATTTCCAACATGTCTATTTTACATCAGCACAATTTTGGAAACAAATTTTTTTTCTATTAGGAAGTTATAAGGGTTAAAATTTGACCAGCGATTTCTCATTTTTACAGCAAAATTTACAAAACCATTTTTTTAGAGACCACGTCACATTTGAAGTCACTTTGAGGGGTCTATATGGCAGAAAATACCCAAAAGTGACACCATTCTAAAAACTGCACCTCTCAAGCTACTCAAAACTACATTCAAGAAGATTATTAACCCTTCTGGTGCTTCACAGGAACTAAAGCAACGTGGAGGGAAAAAATGGACATTTTAATTTTTCCAACATAAATTTTTTTTTTGCATCAATTATATCATTTTCACATGGGTAACAGGATAAAATGGATCCTAAATTTTGTTGGGCAATTTCTCCTGAGTACACCGATACCTCATATGTGGTCATAAACCACTGTTTGGGCGCACGACAGGGCTCAGAAGGGAAGGAGCGCCATTTGACTTTTTGAATGGAAAATATGCTTGAATATTTAGCAGTTGCCATGTCGCGTTTGGAGAGCCACTGTGCGCCTAAACATTGGAGCTCCCCCACAAGTGACCCCATTTTGCAAACTAAACCCCCAAGAAACTTATCTAGATGCATAGTGAGCACTTTGAACCCCCAGGTGCTTTACAAATTGATCCGTAAAAAAAAAGTACTTTTTTCACATAAATTTTATTTAGCCTCAGTTTTTTCATTTTCACATGGGCAACAGGTTAAAATGGATCCTAAAATTTGTTGGGCAATTTCTCCTGAGCACACCAATACCTCATATGTGGTCATAAACCACTGTTTGGGCGCACGGCAGAGCCCAGAAGGGAAGGAGCGCCATTTGACTTTTTGATTGGAAAATTAGCTCCAATCGTTAGCGGACACCATGTCGCGTTTGGAGAGCCCCTGTGTGCCTAAACATTGGAACTCCCCCACAAGTGACCCTATTTTGGAAACTAGACCCCCAAGGAGCTTATCTAGATATGTGGTGAGCACTTTGAACCCCCAAGTGCTTCACAGAAGTTTATAATGCAGAGCAGTGAAAATAAAAAATAATTTTTTTTTGCTCAAAAATGTTTTTTTAGCTCGCTATTTTTTTATTTTCACAATGGTAACAGGATAAATTGGATCACAAAAGTTTTTGTCCAGTTTGTCCTGAGTACGCTGGTACCCCTATATGTGGGGAGAATCACTGTTTGGGCGCACGGCAGGGCACAGAAGGGAAGGAGCGTCATTTGACTTTCTGAATGGAAAATTAGCTTCGTTAGCGGACACCATGTCGTATTTGGAGAGCCCCTGTGTGCCTAAACTTTGGAGCTCCCCCACAAATGACCCCATTTTGGAAACTAGACCCCCTAAGGAACTTATCTAGATGCATAGTGACTGCACTTTGAACCCCCAAGTGCTTCACAGAAGTTTATAAAGCAGAGCCGTAAAAATAATAAAAAATTTTCCTCAAAAAATGATTTTTAGCCCACTATTTTTTATTTTCACAAGGGTAACAGGATAAATTTGGACCCCAAAAGTTGCTGTCCAGGTTGTCCTGAGTACGCTGGTACCCAATATGTGGGGGGGGGGGACCACTGTTTGGGCACACGCTGGGGCTCGGAAGGGAAGTAGTGATGTTTTGAAATGCCGACTTGATGGAATGGTCTGCGGGTGTCATATGACGTTTGCAGAGCCCCTGATGTACCTAAACAGTGGAAACCCCTCACAAGTGACCCCATTTTGGAAACTAGACCACCCAAGGAACTAATCTAGATGTGTGGTGAGCACTTTGAACCCCTGAGTGCTTCACAGATGTTTATAACGCAGAGTCGTGAAAATAAAAAATAATTTTTTTTCTACAAAAATAATTATTTAGCCCCAATGTTTTATTTTCCCAAGGGTACCAGGAGAAATTAGACCCCCAAAGTTGTTGTGCAATTTTTCCTGAGTACGGTGATACCCCATATGTGGGGGTAAACCACTGTTTGGGCGCACATCGGGGCTCGAATTGGAGGGAGCACTGTTTAACTTTTTGAACGCAAAATTGGCTGGGATCAATGGTGGCGCCATGTCGCGTTTGGAGACCCCCTAATGTGCCTAAACAGTGGAAACCCCTCAATTCTATCTCCAACCCTAACCCCAACACACCCCTAACCCTAATCCCAACTCTAACCCTAACCACAAGCCTAACCGTAATCCCAACCCCAACCCACCCCTAGCCCTAATCCTAATCCTAATTACAACCCTAACAGTAATCCCAACCCTAATTCCAGCCCTAACCCTAATTCTGGCCCTAATCGTAATTCCAACCCTAACCCTAATTCCAACCCTAACCCTAATTCTAACCCTAACCCTAATTCCAACCCTAACCCTAAACCTAATTCTAACCCTAGCCCTAATCCTAGCCCTAGCCCTAACCCTGATGGAAAAATAAAAATAAAAATATTTTCTTTATTTTATTATACGTCCCTACCTATGGGGGTGATAAGGGGGCGGTGATTTACTTTTTTATTTATTTTGATCACTGTGACAGTGATCAAAATAAATGAATGAATCTGCAGCGTCGCAGATTCCCGGCAGGCGCATGGTGCATGCGCCCGCCATTTTCCAAGATGGCGGCGCCCATGATCCGGGACGGCGGGACACGGGGACGGCCAGAGGGAGTTCAGAGGCCTCATGGAGGGTGAGAGGGGGTGATCAGAGGGTGGGGGGACCGGAGGGAAGGCAGGGGGCAGATTTTGACAGCGACTGCCAATCGGCACCATCAGATGGTGGCGGCGGCCGATCGGCGCTGTCAGTTAGTTGGGGGGGTCGGTTCAGTGTCTCCAGCCATGCCCGATGCTATTTCATCATTGGCCATGGTTTGATTTGTAATATTTCATCAAATTTCATTGATGAAATATTACAATCGCTCTGATTGGCAGTTTCACTTTTAAAAGCCAATCAGAGCGATCGTAGGCACGTGGGGGCTAAGCCACACACCCTACGGTGAACTCTGAGGTGTCCTCTGTGTGCGGGTCGGGTGACCTTTCAGTGACCACGGTCACCCGACCCGCAGGGGGGCTTGAAATTCATGATGCCACAAAGGCGTCATGGGTCGTTTTGACAAGACTTTTCATGACACCTATGTGGCGTCAAAGGTCGTGAAGGGGTTAAATAATTAAAAAACAGCATGGGAACCCCTCTTTTCTTGATAACCAGCCTTGCTAAAGCTGATAGCTGAGGGTTGCAGCCCGCAGCTGTCAGTTTTGCCTGGCTGGTTATCAAAAATACAGTGGAACCCACGCAGTTTTTTTTTTTTTTTTTTTAAATTTACTTAGAGTGCATACAGCAGCTGCTGAATACTCTCATCAGCCGTCATCTGCCGTCTCGCTGTTTTTTGCCCTCACACTGTATCATGGCCCCCCTGTATAATGACACCCTCAGTAGATCCCACTCTGTATCTTGGCTCCCTAGATAGCCCCCAATCTGTCTTATGACTCCTTTCGTAGACACCAATCTGTATCATGGCCCCTTCAGTAGACCCCATTCTGTATCATGGCCCCATTAGTACCCCCACATTGTGTTATGGCCCACTTAGCAACCCCCATACTGTGTCATGACCCTTTTAATAGTCCCACACTGTGTCATGTCACCTTTAGTAGCCCCCACACTGTCATAGCCCCCTTAGTAGCCCCCACTATGTATGATGGCCTTCACTTATTAGCTCCCACTATTTATGAGTGCCTCCTTAGTAGTTGCCATTATATAAAGAGGCCCAATTAGTAGCACCAATTGTTTTGTGGGACCCCCACACATTATGGCCTTAACACAATTTTAAAAGAAAAAAAATAAACATCATTTACTCACTTTACCTTCGCAAGTCCAACAACAGCAGATGAATGTGGTGATGTCATTGCTCTGGGACTCACATCCTGCCCATGTCACTCCCCTCTGGACCTGCCTTTCGGTAGGCCACAGGACTAATGTGACCTACAGCCTACTGAACAGAGAGCAGCAGTGCAAGGAGATCGTGCCTCCCTGCTCTGCCGCAAAGTTTAATTATATCGGTGGGCTGCGCAAGCGGATAAAATTAAAAGTAGCGTAGCTCATGGTGGTGCCCTCAGGGCGTGGGGCCCAGGGGTGACTGCACACTCCCCTTCCCGGTAGATATGTTACTCGTAGAATCCTAAATATGTCCTAGAGGTCAGTGGTATATGTTGTCGCCGCTGGTGACTTACACATCTATTGTTATAATTCCTGTTAGACTTATACATATATTATTAACAGTCTTTGTCATCACCGACATATCAAGTTGAGTAAATTATAAGATATAAGGAATGCCAATGAAAGAAGCAATAGCATTAAACAAAAGGCATAGAGCATACTAATTGCTATTAACAATAAAATATCCCTATAGAATAAAAGTCTAGAGTAGAGTTGAGCGAAACGGGTTGAAAAAATTCAAAAGTCGCCGACTTTTGGCAAAGTCGGGTTTCATGAAACGAAACCCGACCCTAGGATGAGGTCGGCCACGAGGTCGGCGACTTACGCGCCAAAGTCGCGTTTCAAAAGTTTGTTTTGCGCTCTTTTTCAGCCAATCAGGATCCACGGACACTGTGGGCAACGTGATGACATAGGCACGGGTCACCACCATCTTTCAGTAGGGCATGCAAGTGATTGGCTTGCTTTGGTGGGCGTCACAGGGGGTATAAAAGGGCGTGCACGCCGACCGCCATCTTACTTCTGCCGATCTTAGCATAGGGAGAGGTTGCTGCTGATTCTGTAGGGAGAGCGTTAGGCAGGGAAGAAGACAGAAAAACTGCTTCTGCTGCTAGCGATTTGGCCTGCACAACACACCAGTCACTGTGTGTGCAGTGCAAGGGGAGGCTATATAGTGGTGTATCAGTGGTGTTGGTTGTTGGGCTGCCTTCTAAGGCTTCCTGACAGGCTGGCATTGCTGTTTACCCACTGCTCCGCAAACTGCTTTTTTAAAAGCAATCCAATCTCCCTTATCCTCTAGTCACTTTGGTCACAGCTGCGCCATCGAGCCTGTCACATAGCGCTCAGATATTCATTGGGCCTCAAACTGCTTTTTTAAAAGCAAGCCCAATTTTTTTTTTTTTTGTCCTGCTGAGAAGAAAAAAAAACTGCTTCTGCTGCTGATAGCAATTTGGCCTGCACAACACACCAGTCACTGTGTGTGCAGTGCAAGGGGAGGCTATATTGTGGTGTATCAGTAGTGTTGGTTGTTGGGCTGCCTTTTAAGGCTTCCTGACAGGCTGGCATTGCTGTTTACCCACTGCTCCGCAAACTGCTTTTTTTAAAAGCAATCCAATCTCCCTTATCCTCTAGTCACTTTGGTCACAGCTGTGCCATCGAGCCTGTCACATAGCGCTCAGATATTCATTGGGCCTCACACAATCCAAAAGTGTCCAGTGACCAAAAGTGTGTGCAGAGATTCAAAATCTCCCTTATCCTCTAGTCACTTAGGTCACAGCTGTGCCATCGAGCCTGTCACATAGCGCTCAGATATCAGTGGGCCTCACACAATCCAAAAGTGTCCAGTGTCCAAAAGTGTGTGCAGAGATTCAAAATCTCACTTATCCTCTAATCACTTAGGTCACAGCTGTGCCATCGAGCCTGTCACATAGCGCTCAGATATCAGTGGGCCTCACACAATCCAAAAGTGTCCAGTGTCCAAAAGTGTGTGCAGAGATTCAAAATCTCACTTATCCTCTAGTCACTTAGGTCACAGCTGTGCCATCGAGCCTGTCTCATAGTGCTCAGATATTCATTGGGCCTCACACAATCCAAAAGTGTCCAGTGTCCAAAAGTGTGTGCAGAGATTCAAAATCTCCCTTATCCTCTAGTCACTTAGGTCACAGCTGTGCCATCGAGCCTGTCACATAGCGCTCAGATATTCATTGGGCCTCACACAATCCAAAAGTGTCCAGTGTCCAAAAGTGTGTGCAGAAATTCAAAATCTCCCCTGTCCTATAGACACCTTGTACCTTGTTTTACATACTATATAGTTTGTTGGATTTTGTCTACATTTCTACCAAAAATGAGGAAGGCTGGTGGAAGAGGCCGTGGAATTGGGCGGGGGTTGGCAGCTGGTAATGATGGTGTTGGTGGTGGATCTGATGGTAGTGGCAAGAGCAAAATAGGACCGAATGCAGGAGGTGTTGAGCCTGCGTCATCGTCTGGCTACATAAGGCCTCGAACGCTTAGTTTTCTAGGAGTTGGCAAACCGCTTTTAAAGCCAGAGCATCAGGAAAAAGTTTTGTCTTACATTGCTGACTCAGCCTCCAGCTCTATCGCCTCCTCTTCTTCAGTTGTAAAAAGTAAAAGCACTGAGTCGTCATTGGAGGCTCATGTTCATGAACCACACCTTTCCTTGTGTCCTTCACCCCAACCAAGATTGAAGGATGACGCAGGCCATACTACTGATTACTCCATGGAGCTGTTTTCACATACCATGCCTGGATTATCAAGTGAAATGGTGAATTACCCAGGCCAAGATGAATCTGACATGGAGTGCACTGATGCACAGCCGCTGATGGATGATTCTGCTGGTACATTCACTCAGAGCACTACATTGTCCTCGCAGTGTACAGAGCCAGATTCTGACCCTGATGAGACTCAGGTGCCCCTTCCCGCACACTATACCACCATACACGGTGACACAGAGGAAGGTGCACATGACATAGAAGAGGAGGTGATGGATGACCCAGTTGTTGACCCAGATTGGCATCCATTGGGGGAAGAGGGTGCTGCTTCCAATAGCTCAGATGAGGAGCATCCACAGCAGACATCGACATCGCAACAGCTGTTATCTGGCAGGCCCGGAGCACTCCAAAGACAGGTTCCAAACATCAAAAGAGTTGCTGGACAGCTTGTCCAGAGGGTCAAAAGATCACAGCGTGCTAGGCCACAAAATGTCTGCCAAAGTAGGAAGAGTGCAGTGTGGCACTTTTTTGAACAAAATCCTCATGATCAGGCCAAGGTTATCTGTAAGAAGTGCGCAAAGATGCACAAAGCCGATGGAAAAATCTGAAAAATGTGAATACCAGTTGCATGCTTAGACATTTAACCAGCATGCACTTGCAAGCGTGGACACAACACCAAACCTCAAGTGCCACATGTGCAACTGATCACAACGAAGGTAGTCAGCAACGCTACATTGTTTCCCCCACTGTAAGCCCACCGGTTAGCACAGCAGCAAATGTTGAGGTGTCGTTGCAAGGCCACAGCAGTCAGGGAATCCCACTGTTATATCAACGAAAGACTGATTCTAGGCCATCAGAAAGAACACCAACTCCATCACCATCATCAACCCTCTCTCAGTCCGCCCTGTCCACCGCTACTTCCACCATATGCAGCTCTCAAGTCCAGCTCACCCTCCCAGACACTATGAGTAGGTCAAGAAAGTACTCAGTCTCTCATCCGCGTACACTGGGTTTGAACGCCCACATTGCCAAACTAATCTCGTTTGAGATGATGCCCTTTCGGTTGGTGGAAAGCACAGCTTTCCGCGAACTCATGGCCTATGCAGTACCACGCTATGACCTACCCAGTCGCCACTTCTTCTCTCGCAAAGCCATCCCAGCCCTCCACCATCATGTGAAAGACCGCATTGTCCATGCACTTAAGCAGTCAGTGAGCGGAAAGGTGCACCTCACTACTGATGCATGGTCCAGTCGGCATGGCCAGGGCCGTTACGTGTCCATCACTGCGCACTGGGTTAATGTGGTGGATGCAGGGTCCACAGGGGACAGCGGTGGTGGGACAGTGCTGCCTAGCCCACGGTATAGGAAACAGTTGGCTGTTGGCGTTCCACCCTCCTCCTCCTCCAGAAGCGAAAGCTCGTCCACAGAGCGCAGTCGTACGAGCACTCCATCTGCAGCTGCCACTGTTGCACACGATGTGTCCCCCTATCGAGCAGCTAATGGAAAGCGTCAGCAGGCTGTGTTGCAGATGATGTGTTTGGGCGACAGACATACCGCCGAGGTGCTGGCCGAGTACTTGAAGCGACAAACTGAGTCATGGCTGGGCAGTGTACATCTTGAGGCAGGCAAGGTAGTTAGTGATAACGGCCGTAATTTTGTGGCAGCCATAGCCCTTTCAAAACTCAGCCACATACCTTGCTTGGCTCACACCTTGAACCTGGTGGTGCAGTGCTTCCTCAAAAATTATCCGGAGTTAACAGCCCTGCTCCAGAAGGTGCGAAGACTGTGCGCGCACATCCGCCGGTCGCCTGTACACTCCGTTCGTATGCAGAAGCTGCAGTGATTGCTCCACCTTCCCAACCACCGCCTCATTATCGACATTGCAACAAGGTGGAACTCCACCCTGCACATGGTGGAGCGGCTGTGCGAGCAGAGGCAGGCCATAATGCATTTGTGGGAGGATACACGGCCAGGCACTTTGAGAGCAGACATGGAGTTGACAGGTGTGCAGTGGTCGAAGCTGAAAGACCTCTGTAAAGTCCTTCAGTGTTTTGAGGAATGCACACGGCTGGTAAGTGCAGACGACGCCATCCTAAGCATGAGCATCCCACTTATGCGTCTGCTCATGCAAACTTTGACGCACCTTAAGGAGCAGGCGTCTGCAGCCAATGTTGATGAGGAGGAAGAGGAGGAGGGAATCCTTGATGACATTCAGCCATTGTCTGCTCAGGGACCTCTCCTGGACGAGGTGGAGGAAGAAGAGGAGGAGGAGGATGATGATGGGGATGATTACTTAGGGGAGGAGGATGCATCTCGTGGGGCAAGTGAAAATGTTGGCGTGGCAAGGTCTGGTACAGGGTTTGTGCGTGACTGGAGGGATGTGGATTTGCCAGAAAGTGCTCCTCCACCCAGCACTCGCAGTGCATCATTGACACCGGGAACATTGGCCCACATGTCAGATTATGCCTTGCGGATCCTAAAAAGGGACCCCCGCATTGCCAAAATGATGAACGATGACGACTACTGGTTGGCCAGCATCCTGGATCCACGCTATAAAGGCAAATTACAAAACATCATGCCACAGGAGAACCTTGACCTAATATTGGCTAATAAACAAGCAACTCTGGTAAATCGGTTGCTTGAGGCATTCCCCGCACACAGCAGCGGTGATGGTTCTCACACGAGCCGTACGGGCCGGGGGCAGCTTGGCAGAGGTGTTCGTGGTGCACACAGCAGAAGTGGCGTTGGAGACAGGGGTTTCATGACAATGTTGTGGACTGATTTTTCAAATACCGCTCACACAACTGGTAATACTGCATCGATGGAAAGTGACAGGAGACAGCAGTTGTCAACCATGGTTACAAACTACTTTTCCTCCCATATCGATGTTCTCCCACACAGGTCATTCCCCTTTGACTATTGGGCCGCTAAACTGGACACCTGGCCTGAATTGGCCCAATATGCCTTACAGGAGCTCGCTTGCCCAGCTGCAAGTGTGCTATCGGAAAGAGTCTTCAGTGCAGCTGGATCAATCCTGACAGAAAAAAGGACCCGTCTGTCAACCCAAAATGTGGATGATCTAACCTTCATTAAAATGAACCATGCATGGGTTTCCAAGGATTTTGTCCCACCTTCCCCTGATGACACATAGGGTGACAGAAAAATGGCTTGCTTTGGTCCACCTCTTCCTGGGACTTGACCTATTTCGCCTTTTGCATCAGCTGAATGTCCAACATCAACATATGCCACTTTCTAAAACTCCCTAACTGTGCTGCCTCCCCCCCCATGGCCGGGGTCACCACCTAGCGCACGACACCGTGCGAGTGCCGTTGCCCTGGACAGGTGGGTAGGCCGACTCTTGGGCGCGGGCACTGGCACAGGGTCCCTCATAGTGCAATCAAGTGTCTCTGATGGTGGTGGTGCACACCCGCCGTCAGACACACCGCTGTACTATGAGGGGCCCAGTGCCAGTACCGACGCCCACGAGTGGGCCCCCCTTGCTTGGGCAGGGCCCCAGCATTTGCAATCTTTACCTCTCCCTGCTCCTCCGCTGTGTAATCTGGGCCGTCAAATCCATACTGTGCCTGACACCGTCTGAGCCTGCCTCCTGAGACATATATTTTGAATGTGTACGCTATCCATACATGTTATCCGGGGATACGGTACCCTTTCTAACCTTTGTGCAATCACGTGCAATCCATACTGGGCCTAACACCGTCTGAGCCTGCCTCCTGAGACATATATTTTGAATGTGTACGCTATCCATACATGTTATCCGGGGATACGGTACCCTTTCTAACCTTTGTGCAATCACGTGCAATCCATACTGGGCCTAACACGTCTGAGCCTGCCTCCTGAGACATATATTTTGAATGTGTACGCTATCCATACATGTTATCTGGGGATACGGTACCCTTTCTAACCTTTGTGCAATCACGTGCAATCCATACTGGGCCTAACACCGTCTGAGCCTGCCTCCTGAGACATATATTTTGAATGTGTACGCTATCCATACATGTTATCCGGGGATACGGTACCCTTTCTAACCTTTGTGCAATCACGTGCAATCCATACTGGGCCTAACACCGTCTGAGCCTGCCTCCTGAGACATATATTTTGAATGTGTACGCTATCCATACATGTTATCCGGGGATACGGTACCCTTTCTAACCTTTGTGCAATCACGTGCAATCCATACAGGGCCTAACACCATCTGAGCCTGCCTCCTGAGACATATATTTTGAATGTGTACGCTATCCATACATGTTATCCGGGGATACGGTACCCTTTCTAACCTTTGTGCAATCACGTGCAATCCATACTGGGCCTAACACCGTCTGAGCCTGCCTCCTGAGACATATATTTTGAATGTGTACGCTATCCATACATGTTATCCGGGGATACGGTACCCTTTCTAACCTTTGTGCAATCACGTGCAATCCATACTGGGCCTAACACCGTCTGAGCCTGCCTCCTGAGACATATATTTTGAATGTGTACGCTATCCATACATGTTATCTGGGGATACGGTACCCTTTCTAACCTTTGTGCAATCATGTGCAATCCATACTGGGCCTAACACCGTCTGAGCCTGCCTCCTGAGACATATATTTTGAATGTGTACGCTATCCATACATGTTATCCGGGGATACGGTACCCTTTCTAACCTTTGTGCAATCACGTGCAATCCATACTGGGCCTAACACCGTCTGAGCCTGCCTCCTGAGACATATATTTTGAATGTGTACGCTATCCATACATGTTATCCGGGGATACGGTACCCTTTCTAACCTTTGTGCAATCACGTGCAATCCATACTGGGCCTAACACCATCTGAGCCTGCCTCCTGAGACATATATTTTGAATGTGTACGCTATCCATACATGTTATCCGGGGATACGGTACCCTTTCTAACCTTTGTGCAATCACGTGCAATCCATACTGGGCCTAACACGTCTGAGCCTGCCTCCTGAGACATATATTTTGAATGTGTACGCTATCCATACATGTTATCTGGGGATACGGTAACCTTTCTAACCTTTGTGCAATCACGTGCAATCCATACTGGGCCTAACACCGTCTGAGCCTGCCTCCTGAGACATATATTTTGAATGTGTACGCTATCCATACATGTTATCCGGGGATACGGTACCCTTTCTAACCTTTGTGCAATCACGTGCAATCCATACTGGGCCTAACACCGTCTGAGCCTGCCTCCTGAGACATATATTTTGAATGTGTACGCTATCCATACATGTTATCCGGGGATACGGTACCCTTTCTAACCTTTGTGCAATCACGTGCAATCCATACTGGGCCTAACACCATCTGAGCCTGCCTCCTGAGACATATATTTTGAATGTGTACGCTATCCATACATGTTATCCGGGGATACGGTACCCTTTCTAACCTTTGTGCAATCACGTGCAATCCATACTGGGCCTAACACCGTCTGAGCCTGCCTCCTGAGACATATATTTTGAATGTGTACGCTATCCATACATGTTATCCGGGGATACGGTACCCTTTCTAACCTTTGTGCAATCACGTGCAATCCATACTGGGCCTAACACCGTCTGAGCCTGCCTCCTGAGACATATATTTTGAATGTGTACGCTATCCATACATGTTATCCGGGGATACGGTACCCTTTCTAACCTTTGTGCAATCACGTGCAATCCATACTGGGCCTAACACCGTCTGAGCCTGCTCCTGAGACATATATTTTGAATGTGTACGCTATCCATACATGTTATCCGGGGATACGGTACCCTTTCTAACCTTTGTGCAATCACGTGCAATCCATACTGGGCCTAACACCGTCTGAGCCTGCCTCCTGAGACATATATTTTGAATGTGTACGCTATCCATACATGTTATCCGGGGATACGGTACCCTTTCTAACCTTTGTGCAATCACGTGTAATCCATACTGGGCCTAACACCGTCTGAGCCTGCCTCCTGAGACATATATTTTGAATGTGTACGCTATCCATACATGTTATCCGGGGATACGGTACCCTTTCTAACCTTTGTGCAATCACGTGCAATCCATACTGGGCCTAACACCATCTGAGCCTGCCTCCTGAGACATATATTTTGAATGTGTACGCTATCCATACATGTTATCCGGGGATACGGTACCCTTTCTAACCTTTGTGCAATCACGTGCAATCCATACTGGGCCTAACACCGTCTGAGCCTGCCTCCTGAGACATATATTTTGAATGTGTACGCTATCCATACATGTTATCCGGGGATACGGTACCCTTTCTAACCTTTGTGCAATCACGTGCAATCCATACTGGGCCTAACACCGTCTGAACCTGCCTCCTGAGACATATATTTTGAATGTGTACGCTATCCATACATGTTATCTGGGGATACGGTACCCTTTCTAACCTTTGTGCAATCACGTGTAATCCATACTGGGCGTGAGAACGGCTGGCGAGCTGTTAAGCAAGCTACAGAACCTGTGGTTTGCACATGTAAGTTTTTCATTTTTTCAGGAATGACGGTTAGGCCTAATTCCGGAACTGCAGTTGACCTGCACTTACTGGGAAATCATTGTTCGCGGGTAATAATTGTAATCAGTGATCCCCATCACTAACGTTGTTCAGCGGGTTATCTGCACCTGTAAGCGACAAACGCTGGCCTTTTCAGTGTAGCGCACATGCAGCCACGGACATGTAAGGGCATGACACACCAGTTATTGGCCAATCTCATGTTCCAGAGCCTCACGTGTCCCTCTAGTAAGCCGGACTCGGACCGCGGGGCATGACGGAGTCTCGTTCGTTAACGGAATTAAGCTTGCAATGTGTGCATCTGTTCTGTAGCTGGCATGGTTGAGGTTTCCCAGGTGGAGTCGAATTTAACCGTAGGCTCCACTCCTGGTGGTGCCCTTCTGGACATTCCTTTAAGGTTCAGCTTTGCAACCATACTGCCCACGTAAAACAAACAATTTGCCTTCATGAACGCTGTTTGGAGGGTCATGACTCGTGGGAATAACGCCGCCCAATCAGTTAACCTGCTAGAGAGATCCTTCGTTGCTCCCAAGCATGACATCACACTCCCTAGGAGGAAGGTAATGCCACTGTGGCGACCGTACTCCTGGGGGCGACACAAGTGCACTGATGCCCAGCCACTGCTCGATGAATCTGCTGGTACATTGACCCAGACCACTACATTCCCCTCGCACGCTATACGGCCTGAATCTGACCCTGATGAAACTCAGGTTACCCTTCCCATATACAGTTCCATCTTACACGGTGACAAAGAGGAAGCTGCAGATGAAAGTGCAGGTTCGGCCCACCCGCCATCAGACACACCACCGTACTATCAGGGGCCCTGTGCCAGTACCGTCGCCAACGAGTGGGCCCCCCCTGCTTGCTCAGGATCACAGCACTTGCAAGGTTGAAATACTGTGCAGTGAGATGGAAGATGGGGACGACGAGGAGTCCAGACTAGTACAGGGATTCCCTAGCGAGGAGACTTATTTGATTGTTTTCAATGTTGGGACAGCAATTTTTGGGGAGCACGTTACTCTGGAGAATGATAGATGGGGCCCACCATACACTGGAACATTCCAAAGGTGGACATCAGACACTGGAGCAGCATTTACAGGGCCCATTATACACTAGAGCATTAGAAATGGGGCCCATTATGTTTGGAGCATTATTTGGGCCCATAAGACAGTGGAGCTTCATCCATGGGGACCAACATATACTGTAGCATTATGTGGAGCTCATCATATACTGTTTCAAACATTATATGGGACCAATGATTCTGTATGGAGAAATAGATGGGCCTCGTCATGAGATGTAAAAAGTGAAGTATTTTTCATTGTACTATACCGCTATTTCTCTGCCGTATCGGAGCATGATGAGTTTTGGTATGTGTTAAAGGGGCGCTCTTTCGCCCAGGGCACATGAAAACCTGGAGCCAGCCCCCCCCACAACTTTAGCCAAATAACCCCCATTTTTCAGTGCGTAACTTGTATTATGAAGTTAATTAAGGTTGACAAGCTTAAGTAAGAAGAATTGATGCTTTTGGCATTCAAATGGGCACTGTAGGTGTGTTTCCTGTCCTCCTCTCACTGCCGACTTTTATTCCCCATTGACTTACATTGGGTTTCGTGTTTCGGGACGACCCCGACTTTTCCCTATAATCGGACGATCTTGCTTGACCCGACTTTTGGAAAAGTCGGGTTTCACGAAACGAAACGCGACCCTAAAAAAACAAAAGTCGCTCAACTCTAGTCTAGAGTATAAATGTGGAAGAGAACAAAAGAACATCCTGGGGATAATAAACCATGCAAACCATACATACAGTATCTATAGGTCTGGTATGTTGTCCTAGACATAAATCAAGCAGATACTATATAATCAGGAGTTATAGTCACAGACACAAGAATCTTCCTTGATTATTCAGTAGTTGTGAGGAATTCGTATAATCTTCCCAGGCCTGCCAACCCTCAATGCCAAACCTAGACAAGAAATAATCACCACCGCATTAGATGCCTCTATTGATCAGCTGAACAACGAGGCTTGGAGAAGAAACATTCTAAGACTGTCAAGGGCTGGAGAAATAAGAGTGAAACCATTGCTCCAGGTAAGGTTTTTTTTTTAAACAGTCCATTTGCATGCTATATTATACAGTTGATATACACTACAACAACCTACAAAGACATGAAGGCACTGAAAACAACCATAGATATATGTAAAAGATTCTTTACTCAAAATATTATTAAATGCTCTTACATTTCATAATAGGGCTATCAGAGAGAAATATATTAATATGGGAACACCAGCATTCTAACATACAAGATCCAATACAGTTTGTAAAATATAGAATAGATCTCTGTAATATATTGTTACAACGACACAGGGCCAATCTAAAATAATAACATTAAAGTCTATTATTTCCAAAGTGGTCATATAAAGAGCAAATATCAATGTGCTTATAATAAAGAAAATACTGGGTCCTCCACTTTACCCTGACACGTCTCACAAATGGCTTTTTCAAGGGGAAGTCTAGTATGAACGTAAGTATTGGGACAAACATCTTAATCATTGAATCCAGGTTTTCATTAAGCCCCATTGCCACAGGTACATATAATCTGTCCTCTCCCCATGTGCAGTCTGTGTGTACAAACATTTGTGAAAGAATGGCTTGTTCTGCAGAGCTCACTAAAACCCACGTAGTTCTGCAACTGGTGAAGCAATCTCATCAAAAATTTGTATCCTCTTAATATGTTGCAATCATAATTTTATATAGCATTTTTCATTACATCTACAGTCATATGTTAAAGTTTGGGCACCCCTATTAATGTTAACCTTTTTTCTTTATAACAATTTTGGTTTTTGCAACAGCTATTTCAGTTTCATATATCTAATAACTGATGGACTCAGTTATATTTCTGGATTCAAATGAGGTTTATTGTACTAACAGAAAATGTGCAATCTGCATTTAAACAAAATTTGACCGGTGCAAAAGTATGGGCACCCTTACCATTTTCTTGATTTGAACACGCCTAACTACTTTTTACTGACTTCCTGAAGCACTAAATTGGTTTTGTAACCTCATTGAGCTTTGAACTTCATAGCCAGGTGTATCAAATCATGAGAAAAGGTATTTAAGGTGGCCACTTGCAAGTAGTTCTCCTATTTGATTCTCCTATGAAGAGTGGCATCATGGGCTCCTCAAAACAACTCTCAAATGATCTGATTATTCAACATAGCTTTTCAGGGGAAGGATACAAAAAGTTGTCTCAGAGATTTAACCTGTCAGTTTCCACTGTGAGGAACATAGTAAGGAAATGGAAGAACACAGGTACAGTTCTTATTAAGCCCAGAAGTGGCAGGCCAAGAAAAATATCAGAAAGGCAGAGAAGAAGAATGGTGAGAACAGTGAAGGACAATCCACAGACCACCTCCAAAGACCTGCAGCATCATCTTGCTGCAGATGGTGTCACTGTGCATCGGTCAACAATACTGTGCACTTTGCACAAGGAGAAGCTGTATGGGAGAGTGATGCGAAAGAAGCCGTTTCTGCAAGCACGCCACAAACAGAGTCACCTGAGGTATGCAAAAGCACATTTGGACAAGCCAGTTACATTTTGGAAGAAGGTCCTGTGGACTGATGAAACAAAGATTGAGTTGTTTGGTCATACAAAAAGGCGTTATGCATGGAGGCTAAAAAGCACAGCATTCCAAGAAAAACACTTGCTACCCACAGTAAAATTTGGTGGAGGTTCCATCATGCTTTGGGGCTGTGTGGCCAATGCCGGTACCGGGAATCTTGTTAAAGTTGAGGGTCGCATGGATTCAACTCAGTATCAGCAGATTCTAGACAATAATGTGCAAGAATCAGTGACAAAGTTGACGTTACGCAGGGGATGGATATTTCAGCAAGACAATGATCCAAAACACGGCTCCAAATCTACTCTGGTATTCATGCAGAGGAACAATTACAATGTTCTGGAATGGCCATCCCAGTCCCCAGACCTGAATATCATTGAACATCTGTGGGATGATTTGAAGCGGGCTGTCCATGCTCGGCGACCATCAAACTTAACTGAACTGGAATTGTTTTGTAAACACGAATTACAAATACCTTCATCCAGGATCCAGGAACTCATTAATAGCTACAGGAAGCGACTAGAGACTGTTATTTTTGCAAAAGGAGGATCTACGAAATATTAATGTCACTTTTATGTTGAGGTGCCCATACTTTTGCACCTGTCAAATTTTGTTAAAATGCAGATTGCACATTTTCTGTTAGTACAATAAACCTCATTTGAATCTAGAAATATAACTGAGTCCATCAGTTATTAGATATATGAAACTGAAAAAGCTGTTGCAAAAGCCAAAATTGTTATAAAGAAAAAAGGTTAACATTAATAGGGGTGCCCAAACTTTAACATATGACTGTATGATATCACATGATTAAAAACTGGCTAGCTGAATCCTTCTAAGCTCTATATAGGAAGAGGAGGTCAATTTTCCCTGTATGAGTCATAAATCACTGTCATAAGTCATTGGCAGGGAAAGGAGGGAGCAGCTAAGTCAGGAATAGAAGAGGGGATTGATAAATGCTGGGAAAATAGACTTACTGTTTCTACATAGAGCAGAGGAAAGAGAAGAATTGGGTAGAAAGGGAAAACAAGCAGTTGTAAGTACACAGTGCTATATAATGTGATGACTTCAATATATTAAGAGGATAAAAACCCTGATTGGAGGAGGAGTGCTTCTGTAATATTACGCCATCGGCTGGGAGTATTACTATTGAAAAGTGGAAACGTTTTGGAACTACAGCAACTTGGCCACAAACTGGAGACCACATAAAGTTACAAAGCTGGAGACCGAGTACTGAGGAGCATAGTACATAAAAGTCATCAGCGCTCTGCTGACTCCATAATTGCAGAGTCCAAACCTTCTCTGGCATCAACATCAGCACAAAAATAAAAATGAGTTAAAATAAATAAAAGCAATTCTACCATTCTATATAAATGACCAAGCACTTATAGGACAGATATCCAGTGGCTGCCATGTCCAAGTTAGAATCATTATACTGAATAAAAAAACTACATGGACGACTAAGATATATCCGAATTGATCTCATCTTTATTTTTGAATAATTATAATAAAACACAATATAAAATAGAGAGAACTACACAAAGGAGCCCACCATAGGTTTGCATGTGATTAATAGAACAAATACAGAAAATTATTAACATATTATGTGCGCATATAAGCACTAGGGTAAGTGACTCGTAGGGTAAAGCTTACAAATAACCAGCCGAATGCTCTATAACGTAAGAGGCAAAGCCCCTCTTATCAGATACTAAGCAGTATACACATGTAACCCCAGCACTGAAGATACTCAGAGTATTAGCGCTAATAGGAAAATATACAGAACTATATTAGAGTGGTAGGATATCCATACAGACACTATGGAAGCGGAACAGCCCGATGTTTTGCCTTGCTTGATCATTCGCTCATGCCTAAAAATGCTCCAAAAGTAACATGTGATATTGATTATTTTTATATAGGTTAAACAGGTTTTTCATCTCATACATTGCCTATTGCTAGGATATCAAGAGACAGCAATAGCACGTGTACATCCACCTATGGTTTGCCGGCTCTGACGACATGACCCACATCAGAGATTTGCAACTTCATTTCACACTTCTTTGTTTTTTTTTGTAGGTCAGAGACAGATCAGAAACTGAAGATGTATTTGAAGTATTTTCACAATTCGCAGTAAGAGAAACCATTTGCAACAAGAATACAGCTATCGATCCATCAGAATGTCAGTTTCAAGCAGGGCCGTACATGGTAAGTACTAAGCGAGATTTCACACAAACATTAGCGGGACTGCATTAGAGGAATATGGATGTTTCACATGCAGTACATGTCTTGTAGCTGGGCATGGAGAAAATCTTTTAGACAACTACCCGAAACAATAACTTGATTCCGCTAACACATTTTCTACATAAGTCAGAGTCTGTAATTTTTCTGGCAGATGGCATTTAATATTGGACCATGCATTTACAAATATTACAAAGGGATACGGAAGTCTTATATTTTAAAGCCTGTGATAAATGAGGATGAATGAACTCATGGAGATCAACATCCAACACTGCGGAGACACCATCACATGTTTCTCAACGCAGAGAATCATGTGATGGTGTCTCCGCAGTGTTGGATGTTGATCTCCATGAGTTCATTCATCCTCATTTTTCACAGTCTTCTACTAGGCATTGCTCCTACTGGCCAGTTTCCTACTCCCCACTGATGTGGGGCAATACCCCGAAACAGCTGTCTGTGGATGGATACCATGTTTTGGCATAGGTGGTTTCTTCATTGGAGACTGCCCTTCCCGTGGTTGTTCCTTCCCGGGGAAAGACCTGGCTAGTCATTGCTTGCGTTGAGAAACATGTGATGGTGTCTCCACGGCTTGTGTTTTGCCTATATTTTAAAGCGGCTGGCTGGCCATGTTATCTTCATTATAATAAATATGTTGGAGACATGATTTGTGTCCCTTACTAATATAAACATACATTTTACATATCCTGTATTTGCTCTTGTCATCATAACTATGTGCAATACCTCCAATTCTGCAAATCTTGCAAAGACATATTTTAAAGAGGCACTCTTCCTCCTTCCATCAAAGTTGTTACCCTCTTAAAATATCGCAATCACCATATTATATAGCACTCTTTACTTACAATTGCTCACTTTGCCTTTTCTACCCAGATAATTTTTCTCTTTTCCATTAGGTCTATGACATCATGTGATTAAAAATGGACTAGCTGAGTCTCTATGTAGAAACAAAAGGTCAATTTTCCCTGTATGAGTCCTAAGTCACTGCAAAAGTCCCTGGCAGGGGGAAGGAGGAGGAAGCAGCTGGGTCAGGAGGTGAAGAGGAAATGATAACTGCGGGGAAAAGAAACTTCATGCTTTTATATAGAGCAGAGAAAATAGAATAATTTACTGGGTAGAAAGGCAAAATGAGCAATTGTAAGTACACAGTGCTATGTAATATGATGATTATTAGGATCTAGGAATGTTTAGCTTGCAAAAAAGAAGATATTAATTAGAAAAAACTTTTTGACAGTGAGGGCGATCAATGAGTGGAACAGGCTGCCACAAGTAGTGCTGAGTTCTCCTTCAATGGAAGTCTTCAGAGGCTGGACAGATATCTGCCTGAGATAGTTTAAGTGAATTCTGCATTGAGCAGGAGGTTGGACACGATTCACCTTTGAGGTCCCTTCGAACTTTAACATTCTATGAATTAGTACAGTTTATTAAGAGAATAAAAACTTTGAAGTGACTAATTCTTTAAGTTATGTTGGAGACTTTGAAATTGAGGCTTAGTGGCTCTTTAAATCATTGCAAGTGCTTTAAAATTATGAATTTATTTAAGGTCTTTTTGTCTAAAATTACATTTTGTTCAGATGTTCAAAACCATGTGTGATGAATGTGAATCAACAGGCAATCTGGGAACCATATTGTATGCCATCTATTAACCCCTTCACAACATTTGATGCAAGTTTACGTCACGGTCACAAAGGGGTTCCCGCAAAATGACATAAACTTACGTCATAGCGATCATGAGGGCACAGACGCAGTGCCTGCAAGATCGCTGCAGGGAACTCAGCTTAAAGCGGTTGTCCACTACTTGGACAACCCCTTCTCATTCCCCACACTTGGCCCTGACAAAATAAAAAAAGCCTATACTCAACTCCGGTGCCGATGCTGTTCCCATGGTGTTGGCACTTGCAGTCCCGGGGCTCTCTTGCAGTTGTATGACACGTGACCCTGGTGTCCAATCACGTGACGCTGGCACAGGAGTATAAGCTTATTTTATCGGCTTAGCGTGGGGAATGAGAAGGGGTTGTCCTAGCAGTGGAAAATCTCTTTAAGTGAAAGCCGAGCCAAAATTACACTCCAGAATTAAATTGCCACTCCCTTCTGAGCCTTGCCATGCACCCAAATCGTTGGGGGATGCTATGTATATGGGGTATCGGTGTATGGAGAACATACACAGCAAATTGTATGGTACACTTTTTTTTTGTTACCCTTGTGAAAATGAAAAATTTGGGGCTGAAGCAACATTTTTGTGGGAAATTTTTTTTTTTTTATTTTCACGGCTTAACATTATACAATTCTGTGAGGTACCAGTGGGTTCAAGGAGCTCACAACACCTTTAAATAAGTTCCTTGAAGGGTGTAGTTTCCAAAATAGGTTCACTTTTGGGGGAGTTTCCACTGTTTAGACAAGCCAGCTGCTCTGCAAACACAACATGGTGTCCACTATCTATTCCAGACAATTTTCACTCCAAAAGTCAAACGGTGCTCCTTCCCTTCCGAGTCCTGCTGTGTGCCCAAACAGTAGTTTTCCACCACATATAGGGTATCGATGTACTGAGGAGAAATTGCACAACAAATTGTATGGTCCATTTTCTTTTGTTACCCTTATGAATATGAAAACTTTGGGGCAAAATCAAAATTTTTGTGGTAAAAATGTATATTTTCATTGTCACAGCTCAATGTAATAAAATTTTGTGAAGCACCTGTGCATTCAAGATGCTCACAACACCCCTAAGTAAATTCCATGAGGAGTGTAGTTTCCAAACTGGGGTTACTCATAGGAGGTTTCCTTTGTATAGGCACACCAGGGGCTCTGCAAACGCAACATGGCCAATTTTGCGTTCCGAAAGTTAAATGGCACTCCTTTCCTTCTGAGCACTTCCATGCACCTAAACAGTAGTTTTCCACCACATATGGGGTATCGGCGTACTCAAGATAAATTGGACAACAAGTTGTATGGTCCATTTTCTCCTGTTACCCTTGTGAAAATGCAAAATTTCGGGCTAAAGCAACATTTTTGTGGGAAAAAGTAAAATTTACATTTTTTTCCTCCACATTGCTTTAATTCATGTGAAGCATCTGAAGGGTTAATAAACTTCTTAGATATGCTTTTGAGCACTGAGGGGTGCAGCTTTTAAAATGGTGTGTTCTTGGGCACTTTCTTTCATACAAGCCCCTCAAAGTCACTTCAAATGTGATGTGGTCCCTAAAAAAAATACTGTAGTTTTGTAAATTTTGTTGGAAAATGAGAAATTGCTAATAAACTTTTAACCCTTCTAACTTCTTAACAAAAAAATATCATGGTTCAAAAATTATGCTGATGTAAAGTAGATATGTGGGAAACGTTATTTACTTACTATTTTGGGTTATATAACTATATGATTTAAGAGCATACAAATTAAAAGTTTGAAAATTGCAAAATTTACTAAATTTTTGCCAAACTTCTCATATGTTCAGAAATAAATGCAAAAAATATCAACGTAAATTCGTCACTAACTTAAAGTACAATGTGTCATGAAAAAACATTCTTAGACTCACTGGGATATGTTGAAGCGTTCCAGAGTTAATACCTCATAAAGTGACACTGGTCAGAGTTGTAAAATTTCATTTGATCAGGAAGGTGAAAACAGGCTTGGAGGGTGAAGGCGTCAATAATTGGAACAAAAGTATTTTTAAGTTACAATTGTGACCTTAAAGACTAATTCACATGTGACAGATTTGATGCTGCAATTTCCGTGACTGTCCCATTAATCTGAATGGCAGAAATACATGTGCTTGGCATAAAATAATCCCATTCAGATAAATTAAATTTATTTTTTGGTTGCTGAAATTTCTACAAAGCTGAGTGTGAAGATACCTTTTAAATACCTAAGGGCTTAATGGTCTTTCCAAGATGTCCTCTTATGGTCTTTATAATTTATATCGCAGGAAATACCATGTGAAAGTAAAGTATTGATATCACAAGGAAAAGTCATAGTCTTAAAAGCCCACTGCAACCTGAGTAAATCCAGCTCATCTGAGTCAGACAGCAGTGAAGAGGTAAGAAACCAGTAGAACTTGTACAATGAGGGTCCAATCGACATTTTCTTTCTTAAGCCTATGAAATGGCAGAGACAATATCTGCATTAACGCTGTGGTACTGATACAATTTGAGATAAGCTCTGCAGTGATGTAGACAAGTTAGGAGAGACTTTAATTATTAGGGTTATTAGGGTTATTATTAGTGATGAGAGAGTATACTCGTTGCTTGGGTTTTCCTGAGCATGTTCACATGTCCTCCGAGTATTTTTGGCGTGCTCGGAGATTTAGTTTGTGTCGACGCAGCTGCATGATTTGCAGCTGCTGGACAGCCTGAATACATGTGGGGGTTGCCTGTTTGTTAGGGAATCCCCACATGTATTCAGGCTGTCTAGCAGCCGCAAATCATGCAGCTATGTTGACACAAACTAAATCTCCGAGCACACCAAAATACTCACAGGACACCCGAGCATGCTCGGGAAAACATGAGCAACGAGTATACTCGCTCTTCACTAGCTATTATCACTATATTATTAGGGTTATTATCACTATATTATAAGGGATACATTTCGTCTGTTGGGAAATAATAGCTGTCACATTGTGGTGATGGACAAAGCACAGTATATTGAGACTGTAATAGGGTAAAGGAGTCCATGGCTCCTGTCCTTTTTGAGTTAATAAAGCTTCTTTCACAGGGGAAGACCAAGGGCATAAACAAAGGGTATAAGTCCTTTGGCCCATGTGAAAATACATATTGTCTCGTCTATTTTGAGGTCTCCTGGTCAAAGCATGGTGAGATACTAGAGTTAGAACCATCCTGAATGGGTACATCAGGTTTTGGTGGGATAGGTTTTACCCTTTTTTTTTAATCAAAAAAGTATTAACTAAGTACCCTATGTTATTTACATTCTGGATGACATGGTTTTCTGTATGGCAAGAATTTGTGTCCTTAAACCCTTCCTGGATTAGAACGTGAATTACCATCTTGGGTAGGGCGGTCTCTTCACACGTAGTTGATGGCGGCTATATTACATAGCCAGCATATGTCTCTAACAGCCACGGCTGGAGCCGTCTTCCGTCCATGGATGGTAACCATTTAAATGCTGTTGTAAGACTAACAGCAGCATTTAAATGGATATGTGCTGGTGCTCGCTCACAACTCTCTATGGCTCTCCATGACAAGATCGTAGAGGATCGATGGGTTACTATCACAAGTGGAGATCTACTGAAGATCCCCAGAGCTGTCATCTCAGCCAAAGGCTGAACTTCAGGGAAGACCAAGATTTTCACTATACACTAAAATAATATGTATTCCGATATACTGTATAGTGCAAGCAATCAAAGGATATGGGTAGGGGGAATCAAAAATAAAAGTGAAAAATAAAAGTTTTTAAAAAGATAAAAAAAATGTAAAAATTCAAATCGCCCCCTTTTTCCCGTGATAAAAATAACACCAGAATTGCTCTTTTTTGTCACCTCAACTTCCTAAAAAATGTAACAATAAACAATTGATAACAATAAAAATGTAATCTCACTACAAGAAAAACAAGCCCTCAGTTAGCCCCATTAATAAAACGAATAAAAATGCCACCGGAAAATGGCGACACAAAGCAAAACATTTGTTACAATATTCAGAATTTTTCACATCACGTAAATAGAAATAGAATTGATGCAACTTTGATATCGCCATAATTGGGCTGACCTACGTAATCATGTCATTTTAACCGCACAAATGAAAGTTTTAAAAACGAAACACCCTAAAAATGGCGGAATTGAATTTTTTTCAAATTTGGATTTTTTTTCCCCATTTTTCAGCACATTATATGGTAAAATGAATAAGGCCATTCAAAAAAAACAATTCGGCCTGCAAAAAAATGAGCCTTCGTATGTCTATGTCAAAGGAAAAATAAAAAAGTAATGGCTTTTTAGAAGAAGGCAAGGCAAAAATGAAATGTAATAGATAAGATAAGATAATCCTTTAATCGTCCCACCATGGGGAAATTCAGAGCATTACAGCAGCAAGGCAGGAACAAGTACAGATACAGATGCATAAAGGCATTACATTGACGGTAGGTACATATACGAAAAAAAATAAATAAATAAATAAAGCAAGCATGTGAGGATGTATAAATCATTACTGTAAAGATTGTGTTATTTGCCAGCCTGGCATGTTTACTGATCCACAGGGGGCACCTTGCTATGCCTCACCCATACAGTGGTAAGCATGCCAAAGGTTGATGTGGCACCGAGTATTCTGACAGGTGGGTTCTCTGCTGAAGTGAGTGTGAGGTGTATCAGGATTCAGCAATATATCTGACTAAGGAGCCAGTGCACTTCATTCACTATGACCCTAACCATTAGGATATAGTGTCCGCCAATGGGGACCTGATGGTAAGCTATGAATAGCAGATTCGGACTGCTGTCCTGCATAGGTTGCTGTATTACAGAGTCAGTGGCACTGAGTGACGGACAGAGAGGTAGGGGCACCGTAAGAGAAGAATGTTAGATATTCTGTTGTCTGATAATCTAATGCTTTCTCTGTTACAACACAAGATGTTCTGGAGGGCTCGTAACTCTGCTAGAGGAAATCTAAGGACCAAACCGGGTAAGTTGTAAAGTGGCAAGAAACCTTATTGCATTAGCTGTCCCTTATTGACATGCCATTTTACGCAATGCATTTGTCGTAATCAAAAAATACGGAGAAAAAACGAGTTTACCATATACAATGAAAAATAACTATTTATTAATACAAAAGTTCATCAATTACATAAATAGTAAAATGTACAATAAAATATATCATATCAGTTAGTGTGTATGGATACACATGATCCACAAGATTGATGGCCACAGTCATGTGGATCATGTGTATCCATACATACTAATTGATATATGTTATTGTACATTTTGCTATTTATGTAATTGATGAACTTTTGTATTAATAAATAGTTATTTTTCATTGTATATGGTAAACTCGTTTTTTCTCCGTATTTTTTGATATGTATCTCTGAGTTTATATACATGAAATTTTCTTGACTTTGTGCTGGTACTTTTTATGTTATATGAATTTGCCGTAATATAAAATGTTTGCTTCAATGACGCAACCATCATTTCCAGATCATAGAATACTGATGGGCTATCCTTATTAGGAGACATGTCTCAATATTTATTCGTTGAGGGTTTGACCCCTGGAAGCCCATCCGATCAATGAAATACCAGTGTCTATGTCACAAAGCCATGCACCTGACTGTAGCTGTACCTGGTACTGCAGCTTAATCCTATTTAATATAGCATACTGTACCAGGCGCCGCTTCTTCTATATATATGCTTCAACTGCATAAACATTGAAGGGTACAAAGCGCTTGCTGTACTGCCAAGGCCTATTTATTCACATATATATAGCAGTGCCGGGAGTGCTGTTAACAATGGATTGCCTTTCATAGGTATATGAGATCAATTATGTACACCCCTCCTCACATGTAAAGCTCCATGGAATAAATGGCGCTATGATAATAAATAATAATAGAAGAAAAATATATATATTTGGGGGCGCTAGTACTAATAAAGGAATGCCCGCCGCATGACAGAGCAACACACCACAACGTTGTAAATGAAAACTATAAACATAGATATGTGTCTGCGCTGAGATATCCTTAATATATCACCCTAAATTAACCCTAGATTAGAAACATGAACTAAATGGTAGAACTGTAAGGTTCTGTAGTGACAAATGAATATGATGTAATATAAAAAAAATATATAAATATAAAAAATATATACAGTATATATGCAGAGGCGTTTATATAAATAAAAATAAAGGTAAAGTTTAGAAGCAATTAGATTATAAAAAAGAGCCTGATGGAGATTTACCTCAAATATGTCCAGTGCAATACTAGGATTTGCATTGAAGAGAGAGGGTGATACCTCTGATTTAGTGTGTTGCACTTGTGGGTCGCCCTCCCAGGGCTGTGGGGTACTCGGTACCAGGCCGATGTCAAGGCGGGAATATGTCACAGCAGCGGTGACCCGGTCCGTGGCCCTGGGCGCCCAATATCAATGGCGGTGATGTTAATGGTGTTAAAGTTTATATGAATAGTTCGTGACGCCACCCGTGGTGTTTGGCAAATGTGGTGTTAGGCCAACGCTGCATACAGATCCGCTGGGACTGATGGTGTGGTGCAGCAGAGATGGTATAGCTCCCCACAGGTGGAGCTGTACTCCCAGGGCAGTGTAGGTGCAATGAATGAGGAGAGGCGTAGAATGGTATGGATGCTGGTACCCAGATGTAGTGGTGCGGGAATAACTGGAGGACACCAGAGCATGCGGTTCCAAAGCTTTACTCACTGTTTGCAGTTCACACAACTGCCTGCCTCTGTACTGTGTTCTCCAGGTCAGGGCTCCAGCCAACCTCCAGGCAGGATAGGATTCTCCCTTCCACACTCCGCCAACATGTACCTTCACTGAATGACTCCTCCAATGCGCCTTTAGGTGCGAAGCACTCCAGTACTTAGTTACCCTCGAATGCTTCTCTCTTGGTGTTCCTAGTCTTTACTTGTATGACAGACAGCTGTAGCCTGCTTCGGGGACTCCACTCTGCCTCCCGGCTCTCTATTCAGTTGCTGTTGTGTCCCAAGTCTATGATGGGAGCAAGGCGTTAGTGGCTCACTACTCCTCCGATGGCTGTTGCCGGACAAAAATATCCAATCAACCTCGGGGACCGGGCCCCGGCCGTTGCCCTCTCTGGACTGGAAGGGTTCTCTATCTTTCTTCAACCAGCTTCCCACTGTCCTTCTATTCTCCTTCGTTCTGATCTATTCTATCTCTCTTATGGAAGTTTAGGTTATCAATCTTATCAGTCTCTTTCTCTGGTCTTTCTCGTGCCAGCAGCCCAGATCACTGGGACCTGCTGCAGCACGTCCCTCAGACATCCATCTTCTCTCTCCTCTAACCAACTAACTAACTCTCACTCTTCCCACTTTTTTGTATCATCTCACTCCACCTGCCTCCCAGCACATCTCGTGTTACAAAGCAGGGTTCCACGAGGGGTGCTCTCCTAACCCCCAGCCTGAAGCTGTTAGGTGGCCCCACTGAACTCTCCTGTGTGTGGAATGCAGGTGTGGAGCGTGGTCAGGAGTTCCCACCTTACCTGGATGGTGGGGCACTACACCTTAGAAGGTGCAGTACCTCTGTGGCGACTGAAGCCTCAGGGGCGCCACACTTGCTTGAGGACAGGGTTAAAAATCCGACACACAGATGGTTGCTGGAGCACTGCCCCTCCTACTTGCTGTGCTGCGCTTGCTTGAGGACAAAGCAGGGTTAAATCTCCAACACACAGTTTCTTGAGCACTGTCCCGGCCGGCCGGTAACAGGCTCTCATGTTACTCACTGATCCCTTGACGCGCTAGCGTGGTTCAGAGCGTGGAGCTGCTGGACCTTCGTGACGTCAGTAGTCATGTGGTGGGATCCGGAGAGCAATGTGGACCAATTCCTTTCCTTCCTACCGGTTTCGGAAATGCTCGGTTTCCTTCCTCAGGGATGGTCCATCAGGGGAATGGTCGTCTTTTAATCCTGCGGTTGTCAACTTGGCATATTAACTCATTAGATGCTGTCCTATTTTTTCAGTTGAATAAAAATAGTTCACACTCAGCATTAAGTCCCCTTGGCATTAGGGAGTCTAAATTAAAACTCCATTGACTTTCTGCGCGAGACATTTTCCTAATAAAATCCCCTCTCCTCCAATCTTTCTGGACAATTTGTATTTTATTATTGTGCCATTAGTGGAGCCCCTATGGTGACGTACATAGTGTTTGGACAATGGGTGTCCTATAAATTTGCGCCTTCTATTTCTTAGATGTTCATTAATACGTACATTAAGTGGACGCTTTGTTCTCCCTACATATAATTTCCCACAGGGACATTTTAATGCATAGATGACTCCTGTTGTGTTACATGAAATGTGATCCTGAATGGTAAATTCCATATTTCCATTAGGCTGTGTGCACACGCTGCGGATTTTGCTGCGGTTCCGCAGCGGTTTTGGCCGCTGTGGACCCGCAGCAGTTTCTGCTGCGGTGTACAGTACCATGATTCCCTATGGGAATCAAAAACCGCAGTGCAGACGGTGCGGAATTTTCCGCGCGGATTATCTGCGGTTTTCAATCCGCAGAAAGAATTGACATGTCAATTCTTTCTGCGGATTCTCCTGCGGTTTGCCATCTCCTCCATTGAGATGAAAAACCGCAGGGCAAAACCGCAGAGCAATCCACAGGTAAAACCGCAGGTCTTTTGACCTGCGGTTTCACCTGCGGATTTTACAAAATCCGCGCGGATGAATCCGCACCTAATCCGCAGCGTGTGCACACAGCCTTAGACTCAGTATATTGCTTTATAGTTTTTAGAGTTTGCAAGTTTTGCATTTCTGGCATGGATAGAAGCCAGGCTTAATAAAAGAGCTCATACATGGTACTATAGTATTCTTACTTTTTAGCACAGATGATGCTACAAGGTACCCTAAATTTTTAGCCTTTCTGTAAATAAATTTTGGTTTCTATGGTAATAATTCTCCTATTAAAGGAGGATAAGACAATAGGAGAATTATTACCATCGAAACCAAAATTTATTTACAGAAATAAATGGGAAATTATATGTAGGGAGAACAAAGCGTCCACTTAATGAACGTATTAATGAACATCTAAGAAATATAAGGCGCAAATTTATAGGACACCCATTGTCCAAACACTATGTAGATCACCGTAGGGGCTCCACTAATGGCACAATAATAACCGGCATACAAATTGTCCGGAAAGATTGGAGGAGACGGGATTTTATTAGGAAAATGTCTTGCGCAGAAAGTCAATGGATTTTTAATTTAGACTCCCTAATGCCAAGGGGACTTAATGCTGAGGTTGAACTATTTGCATTCAACTGAAAAAATAGGACAGCATCTAATGGGTCAATATGCCAAGTTGACAACCGCAGGTTCAAAAGACGACCATTCCCCTGATGGACCATCCCTGAGGAAGGAAACCGAGCATTTCCGAAACCGGTAGGAAGGAAAGGAATTGGTCCACATTGCTCTCCGGATCCCACCACGTGACTAAATACGTCACGAAGGTCCTGCAGACACTATTTAGGATATCTCAGCGCAGACACATATCTATGTTAATAAATAATAATAATGTTAAAATTCCAGAAATCGCTTTACCCTATGTTTATTCTGTTTATGTACCATCCCAATGTTTACTTTTCCACTCACATCTTCTATGTTGCCCATCAGAGAGGTTCCCATCTCAGTGGGATCCATATGGAAAGAGACATCAAAATGTGAATCCTCGCTGGGAAGAGGAGGAGGAAAAGATCCAAGACCATTTCCTAATGGAATAGATGCACTCGATCTAAATGCAAGATGTCAGATATGACATGGCTACTACTCATCTTTCCAACATCAATTCGTTTTGCATGACTTGTAATGAGCTCCAGGTTAAAGATACAAGTGATGTAGGGCAACATGGTCCAGAGACGGATAAATAAAATACAGATACGTTGACACTGGTTTATGTTAAAGAGCTTTTTTCTTTGTGGGTCTTATCAAAAACCTGGGACAAAAAAATGAAGTTGTTGATGGCCTACACTACAGTCAAATGTAAAAAATGGTTAAGAACATGTAATTATTAGGATATTATCTCAAAACTTAAACATTTCACTCTTTTCCAAAGGTATAAACACCACATCTGTATCCAATTGTAAAATCTGTTTTATTTATTATACGAGCACTACATGATGTGTTAAGACTAATGGGAGCAGAGAAATACATCTGAGAGGGTCTCTAACCAGGTAACCATGTTTACCACTTTGATGGCGCACCCTAATCGTGGGTTTAGAGGAACCTCAGCAGTCCCCACACTGTATGATGCCCCCACAGCAGTCCCCACACTGTATGAAGCCCCCACAGTAGTCACCACACTGTATGATGCTCCCATAGCAGTCCCCACACTGTATGATGCCTCCACAGCAATCCCCACACTGTATGATGCCTCCACAGCAATCCCCACACTGTATGATGCCTCCACAGTAGTCCCCACACTGTATGATTCCCCCACAGTAGTCCCCACACTTTATAATTCCCCCACAGTAGTCCCCACACTTTATGATGCCCCCACAGTAGTCCCCACACTGTATGATGCTTCCACAGTAGTCCCCACACTGTATGATGCCACCACAGCAGTCCTCACATTGTATGATGCCCCCACATGGCCGTCTCCGCAGGTGATCCGCGGGCATCTGTGGATGCATAGTGGACATAGAATTTCTTGAAATCCCATCCACTATGCTGTAACATCTGGCTGCTGCGGGTTGGACGCTGCACAAGTACACAGCGCCCAACTCGCAGCGTTTACTGATTGTGTGCACATCCCTTAAGGGTCAGGCCACACAGGGTAGATTTCATCAGTTCAAAATATGCATTTATTTTTTCTGTATAGCTGCACGGTTTTGATAGTCCATTTTTAATTACATGTAATTTAATAGGTTCATTGCACAGGTATTCCATGTTAATTAACTTTACCCATTAAATAGAATCTGTCACCAGATTTGTGCTATCTCTTCTGAGACCATAATGATGAAAATGTAGAGATACTGATTCACATACTGGGCTGCTTGATCCAGTTTTAATAAAAATCCCTGTTTTATTTACTGCAGATCTAACCGTTCTCTGAATGCTGAGCTCTGTATAACCCCGCCCACACCATTGATTGGCAGCTTTCTGTATGCACTGTGCATAGGCACAAAGTTGCCAATAGGGACAGGGTTATACAGAGCTCATGAATATGGAGGACTAAATGGCAGCAGGTTTACTAGTCCTCTAGTGATAATCTCCTGCTGATAAAACAGTGATTTTATCAAAACTAAGGAACGCATCCCTGTAATTGACACATCGTTTGAATCAGAGTTTCTGTCTCTACATTATACTGCTGCGAAAATTAGGGCACACAAATCTTATGATTGGTTCCCTTTAAAGAAATGTTCTCAAGATTTCTCTTCAGGAGAACACTGCTTCCGTGCCTCTGGGTTCCTGCTTTTCAGGTGGTGGGACGCTCATGAAAATTGACAATCCAGGCAAGCAGTATTGTTGTGCTGCAGGCAGGGGCGCACCTACCATGAGGCAAGTTGAGCACACTGGAGCCTCAGGCAGCGCTCTATCCCTGAAGAGAGGGGGCGGAAGAATCTGCAGTTGTAGTGACTGAACTTGCATCGGAGACACAGGTTCAGTTCCTACTCTATTGCCTTGCGGGCCCGGGCTCTCCCTGCCAGGAGCTACTCTTTCCGCACTGCACTGATACGTGGCCACGCCCCCCGTGAACCCCATCCTCGCCCTACCAGACAGACCCACCAACACGCTGCGCTTCCCACCCCGCCGTGATGCTGCACAATATGGTCATGCACCCCTGCCCCCTCCTGATCCTGACCCTCCCCCCATCCGAAAAGACAGCAGATTTCCTGGATTGCCTAACGGAGGGGAGGTTAAAGAAAAAACATTCTCTTCCATGTCTTGGTGCCGTGCCCCTGCAGCCCAGCGCCCTAGGCACCTGCCCTCCAGTGCCTAGTGGCAAATACAGCCTAACCTTCCCATATGGGGTCAGTCACTTCATCGTCCACCACCTCATCTTCCACTTCCATACTCTGGTCCTCCTGACTTGTTGACTTAATAACATCACTTGGCAACAGTGTTTCATCATGTACCTCTTGAGACACTAATTGCTGTTCCCCATATGTCATCTTCTTCTGACCGTGGCTGCTCAAATATTTGGGCATCGCTACACATGATCTACTCATGTCCCTCTGGAGAGAGTTCAAAATCAATAAATGGAAATGTAAAGAGCTCCTCGAAGTGTCCGAGTGTGGAATCACATGACTCCTGGGACTCGCCATGGTGGGAAGAAGGAGGCTCAGGGTGAGAATTCTGTGGTCCAGATGCCTGGCTATTGAGACTGGACCATGTGGAAGACGGGTAATGCTGGGAAACATACTGGAAGCAGTATCTGTCATTTAAAGAGAATCTGTCACCAAATTTTTTGACTATCAGCTGCCGTCACCGGCATCAGGGGCTTATCTACAGCATTCTGAAAGATAAGAAAAAAGAGTTAGATTATACTCACCCAGGGGCGGTCCGGGTCCGGTTTTGATCCGATGGGAGTCGCGGTCCGGTGCCTCTCATCTTGTAGGGATGACGTCCTCTTCGTTCCTGCCCGTCGCGGCTCCTGCACAGGCGCACTGCTCTGCCCTGTTAAGGGCAGAGCAGAATACTGCAGTGTGCAGGTCCCTGACCTCTCCCGGCGCCTGCGCACTGCAGTATTCTGCTCTGCCCTTAACAGGGCAGAGCAGTGTGCCTGTGCTGGAGCCGCGACAGGCAGGAGAGAAGAGGACGTCATCGCTGCAAGATGGGAGGCGCCGGGCCAGACCGCGACAGGACCCACGACAGGCAGCAAAGAAGAGGACATCACTGTTAGAAGATGGGAGGCACCAGACCGCAACACCCATTGGTCCAAGACCGAACCGCCCCCCCGGGTGAGTATAATATAACAGCATTTTCTTATCTTTCAGGTTACATTGGGGGCTTATCTACAGCATTACAGAATGCTGTAGATAAGCCACTGATGGCGGTGACGGCAGCTGATAGTCAAAAAATGGGGTGACAGATTCCCTGCAACCGACCACCTGTTTGCACTGTTCTGGCTTTAAGAGTGGTGTCCTGCAACCTCCTGCAAAGTGGGACAGGAAGCTGCATCTTATGGATAAGCACGTTTGTTGTGTTCCTGCAGCACCCACAGTTTTACCTGGCTCACGACCTCGGCCCCTGTGTGCACCATCAGCAGCACGTAAACTTCCCTGTCCCTTACTCCACTCCTTGTGCTTTTTTAAATTAGGTTTATAATATATGCTTGCGAATTTCTGGTATTTATAGTGAAAAGACAATATGTAGCCTTGAAAAGGCCTTTTGTTTTTAGGATACAGCAGCACTATACCTATGGTAGGACTGTAAGGCAATAAACCCTTCCTATGTGCCTCTAATCCAAAACTATCCCTCCTCCACCAGCTATCCCTACCCTTAATGCAGGTAACAGCAGTTTTACTAGCGAAATCACAGTATTGAGCCCTGAAAAGGACTTTTGTTTTCAGGGTGCAGCAGCGGTATACGAGTACAGCAATAGTAATTAAACACTGCCTATATGCTTGTGGGTCGCCCTCCGTCCCAGGGCTGTGGGGTACTCGGTACCGGGCCGGTGTCGGTGGAATGTGTCACAGCAGCAGTGACCCGGTCCATGGTCCTGGGCGCCCAAGTAATGGGGAAATGTAATGATGTAATGGAATAGTTCGTGACGCCACCTATGGTGTTTGGCAAGCAAGATGTTAAGCCAACGCTGCGTGCAGATCCTCTGGGGATGATGGTGTGTTGCAGCATAGATGGTATAGCTCCACACAGGTGAAGTTGTAACCCCAGGGTAGTGTAATGGCAATAGATGAGAATAGGCGCAGGTGGTGTGAGGAATGTTGGTACCCAGATGTAGCAGGGCTGGCGGTGTTGGCGAACAATTGAATGGAAGACACCAGGGCTTGTAGTTCCAAAGCTTTACTCACAGTTCGTGGTACACACTGGTGCCTGCCTCCGTGCCATGTCCTCCAGGGCAGAGACTCAATCAACCTCCCAGACAAGTCAGGCTTCTCCTCTCCAACACTCCACCAACATGTACCTCTCCTGAACGACTCCTCTATTGCGCCTTTTAGTGTGAAGAGCTCCAGTACCGTGGTACTCTGAAGTTCCTCCTGTCAGATGTTCCTAACAACTCTACTTGTATGACAGACAGCTGTAGCCTCTCTCGGGGACTCCTTTCTCCAGAGTCCTGGCTCTCTATTCAGTTGCTGTTGTGCCCCAAGTCTTGGATGGGAGTAGTGCATTTACAGCCAACTACTCCACCGGTGTCTGCTGCAGAACCATAAGTGTCCATACAACCTCGGGGACCGGGCCCCGGCCTTACGCTGAGAACCTATAGGCAGGGTTCCTGTTCCAACCCACAACTCCTCTCTGTTCTCCTACTCCTTCGTTCCACGCTGTTCCTTCTCTCTCTTATGGAAGCTTAGGTTGCAGTTCTACGTCTTTCTCCTTCTGTTCCTTTCCCGTGACAGCTGGCTCAGATCACTGAGGCAGCTGTAGCACTCCTTCCACTGTAGATAAGCCCCCAGGCCGACCTGAAAGATTAGAAAAATAACTTTTATTATACTCACCCGGGGGTCGAATATAATAATTGTAATTAACATGTTAATATTAATATTGAGCAGAATTAATTTAAGCCTCTTGGTTCTGTCCTCCACAACAGTCACGGTCTCTCATGTAGCCCCTTGGGAAAATTAATAGCCCAGCACTGGAATACATAGTAAGATTGTCTATAGTGTCCTCTCCTATTTACTGGCCATTTATCCTACAGTAGTGTATCTACCTCCCCATCCAACCATCCATATAATCTAATCTTCTGTAATACTGGGATATTTGGGTTATTGTTATCGATTTATCCCTGTTCAAAACAGTAGAAACTACTCCGCAATCACATTGTATGGCAATAATGACATTGTGGCATTTTATTAAAGTTTTAAGAGGTCAAGGTGGATTATTAGAGTTCATTTAACGTATATGGCAATAACTTGGTTGTATGGTCTGGTCACTTTAACCCCTTTGTGACAGAGCCAATTTGCAGCTTAATGATCAGGCCAATTTTTACAATTCTGACCACTGTCACTTTATGAGGTAATAACTCTTGAACGCTTTAACGGATTCCGCTGATTCTGAGAATGTTTTTTCGTGACATATTGTATTTCATGTTAGTGGTAAAATTTCTTCAATATGACTTGCGTTTATTTATGCAACAAACAGAAATTTTTTCGAAAATTTTTAAAATTTTGCAATTTTCAAAATTTAATTTTTATGCCCTGTAAGATAGCGCTTACTGTGTGTATTGGGCGACACTCGCTTAGCAACGGGATGAAGGCACGGGCACGTTTTCTACACAAAATAGTCTATTAGGGTTTATTTTACTCCGCATAAACCGCCATGTTACACATCACACACATAGTCCTTAGCACTTCCTAGTATACGGCTTAACTCGCAGTCACTAAACACGCCGGACCACTTTGTCCAGTTGCCTTGGGCGACCGCACGCCGAACAGTTAATTTATGTCCACGGAACACAATAGCCACCAACAGATGACATTAAGTTGCAGTCTCTAAACACGCTGGACCATACGCCATCCAGTTACTGTGGGTGACCGCACAGTTCATTAACTGACCCTTGTCAGTGCACACAGTTACCCATACTCTGGGTTACCTTCCAGGAGCTCCTGCTCCTACACGCTGACTCCTCGTCTGCCTCGTCTCCCAGGGAAGCTGCCTAACTGGGTCCACTGTCCTTTTGACCAGGGCACTCCCGAAAGTCCAGACCCTCAGAAAGACCATAGCTTCCCCAACGCAGTGCCGTCACAGACTCTGCACATACATGGTCTCATTCTGTGCTCTTCAGGAATCCAATCCCCATGTGACACCATCCAACACAGCGACCATGCAGGTAGGTAGCCTCTCCGTGCGCTATTCAGGACGTCCGTGCACTCATGGGACCGTCCAACACACAGGCCTTCAGGTCCATGGCCTCACCATGTGCTCTTCAGGAATCCGGTCCACACACACCCAGGACCTTCCAACACAGAGACCTTCAGGACCTTGCACAGGGACCATGTGACCAAACCAATGACACATTATGTAGCTGAAACCACCCCCATAGGTGGGAGGTGTGTGCTTAGCCAGTCCCACTCAGCTCTCCGGCCAACCCTGTAAGCCTCCCTTTACAAACATACACAAACAAAGCTCATAGGACTACAGGTCCCAGAGCATCATTACTGGCTTACAGCGCAGAGGACCCCCCTCCTCTGCGATATATACCGGCCATTTACCACAATGCCGGTCACTGTCTAACCATCACAGTTACGCCTCCATGCGTATCCTGAGGAGCACATACAGCGCCCCCTAGCTGTAGCAGAGGCCACTGTTTCAGAGCCCTTAAATAATAATAAATAACATTTTCCACATGTGTACTTTACATCAGCACAATTTTGGAAAAATTTTTTTTTTCTGTTAGGAAGTTATAAGGGTTAAAAGTTGACCAGTGATTTCTCATTTTTACAACAAAATTTCCAAAACCATTTTTTAGGGACCACATCACATTTAAAGTCACTTTGAGGGGTGTACATAACAGAAAACCCCAAAAGTGACACGATTCTAAAAACTGCACCCCCCAAGGTGCTCAAATCCACATTCAAGAAGCTTATTAACCCTTTACGTGCTTCACAGTAACTGAAGCAATGTGGAAGGAAAAAATTAACATTTAACTTTTTTTACAAACATTTTACTTCAGAACCAATTTTTTTTATATTCACAAGTGTAAAAAGAGAAAACGAACCACAAAATTTGTTGTGCAATTTCTGCTGAATACGCTGATACCCCATATGTGGGGGTAAACCACGGTTTGGGTGCACGGCAGAGCTCGGAAGGGAAGGAGCGCCGTATGACTTTTTCAATGCAGAATTGGCTGGAATTGTGATCGGATGCCATGTCGCTTTTGAAAAGCCCCTGATGTACCTAAACAGTGGAAACCCCACACAAGTGACACCATTTTGGAAACTAGACCCCTTAAGGAACATATCTAGATGTATGGTGAGCACTTTGAACCCCCAAGTGCTTCACAGAAGTCTATAACGCAGAGCCGTGAAAATAAAAAAATCATTTTTTTCCTCAAAAATGATTTTTTTTACCCCGCAATTTTATAATTCCACAAGGGTAACAGGAGAAATTGGTCTCCAAAAATTGCTGTCCAGTTTGTCCTGAGTACATTGGTACCTGATATGTAGGGGGAAACCACTGCTTAGGCACACTTCGGGGCTCGGAAGGGAAGGAGCGCCATTTTGGAATGGGAAAATGAAAATAAATATATTTTCTTTATTTCATTATTTTTCCCTAACTAAGGGGGTGATAAAGGGGGGGTGGTTATTGACTATTTTTTATTTTGATCGCTGTGACAGGGTCTAAATGAATCAATAGGTAAAATCTTCCAATTGTTCACGGGTGCCGGCCAGTAGATCTCGGCGGGCGCACTGCGCATGTGCCCACCGGAAAAAGATGGCGCGTCCACCGGCGGAAGCAGGTGGGCCCTGGAGCATCGGGAGGAAATCGGGAACCCTATTTCTTTCTCCTCTGATGCGCGATCACATCAGAGGAGAGAGAAATTAAATGGCACATCGGACTTTTTTTTTGCGGTCCCCGTTATACGGTTAATAACGGCGATCGCAACCCTGGGGTCAGTAAAAACCGACCCGAATCATGTTTTCTGGGGACTCGGCTACCACCGGCAGCCGAGACCCTGGACAAAATCTGACTTTGGAGACGCTATATACTTTTTCCTCAGCGCAGGGAATTCACAACGCCGTGGTAAACCCCTTTCTGACATCAAACGTACTATCCCATCCATGGTACCTGGGCCCTGGATTATAATCACAGCTGACACCCGTCACTATGTGTCAGGGGCAGTCAGGGACCGCCCCCGGCACGTTAACCCCTGGCACACTGCGTTCAAACATGAAAAAAAAGTGTAAAAATAATTTATAAAAAATCGCTAAATAAATTACAAAAAATAAATTCCCTAACAAATTCATTTTTTTTAAATAAAAAAAAAAATATTAAACTACACTTATTTAGTATCGCCGCATTCGTAATGACCCGCCCTATAAAACTGTCTCACTAGTTAACCTCTTTAGTGAACCCCTTAAAAAATAAAAATATAAAACAAAACAAAAAACAATGCTTTATCATCATACTGCCGAACAAAAAGTGCAATAACTCGCGATCAGAAAGACGGATGTAAATAACCATGGAACCGCTGAAAACGTCATCTTGTCCCACAAGCCACCACACAGCGTCGTCAGCGAAAAAATAAAAAAGTTATAGCTCGCAGAATAAAGTGATGCAGAAATAATTATTTTTTATATAAAATTGTTTTCATTGCATAAAAGTGCCAAAACCTAAAAAAGACATAAAGGAGGTATCGCTGTAATCGTACAGACACGAAGAATAAAACCCCTTTACCAATTTTACCGCACATGAAATGGTGTAAACGCACCACCCAAAAGAAATTCATGAAATGAATGACCTACTAACCGCCAAGAGCCAGCAACACTACTCTGTCTTCCTTCTCCTGGACCTGTCTTCTGCCTTCGACACCGTAGACCATTCTCTCCTGCTACAGATTCTCTCATCTCTTGGCGTCACAGACTTGGCCCTATCCTGGATCTCATCATACCTAACAGACCGAACATTTAATGTCTCCCTCTCACACACCACCTCCTCACCTCGCCGCCTGTCTGTTGGTGTTCCTCAAGGCTCTGTCCTAGGACCCCTTCTGTTCTCCATCTACTCCTTTGGCTTGGGACAGCTCATAGAATCCCACGGTTTGCAGTATCACCTCTATGCCGATGACACGCAGATCTACCTATCTGGACCCAACCTCACCTCCTTACTGACTGAAATCCCACAATGTCTGTCTGCTATCTCAGTCTTCTTCTCTTCTCGCTTTCTCAAACTGAACATGGACAAAACAGAATTCATCATCTTTCCCCCATCTCAATCTACCCCTCCACCAGACCTATCCATCAATGTCAATGGCTGCTCTATTTCCCCAGTCCCGCATGCTCGGTGCCTCGGGGTGATCCTCGACTCTGCACTCTCTTTCAAACCACATATCCAAGCCCTCGCCTCCTCCTGCCGCCTCAAACTCAAAAATATTTCCCGGATCCGCTCATTCCTCAACCACGAAACCACAAAAACACTAGTGCATGCTCTTATCATCTCCTGCCTCGACTACTGCAACCTCCTACTCTCTGTCCTCCCCTCTAGCACTCTGACTCCGCTCCAGTCCATCCTGCACTCTGCTGACCGACTAATCCACCTGTCTCCCTGCTATTCTCCAGCCCCTCCCCTATGCCAGGCCCTTCACTGGCTTCCTATTGCCCAGAGGCTCCAATTCAAAACCCTAACCATGACAAACAAAGCCATCCACAACCTGTCTCCTCCATACATCTGTGACATGGTCTCTAGGTACCTACCCGCACGCAACCTTCGATCATCTCAAGATCTCCTTCTCTACTCCCCCCTTATCTCCTCTTCCCACAACCGCATACAAGACTTCTCCCGTGTTTCCCCCATACTCTGGAATTCTCTGCCGCAACACATCAGACTCTCACCATCAGCGGAAACCTTCAAGAAGAACCTGAAGACCCACCTGTTCCGACAAGCCTACAGCATGCAATAATCCTCGGTCTACTGAACCACCGCACAACCAGCTCTACCCTCTCCTACTGTATCCTCACCCATCCCTGTAGACTGTGAGCCCTCGCGGGCAGGGTCCCCTCTCCTTATGTACTTGTGTGTGCCTTGTCTTACACATGTTTATTATACTTGTCTATATTTCCCCTTTTCACATGTAATGGAATAAATGGCGCTATATAAATGCATAATAATAATAATAATAATAAATGCTGGTTTTTGTTCATTCTGCGTCCCAAAAATCGGAATAAAAAGCAATCAAAAAATGTCACGTGCCAAAAATGATACCAACAAAAACATCAATTCGTACCGCAAAAAATAAGACCTCACATGACTCGGTGGGTCAAAATATAGAAAAATTATAGCTTTCAAACTGTGGTGATGCAAAAACTATTTTTACAATAAAAAGCGTCTTTTAGCGTATGACAGCTGCCAAACATAAAAACGCGCTATAAATAGTAAATCAAACCCCCCTTTATCACCCCCTTAGTTAGTGAAAAATAATAAAATTAAAAAAAAGTATTTATTTCCGCTAGGGTTAGAGTTAGGGCTAGGGTTGGGGCTAGGGTTAGGGCTAGGGTTAAGACTGAGATTAGTGTTAGGGGTGTGTTGGGGTTAGGGTTGAAGTTAGAATTGGGAGGTTTCCACTGTTTAGGCACATCAGGTGCTCTCCAAATGCAACATGGCGTCTGATCTCAATTCCAGCCAATTCTGCATTGAAAAAGTCAAACGGTGCTCCTTCCCTTCCAATCTCTGCCATGCGCCCAAACAGTGGTTTACCCCCACATATGGGGTATCAGCCTACTCAGGACAAATTGCAGAACAACTTTTGGGGTCCAATTTATCCTGTTACCCTTGGGAAAATAAAAAATTTGTGGAAAAAAAATATGATTTTTTTATTTTTATGGGTCTACATTATAAACTTCTGTGAAGCACTTAGAGGTTCAGAGTGCTCACCACACATCTAGATAAGTTCCTTGGGGGGTCTAGTTTACAAAATGGGGTCAGTTGTGGGGGTTTTCCACAGTTTAGGCACATCAGCGGTTCTCCAAAGGCTACATGACACTCGCACACCATTCCATCAAAGTCTGCATTCCAAAACGTCACTACTTCCCTTCCGAGCCCTGACGTGTGCCCATACAGTAGTTTTCTCCCACATATGGGGGATCAGCCTACTCAAGACAAATTGGACAACTTTTGGGGTCCAATTTCTCCTGTTACCCTTGGGAAAATAAAAAAATTGGTGACTAAAAGATCATGTTTGTGGAAAAAATATGATTTTTTTAATTTTCATGCCCGGGCGTTATAAACTTCTGTGAAGCCCTTGGGGGTTCAAAGTTCTCACCACACATCTAGATAAGTTCCTTGGGGGGTCTAGTTTACAAAATGGTGTCATTTGTGGTAGTTTCCACTGTTTTGGCACATCAGGGGCTTTCCAAACGCGACATGGCGTCCGATCTCAATTCTAGCCAAAAAAGTCAAATGGCACTGCTTCCCTTCCAAGCTCTGCAATGCGCCTAAATAGTCATTTACCCCCACGTATGGGGTATCAGCGTACTCAGGACAACTTGCACAATAACTTTTGGGGTCCTGTTACCCTTGGGAAAATAAAAATTGGGGGTGAAAAGATCATTTTTGAGGAAAAAATATGATTTTTTAATTTTACCGCTGTACGTTATAAACTTCTGTGAAGCCCTTGGGGGTTCAAAGTTCTCACCACATATCTACATAAGTTCCTTGGGGGGTCTAGTTTCCAAAATGGGGTCACTTGTGGGGGGGTTTCCACTGTTTAGGCACATCAGGGGATTTCCAAACGTGACATGGCGTCCGATCTGAATGCCAGCCAATTTTGCAGTGAAAAAGTCAAACGGCACTCCTTCCCTTCTGAGCTCTGCCATGCGCGGAAACAGTGGTTCCCCACGACATATCAGGTATCGGCGTACTCAGGGCAAATTGCATAATAAACCTTTGAAGTACAATTCCTCCTGTTACCCTTGGTAAAATAAAAAAAATTGGACCTGAAGTAATTTTTTTGTGAAAAAAAATTAAATGTTCATTTTTTTAAACATTCAAAAAATTCCTGTGAAGCACCTGAAGGGTTAATAAACTTCTTGAAAGTGGTTTTGAGCACTTTAAGGGGTGCAGTTTTTAGAATGGTGTCACTTTTGGGTATTTTCTATCATATAGACCCCTCAAAGTGACTTCAAATGTGATGTGGTCCCTAAAAATAAAATGGTGTTGTAAAAATGAGAAATCGCTGGTCAACTTTTAACCCTCATAACTTCCTAGCAAAAAAAAAATTTTGGTTTCCAAATTGTGCTGATGTAAAGTAAACATGTGGGAAATGTTATTTATTAAGTTTTTTTGTGTGCCATATCTCTGTGATTTAAGGGCCTAAAAATTAAAAGCTGGAAAATTGAGACATTTTCAAAATTTTCGCCAAATTTCTGTTTTTTTCACAAATAAATACAAGATATATCAATGAAATTTTACCACTAACATGAAGTGCAATATGTCACGAGAAAACATTGTCAGAATCACCAGGATCCATGGAAGCGTTCCAGAGTTATGACCTCATAAAGGGACAGTGGTCAGAATTGTAAAAATTGGCCCGGTCATGAACATGCAAACTACCCTTGGGGGTAAAGGCGTTAAAGTACCCTTAACGACCGCTGTTAAAAGGTGTATCGGCGGTCGTTAAGGGGTTAAATAACAACTGTTGCTCCTGCTGATGAGATCAAGGAATGTTGTGGTTTCTGGCTCCACCCCCTTGTATTATGACATCACACACATTGTGTAAGAGCCAACATTCCATTTGACAGTTGCAGACGGTGGAGAGACAGGTAAGTCGGTTCCATGTTTTCTCTTGTTCTGTCCTTCATTCTCTTCTATCATCTATTTCTCATTTATTTTTCATTCATTAAGGAGTCTTTATTCTATATGATACAAGCAGGTCCAAAACAAATAGTGAACCCCTCAGATTAGGAGATGTCCAAGTTTTACAGCATTTCTTCCAATAGTAAGGGGATATATAGGATGTGACAGGATTTATCTCCAAGTACAGAAATGACAATGACTTCCCGATTATCCATCACATTTTATTGGTTTCTGACTTTCTTGCTCATCAGGTCCATAGAATACTTGTAACTGAGAGAATTCCCTCAGCCATAACTGGAACATGACGACTTCTTGATTTTTAGGCCATGAATTATTATGAAATCATCCAAATCTGGGAGATTAAAGTTATATCCTGTAAAAGGAACACATGTAACCTGGAGACAATTATGGAATTGTTGGATGTTATTGAGACATTATAGTAATATGTAGTCTAAATCAAAAATATAAATCCAACCAATATTGGGAAATTCTCGTACAACACCGATGTATATACATATTAGCTCCATAGGTAGTGAAACTATTCAAGAATTCCCCCACAATAGTAGGATTCATATTGTTTGATGTCTAGCATACTGAGCAATGCACTTCAATGGAAGCCAGCAGTAACAGCCAACACTTGTAAGGTCATGGAATGTGGTGGTTGTTGGCTCGGCCCACATTAGTTGTTGCTTGTTATGTCTTAGAGCAGGGGGCCTCAAACTTTTAAACAGGGGGCCAGTTCACGGTCCCGCGGACCATTGGAGGGCTGGAATATAGTTTAGAAAAAAAGACTATGAACAAATTTCTATGAACACTGCACATATCTTATTTTAAAGTAAAAGACAAAGACAGGAACAAATACAATATTTAAAATGAAGAACAAGTAAAGTTAAATCAACAAACTTACCGGTATTTCAATGGGAACTATGGGCCTGCTTTTGTCTAATGAGATGGTCAATTTCCGGTTCTATATTTGTCACTGCTAGTCGTAACAAGTGAAGCAATTGTTCTCTTTCTTGATATCAATGTTTCCTAGGGATTAGCAAAATATCAATATATATACAGCGCGACAAAAACAATATACCAGAAATAAAATTGCCCACACAGAGAAATACAGACTGCACTACCCATCAATGCAGTCTGATCACTGCCCATTAATGCAGCCTTGCCAGTCCATATCATTTTAGTCTCACCAGTGCCCATATTGGTGGAACTCTGCTTTTACCTCAGGCTCAGACTGGCGTGGTGTGAGAGTCCCCAATAGCCAGGTAAATGTCCCCAATAGGCAGGTAAATGTCCCCAATAGGCAGCATAGTCTCCAATAGGACCACAATTGTCCAAATATCAAGAAAATGGCACTTCCAAACACATTAATCAATCAAGAGGACAGCTGTTAAAGCAATCACTAAACAAGAAGAGAACCGTGTACTATTTAAAATAATTTATTTTATTCTGAAACATAATAAAATCCATAAAAATGCTACTTATACACAATCACTGTCAACATACCCCAATGGGGGACACCAACCACAAAAAAGGTCAAAATAACATATAGGAGACCTAAATATGTTGCTTGCATATGATATATCCATGTGGACAAAGAAATCACAACTAGGGAGTACATAAGCGGTATGCAAAAAAATGGTTTAAAATTCCAATAAATTATTGCCTAGGGCATTTCTATTTTAAACCATAAATGCCTTTATCAAATAGTCCCCAAGAAAATCTCCATGTGATTCCCACATTGTGACATCCAGCAAATAGTTTAAGATAAAATTATCCAGTCCACAATAGAAAACATATATGGTATATCCGCAGGTTACTTACTGGACTGAGAAGAGTAAAGTGTGCGACCGTGGTGGTTGTGAGCCTCTGCGCCCAGATGCGCTTTTCGCCCGCTTGCTTCTTGCGCCCCCGAGATTTTCTGGGAGACTATTTGATATATGCATATATGGTTTATAATAGAAATGCCCTAGGCAATAAGAGGGGACGGGGAGAATAGGAAGGATGACACTACAGTTACAGAGGTGACCGTCTGATAGCCTAGCTCGACTACCCATCTCTCCTGAAGACCCTTTCAGCTTTTTGAGACTTGAGTGGAGGACATCATCTCTGAAAATAGGGTCCCACAGCTGCACCCCAACAGTTTGAGCAGCACTCTTACATGAGTAAATATCCTAAGAGCAAAGGGAGATGCGTAGCCACTTGCTTTGTCACTGAGGATGATTTCTGTCATAGCTATGGATGGGATTTCTTTATCCCATCCTCTCATGGTTAATTTTTTGGCCTCCTTTTGGTTTGGGGAGGGCTATATTTACCCGCTCCTGTCTGAGTTCCCTGGTGTGCTTGCATTCTCTTTTGTCTGATTGTCTCTCAGTGTATGACCCGATCTTTTTTCTTGTTCTGAGCCTTGTAAATCTGTGCTTACTGTCTATTCTGGCTCTGACCTTTGGCTTGCTTCGCACCAGTCTGCCCCATTTGTACTACTCAGCTATCTCCGGTTTTTCTGACATTTGGCTACGTCCTGACCTCTGTCTGTTTAAGCCTTTGGCACCTCACCGACCTCCTGGCTTGATTTCGGTGCGATCCTTCTACTTTCTGACATCGCCGGTCACGACTGCTACTTGGCGTCTGACTCTGCCTCCAGCCACTCCCCGGTAGTCACTTGCTTCAGGTCCTGCTCTGCTGCAGGTAAGCTCACCGCAGCTCTCCTCTCAAACTCTCTGAGCTTTCAGGATTCTTGCACAGATTCCTGCTGTAAGTCTGCAGCAGGGATCTTGATAGATTTCATTCTCCGGGGATTACCCCAGAGTGGTTGTTGTGGTGGGATGCAGGTCTGGACAGCTGTCGCCATCCTGTTAGATAGATAAAAATTAATATATGTGCGTTTATGCTTTAAAGGGAATCTGTCACCCTCGAGACATATATGACCTATTAATATGGGCATACAGGTAATAGAAATGTTAAGCTAGTCCTAACTGTATGCCTCATGTTAATGGTGCTGTTGTGGAGAAATTTTATATTCTGGCTTTATGCTAATGATCAGTCCAATAACTCATGATAATGCACAATTTCATCTACTGTGGAGGTGGAAATGGGTCCCCTTATTTCCTGGCCTGTGTGCAGTTACACCAATATGATTTCCGCCCCTGTCCACGCCTGAATGGAACCATAGGAAGGATGACACCACAGCTACAGAGGTGACCGTCTGATAGCCTAGCTCGACTACCCATCTCTCCTGAAGACCCTTTCAGCTTTTTGAGACTTGGGTGGAGGACATCATCTCTGAAAATAGGGTCCGACAGCTGCACCCCAACAGTTTGAGCAGCACTCTTACATGAGTAAATATCCTAAGAGCAAAGGGAGATGCGTAACCACTTGCTTTGTCACTGAGGATGATTTCTGTCATAGCTATGGACGGGATTTCTTTATCCCATCCTCTCATGGTTAATTTTTTGGCCTCGTTTTGGTTTGGGGAGGGCTATATTTACCAACTCTTGTCTGAGTTCCCTGTCAGTGATACATTCATTCTTGGCTGTGTGTCTGACCACCTGGTTTGCTTGCATACTCTTTTGTCTGATTGTCTCTCAGTGTATGACCCGGTCTTTTTCTTGTTCTGTGCCTTGCCTTGTAAATCTGTGCTTACTGTCTATTCTGGCTCTGACCTTTGGCTTGCTTCCTCTGACTTCCCACCAGTCTGCCCCATTTGTACTATTCAGCTATCTCCGTTTTTTCTGACATTTGGCTACGTCCTGACCACTCTCTGTGTTTAACCCTTTGGCACCTCACCGACCTCCTGGCTTGACTTCGGCACGATCTAACTAGTTTCCGGCATCACAGGTCACCGTCGCTAATGGGCGTCTGACTCTGCCTGCGACCACTCCCCAGTAGTGACTTGCTTCAGGTACTGCTCTGCTGCAGGTAAGCTCACCGCAGCTCTCCTCTCACACTCTCTGAGCTTTCAGTATTCTTGCACAGATTCCTGCTGTAAGTCTGCAGCAGGGATCTTGATAGATTTCATTCTCCGGGGAATACTCTAGAGTGGTTGTGGGTCGCCCTCCCAGGGCTGTGGGGTACTCGGTACCGGGCCCGTGTCAGGGGAATGTGTCACAGCAGTGGTGACCCGGTCCGTGGCCCTGGGCGCCCAATATCAATGGCGGTGGTGTTAATGGTGTTAGAGTTTATTGGTATAGTTCGTGCCGCCACCAGTGGTATTTGTCAAGTGAGATGTTAGCCAGCGCTGCGTACAGATCCTCTGGGACTGATGGTGTGGTGCAGCAGAGATGGTATAGCTCCCCACAGGTGGAGCTGTAGTCCCAGGGCAGTGTAGGTGCAATGGATGAGGAGAGGTGCAGGATGGTGTGGATGTTGTTACCCAGGTATAGTGATGCGGGAATAACTGGAGGACACCAGAGTATGGGGTTCCAAAGCTTTACTCACTGTTTGCAGTTCACACAACTGCCTGCCTCCGTACTGTGTTCTCCAGGTCCGGGCTCCAGCCAACCTCCAGGCAGGACAGGACTCTCCCTTCCACACTCCGCCAAAATGTACCTTCACTGAACGACTCCTCAAATGCGCCTTTAGGTGCGAAGCACTCCAGTACTTAGTTACCCTGGAATGCCTCTCTCTAGATGTTCCTAGTCTCTACTTGTATGACAGACAGCTGTAGCCTGCTTCGGGGACTCCTCTTCTGAGACCTGGCTCTCTATCCGTTTCGCTGTTGTGTCCCAAGTCTATGGTGGGAGTAAGGCGTTAGGGGCTCACTACTCCTCCGGTGTCTGTTGCCGGATATAAAGATCCAATCAACCTCGGGGACTGGGCCCCGGCCTTTGCGCTTAGAACCTATAGGCAGGGTTCCTCTCCAACCCACTCCTCCTCTCTGTTCTCCTTCTCCTTCGTTCCGACCTGTTCTATCTCTCTCTTATGGAATCTGTAGTCTTCAGTCTACGTCTCTTTCTCCTTCTCTTCCTTTCCTGAGAAGCTCGTTCCACTAAGACCAGTCCTCAGCCTCTCCTGACTGACTGCCTTCCTCCGCCATGAGCTCCTCTTAGGCTGACCCGCCGTCAGCCTGCTCTCTTCTCTGGGTCTCTCCCCAGACTGACCCCTTCTGGGTCTCTCCCAGACTGAACCCCTTCTGGGTCTCTCCCAGACTGCTCTGAAATCCTACACTTTCCCTCTCTTTTACATCATCTAACTCCACCCGCCTCCCAGCACATCTCATTTTACGAAGCAGGGTTCCACGAGGGGTGCTCTGCTAACCCCCAGCCTGAAGCTGTTAGGTGGCCCCACTGAACTATCCTGTGTGTGGAATGCAGGTGTGGAGCATGGTCAGGAGTTCCCACCTTACCTGGATGGTGGGGCACTACACCTTAGGAGAAGGTGCAGTACCTCTGTGGCGACTGAAGCCTCAGGGGCGCCACAGTTGTTGTGGTGGGATGCACGTCTGGACAGCTGTCGTCATCCTATTAGATAGATAAAAATTAATATATGTGCGTTTATGCTTTAAAGGGAATCTGTCACCCTCGAGACGTATATGACCTATTAATATGGGCATACAGGTAATAGAAATGTTAAGCTAGTCCTAACTGTGTGCCTCTTGTTAATGAAGCTGTTGTGGAGAAATTTTATATTCTGTCTTTACGCTAATGATCAGCCCAATAACTCATGATAATGCACAATTTCATCTACTGTGGAGGTGGAAGTGGGTCCCCTTATTTCTTGGCCTGTGTGCAGTTGCACCAATAACATTTCTGCCCCTGTCCACCCCTGAATGGAGCCATAGGAAGGATGACAATACAGCTACAGAGGTGACCGTCTGATAGCCTAGCTCGACTACCTATCACGCTTACCCTTAGTCGCCGGGGGGTAGCGTGACCGGTCAGCTGTCGGTGCAGAAACCCTGACCACGGGGCTGTCAGAGGGGCCCGTACAGGAGCGCAGGTTGGAAGGTCGCAGGACCTGTGGAATGAGCGGAGCATTTGCAGAAGCGCTCGGAGGCTGCAGGACCTAGCACCACGTGACCAAGCGATGTCAGAGAGGGCAGAGCTTATCGCAGAGACCCTTCGGTGAAGGGCAGGGGACTCAGAGAGCCAGGGGCTTACACAGTAGCGATGGTCAGGCAATCCAGAAGTCATACACAGGAGAAGCAAGGCAGTACAGAATCAGGCAGAACAAGAAAGGTCAGGGAAGCAGAAGGTCAGGCACGGGTCGGGCTGCACGGTACAAAATTAGAGAGTCAGAGAATAGTCTAGGGAAGCCAATGGTCAGAATACGGGTCGAGCAGGACGGTACCAAATCAGAAAGCCAAGAGACGTAAACCAAAATCCAGACCAGGTAATACACACCACAAGTACGGAAACAGGCGAGAGGCACTTAGCAAAGGCAGGGTCGGACACACTCAAGTTAGAAGTATAAACGACAGGGAAGGGTGTTCACCTGAAGCCATAAATACCCTCCCTGAGGCTAAAGAGAGGCTCTCACCTTTAACTCTTCACTTGTCAGACCAGAATTCCAGATAAACCATGACACTACCCATCTCTCCTGAAGACCCTTTCAGCTTTTTGAAATTTGGGTGGAGGACATCATCTCTGAAAATAGGGTCCCACAGCTGCACCCCAACAGTTTGAGCAGCCCTCTTAGATGAGTAAATATCCTAAGAGCAAAGGGAGATGCGTAGCCACTTGCTTTGTCACTGAGGATGATTTCTGTCATAGCTATGGACAGGATTCCTTTATCCTGTCCACTCAGGTTTAATTTTATGGCCTCCTTTTGGTTTGGGTAGGGCTATATTAACCCGCACCTGTCTGAGTTCCCTGTCAGTGATACATTCATTCTTGGCTTTGTGTCTAACCCTCTGATATGCTTGCATACTCTTTTGTCTGATTGTCTCTCAGTGTATGACCCCATCTGTTTTCTCATTCTGTGCCTTGCCTTGTGACTCTGTGCTTACTGTCTATTCTTGCTCTGACCTTTTGCTTGCTTCCTCTGACTTCCCACCAGTCTGCCCCATTTATACTGTACAGCTATCTCTGGTTTTCTGACATTTGGCTACATCCTGACCACTCTCTATGTTTAACCTTTTGGCACCTCACCGACCTCTTGGTTTGACTTGGGCATGATCTAAGTACTTTCCGGCATAGCCGGTCACCGCCTCTACTTGGCGTCTGACTCTGCCTCCGGCCACTCCCCGGTAGTCATTTGCTTCAAGTCCTGCACAGCTGCAGGTATGCTCACCGCAGCTCTCCTCTCACATTCTCTGAGCTTTCAGTATTCTTGCACAGATTCCTGCTGTAAGTCTGCAGCAGGGATCTTGATAGATTTCATTCTCCGGGGATTACTCCAGAGTGGTTGTTGTGGTGGGATGCAGGTCTGGACAGCTGTCATCATCCTGTTAGATAGATCAGAATTAATATATGTGTGTTTATGCTTTAAAGGGAATCTGTTACTCCCGAGACGTATATGACCTTAATAACATGGGCATACAGGTAATAGAAATGTTAAGCTAGTTCTAACTGTATGCCTTATGTTAATGGTGCTGTTGTGGAGAAATGTTATATTCTGTCTTTACGCTAATGATCAGCCCAATAACTCATCATAACGCACAATTTCATCTACTGTGGAGGTGGAAATGGGTCCCCTTATTTCTTGGCCTGTGTGCAGTTGCACCAATATCATTTCCGCCCCTGTCCACCCCTGAATGGAACCATAGGAAGGATGACACTACAGCTACAGAGGTGACCGTCTGATAGCCTAGCTCGACTACCCATCTCTCCTGAAGACCCTTTCAGCTTTCTGAGACTTGGGTGGAGGACATCATCTCTGAAAATAGGGTCCCACAGCTGCACCCCAACAGTTTGAGCAGCACTCTTACATGAGTAAATATCCTAAGAGCAAAGGGAGATGCGTAGCCACTTGCTTTGTCACTGAGGATGATTTCTGTCATAGCTATGGATGGGATTTCTTTATCCCATCCTCTCATGGTTAATTTTTTGGCCTCCTTTTGGTTTGGGGAGGGCTATATTTACCCGCTCTTGTCTGAGTTCCCTGTCAGTGATACATTAATTCATGGCTGTGTGTCTGACCCCTGGTGTGTTTGCATACTCTTTTGTCTGATTGTCTCTCAGTGTATGACCCGGTCTTTTTTCTCGTTCTGTGCCTTGCCTTGTGATTCTGTGCTTACTGTCTATTCTGGCTCTGACCTTTGGCTTGCTTCCTCTGACTTCCCACCAGTCTGCCCCATTTGTACTGTACAGCTATCTCCAGTTTTCTGACATTTAGCTACATCCTGACCACTCTCTGTGTTTAACCCTTTGGCACCTCACCGACCTCCTGGCTTGACTTCGGTACGTTCAAACTACTTTCTGGCATCGCCGGTCACCGCCGCTACTCGGCGTCTGACTCTGCATCTGGCTACTTCCTGGTAGTCACTTGCTTCAGGTCCTGCTCTGCTGCAGGTAAGCTCACCACAGCTCTCCTCTCACACTCTCTGAGCTTTCAGTATTCTTGCACAGATTCCTGCTGTAAGTCTGCAGCAGGGATCTTGATAGATTTCATTCTCCGGGGATTACTCCAGAGTGGTTGTTGTGGTGTGATGCAGGTCTGGACAGCTGTTGTCATCCTATTAGATAGATAAGAATTAATATATGTGTGTTTATGCTTTAAAGAGAATCTGTCACCCCCGAGACGTATATGACCTATAAATGTGGGCATACAGGTAATAGAAATGTTAAGCTAGTCCTAACTGAATGCTTCATGTTAATGGTGCTGTTGTGGAGAAATGTTATATTCTGTCTTTACACTCATAATCAGCCCAATAACTCATCATAACGCACAATTTCATCTACTGTTGTGGTGGAGATGGGTCCTCTTATCTCTTGACCTGTGTGCAGTTGCACCAATAACATTTCCGCCCCTGTCCACCCCTGAATAGAACCATAGGAAGGATGACACTACAGCTACAGAGATGACCGTCTGATAGACTAGCTCAACTACCCATCTCTCCTGAAGACCCTTTCAGCTTTTTGAGCCTCGGGTGGAGGACATCATCTCTGAAAATAGGGTCCCACAGCTGCACCCCAACAGTTTGAGCAGCCCTCTTAGATGAGTAAATATCCTAAGAGCAAAGGGAGATGCGTAGCCACTTGCTTTGTCACTGAGGATGATTTCTGTCATAGCTATGGACGGGATTTCTTTATCCCGTCCTCTCAGGGTTAATTTTGTGGCCTCCTTTTGGTTTGGGGTGGGCTATACTTACCCGCACCTGTCTGAGATCCCTGTCAGTGATATATTCATTCTTGGCTGTGTGTCTGACCCCCTGGTGAGCTTGCATACTCTTTTGTCTGATTGTCTCTCAGTGTATGACCCGGTCTGTTTTCTCATTCTGTTCCTTGCCTTGTGACTCTGTGCTTACTGTGTATTCTGGCTCTGACCTTTGGCTTGCTTCCTCTGACTTCCCACCAGTCTTCCCCATTTGTACCATACAGCTATCTCCGGTTTTCTGACATTTGGCTATGTCCTGACCACTCTCTGTGTTTAACCCTTTGGGACCTCACCGACCTCCTGGCTTGACTTCGGCATGATCTATCTACTTTCCAGCATCGAATGTCACCGCCGCTCCTCGGCGTCAGACTCCGCCTCCAGCCACTCCCCGGGGTCACTTGCTTCAGGTCCTTCCTGCTCTGCAGCAGGTAAGCTCACCGCAGCTCTCCTCTCACACTACCTGAGCTCTCAGTATTCTTGCACAGATTCCTTGTTAGGAATCTGAGTTCTGCCATACCTATGCAGAAACCCAGGTCCTCACATTTATCTTCAGAGGCTAAGTCCTTTGTGCCAGCTTCTGAGCATGCTCACAGGACGAGCTTCTTTTGGAGTTCGGGAGTCAGGTGCTTAGGTCCTGCTGTGAATCCTATTGGCTCCTATTGGAGTTCTGGAGATTTCCGGCAGGTCTCGTACGCTATAAAAAGCACGCATGGCTGTTCCGCCGTGCGCTAGTATAGTCATACTTGCTGCTGTATGTTTGTTGACTCTGCATCCGGCCACCCCCCAGTGGTCAATTGCTTCAGGTCTTGCTCTGCTGCAGGTAAGCTCACCGCAGCTCTCCTCTCACAATCTCTGAGCTTTCAGTATTCTTGCACAGATTCCTGCTGCAAGTGTGCAGCAGGGATATTGATAGATTTCATTCTCTGGGGATTACTCCAGAATGGTTGCTGTGGTGGGATGCAGGTCTGGACAGCTGTCGTCATCCTATTAGATAAATAAAAATTAATATATGTGTGTTTATGCTTTAAAGGGAATTTGTCACTCCCGAGATGCATATGACCTATTTATATGGGCATACAGGTAATAGAAATGTTAAGCTAGTCCTAACTGTATGACTCATGTTAATGGTCCTGTTGTGGAGAAATGTCATGGAAGTCTGGAAGAAATCATTAACATACAGACAGTATATAACAATTCTCCACAAGATCTTTAATATTAGGCATACAGGTAGGACTATTACTTACTACCTGTGTGCCCATATTAATAGGTCATATATGTCCCAGGGGGTGACAGTTTCCTTTTAATAATGATTTAGTGAATGCGTAGATGAAATGTTAACTATAGGTAGCAAAGAATGGGTGTCTGACAACCCATTATCTACGCAGACTAGCTACATACTTCATGTAGTATAGGTTTTCAACAAGTGTCATTTCACGATATGCAGAAACTTGGCCGCCATCAGGGCATGACTACCCTTACTAGTGTACGGGACCTGGTGAGTAGAACATAAAGGGGGGTTGGACATGGTTCCGTTCCTTGGATCGTGTGCAATACTCTTTGTTGTTTTTTTATTATTTTTCTCTGATCTCACAAAATAACCTTATTTTCATTGTTTTGATTGGCTATATGTGTTGTCTTTTTTGTCTGTTTTGTTTGTTTGTTATCTCTTTTGTTATTGACAGTGTAATTTTTCACCTTATGTAATTGACCAATTGATTTAACTAAATGACTCTTATGAAAAATAGATTTAGTTAGCAAAATATTTAGTGGGAATGTGTTATGAATAGTGTTGAGCATTCCGATACCGCAAGTATCGGGTATCGGCCGATACTTGCTGTATCGGAATTCCGATACCGACTTCCGATATTTTTTCAATATCGGAATTCGGCATCGGAATCGGAAGTTCAAAGTTGATTGACGGCCTGACGTCATCATGATGCGCGGTGTGTGCGCATCATGATGCGCCGTCATTTCGGGCCTTCCGGGGGTCTCTGCCGGCCTGCCGGGGGGCTGTGTGGACTGCCCGGGGTCGGTACCGGCCTGCCGGGGGGCTGTGCCGGCCTGCCGGTGGTCTGTGCACCCTGTGGGGGTCTGTACCGGCCTGCCGGGGGGCTGTGCCGGCCTGCCGGGGGGCTGTGCTGATGTCCGGGGGTCTGTGCAAGCATCGTCCGATGGGACTACAAGTCCCATCTGGCGATGCCTGCTACCATGACAGTGATTGACACATTAGCCAATGATGGGACAGTAGTAGTCCCATCATCCGGCTAATGTGTTAAATGTTAAAAAAAAAAAAAAAATACTACATACATACTACATACATACTACATATATACTACATGCATGCTACATACATACTACATGCTACATACATACTACATATATACTACATGCATGCTACATACATACTACATGCTACATACATACTACATATATACTACATGCATGCTACATACATACTACATGCTACATACATACTACATATATACTACATACATACTACATACATGCTACATACATGCTACATACATACTGCATGCTACATACATACTACATACATACTACATACATACTACATACATACTACATACATACTACATGCATGCTACATACATACTACATACATACATACTACATGCATGCTACATACATACTACATGCATGCTACATGCATGCTACATACATACTACATGCTACATACATACCACATACATACTACATACATACTACATATATACTACATGCATGCTACATACATACCACATACATACTACATACATGCTACATGCTACATACATACTACATACATACTACATACATACTACATGCATGCTACATACATACTACATACATACTACATGCATGCTACATACATACTACATGCATGCTACATACATACTACATATATACTACATGCATGCTACATACATACTACATGCTACATACATACCACATACATACTACATACATGCTACATACATACTACATACATACTATATGCATGCTACATACATACTACATACATACTACATGCATGCTACATACATACTACATGCATGCTACATACATACTACATGCATGCTACATGCATGCTACATACATACTACATACATACCACATACATACTACATACATACTACATACATGCTACATGCTACATACATACTACATATATACTACATGCATGCTACATACATACTACATATATACTACATGCATGCTACATACATACTGCATGCTACATGCATGCTACATACATACTACATGCTACATACATACCACATATATACTACATACATACAATACATACATAGACATACAGTACATATAACATAGAGTAACATACTTACCAATACTTGTCACATTGTTCCCCGAAGCCATTGTCTTTTCCGGAATAAATATTAACATAACAAACCACAAAAATACTCACCCACGATCCGAAGCAGTCCACGAGTGTGTCCCACGACGATCTTGGGTAGAGAACTGCAGCATCAGCTGTTGCTGCCGTTCTCTACGGGCTGCAGGAATCCAATGACGGAAGGTAGGTATCCTTCCGCACTGTATTCCTCCGCCACTTAAAAAAAAAAAAAGTCCCTAGTCTCACTTTATGCCATTGCTGCGTGGGAATTTCCCACACAGCAATGGCATAAAGTGAGACTAGGGACTTTTTTTTTTTAAGTGGCGGAGGAATACAGTGCGGAAGGATACCTACCTTCCGTCATTGGATTCCTGCAGCCCGTAGAGAACGGCAGCAACAGCTGATGCTGCAGTTCTCTACCCAAGATCGTCGTGGGACACACTCGTGGACTGCTTCGGATCGTGGGTGAGTATTTTTGTGGTTTGTTATGTTAATATTTATTCCGGAAAAGACAATGGCTTCGGGGAACAATGTGACAAGTATTGGTAAGTATGTTACTCTATGTTATATGTACTGTATGTGTATGTATGTATTGTATGGATGTATTGTATGTATGTAGTATATATGTGGTATGTATGTAGCATGTAGTATGTATGTAGTATGCATGTAGCATGCAGTATGTATGTAGCATGCATGTAGTATATATGTAGTATGTATGTAGCATGTAGTATGTATGTAGTATGTATGTAGTATGTATGTGGTATGTATGTAGCATGTAGTATGTATGTAGCATGCATGTAGCATGCATGTAGTATGTATGTAGTATGTATGTAGTATGTATGTAGTATGTATGTGGTATGTATGTAGCATGTAGTATGTATGTAGCATGTATGTAGCATGTATGTAGTATGTATGTAGCATGCATGTAGCATGCATGTAGTATGTATGTAGTATGTATGTGGTATGTATGTAGCATGTAGTATGTATGTAGCATGCATGTAGTATGTATGTAGTATGTATGTAGCATGCATGTAGTATGTATGTAGTATGTATGTAGTATGTATGTAGCATGCAGTATGTATGTAGCATGCATGTAGCATGCATGTAGTATGTATGTAGCATGTAGTATGTATGTAGCATGTAGTATGTATGTAGCATGTAGTATGTATGTAGCATGCATGTAGTATGTATGTAGTATTTTTTTTTTTTTTTTAACATTTAACACATTAGCCGGATGATGGGACTACTACTGTCCCATCATTGGCTAATGTGTCAATCACTGTCATGGTAGCAGGCATCGCCCGATGGGACTTGTAGTCCCATCGGACGATGCCTGCACAGACCCCCGAAGCCTGCACAGACCACCGGCAGGCCGGCACAGCCCCCCGGCAGGCCGGCACAGCCCCCCGGAGCCTGCACAGACCACCGGCAGGCCGGCACAGCCCCCCGGCAGGCCGGCACAGCCCACCGGAGCCTGCACAGACCACCGGCAGGCCGGCACAGCCCCCCGGCAGGCCGGCACAGCCCACCGGAGCCTGCACAGACCACCGGCAGGCCGGCACAGCCCCCCGGCAGGCCGGCACAGACCACCGGAGCCTGCACAGACCCCCTGGCAGGCCGGCACAGCCCCCCGAAAGGCCCGTACAGACCCCAGAGAGGCTGTACAAGGCAAAAACAGGGTTTTTCTTATTCCGATACCGGAAGTCCCATAGACTTGAATGGGACTTCCGGTATCGGAATCGGCGATACCGATACTTTTTTAAAGATCGGCCGATCCATTCCGATCCGATACTTTGAAGTATCGGACGGTATCGCTCAACTCTAGTTATGAAGCTGTTATGTTTTGGGCATTGACCACTCTCTGGTTATTGTTATCCACTATGTTTGTGAGATGATTAAAAGGCACTTAGAAATATAGACTATGCTGAATATCTGCACTATTTCCCATTTTTCATACTTGTGCTGAAATTCAAGAAAGGCCATATTAGTAAGAGCCTTATCATCTCAAAGACAATCGTCAACAATAACCAGAAAATGGCCAATCCGTTTAATCATAGTTTAAAGTTTTTCAAGAATTTACTTTAAAGTTTATCACCCCTTCAGTCATAAAATAAACAAAAACGGCTTTTCTAGCAGACTGACATGTCCAGAAGAGATCCCTTATTAGCAGTCACCACATTATCATAACAGGCAGGATTACAATAATACAATTATTTTAATTTCTATAGCGCCAACATATTCCGCAGCACTTTACATTTTAGTGGGGACTTGAGCAGACAATAAAAGACATTACAGAATAACAATAATCACTTAAACAACAAATACCAAGAGGAATGAGGGACCTGCCTGCAAGCTTATAATCTGAGAGATAACAGAATTCACCATTCACAGTATGTAGTGTCACAGCTCACCTCTTCCCCCTTCCTACACAATGACATCTGCATGTCACTACAACATGAGAACATAAAGAGAAAATTCTTAGAAGGAAATAGAGTTCCCTAAAATGTCTTATGATATATATATATTTATATATACATGTGTATGTCCAATGTCCTTATCTTCAGTCAGGCAAGAAAGCAGCTTCCATAAATGTACAGGAAACAGAATACAATAATCTGCAATCAGAAATACAGATTATAAAAAAGATGATCACAATCTGATTTCAATTAGCTAAAAAAAATGTATGTGACACATTCCCTTAAAGAAAAATATACCTAAAAAGAGTATTGGATATTTTAAGAAATGTTTAATACGTTAGAGTAGAGTAGGGCCCTGCCCAAAGAGTCTACCTTGTCGTGGTGGCAGGCTTAAAAATCTGTTGGTCAAATCAAAAGCTGATGGTTATGTATGTGATATGGTTCCATGGGAACTGTTACTGTGTGCTTGGTGAGAACGGGGGCAGAAGAGTTTTCTCAAGGGTGGGTGGTGGGACTGTGGAAAGTTCAAGGGGTGTAGATGGGGCTAGGGTGGAGGCGGAACTGAGGTGGAGTCGGGGCAGAGTCTCAAGGGAGCCCCAAAATTTTGCCAGTATGGGGCCCAATAATTCCTTATGGCAGCCCTGATCAGGAACATGGCTAGCTTATATAATATGTGACAATGAAACTATAAAATGATGAGATACTGTGAAAGAAATGATAATTCCATTGTCTTACCCTTGATCTTAGTATCTCTTGGTACATGTATCAGAGATAGAATGACTGTTATTGCTTTACAATAGTTCCTTCTGCCATATTCCTTTATTTTCCCTTGTTTCCCCATATTTTTCCTTTTCTTTTCCTTCATGTTGTTTAACTCCATTTTGTAATAATTAGAACATTTTCAATAAAGACAGTTTAAACAAGAAATTGAGTATCTGCTTAGTAAAATATGTTTTTGTGACTCCTTTGTGAACATCATATGCTAAAGAAGAGCCACGTCCAGCTGAACCAAGCTGAAGGATGATAACGGATTTTATATGGTCACTTCATGAACATTCTTGATGGTGCCCATCAGGAGGTGACCACTTGGCATTCCTGCGATTTTTTTCTTTCTCATGCAGAATTAGTATGAGAAAAAAATTTCAGTCCTGCTCTGCCCCATGGTATAACATCGGGCCTAGTGCTATCTGATAAATCATTGGGTAGTTCTTGGCCATATTATACGGTTGCGTGAACAAACTCTTGTAATAAAGTAATTTTCTTTTAATTTGGAACAGCTGTGATCATGTTGGTTTATTTTCAAAAACAGGACCCCCCTCTATTACTGACAGCTGTAGAGGGTCACTTACACGCCTGCCGTAAACACATTTCCCTTGTGTAATATGATTGTGGGAGAGCTCGAGTACGGTGCTCACCACAATCATGCGTCTCTAGAACCCATGGAACGAATGGTACCGAAATTTACACACACTCAGCCCTATCTCTCTTATTTAAGCTTTCAGACAACCGCAAACTAACCATTAGGCCCATGAACATGGCACTTTTATGTGCAGACTCCGAATTCTCAAGCCTCCACACAAGTTCTTCTCTACTAGACCCCATGTGATCTCTAGGCAACAGGCTTCCTCCTCATCCCCCGATATAAGCTGCCAACAGTCCTGAAATAACAGGACAGTCCATAAAAACGGGCACTTTTTTGCCCTGCTTGTAAAAAAAACTGAAGGCTGCAGTCCCTGAATTTTTCTCTTGCCATCCTACCCCAGGTGTATTGGGAGAGATATCTATTCCTGGGGAGGAAGAGTTTATTGTAGAGTGCAAAAGGAACTACCAATCACATGAAAAAAACAAAGAAAAATAGCTAGACAGGATGACTGAGTCATAATTGTCACAAGAGACCTCTGCCTATCCTGTCAGAGAACAATCTATGCCTTGTATAAATGGTCAGACAGATAGGAGAATCACCCAACATGTTCCGTTGACACCTGAGAAAGTGAAGGGATTTCTGTCATCGATCACGAAATCACAGAGCAATCCATATGCGTTTGTAAATGAGCTGTATAACATTAGTCAGTTACAACCCAACATGGTGAGACTTGTTGCAGAAAATTAAAATTATAGCTGTACAGATTGATGCTTCTGCCATCTGATGCACAAGACTCTTTCTGCCATCTAAAGGTACTGTCACACTTAGCGATGTACCAGAGATTCCGACCAGCGATATGTAAAGGGGCCCTAAGAGTGATTAAAATTCATATAAACAAACAATGGGAAAGATCAGGCAAAAAAAAGGGTGTTCCCTGGAAGGGTGGACCTCAGTAAGTTGAGGTGCTACAGTTGTGATGAACTGGGCCACTTCTAGAAGCAAGTGTAAGGCCCCAAAGAAAATACTGCAGGGAAGGAGCAATTGACATGAAGGGCTTCCACTTCTACCAGTCATCTCTGAAAATAGGGGTCTGATGCCTTTGTTCATTTTACCCTCTCTGATATGCCCTTTAACACAATAGAGTGTCTTGTAGACACTGTAGCAGCCTGCAGTGTCCTACAGAAATCTGAAGTCTCTACCCTGAAGGCCACAGGATTATTTGAAGTTGTAGGCCTACATGGTAAACCCATTACACAAGAAAACAACAGAAACCCCAATAATGATAGGACCCATCATCACTTCACTCTCTTTCATCCTGTGAAGCTGGTCACTACTCATGGAATAGACGTGAGGCAGAGTGGTCAAGAGGTCCAAGGTCAAAAGCCAGGATGGTAAGTCATAGACTGAGGGCAAAGACAAACAGATAGTCAGGGGCAACGTCCAGGGTCAGGTAACTAAAGTCAGAATACATCAAAGGCAAAAGGATTATACAAACGGGTAGTCGAAGGCAAATCCTAGGTCCGGCAATGATAGATCAGAATAACAAAATACTGAGCACAGAGAGTGTGTTTTCAAAGTTAGATATGAAACAGTCATTGTTTGTGGACCATTTGCACAATACAAGGGATTAATAGCGATATTCAACCCTGACAACCTACATTTTGCATGTAAGACCCAAAGACAGTCATGGAAAATAATATGACTAAACTATAATGGGGGCTGTTTAATTTCAATTAAAGTTTCCATCATTTGGCAGATGCCCTATTGGAATCTAAACAGATCCCATTATAGATAAAAGGATACGGATATTTATGATTGTTTTTAAAGAAATACTCCCATCAAATTTTTTTATCCTATTAAAGAAGTTGTCCAGTATTATCACTTTTTTTTTTCATAAATCTTGCTATTATGTGCCACTCAAAACATCCACTGTGTTTATTTTAGCAATATTAACTTTTATCATACTTTAGAAGCACATTTTCGGTGCTGGCTCCAGCTCTCATGGGGTTAATCGACAACTTCCTTTCTCCTGACTTACTGTGCTCTAATACTACAAGTTCCATGATGCATTGCACTTGCCTGTAAGGCCGGGTTCTCACTGCGCCATTATGTGGCGTATCGCGGCGTATGCCGTAAAGTGGCACACGTTCGCGATGTGCCGTTAAGCACTGACGGAGCCTCGGACGCCGCCTGCAGGGTCTGAGGCTCCGTCACAGCTAGCGCTGATGAATCATCAGTGCTAGCGGTATAGCATAACGCATATCGCTATGCATTGATAGGGCTGGTTAACGCTATGTGAACCTGGCCTAAGCCAGCACCTACCACAGCCACTCCAAAATACACCCAAACCCCTCCCTCCTCGCCCTCCTCTATCTTCAAGCTTATTGTAACAAGTTGCAAGCATCCTGAGCACACGCACGAGCATGCACAAACAGACATTCTTTTTTAAAAATAGTGAATATGTACCCATGTACATACCTTAAGGGTGTGTGCACATGCTGCGGATTCTGCTGTAGATCCGCAGCGGTTTTGCTCCTGTGGATCCGCAGCTACAGTACCATTAAAATCAATGAAAACTGAAAACCGCTGTGCAGACAGTGCAGATTTTTCCACGCGGATTTGCTGCGGTTTCAAAACCGCAGCATGTCAATTCTTTGTGCGGATTCCGCTGCGGTTTGGCACCTGATCCATGGCACGTGTCCAACCGCAGGGGAAAACCGCAGGCTAAACCACAGAAAAACTGCAGATAAACCGCAGGTCTTTTGACCTGTGGATTTACCTGCGGTTTTTGACAAATCCACGTGGAAAAATCCGCAGGACAATCCGCAGCTTGTGCACACAGCCTTATAGTGCTGAAAGCTATGAGGGTATCTGCACATGTTTCAGATTCCAGTACGGATTTTTCCGCACAGAATCCGCATCTCTTGGCAGAAAACGCAGGTGCATTTTTGATGCGATTTTTACATATGTATTGTATGCGTTTTTGTAAGCTAATTAAAGATATATTATTAAAAAAAAAAAAAAAGATTTGTGATGTCTAGTGTTCAGCGATACCACCCGATACTGAAAAATATTGTATCGGAATGGATCGGCCGATCTTTAAAAAGTATCGGGTATCGCCGATTCCGATCCCGGAAGTCCCATTCAAGTCAATGGAACAGAAATATCGGAATTAAAAAAAAACCTTTCTTTCCCTGTTGGTTAATTCTACATGGAGAAAAACAACTAATAATAATGTAGAATGTATTGTGGGAGGTGTAGGAGACATTAAAGCCATAGAGGTTTAGCCCAATCAAATGGAATAGCAGGAATTTGTTTGTTTTTTTTAAAGACGTTCGTAGTTACAAAGATATTGACTATGTTAAAGTCTTTAATTTTTTGCCAGATATGTATGTTTCACTACTTCCATGCTTTTCACCTTCTTTTTTACTTCTCCCACACTTTCTCCTTCATCATCTTCAGCAGCAGCAGCAGTATCTTCTTCTTCTTCCTATTCTTCTTCTTCCTATTCTTCTTCATGATATTGTTATTTGTGTCAGGCATTCCTGTAGTTGTTATCTATAAAAGTTTGAAGATTACACCTTCCGTTCAGCCTGTCACAAAATATTTACAACAGGATTTGTCCGCGTTCAGTTTGGCCTGCAGCAACAGGCCTTTTCCAGGGGCACCACGAGAAGGAACGGACTCACCCCCATACACTGCTTAGTCTTCTTCTGCTTATAAATTTGATAATCTCATTTGCTCAGATTTTTAGTCTTATGCTTAATGTTCTTCTGCTTTTGGTTTTTATGCTTCTTGGTCTTCTGTCTCTTGTTGTTCTGCATCTTGGTGGTTGTCTTCCTGTTCTTTGTCCTCTTGGTCATCTTCTTCAGGGTCATCTTTTAGGTATTCTTCTGTGTGGTCTTCAGGGTTGTCATCTTCAGGGTCATTGTCAGGGAGATCCAGAGTGAGAATCAAAAACCATTTCCACAAGCTTGAACTTTGAAAAGTAGCAGAAGTTACAAGAAGGCTGAGGAACTGGCGAGAACCAGCTGATGGTACTGGAACCCGGAGTGGCAGCAGAATGAACAAGAGACAATGGCACAACCGTGGACCAGCTGACGGTGCTGGAACACGGTTACTAAGCAGGAGGTACATGTGCTCCAAAGCCTCTACCAAGGACCAGCAGACGTTGCTGGAACTCGGATACCGACAAGGAGGCACCTAGGCCAAAGGCACTGCCGAGAACCAGCTGACGGTGCAGGAACCCGGATGGGCAGCAGAAGCTGCAAGAGCAAATGAAACTAGCGAGGACCAGCTGACGGTGCTGGAACCCGGAGGGGCAACAGAAGGAACAAGAGCCAATGGAACAAACGTGGAACAGCTGACGGTGCTGGAACACGGTTACTAAGTAGGAGGTACCTGTGCTATAAAAGCACTACCAAGGACCAGCAGACGTTGCTGGAACTCGGATACTGACAAGGAGGCACCTAGGCCAAAGGCTCTGCCAAGAACCAGCTGATGTTGCTGGAACTCGGATGGGTAGCAGAAGGTACCCAGGAAAAAAACAAAGTTGCAAAGCCGTGAGCCGGCCACAGTTACCGAAACCCACAGTCCTACAGGGGGTGCTTGTCCTATTGGCACTACGGAACCAGACTTTATTACCAGAACCCGCAGCCCACATAGGAAGCACCGAAACTGCAGGCACCATAGACTCGGCTAACCCAACCACAACACGACAGGACAACGTATCGGTGGCAAAGTGACGTTGACACTACCCGGAAACAGCAGGCGTGCTGGAACCAGGCTGGGCAGGAGGGAGTGCCCTGCCAAAGACACTTCCGAGAACCAGCTGACGGTGCTGGAACCCGGATGGGTAGCATTAGCTACAAGAGTCAATGGAACTACCGAGAACCAGCTGACGGTGTTGGAACCCGGAGGGGCAGCAGAAGGAACAACAGCCAATGGCACAACCGTGGACAAGCTGATGGTGCGGGAACACGGTTACTAAGCAGGAGGTACCTGTGCTCCAAAGCACTACCAAGGACCAGCAGACGTTGCTGGAACTCGGATACCGAGAAGGAGGCACCTAGTCCAAAGGCTCTGCTGAGAGCCAACTGACGGTGCTGGAACCCGGATGGGTAGCAGAAGCTGCAAGAGCAAATGACACTAGCGAGGACCAGCTGACAGTGCTGGAACCCGGACGGGCAGCAGAAGGAACAAGAGCAAATGGGACAACCGTGGACCAGCTGACGATGCTAGAACACGGTTTCTAAGCAGGAGGTACCTGTGCTAAAAAGCACTACCAAGGACCAGCCAACGTTGCTGGAACTCGGATACCATGAAGGAGGCACCTAGGCCAAAGGCTCTGCCGAGAAACAGCTGACGGTGCTGGAACTCGGCTGGGCAGGAGGGAGTACCCGTGCCAAAGACACTGCCGAGAACCAGCTGACGGTGCTGGAACCCGGAGGGGCAGCAAAAGGAACAAGAGCCAATGGCACAACCGTGGACCAGCTGACGTTGCTGGAGCACGGTTACTAAGCAGGAGGTACCTGTGCTACAAAACACTACCAAGGACCAGCAGACGTTGCTGGAACTCGGATACCATGAAGGAGGCACCTAGGCCAAAGGCTCTGCCGAGAAACAGCTGACGGTGCTGGAACCCGGCTGGGCAGGAGGGAGTACCCGTGGCAAACACACTTCTGAGCAGCATCATGCGATGTTGAAGCCCAGGGGTCAATCAGGCAGCAGGCTGAGGCCAACTTGGAGCGAGTTTTATATTGGTTGTACACAACTACTGATTGTAACCGTGATCCACTTTGGCCTCTGGCTCTACTGTCTCTAGTATTTCCCCTGGCCTCCAACCACGGCAGTTGCTGCTCTGCAGAGTTGTCTGCACAATCCACACTTGTTCCTGAGTTACTGGGGCTCAGTCACGTCAGTTGATCCCCTGATGTGTGTCCGGCAAGGTGTCCTGCTCTGTCCACATTCCCACAACTATTAATGGGAATGGGGACAGAGCAGGAGACATTGCTGGACACACCACAGGGGATCAACTGACGTGACTGAGCCCCAGTAACACAGGAACAAGTGTGGATTGTGCAGACGGCACATCAGAGCAGCGACTGGCGGGGTTGGAGGCCAGGGGAAATACTAGAGACAGTACAGCCAGAGGCCTAAGTGGACCATGGGTAAAAGTCAGTAGTAGTGTGATGTTGGAGGCAGCAGGAGACTTTGCCATCCACACAACAGGGGAACAGCTGGCGTTACTGAACCCCACAGACACAGGAGCGAGTGTTTCTATCTGTGCGGACGGCACTTCCAAGCTACAACTGGCTGTGTTGAAGCCCAGGATCAATGCTCCGAGCAGGCTGAGGCCTACTTGGAGCAAGTGGAAAATAACATGTAGTGTGGTGTTGGAGGCAGAAGGAGACTTTGCCATCCGCACAGCAGGGGCACAGCTGGCGTTACTGAACCCCACAGACACAGGAGCGAGTGTTTCTATCTGTGCGGACGGCACTTCCAAGCTACAGCTGGCTGTGTTGAAGCCCAGGATCAATGCTCCAAGCAGGCTGAGGCCTACTTGGAGCAAGTGGAAAATAACATTTAGTGTGATGTTGGAAGCAGCAGGAGTCTTTGCCATCAGCACAGCAGGGGAACAGCTGGCATTACTGAACCCCACTAACACAGGAGCTAGTGTGTGTTTCTCTGTTAAGACGGCACTTCTGAACACCAACTGGCATTGTTGGATCCCAGGATAAGGCATGGAGTTGGCTGAGGCCAACTTCCAGCACGTTTTATAGAGGTTGTAGACTACTACTGATTGTAACCGTGCTCCACTTAGGCCTCTGGCTCCACTGTCTCTAGTATTTCCCCTGGCCTCCAACCCCGCGAGTGACAGCTCTGAAGTGGCGTCAGCACAATCCACACTTTGTCCTGTGTTACTTGGGCTCAGTCCCGTCAGTTGATCCCCCGATGCGTGTCCGGCAAGGTCTCCTGCTCTGTCCTCATTCACACTACTAGTAATGGGAATGTGGACAGAGCAGGAGACCTTTACGGACACACATCAGGGGATCAACTGACGTGACTTAGGCCAAGTAACACAGGAACAAGTGTGGATTGTGCTGACGCCACTTCAGAGCTGTCACTCGCGGGGTTGGAGGCCAGGGGAAATACTAGAGACAGTGGAGCCAGAGGCCTAAGTGGAGCAGGGTTAAAAATCAGTTGTAGTTTGAATGTGGATGGAGCAGGAGACTTTGCCGTCCACACAGCAGGGGAGCAGCTGGCATTACTGAACCCCACTAACACAGGAGCGAGTGTTTCTATCTGTGCGGACGGCACTTCCAGGCTACAACTGGCTGTGTTGTAGCCCAGGATCAATGCTCCGAGCAGGCTGAGGCCTACTTGGAGCGAGGAGAAAAAGCGTTGTAGTGTGAGTTTGGAGGCAGCTGGAGACTTTGCCGTCCACACAGCAGGGGAACAGCTGAACAGCTGGCATTACTGAACCCCACTGACACAGGAGCTAGAGTGTTTTTCTCTGCGGAGACGGCACTTCTGAACACCAACTGGCGTTGTTGGAGCCCAGGATGAGGCATGGACCTGGCTGAGGCCTGATGGTGTTGGCATGTGTATGGAGCAGGAGACATTGCCGTCTACACAGCAGGGGAACAGCAGGCATTACTGAACCCCACTGACACAGGAGCTAGAGTGTTTTTCTCTGCGGAGACGGAACTTCTGAACACCAACTGGCATTGTTGGAGCCCAGGATGAGGCCTGGAGCAGGCTGAGGCCTGATGGTGTTGGCATGTGGAGGCAGCAGGAGACTTTGCCGTCTACACAGCAGGGGAACAGCTGGCATTACTGAACCCCACTAACACAGAAGCTAGTGTGTTTTTCTCTGTGAAGACGGCACTTCTGAACACCAACTGACGTTGTTGGAGCCCAGGATGAGGCATGGAGCTGGCTGAGGCCAACTTGCAGCACGTTTTATAGAGGTAGTAGACTACAACTGATTGTAACCGTGCTCCACTGTCTCTAGTATTTCCCCTGGCCTCCAACCCCGCCAGTGACAGCTCTGAAGTGGCGTCAGCACAATCCACACTTGTTCCTGTGTTACTTGGGCTCAGTCCCGTCAGTTGATCCCTTGATGTGTGTCCGGCAAGGTCTCCTGCTCTGTCCTCATTCACACTACTAGTAATGGGAATGTGGACAGAGCAGGAAACCTTTCCGGACACACATCAGGGGATCAACTGACGTGACTGAGGCCAAGTAACACTGGAACAAGTGTGGATTATGCAGACGCGACTTAAGAGCTGTCACTGGCGGGGTTGGAGGCCAGGGGAAATACTAGAGACAGTGGAGCCAGAGGCCTAAGTGGAGCAGGGTTAAAAATCAGTAGTAGTTTGAATGTGGATGGAGCAGGAGACTTTGCCGTCCACACAGCAGGGGAGCACCTGGCGTTACTGAACCCCAGTAACACAGGAGCTAGTGTTTTTCTCTGTGCAGACGACACATCTGAGCAACAACTGGCTGTGTTGAAGCCCAGGGATTATAGTTCAGGTGGTAGAAACATGAACACAACATGAGACTCGGATACAGTTGCCAACCAATTATTTAGTCTGGAAGAGGACTGGCAAATTCTGGGGAGATCCAGGCCTTGTTCATTTTCAGAAAAGTAAGCCGGTCAACGTTATCGGAAGAAAGTCGCGTGCGACGGTCTGTTAGTACACCACCTGCGGCACTAAAGACGCGTTCCGATAATACACTGGCAGCAGGGCAAGCCAGCACCTCCGATGCATACTGGCTAAGCTCTGGCCATGTATCCAGCTTAGAGACCCAAAACTTGAAGGGGGAAGAGCCATCTGGGAGTACACTCACAGGGCAAGACATGTAGTCTGTCACCATCTGACGGAAACGTTGCCTCCTGCTGACTGGAGCCGTCAGTGATGGTGTAGACAATTGTGGCGGACACACAAAACTTTGCCACATTTGGGCCATAGTGGTCTTGCCTTGTGCTGAGGCGCTGCCTCTGCTCCCTCTTTGTGCCGAGTTTCCTCCACTGGGTCGACGCACAGAGGTGCTTTGTAAAGCACTAGCACCACTGCTGTCGGGTGGAATGGAAAACATGATGGCCTGCACCAGTGTGTCTTGGTACTCCCGCAGTTTACGCTCCTGTTTCAACGTTGGTATGAGGGTTTGCAAGTTGTCCCGGTAGCGAGGGTGTACACTCAATAATCAGCCGTGTAGAGAATGTGGGCGATGCGGCGGTCGTTTCTCAGGCACTGCAGCATGAAGTCAACCATGTGCTGCAGACTCCCAACTGCCAAAGAACCGCTGTCCCCTGCTTGAGGCGTGATCTCTGCCTGCTCTGCATCACCCCACCCTCGCTGTACATACTGACTAGAGCTTTGTGTACCTCCCTCCTGTGGAGAGATGTCTTCCTCCTCCATCGACTCCTCCTCATCCTCCTCACAAAGTGTCCCCTGCCTAGGCCTTTGTGAGGAAGCACGTAGCGCAGACTGTCCAGAAGCAGATGGCATTTGGGACTCCTCATCCTCCACCTCTTCCAAAACCTCCTCCCTTAGTGCTTGCAGTGTTTTTTGAAGCATGCAGATAAGGGGGACAGTCATGCTGACTAGTGCATCATCTGCACTCGCCATCCGCGTGGAATCATCGAAGGCACGCAAAACGAAGCAGATGTCCTTCATAGAGGCCCACTCAGTGGTGCTGAAGTGTGACCGGCGCACATTGCGACTTGTTTGCGCCTGATGCAGCTGGTACTCCATGACTGCTGCCTGATGCTCACACAACCGCTCCAACATATGTAACGTTGAATTCCACCTGGTGGGTAGGTCACATATGATGCGATGTTCCGGAAGGCGTAATCGGCGCTGCAGAGCAGCAAGGCGCGATCTTGCCGTGCTGGAATGCCACAAGTGAGCGCACTCTATGCGGACCTTGTGCAGCAGTGCATCAAGATCCAGATAGTCCCTCAGAAAGCTCTGCACGACCAAGTTGAGCACATGTGCCAGACATGGGATGTGAGTGAGGTTGCCAAGGCCAAGAGCTGCCACCAGATTTCGGCCATTGTCACACACTACCAAGCCCGGCTGGAGATTCGCTGGCAGAAACCACACGTCGCTGTCCTGCTTGATGGCATTCCAGAGCTCCTGCGCTGTGTGGCTTCGATTCCCCAATGAAATTAATTTCAGTACGGCCTGTTGACGTTTGGCCACGGCTGTGCTCATATCGGTCGTAACAGGCTCCTGCTGCGCTGTTTCAGAGGAACTGGAGTAGGAGGAGGAGTCAATGTGTACAGACTGGATTCCTGCAATCCGTGGAGTTGGCAGAACACGTAGCGCGCCACTCTCCAGATCTGTACCCGGCTCCACAATATTGACCCAATGGGCAGTGAGGGAAAGGTATCGTCCCTGTCCATGGTTACTGGTCCACGCATCGGTGGTCAGGTGGACCTTGCTACTGACGGCGTTTAGTAGCGCATGTTTTATGCTTGCCTCCACATGTTTCTGCAGGGCACGGATGGCTCGCCTGCTGAAATAAAAGCGGCTGGGCACAGTGTATTGTGGGACTGCCAATGCCATGAAGTCCCGGAAGGTGTCAGTCTCCACCAGCCTGAATGACAGCATTTCAAGGGCCAGTAGTTTGGCAATGCCAGCATTCAGAGCCTGTGCTCGGGGATGGTTTGCCGAGTATGGCCGCCTTTTCTCCCATGCCTGGGCTGCCGAGTGGCCTGGGAGTGTGAGGATGACTGGGAACGTGGTGCTGTGGGTGGAATGTCACAGGGTCTCTGGACAACAGTGCCAGAGGTTCTTCCTTGGCGATCCTGTGAGGAAGCCGAACCAGCTGTGTGTGAGCTGGAGGAAGAGGCCCCAACACGAGCTGAAGAGGTGGTAGGTGGTGCTGTACGTTGGCCTACGTCTTCAGTGTGTCTGTGTAACTCCAGCTCGTGCTTGGTCCGCACATGTTTCCACATATTAGTGGTATTGAGGTTGCTGACATTTTTCCCTCTTTTGACTCTCTGATGACACAGCTTGCATTTGACAAAGCAAATGTCATCTGCAACTGTGTCAAAAAAGGACCACGCACTGCAAGTCTTGGGAGCGCCCTTTTTGCCTTTTGAAAGTGGAATGCTCCTAACGGGTGCCGAAGTGGAGGCTACAGGCAACCAAGTCTGCCCCCTCCCTCTCCCTCCGGTTTTGGCCGTTCGGGGAATCTCTTCCTCAGAGCTGCTCCCACCACCTTCCTGTTCCTCACTCCACGATGGGTCAAGGACCTCATCATCTACACTCCCCTCTTCAAACACCTGCTTCTCCTGGGTAGTCTCGCCAGCACCGTACGCACCAGAAAGTGGTAACTGAGTCTCGTCATCATCTGATGCGTACTGAGGTGTGCTGACCATAGGCACTGGCCCACCCGCCTCTTCAGATTCAGAGGGACAAAGAAGTTGCGCATCACTGCATACTCCCTCTTCTTCACATTCTGGAATGCTGCTTGGCTGGCCCCCTCTTTCCAAACCAACAGATTCCGAAATCAGAATTAGAGACTGTGATGGCTCCTATCCAGGGGTCTCTGACTGCCTGGGCACTTTGGCAGGTGGTGAAGAGACAGATGGTTGCTCTTCAGTGCTCTGGCCCTGAGAGGATGTGGAAGTAATTGAAGTTGATGCGTTAGCTGCCATCCATCCGACAACGGCTTCAATTTGCTTCTCCCGCAGCAGTGGGGTACGGTGAGGTCCTACAAAGCTGCGCATAAAGGGCTGTTGCCTGCTAAAACTGGGGGATGCTAACTCACTGGTGCCAACAGCAGGCACAGAATCCCCATGTCCTCTCCCTGCAGAATCCCCACGTCCTCTCCCTGCAGAATCCCCACGTCCTCTCCCTGCTGAAACTCTACGCCCACGTCCACGTGCCTTACTCCCTGCCTTCTTCATCTTGCTAGACTGAGAAAGATAGGCAGAAAAGTACAAAGGGGGGCCTTAGTGTGCTTATTCCTGAACAGCTGGTTACAGGTATAAGAAACACTAATTTTATGAAGTGTGTGTGTCGACTACACTTTAATAGGAGATAATGTGGCCTACATAACTTTCAAATGTAGTGTTTGGTGAACTTTGGTGGTTTTTTTGGGGGGAAAAAAACTAAAAGGATGTGACCAAAGATTTGAAAGTCAGAGTATCACCAACTTTCTGGAGCTATTACAATGCAGGCAGGTAACCTACAATGCAAAAGATGAGGCTCCAAAAAAATTGGGTAATACTAATCTGGCTGCAGCTGAAGGGCACAAGCCAGAAAAAAGGCTCCTCTATCTACTCCTATATAGTGTTTGCAACCAACCAATGTAGATGGATATGGATGGATGCACACTAATAGGAGAAGAAAAAATGAGCTGCAATTAAAGAAATATACACTCACTGGCCACTTTATTAGGTACACCATGCTAGTAAGGGGTTGGACCCCCTTTTGCCTTCAGAACTGCCTCAATTCTTCGTGGCAGAGATTCAACAAGGTGCTGGAAGCATTCCTCAGAGATTTTGGACCATATTGACATGATGGCATCACACAGTTGGCGCAGATTTGTCGGCTGCACATCCCTGATGCGAATCTCCCGTTCCACCACATCCCAAAGATGCTCTATTGGATTGAGATCTGGTGATTGAGGAGGCCATTTGAGTACAGTGAACTCATTGTCATGTTCAAGAAACCAATCTGAGATGATTCGAGCTTTATGACATGGCGCATTATCCTGCTGAAAGTAGCCATCAGATGTTGGGTACATTGTGGTCATAAAGGGATGGACATGGTCAGCAACAATACTCAGGTAGGCTGTGGCGTTGCAACGATGCTCAATTGGTACCAAGGGGCCCAAAGAGTGCCCAGAAAAAATTCCCCACACCATGACACCACCACCACCAGCCTGAACCGTTGATACAAGGCAGGATGGATCCATGCTTTCATGTTGTTTACGCCAAATTCTGACCCTACCATCCGAATGTCGCAGCAGAAATCGAGACTCATCAGACCAGGCAACGTTTTTCCAATCTTCTACTGTCCAATTTCGATGAACTTGTGCAAATTGTAGCCTCAGTTTCCTGTTCTTAGCTGAGAGGAGTGGTACCCAGTGTGGTCTTCTGCTGCTGTAGCCCATCTGCCTCAAAGTTCGACGCACTGTGCGTTCAGAGATGCTCTTCTGCCTACCTTGGTTGTAACGGGTGGCAATTTGAGTCACTGTTGCCTTTCTATCAGCTCGAACCAGTCTGCCCATTCTCCTTTGACCTCTGGCATCAACATGGCATTTCCGGCCACAGAACTGCCGCTCACTGGATTTTTTTTCTTTTTCGGACCATTCTCTGTAAACCCTAGAGATGGTTGTGCGTGAAAATCCCAGTAGATCAGCAGTTTCTGAAATTCTCAGACCAGCCCTTCTGGCACCAACAATCATGCCACGTTCAAAGGCACTCAAATCACCTTTCTTCCCCATACTGATGCTCGGTTTGAACTGCAGGAGATTGTCTTGACCATGTCTACATGCCTAAATGCACTGAGTTGCCGCCATGTGATTGGCTGATTAGAAATTAAGTCTTAACACACAGTTGGACAGGTGTACCTAATAAAGTGGCCAGTGAGTGTATGTGTGAGGCAGTGGCGCACGCTGAGCAGCCTACAACCAGACGTAGCTGCAGGACACACTACTCAGCGTGAGCTGCACTCACACACAGTCAGAGACCTCTCAGACAGCCGTGAACAGTGCAGCTAAGTGGGCACTAGCACTGACAGGCTGCAGAAAGGCTCCGCTGTCTATTACTAGTGTTTGCAACCAACGTATATGGATACAGATGGAAGCACACTAGATAGAATTTTTTTTAAATAAGCAGCTCAAAAAGAAAAATATGTATGAGGCAGCAGTGAGGCACGCTGGGCGGCCTACAACCAGACGTGGCTGCAGGACCCACTCCACAGTGTGAGCTGCACTCACACAGCCCTTGCAGACAGCTGTGAACACTGCTGCTAGGGAAAAGCAAGTTACAGTGGTGGTTTATGTAGCCTGGGTAAAGCACAATATTGTTTTGAGAATCGCTATTTCTAACTGTCCCTCACAGTCTTCAACAGCAGCCTGTCCCTAACTGAATTCACAGCAGAGTGACCAGAAATGGCGGCGGCAGTGGCTTTTATAGTGCATCATGACATCATTTCAGCAGCCAATCACAGCCATGCCAATAGTTAACATGCCTACATGCCTAACAGGATGTGCCCACCCTTCTGAGGAATCCCATTGGCTGAATCAAAGTGAGCGGGCTGATAGCATTATGGGAACTTCCGATTCCGGTATCTGATATGAAAAAAGTATCGGAAGTCAATATCGGAATTCCGATACAGCAAATATCGGCCGATACCTGATACTTGCGGTATCGGAAAGCTCAACACTAGTGATGTCATTTCTGTCCAACCTCATCTTTTACATTTGTCCACCCCACACTCCATTACACACAGATAGATAGATAGATAATATATAGCTAGATAGATAGATAAGGGATAGATAGATAGATAGATTGATAGATAGGAGATAGATATGGGATGGCTAGATAATAAATAGATAGATAGATTGATAGATAGATATGGGATAGATAGATAGATAGATATGGGATAGATAGTTAGATAGATATGGGATAAATAGATATGGGATAGATACCCGCAGACCCCTTCCTCATAGCCCGCAGACCCCTCCGCACAGCCCGCAAATACTGAATGTGTGAACATGGCCTAAAAGGGACATCCGGGACTTTCTGAGAAGCAAAAAATGTGTCTAAGCACTAACAGGCTGGTAGTTGTTACTTACTTGCTTGTTATGCCTGGTGCCGTTCTTCCCCGACACACATTGGTCATAGACCACTCCTGCCATAAATTCAGCTGCCTCTGCTGACGTCACATTGACAGAGCGGTGGATTCTTCCCTACTCCGCACTGTTAACGAGGCAACACAATTAAGGAGCAGGAATCATACTGTCAATCAGAATGATGTCGGAAGTCCCGCCCTGCTAACAGAGCAGAGCTAAAAAAAAATCCACTGCTTTGTCAGCCTGGTGTTAGCAGAGGCACCTGAATTGCCTGCAAGAGCAGTCTGCCATTATCAGCTATAATCGCCACACCCTCCGCCCTTAGGAACAATGGCCTATATACCATGGAGGGGATCTGCTGCAGACACTGTTATAGGGGATATGTCCCCCAGTTCTGCACAAATGTCCCCCATTATGGGCCCGTTCTAGAGATATAAGTCCCCCATGCTGGTATACATGACCCCTCATCCTCTTATATAAGGCCCCCCACATATAGGGGCATCACTTTTTCACACAGTGCCCTGTAGGTTTGGATTTTCTTTAACCTCAATTATAAAGATGTTCATTTAAAAACTACATTTTGTGTTCACTTGTGTTATCTTTGTCTATTATTTAAATTTGTTTGGCGATCTGAAAAATTTTTGTGTGACAAACATGCAAAAGAATAGGAAATCAGGAAGGGGACAAACACTTTTTCCAGGGGGATGAGTCAGCGGTCGCAGCCTCCGCAGGGGCGGCCTGGGAGCAAATGGCCTCTCCTCCCCCTGTTCTTCTGACTTCTCTTCTTTTTCCATCATGGTGTTCTGGCGTTTTTCTACCTGCCTCGGCCCCTTTCCCACCACTGGCTTCTTCTGCCCCTCCTTCCGGGGGTGGCGTCTTCTTCCAGCGCTTCCTTACCAAGCCAATATACGAACCCCTCGGGGGGTGGGCCATGTAGCTGTCACATAGTAATTCAGGCAGGGGAGGCCCAAGACTCTTCGCGGTCTTTTCCTAGGACCTCCCATCTCTTCACGCCCTTCTTCTCCGCGCCAGCGGCCATTTCTAATGTCCATTTTAACAGTCTATCAAATCAGGTCTTCTGCACATTTTCAAAAGTGTAAAGTCCAATAAATCTCAGGTGCACAGAACCCGATGGTGTCGGGTCTTGTCATCCTGTTCGTGAAGCCAAAATTGGGTCGCCCTCCTAGGGCAGCAGGGTACTCGGTACCGGGCCGGCGTCAAGGTGATGTGTCACAGCGGCGGTGACCTGGTCCGTGGCCGTGGGCACCCAATATCAATGTTGTTTTTGGTAGTTAATGGGATAATAGTTCGTGACGCCACCTGTGGTGTTCGGCAAGGGAGGTGTTAAGCCGACGCTGCATGCAGATCCACTGGGACTGATGGTGTAGTGCAGCAAAGATGGTGTAGCTCCCCACAGGTGGAGCTGTAGTCCCAGGGCAGTGTAGGGGCAATGGATCTGGAGAAGTGCAGGATGGTGTGGATGCTGGTACTCAGATGTAGCGGTGCTGAAGGTGTTAGCGACAAATGAATAGAGGACACCAGAGCTTGCAGTTTGAAAGCTTTACTCACAGTTTGTGGTACACACTGGTGCCTGCCTCCGTGCCGTGTCCTCCGGGCAAAGACTCAACCTCCCGGGCAAGTCGGGGCTCTCCTCTCCAACACTCCGCCAACATGTACCTTCCTGAACGACTCCGCCAATGCGCCTTGTGGTGTGAAGCACTCCAGTACTTAGTAACCCTGGAATGCCTCCTATCTAGATGTTCCTAGAACTCTACATGCACGACAGACAGCTGTAGCCTGCTTCGGGGACTCCTCACTCCCGGCTCTCTGTGTTGCTGTTGTGCCTCAAGTCTTGGATGGGAGTAATGCATTTACAGCCAACTACTCCACCGGTGTCTGCTGCAGAACCTTAAGTGTCCATACAACCTCGGAGACCGGGCCTCGGCCTTGCGCTGAGAACCTATAGGCAGGGTTCCTCTTCCAACCCACGTCTCCTCTCTGTTCTCTACTCCTTCGCTCCGTACTTGTCTCTCCTTCTGATGGATGCTTAGGTTACAGTTCTACGTCTTTCCACCTTCCTTACTTTCCCGTGCCAGCTGGCTCAGGTCACTGAGGCAGCTGCAGCACTCCTTCTCGGACCCGTCCTCAGACTCTCCTGACTGACTGTCCTTCTCCTCCTCTGGGACTCACCCCAGACTGAACCCCCTAAGGGACTGACCTGTAATTCTAAACCTTCCCAATCTTTTATATGGATCTAAACTCCACCCACCTCCCAACACATCCAGTGTCCCAAGCAGGGAACCACCAGAGGTGCTCTGCTACTAAGCACTGAGCCGCAATGTGGTTGTGCAGAACTACCCTGTTGTGTGGGGTGCGAGTGTTGGAGTGTGGAAAGGAGTTCCCAACTTACCAGGATGGTGGGGCACCGCACCTTACGAGAAGGTGCAGTACCTCTGTGGCGACTGAGCCTCAGGGGCGCCACACTTGCCTCTTGCACTCTTCAGTCCGACACACTCCAAATAGAAAGACAGGCTTGTCTCCTTTTGAATTCCTGTTTGCTAGTGCACCAAAGACTGGTCTGTACTTCCCACAGGTGCTACAAATGCAACACGGTGCTATGACAGCTTATGTCCAGGCCTTGCAGAAAAGACTTAATGTGGTGTATAAACATGTGTTCAAATCCATTCCAGATCCTAATGCCAGTGCAGACCAGCTGAATCCAGGTGTTTGGGTGGTCATACGCAGACATGTGAGAAGTCTAGACCCACGATTTGACAGCCCCTTCCAAGTCCAGCTGACCACATTCAGGTGAATGTAAAACTTGACAGGTGAACAGTTGAACAGGTGATCAGTAAAACTTGAGAGAAAGCCCACCTGGATCCACGCCAGTCACGGAAAGAAGGTCCTTTCAACAGCAGAATGACTGTTCTCCTAATCACCTTGCTGGCAGTGACAGGATTACTGCACTCTACAGAGACACAGGACAAACTCTTAAATGTTGACTGGGACAACAAACTTATTCGACATCATGTTCTTATAAAGGACATGGAAGGACAGAAATCGAAAGACTGTTGGATCTGTACATACAGCCCAGTATCTGCAAGGACTATGCCATACTTAGCTTTACCTCTGGAGCCATGGAAGGTATTCACCCCACACTGCATACATAATGAGACTTGGACTCAATCTAGGTTTTGGGGAAAAGATGTGCCCCGTGACATATCTGCCTCATTGGCTATAATCGGATGGGCCGCTAATCTCTGGTTTCAGTTTAATGTAACGCGGCCTAAGGTACAAATGTGGTGGCGGGAATACGATTCAGACGTCGGAAATATGGTCGCCCGGAGTAGGACTGAAATCCCTCACTCAGACTCCATTCCCAGTGATGGACTGTGATTCAGTCTTCAACACACTGGAGCAAATACCTGTGGTGAGGACAATAATTGCTTCCGTATATACACTCATGATCAAACACAGGTTAATGAGACGGTGTACCAAGATTGTGTTGAAGGCTGTAAAGCATCTACGGGTAAAATAAGGAAAGAAAGGGGAAAATGTACATCTGGTATAAGTGGAAAACAAATGAATAATACTTGGTGTGCCCATAAACCTATGTCAGGACTTTTGAGTTTATACCAATGTATACAGACCCTTGGCCACATTTGTGTTCTCCCAGATGGGTGAGCCCAGACATAAGAGGAATTTACACTCTTGCCAAACTAACACCAGCCACTTTCATAGTTCCTCATAGTAAAATAGACACAGTAGCAGTTCCAATTCATACTTTGTATAGAAGGGCTGCAGACAATAAGCCCCGTCCAAATGGTAGGCTGCATCTAGTAGAAATGGGGATAACAAATAAAATATTCAGTAGTATGCTAATATACAACTTCATAACACAAATGTCGGATAAATTAGTGGAAGCTACCGACTATCTGGATGATCAGATTTTCCAGATTCTTGAAGATCTTAATGAAACTAATACAATACAGAGACAATCATAATTACTAACCAACATACTATAGTACTAGATTATCTGACAGCAAAAGAAGGAGGAATGTGTCAAATAATTGGTCCCACCTGTTGAAATTATATTGACCCTGCTGGCAATCTCCAGATCAGGGCCAGTATAGACAAAATAGGTGAACTTAGAGACCAATGGTTAAAACAACACAGTGCAAACAGAGACTCCAGGTGGGGTAACACATTCTCTTTTTTTTTTTATCCAGCAAATTGGTTTAATGGCCTAGCAGGATGGATTTTTGGCATTGTACAGACTTCTATGCAAATTTTGTTGTTTTGCTTATTGTTTTATGTAGCTGTAAAAGCGCTAATATATGTATTACTTAAGCTACTGAATAATGTATGGATGAAAAAAAAATCTAAGGCTGAACCTTCTGTAGTGTATCATAGACACCAGATAGCCATTGCTGATGGGAAAGTGAGTGTCCACACTGAGGGTGGATGGGCGAAGCAGGTAGGAAGCCCCCTTATGGGTACTAGACCCATGAGACAGTAGCTCCTTTGTGGACATCAGCTGACCCTGTGGCAAAGGTTATACCATTTACAAAAGGGGGAAATTGATATAGAAGGGTTAATGGTTTGCCTTTAAATGCCTTTAACTGCCTTTAATTCTTCAATTGCCTTTTTCTTTTCATTGCTATGTTTTTTATTCTCATGACACAGCAGACTATTAGTCTCTGCTTCAAGGAGACAATACTTGTTATCATATATGTTCTCAATAGTCAGCAACAACATGTTCTGGGGACATTGTAAACAAGGTATGACCCTGGGGAAGCGGTGGGGGCTACATGAGCTACATAGAGTTACATTTGTTGTAAATGGTAAAAAATATTGCCTTGTGTTTCATTAAGTCAGATAAAGTGATTTGCCCATGACCTGTGTGTGCAGTCTCCTTTGTCTCCAAGCGCTTATAAAATAAGGGCGTAAACTCCTAATTTGGCCTCACTGGTGATCTGGCAGACCTGACTTTGGTCAGAATGAAAACAGCTACAGTACAGCACATCATACACTGCAAAATAATCCATAAAATGTTTGACATTAGGATCACAGTGAAAGCATAGTGAAATGTAGCTTAAAAGGTTGCTGTGCCATGCTAATTCACAAGTGTATAACGGCAAACATGCAGACTAGCAAGCAGAGCATCACATAGGTTCCTGTTAGCTTCATTTGTGGATTAATGTTAAAACATGCTTTGGGTTTGTATATTTAGGTTGGTACTTACTCATTTTCTGCTGAACCTCAGGTGTACTTTCTGCATAGTTTGGAAACATTTGCCGGCAGGTCCGTTGCCATGAGGCATCTTTGCGAGCAGGGTCGACATAATGTGCATCACGTACATCCCAAAGTTCTGGGGTCTCCTGTACAAGTACAATCAGTAGCTCAACATTAATTTGCCTGGCCATCTTGCTGTATTCCGTGGAGGCGTGCTATTTCCTTGTTCCAGAACTTCCAAGGCTATTTAGCATGCCAAAGCATTGGCTGAGGCAATTTCCTGTCACCTGGACAATGCCTGCGTATTTCTCGCAAGTCACACGCATGGTCCGTGTGTAAGCTGTTATTTTCTCGCACCCATAGACTTGCATTGGCGATTCTCAGCCGAGATATGCTGACAATCGCAGCATGATGCAATTTCACGTGCGAGAAAAAAAAATCGGATGATGGGAGCTGCCCCATAGATTAACATTGGGATGCGTGCTAGGCGATTTTTTTATCGCCTAGCACTCATCTGTATTATACTGTAGTGTGACTCTGATGGGTGTCGCAGGTCTGGTCCGGCACCTCCCATCTTATAATCGCCGCCCTCCTGCTTGTTTCACAGGCTCCCCAGCATCACGCTCCTGCGCAGGCGTACTTTTCTGCCCTGTTGAGGGCATAGCAAAGTACTGAATTATAGAATGCTGTAGATAAGCCCTGAAAAAAGAGGGCAGGAATAAGCGGAGCTCAATGTAAGCCCCCCATGACTGCACTTGGCCATGTGGCATTTTTAAAATTTGTATTAACCCCTTAAGCCCCAAGGGTGGTTTGCACGTTCATGACCGGGCCAATTTTTACAATTCTGACCACTGTCCCTTTATGAGGTTATAACTCTAAAACGCTTCCATGGATCCCGGTGATTCTGACATTATTTTCTCGTGACATATTGTACTTCATGCTACTGGTAAAATTTCATTCATATAACTTGCGTTTATTTGTGAAAAAAACAGAAATTTGGCGAAAATTTTCAAAATTTCGCAATATTCCAAATTTGAATTTTTATGCCCTTAAATCACAGAGATACGGTGCACAAAAAACTTAATAAATAACATTTCCCACATGTTTACTTTACAACAGCACAATTTTGGAACCAAAATTTTTTTTTGTTAGGAAGTTATAAGGGTTAAAATTTGACCAGCGATTTCTCATTTTTGCAACACCATTTTATTTTTACGGACCACATCACATTTGAAGCCACTTTGAGAGGTCTATATGATAGAAAATACCCAAAAGTGACACCAATCTAAAAACTGCACCCCTTAAGGTGCTCAAAACCACATTCAAGAAGTTTATTAACCCTTTAGGTGCGTCACAGGAATTTTCTGAATATTTAAAAAAAATGAACATTTAACTTTTTTTCACAAAAAAAATACTTCAGGTTCAATTTTTTTTATTTTACCAAGGGTAACAGGAGAAATTGGACTGCAAAAGTTATTGTGCAATTTGTCCTGAGTACGCTGATACCTGATATCTGGGGGGGAACCACTATTTCGGCGCATGGCAGACCTCAGAAGGGAAGGAGCGCCGTTTGACTTTTTCAATGCAAAACTGGCTGGAATTCAGATCGGACGCCATGTCGCGTTTGGAGAGCCCCTGATGTACCTAAACAGTGGAAACCCCCACAAGTGATCCCATTTTGGAAACTAGACCCCCCAAGAAACTTATCTAGATATGTGTTGAGAACTTTGAACCCACAAGGGCTTCACAGAAGTTTATAGCGTACAGCGGTACAATTAAAAAATCATATTTTTTCCAAAAAATGATCTTTTCACCCACAATTTTTATTTTTCCAAGGGTAACAGGACCCTAAAAGCTATTATGCAATTTGTCCTGAGTACGCTGATACCCCATATGTGGGTTTAAATGACTATTTGGGTGCATGGCAGAGCTCGGAAGGTAAGCAGCGCCATTTGACGTTTTTGGCTGGAATTGAGATCGGACAACATGTCGCGATTGGAAAACCCCTGATGTACCAAAACAGTGGAAACCCCCCACAAATGACCCCATTTTGGAAACTAGACCCCCTATGGAACTTATCTAGATGTGTGGTGAGCACTTTGAACCCTCCAGTGCTTCACAGAAGTTTATAACGACCGGGCGTGAAAATAAAAATATCGTATTTTTTCAACAAACATCATCTTTTAGTCCCGATTTTTTTTTATTTTCCCAAGGGTACCAGGAGAAATTGGACCCCAAAAGTTGTTGTCCAATTTGTGCTGAGTACGCTGACACCCCATATGTGGGAGAAAACTACTGTATGGGCACACGTCGGGGCTCGGAAGGGAAGTAGTGACGTTTTGGAATGCAGACTTTGATGGAATGGTCTGCAGGTGTCATGTTGCCTTTGCAGAGCCCCTAATGCACCAAAACAGTGGAAATCCCCCACAAATAACCCCATTTTGGAAAATAGACCCCCCACAGAACTTATATAGATGTGTGGTGAGCACTTTGAACCCCCAAGGGCTTCACAGAAGTTTATAATGCCCAGGCATGAAAATAAAAAAATCATATTTTTTCCACGAACATGATAAATTAGTCTCCATTTTTTTTATTTTCCCAAGGGTCACAGGAGAAATTGGACCCCAAAAGTTGTTGTCCAATTTGTCCTGAGTACCATGATACCTCATATGTGGGAGAAAACTACTGTATGGGCACACGTCGGGGCTCGGAAGGGAAGTAGTGACGTTTTGGAATGCTGACTTTGATGGATTGGTCTGCGGGTGTCATGTGCGTTTGGAGAGCCCCTGATGTACCTAAACTATTGAAACTCCCCACAAGAGACCCCATTTTGGAAAATAGACCCCCCACGGAACTTATCTAGATGTGTGCTGAGCACTTTGAACCCCCAAGTGCTTCACAGAAGTTTATAACGCCTGGGCGTGAAAAAAAAATCATTTTTTTCCACAAAAATGATATTTTTGCCCCCATTTTTTTATTTTCCTAAGGGTAACAGAAGAAATTGAACCCCAAAAGTTGTTTTGCAATTTGTCCTGAGTATGCTGATACCCTATATGTGGGGGTAAAACACTGTTTGTGCGCATAGCAGATCTTGAAAGGGAAGGAGCACCATTTGATTTTTTCAACGCAGAATTGGCTGGAATTGAGATCAGACGCCATGTTGCATTTGGAGAGCCCCTGATGTGCCCAAACAGTGGAAACCCCCCAATTATAACTCCAACCCTAACCCCAACACACCCCTAATCCTAATCTCAGCCCTAACCCTAGCCCTAACCCTAACCCTAACCCTAGCCTTAACCGTAACCCTAACCCTAGCCCTAACCCTAATGGGAAAATTGAAATAAATACATTTTTTTAGTTTTATTATTTTTCCCTAACTAAGGGGGTGATATCGGGGGGTTTGATTTACTATTTATGGCGGTTTTTATGTTTGGCGGCTGTTACACGCTAAAAGACGCTTTTTATTGTAAAAATAGTTTTTGCATCACCACATATTGAGAGCTATAATTTTTCTGTATTTTGACCCACCGAGTCATGTGAGGTCTTATTTTTTGCGGGACGAGTTGACGATTTTATTGGTACCATTTTCGGGCACGTGAAATTTTTTGATCGCTTTTCATTCCGATTTTTGGGATGCAGAATGAACAAAAACCAGCGTTTCATGAATTTCTTTTGGGGGGCTGCGTTTACACCGTTCCGCGTGCGGTAAAATTGATAAAGCGGTTTTATTCTTCGGGTCAGTATGGTTACAGCGATACCTCATTTAGGTCTTTTTTTTATGTTTTGGAGGTTTTTTGCAATGAAAACTATTTTATGTAAAAAATAATTATTTTTGCATCGCTTTATTCTGCGAGCTATAACTTTTTTATTTTTTGCGGATGACACTATATTGCGGCTCATTTTTTGTGGGACAAGCTGACGTTTTCAGCGGTACCATGGATATTTATATGCGCCTTTTTGATCGCGCGTTATTGCACTTTTTGTTCGGTGGTATGATAATAAATCCAAATATGTGTACTTTTATTGTTTTTTTTTATTTTCAAAAAATGAATTTATTGGGGAATATCTTTTTTTTTTTTACTAATTTATTTAGCGATTTTTCAAAAAATTATTTTTACACTTTTTTTTTTTTTTAACTTTATTACATTGTTCCAGGTAGGACATCACTGTCCTGTGACAGATCAGCGATCTGTCACAGGCACTGCTGCAGACTTCCTCATGCCTGCGCCTTGCAAGCAGTGAGGAAGTCAGCTCCCTACAGGCCCCCGAAGGTCCCCGTCACCATCTTGGATTCGGGGGCCTGTAGGGAAAGAGCCCCCCGCAGCAGCCCTCCACATTGCGCTGCTGTGGGGGGCTCAGGGAAGCACGGAGGGAGCCCCCTCCCTGCCAATGCTTCCCTTTAACCCCCGGTACACCGCGATCGTGTTTGATCGTGTTTGACCGCCCCTGACACATTGTGCCGGGTGTTAGCTGTGATAATCAGCTGACACCCGGCCGCGATCAGCGGCGCTCACCACGTGGGCGCCGCTGATCGCTATGACGTACTATCCCGTCCCTGGGAATTAAGTCCCAGGGCACATGGACGGGATAGTACGTCATATGGGATTAAGGGGTTAAAAAGGACGGGATTGGTTCAGCGGGTTTAGGGGAGGAACATTGGGGGGAGGCGGGCTCTGGGAGTGGGGCAAAAGTGCAGGAAACCGCCACTTTGGGACTGGAAGCCGGAGTGAAGAGACCCACCCACCCTCCCCCTTGTTTTCGCTTCCGTTGGGATTACGTTTGCTTATATGGGTTGGGGCATATGTACGGAAGCTAATAGACGGATATATATAGAGGTATGTTGGCAGTTGTTTTGTCACAGTGGCAGAGTGGGTGGGGGGTGGGGTTCTTGGAGTTGACGCTAATTCAGCAGGGAAGGAATTCTAAGTAAAAATCCGGAGAGTTAAAATTGTGTGGGTTGATCTGGAATTTGGTTATGGGCTCTGGATGGGGTTTTTACCCTGGGAGATGGTTGGTCGTTAGTCTTCCCGGAATGGGATGTATGGTGCCCTCGAGCTGGTGGTGTACTGCTGAGGGTAAAGTGGTGGTTGAAGTTCTTTTGGTTTGCCAAATGTTAAGCCAGATCTTTCGGAAGCTCCAAGAACCCTCCCCTCATGTTTTATGCATATAAAATTGCATAGTAATATTTATTGTTTAAAAATGTTTTTATGTTATTGTTTGTTAATAAACTGGCTGCTGTGGCCAAAATTATCCAAAATAATTTTAGGTGTAGTGCTTTTATTTTGAAGGGGGTGGCTTTTTTCCCTTTACAGGTTGGTGCGTAAGGGAGGCGGCAGGTAAGAAGCCATATTGGCCATTCATGGTCAAGGTGATTGCATCTTACATCGGCCAAAACTGCTGACAGGGTCGCTTTAACTTAAAACTGAAAATAAAGTTTACACAAGTAGCACAAGACGGATTTCATCCCCAGGTATCAGTGTAAGGCCGGGGTCAGACTAGCGTATGGCATTGGATGAGATATGCTAATTATTTTCTCCATCTCTTCCATTGCCGGGGTCAGTGGGTCGCCCTCCCAGGGCTGTGGGGTACTCGGTACCGGGTCGGTGTCAACGGGATATGTCACAGCAGTGGTGATCCGGTCCGTGGCCCTGGGCACCCAAGTAATGGGGGAATGTAATGGTGGAATGTAGTTAGATGAATAGTTCGCGACTTCACCTGTGGTGCTCGGCAAGGGGGGTGTTAAGCCGACGCTGCATGCAGATCCACTGCGACTGATGGTAGGGCGCAGCAGAGATGTACAAGCTCCCCACAGGTGAAGCTGTAGTCCCAGGGCAGTGTAGATGTGATTGGCACGGGGATGTAGCAGTGTCGGAAAGGTAGGAAGCAGACAAGACACAGCAGGGTGAAATTCTGTACCTTTACTTGATAACGGCACTCCAGGTTCCTGATTACAGATGGTATCGGAGCGGGCTAGCCTGGAAGCAGCTCAGGATTCTCTCTCAGCAGAAGGGCTGTGCAGTCTGCTTCCTAGCGCTTATTTGAATGAAGTACTCCTAGTACTGAATTACACTGAAGTTCCTCTCAATTCTCTTCTACTCTCACTCCTTGTATGGCAGACAGCTGTAGCCGCTATTCCTCTCCTGGCTCACTGCGTGCTGTTGTGCCGCCGAGTCTTAGATGGGAGTAGGGCATTTACAGCCTCCTACTCCTCTGGTATCTGCTGTAGGACCATCAGTGTCCATACAGCCGTGGAGACCAGGCTCCAGATCATGCGCTCTCACTGTGAGGGAGCTCTCTTTCCTCAGCTCAACCTCCAGCTTCTCTCTACACATCTGCACACTTCACCCTCCGCAGACTAACTAACCACTCCTTCCTCTTGGCCCACAGAGAGCACTCTTCTCCTTAATCCTGGTTCAGAGTTCCCCCTGCTGGCCTGGAGTGGAACTGTGTTGCATGTATAGGTAAACTGCTGGAGAGACCCATCATTGCCTCCAAGCCTGGCATTACACTCCCCTGGAGGAAGGCAAAGCCAGTGTGGCGACCATACTCCTGGGGGCGCCACATTCCCCCCTAGTGAAAGTCAGCACTCTGGGGCTGAACAAAGAAAAACATGAATAATACATAACAGTTAAACAATAGGAATTGTACAAGATTTAAAAATAAAAAGTTACCAAAACCAAGTGTTTCAAAAATGGTGCTGTGATGACAAGTCCACAAACATCAATGTCTATGGTCTATTCCTGGCAAATGGTAAATTATTTACAATCAAAGTTTTTGACCACACACAAGTCCTGTGGTTCAGTGTCCATAAAAATTCAAAGGGAACTCTTACAGGTTACCTGTAGGCACAAACTTGAAAACAGTTACATATTTACACAAACAATTTCAGTATTTACATTTATTCTATTATATACGATATTTAAGGGGCGGTATCCCTTGTGTGATACGGGTAGACCTTCGTAAGACTGGTGTAGTGAGTAATGTACTGGATACACTACTGGGTGGTAAACTGGGCAGCATTCTCCTATGGACTCTTAGACTCACCAGGGGCAATACAGGTTTACCACTGGCAGGGCGAGGGTTCTCTGGCTCCACTGCTGGTGTGTCATCTGCTGCCTGGTTTTCCTGATCTTCAGGATTCTCTTGAGTCACTTCTTCCTGGGCTACCACTTGAGGAAATATCAACACTGGCACCACTATTGCATCATTCACTTTAGTCCAGTTCGCAGGGAATTCTCTAAGTATTGTGCTGACCTTCTTTTCTTCCACTATGGGTTGGTTGTTATCTGGCTCTTCTTTTCTCTCTTTTAACTGGTCAGGGCACAACTTCAAATGATCTCTCGATACCGCTGCTGTGGTCTCTCCTCCATCCTTACTAGCAAGGCACACCTTAGTATTATCAAAATTTGAGGGCATAATGGTATAAGGTTCAGCTTCCCACTTATCATCCAACTTGTGCAATCTTCACTTTCTTTTCAGGACTTGCTCTCCCGGCGACAAAGGGACAGCAGGTGCATTTTGCTTGTAAAGCTTCTCCTGCTTTTGTCTTGCCTGGGCTAGACTTTTCTCCACACATTCTTGAACTCTTCTATACTGTTGCTGCCTTTCCATGTCCCAGTCAGCATCTGGTGACGTTACTCCAGGGGTCAGGACTCCCATACCCAGATCAATAGGCAGCTTACCAGGTCTTGCTCTCATTAAGTAAGCTGGGGTATAGTTGGTGGAGTTCACGGGTATATGGTTGTAGAGGTCTGCCAGATCTGGCAACTTCTTTGGCCACAGATTTCGCTCCTCCAAGGACAAAGTCTTCAGGAGGTCCATCACCACCTGGTTCATCTTCTCACATATGCCGTTGGTCTGTGGGTGATACGGTGTTGTCTGGATCTTCTTACAACCATACAAGCTACAGAATTCATGGAGCACTTCTGCCTCGAAAGCTGGACCTTGATCAGTGAGCACTCTCTCAGGATACCTATGTGGTCGACAAAAATGTTGTTGGAATGCTCTGGCTGCTGTCCTGGCAGTTAGATCTTTGACAGGCACAACTACCAGGAATCTTGAGTAGTGGTCCACAATGGTAAGAGCGTAGATGTAGCCTGACCGGCTTGGAACCAGCTTCACATGGTCCAGGGCTACCAACTCAAGTGGCTGTTTGGTGATGATTGGCTGTAGAGGAGCTCTCTGGCTGTCTCGATCCTTTCTGCGCAGGTTACACTGTCCACACTCCCGGCACCACCTCTCAATGGATTTCCTCATACCAGCCCAGTAGAACCTCTCCCGGAGCAATAGTTCCAACTTCTTCCATCCAAAGTGTCCAGCTCCATTGTGGTATGCTTCCAGGACCATTGATGCCTCTCGCTTCGGGACTACAACCTGCCAAACCACGGGCATTGATACTCCTCTGACACAGCTTTCTTTCATAGATAAACAGCTGGCCTCTCTCCTTCCACAACTGCTGAGCATCTGACTCTGGGCGTGAGTCAACTCGCGACAGTAGCTCCTTCACCAGGCGGACTGCAGGGTCACTATCTTGCGTTTCTGCCCAATCATGATGGGGCAACGGATTCAGAGTGACCTCCTTTATGCCAGACTGTCTGTTCCTCACTCCTTGAGCACGTTGGGCCGCCAGTGGCCTGTGGAACGGAGGTAGCTCTATTTCTTCAAGAGCCTCAGGGTCTTCTCCTGCATCTGGTAGGTTAGGCATCCTGGACAGCGCATCGGCATTGGCATTCTTGTGCCCTGCTCGGTACTTGATAGTGAACTCGTAATTAGACAGCCGAGCCATCGCTGCTCCAGTGCACCTAGCTTTCAAGTGTCCAAGTGGGTCAACGGATTGTTGTCCGTGAAGATAGTAAACTTGGCAGAGACTAAGTAATGCTTGAACCTTTCAGTGACAGCCCAGACTATGGCAAGAAACTCCAGCTTGAAAGAACTGTAGTTGTCAGGGTTCCTTTCAGTGGGGCGCAGCTTCCTGCTGGCGTAGGAGATCACTCTTTCTTTTCCATTCTGTACCTGCGACAGTACTGCTCCTAATCCCACATTGCTGGCATCGGTGTACAGTACAAAGGGTTTCTCATAGTCTGGGTAGGCCAGAACTTCATCACCTGTGAGAGCCATCTTCAATCTGGTGAAGGACCTTTCCAACTCTTCAGTCCATTCAAAGGTGGAATTTTTCTGTTTGTTCTTTTAGGACTGCCCCACCAGAAGATTTTGCATAGGGGTGGCTATTTCAGTAAAGCCTTTGATGAATCTTCGGTAGTAGCCTACCAGTCCAAGGAATTGACGTACTTCATGGAGGTTGCTGGGCTTCGTCCAGTCCCGGATGACTGTGACCTTGTCAGGATCTGGTGCCACACCTTCTGCACTGACCACATGACCGAGGTACTGTACCTTGGGCTTCAGGAGGTGGCATTCAGAAGGCTTCACCTTCAGGCCAAAATTGGACAGAGCCTCAAACACTTCAGCCAGGTGTTCCAGATGATCTTCATAGGTCTTGGAGAAAACAATGACATCATCCAGGTACAACAGGACCGTCTCAAAGTTCATGTGTCCCAGGCAGCACTCCATCAGCCGTTGAAATGTTCCTGGAGCAGTGCAGAGCCCAAACGGCATATAATTGAATTGGAGTGGTAAATGCGGTTTTCTCCTTGTCTGCCTCTGCCACGGGAACCTGCCAATACCCACTAGTGAGATCCAAGGTGGAAAAGTAGTTAGCAGTTTTAAGTGCAGCTAAGGACTCTTCAATTCTAGGTAATGGGTAGGCATCTTTATGTGTAATGCTGTTAATTTTCCTGTAATCAACACACATTCTCATGGTACCATCCTTTTTCTTCACAAACACTATGGGAGCTGCCCATGGGCTACAACTGTCTCTGATAACCCCTGCTTCCTTCATCTCTTTCAACATACTCTTAGCACATTGGTACTTTGTTCGGGGATATAGGTCTGTACCTCTCCTTTATGGGTGGATGGTCTCCAGTGGGGATATGATGTTGAACCCCTTCTGCCTGCCCAAAATCCAGTGGGTGTTTGCTGAACATCCACTCATACTCTTGTGTCACCCTGTAAATCCTATTTCTCTGGTATGAAGGTGTAGAGTCAGTTCCCACCTGCAGTTGCTGGCACCACTCCTCTGGCTGCTTCACGGAGCCATTGTCCTCCACCTGATCGGATGAGACCAAGGGCTCTGCTGCCTGCAATGAGTTGTTATTAACAGTGAGCAGCTTAGCAACTGTGGCGTACCGAGGTATGGTGGCCTCCTCTTCCCCACAATTCAAAAGGCGTACAGGTACTCTCCCCTTACGTACATCAGCCACTCCTCTGGCTGTCAGGACAGTGGGCCTGCTATCAGAATATACTGGTTCTACCAATGCCTGGTAATCTCTCCCTCTGAGGCCTATAGCTGCCTGACACCATATCAACATTTCACACCTGGGGGGTAATGCAATGGGGAAGGGATCACTCACTCTGACACTGCCAATTTCTCCGCCAGAGAGTTCTACCTGCTGTCTTTGCATCAGAGCTCGGATCTCCTTCTGCAGGACTCGTTCTCCGGAGCCAGCAGTCTCAGCCACCTGTTGCAACAAGACAATAACCTCGGACAGACAGTTTTCAATTACATTGGTACCAAGAGTCATCATGGGATTACATTCACGTCGATCAATATCAACAACTATCAGACCCTGAGATTTCAGCTCTACCCGACCCACTTTAACAGTAACCTCTTTACATCCAATCTGCAGCAAAGTCTGACCGTTACTGACAACTATTGTCAGCTCATCAGTTGGGCCACGGGTGAGTTCAGAGTCAGCCCAATATCTCTTATACAAAATATACGGCATAGTGGTCACCTTGGAGCCAGTGTCCAGCAAAGCGTTCATGGGGATGCCGTCAATCACCACAGGAAGGATCGGCCTCCCTCCCACATACTTGGCTCGCCAGTTCCTTGGGCCTGCTGGTCCTACTCCTGGGGGTTGGCCCTCTGCCCCAAGGGTTGCTCGTTTAAAGGACAGTACCATGCAAGATGACCTACCTTGTAACAGCGACGACAGATGGGACGTCCGTCCTGGTTATAGAGATCGTTGTTCCTTCCTCGAAGTGGCGGGGTTCTCCTCCTTCGGAGCCACGGGACATCCTCTGGACTGGAAGCAAGCTGGACCTTTTCTTTGAAAGACACCTGCAGAGACTGCACGGTTTTAGTAAGTGCAGCCAATTCTTTGGTCAACTCCTGGACCTGAAGATGCAGCTCCTCAGTTGGATCTTTATCCAGAGTCCGGGCATCAGCCTCCACAGGGATGGAAGGGAAAGACGTGGCTTCCTGGTGGTAGGTGATCGCTGGGCGCCTCAGGGGCGCTGGACGACCCTGATACTGTCCTGCGCCTTCTGTTTACAGCCAAAGAACCTAATCTTGATTTCAGCTGCAGTGTGAGTGTCAAAGGTGCTTCTCAGCTTGGCTACAATCTTTTTGACAGTCTCTATCAGTGTCCTGCCAGGCTTTCACTTCTCTCTGCGCTGCACCTGTTAGCTGTTCAATCAGGATATTCACTTTCTGGCTTTCAGACAGAGGGTATACTTTAAACAAACTGCACAGTCTCTCTTTAAATTTACTCAGGGTATGTGACTCACCCGAGTACTGCGGTAGCCAGGCCGCTCCAGGTATATAGGGCATAGACAGCGGCATTATGGGGACCACTGCGGCGGGCGCTCCTCCTGGCGGTGCTGCAGGGTTGGCGACGGCGTCCGCATCGTTGTGTGGCGCGGACATTCTCTTCCCCCTTAGTTAACGTTTGCCAGGGCCGGGGGTTGTGTGAGCTCACCGGCGGCTGCTTCGCAGGCCCGATGCTCCGAGCTGTAGGCCTCAGCTTATCCTCTTCTCGGGCGCTCTCCTCTCTTCCTGCGCGGCTCTTCAGTTCTTCGCGCTCTGTGACAGGCTCCGCCCACGAAGGCCCACCCCTTTCTTCCCGCGCACGCCAAGCAGCGCGGCAATTGGCGTCAATTTCACACACAGTCTTTTTCACAAACACAGTCTATGGCACACAGGACCCGGGGGGTACCGGGCTCCGTCATCCTGTTTGTGACACAAGTTGGGTCGCCCTCCTAGTGCTGTGGGGTACTCGGTACCGGGTCGGTGTCAGCGGGATGTGTCACAGCAGCGGTGACCCGGTCCGTGGCCCTGGGCACCCAAGTAATGGGGGAATGTAATGGTGGAATGTAGTTAGATGAATAGTTCGTGACGCCACCTGTGGTGCTTGGCAAGGGAGGTGTTAAGCCGACGCTGCATGCAGATCCGCTGGGACTGATAGTAGGGCACAGCAGAGATGTAAAATCTCCCCACAGGTGAAGCTGTAGTCCCAGGGCAGTGTAGATGTGATTGGCACGGGGATGTAGCAGTGCCGGAAAGGTAGGAAGCAGACAAGACACAGCGGGATGCAATTTCTGTACCTTTACTTGGTAACTGCAGTCCAGGGTCCTGATTACTGAGAGTATCGGAGCGGGCTAGCCTGGAAGCAGCTCAGAATTCTCTCTCAGCAAAAGGGCTGTGCAGTCTCCTTCCTAGCGCTTATTTGAATGAAGTACTCCTAGTACTGACTTACACTGAAGTTCCTCTCAATTTTCTTCTACTCTCACTCCTCGTATGGCAGACAGCTGTAGCCGCTATTCCTCTCCTGGCTCACTGTGTGCTGTTGTGCCTCCGAGTCTTTGATGGGGGTAGGGCATTTACAGCCTCTTACTCCTCTGGTATCTGATGCAGGACCATCAGTGCCCATACAGCCATGGAGACCAGGCTCCAGATCATGCGCTCTCATTGTAAGGGAGCTCTCTTTCCTCAGCTCAACCTCCAGCTTCTCTCTACACGTCTGCACACTTCACCCTCCGCAGACTAACTAACCACTCCTTCCTCTTGGCCCACAGAGAGCACTCCTCCCCTTAATCCTGGGAGGACCCCGGCCTAATCAGTATAACGGCGCCGACCTGACACTGTCTGTAAGTTACTGTGCACAATCCTAATCACAGGGGTACTTTAAGAGTATGTGCACACGTTGCGGATTCTACTGCGGATCCGCAGCGGATTTGGCCCTGCGGATCTGCAGCAGATTCTCCTGCGGCATACAGTACCATTATATTCAATGTAAAACAAAAAAGGCTGTGCACATGTTGCGGAAAAATCTGCACGGAAATGCTGCGGGTTCATTTCCGCAGCGTGTCAATTCTTTGTGCGGATCTGCAGCTTTTCTGCACCCATTGTCTTGCATTGAGTCAGGCACATCCGCTGCAAAAACGCAGGCCTAAAAAAGTTTGCGGTTTTGCTGCGGATGAAACGCTGCAGATCGGGAGGGGGAAGAGTGTGGGCAGAGTGTGTGCGTGTATGGTGTCTTGTGTGCGTGTGTGTGTGGGGGGGGGCCTGCGGGTGTTGCCGGGGCTGTGCGGGGGTTGCCAGGGGGGTCTGTATGCAGGCAAAATCCGATGAGACTACAAGTCCCATCGGGCTATGCCTGCTACACTGACAGTGAGTGACACATTAGCCAATGATGGGACAGTAGTAGTCCCATCATCCGGCTAATGTGTTGAATGTAAAAAAAAACAAATAAAAAAACCCATACAGAACATACAACATATAAAATACAGAACATACATATAACATACAGCATAACATAGAGTACATACTTACCAATCACCTAATTCCCCGAAGCTCTCATCTCCTTTAATAAAACTAAAAAAATAAGCCAACCTATACTTACCTTTCCGCCGTAGTCCAGTTAATAATGACGGTCCCACGACGATCTCTGGTGTAGAACACTGTCATCGGGTGATGTCAGTGCTGTACAGGGGCTCCCACGATGAACTGACAGCGGAGGCAATCCTCCGCTGTGTATGCCTCCGCCGCCGGGAAAGAGGTCCCGTAACCCTAATTCTCATGCAGCATTGCTGTAAAGTGAGAGCCTGAACTCAGGTAACCTCAGTGATGCACTGCAGGAGGCATTGTCTCCTGTCAGTTCATCACTGGAAGGTCCTATAGAGCAGTGACATCACCTGATGTCACTGTTCTATAGGGGAGATCGTCTTGGGACACTCGTTATTAATTGGACTGCATTGGACAGGGAGTATATGGTTGGTTTATTTTTACTTTTCATTATAGGAGATCGAGGGTGTTGTTTGGATCTGGGCTTGCAATAAAAATATGAAAACGGTGTTGTGTTTTATTTAATTAAAATACTTTATTCTTATGTGTGTGTTTTTTTAACTCTTTATTAAAATAAGATTAATAATAGATAGGCGTCTTATTGACGCCTCTCCATTATTAACCAGGCTTCATGTCACCTTACAATAGCAAGGTGACATTAACCCCTTATTACCCCATATCCCACCACTACACAGGAGTGATAAGAGAAGGGCTAAGTGCCAGAATTGAAGCGTCTTATAGATGCGCCATTTCTAGGGCGGCTGCGGGCTGGTATTTGTAGCCAGGGGGTCCAATATCCCAGTCATCCAACAGCAAGGAAGCAGCTTGCAGGTCGGCAACACAGACAACTGGAGACCAGGAAGCTGGTATGTCAGGTCTTCCCCTGTCCCAGGTCTCTGCCACTGGTTTTGAGGGCACTTCCCACCAGCGGCAGAGGGCCTCGGACAGGAATGTCATGCCCGAGTTCCTTCACTAGAGCTCACTTTTTCAGAATGGCATCAAGGTGCTATCACACAGAGTGGAAAGCGGTTTTAACAACATGGACCACCGCTTCCAGTCTGTCAACAGTCGCCTTGACCGTCTGGAAGCCGACCTCAACAGACCAGTGCACCATTTTTACAGCAAAATTGAACGGGCCATGGCGGAACACCTTAGTCCTGATCTACAGCTGACTGTCCTGCAGGACTGCAACACTGCTTTCTTGCAAGCTATGCAGCAGAGTCAGTACGTGCAGCAGTCAGTGGTGTCATTTCCAACTGTGCCACCACTGACTCGCTTCACCTCACTACCTGCTTCTGCTGCATACCACCGCACGGCCACCTGCATTCCAAGCCAAACTGGACACCACTACACCACCGCAAGGCCGAGTGCTGCTGGACATTCCCCCGCCACCACCATGGTAAGTGTAGCTCCTGTCTGGACCACCACTGCCACCACCACGTCAAGGCAGTCACCCAGCTCCAGGAGGTCCAGGCACGACACAAGATCACAGGAGACACAAAAAGAGGAAAACTTTGACTGTCCCTCCCCCCTCACCTGACACTGTGACTCACCTGCCTCGACTTCCATCCCTGAGCTCCTTTCCCCCCAACTTTCATCGCCCCTTCCCCTAGAACCCCTTCCTAACCTTCCAGCCATTCCTCGCCACTCTACACCCCCAACTTTCCACCATGTTCCCCCAAATGTCATTTCCAAAAAAAGTTGTTTTAATTTTTTCTTTTTAACCCCTTACCTACAATTGACGTAATATTCCGTCCATGTGACCATGGACCTAATTACCATGGACGGAATATTACGTCACCATGATCAGCGGCGCCCACGTGGTGCGCGCCGCTGATCGCGGCCGGGTGTCAGCTAATTATCATAGCTGACACCCGGCACAATGTGTCAGGGGCGGCCACGGACCGCCCCCGACACGTTAACCCCTTGCACACCGCGATCAAACGCGATCGCGGTGTACCGGGGGTTAAAGGGAAGCATCGGCAGGGAGGGGGCTCCCTCCGTGCTTCCCTGAGCCCCCCACAGCAGCGCAATGTGCAGCGCTGCTGCGGGGGGCTCCTTTCCTCCAGGCCCCCGAATCCAAGATGTTGATGGGGGCCTTCGGGGGCCTGAGGAAGCTGGCTTCCTCAGTGCCTGCAAAGCGCAGGCATGAGGAAGTCTGCAGCAATGCCTGTGACAGATCGCTGATCTGTCACAGTGATCTGTGATGTGACAGATCAGCGATCTGTCACAGGACAGTGATGTTCCACCTGGGACAAGGTAATAAAGTAAAAAAAAAAAAAAAAAAAAAGCGTTAAAAATAATTTTAAAAAAATCGCTAAATAAATTAGTAAAAAAAAAAAAAAATATTCCCCAATAAATCCATTTTTTCAAAATAAAAAAAACAAAAATAAAAGTACACATATTTGGTATCGCCGCGTCCGTAATGACCTGCCCTATAAATCTGTCCCATTAGTTAACCCCTTTAGCGGACCCCTTAAAAAATAAAAATAAAAAACGAAGCAAAAAATAATGATTTATTATCATACCACCGAACAAAAAGTGCAATAACGCGCGATCAAAAAGACACATATAAATATCCATGGTACCGCTGAAAACGTCATCTTGTCCCGCAAAAAACGAGCCACCATACAGCATCATCCGCAAAAAAATAAAAAAGTTATAGCTCGCAGAATAAAGCGATACAAAAATAATTATTTTTTATATAAAATTGTTTTCATTGCAAAAAACCGACAAAACATAAAAAAACGACCTAAATGAGGTATCACTGTAACCGTACTGACCCGAAGAATAAAACCGCTTTATCAATTTTACCGCACGCGGAACGGTGTAAACGCACCCCCCCAAAAGAAATTCATGAAATGCTGGTTTTTGTTCATTCTGCGTCCCAAAAATCGGAATAAAAAGCGATCAAAAAATGTCACGTGCCCGAAAATGGTACCAATAAAAACGTCAACTCGTCCCGCAAAAAATAAGACCTCACATGACTCGGTGGGTCAAAATACGGAAAAATTATAGCTCTCAATATGTGGTGATGCAAAAACTACTTTTACAATAAAAAGCGTCTTTTAGCGTGTGACAGCCGTCAAACATAAAAACCGCCATAAATAGTAAATCAAACTCCCCGTTATCACCCCCTTAGTTAGGGAAAAATAATAAAACTAAAAGAAAATGTATTTATTTCCATTTTCCCGCTAGGGTTAGGGTAGGGTTAGGGCTAGGGTTAGGGCTAGGGCTAGGGTTAGGGCTAGGGCTCAGATTAGGGTTAGGGGTGTGTTGAGGTTAGGGTTGGAGTTATAATTGGGGGGTTTCCACTGTTTGGGCACATCAGGTGCTCTCCAAAGGCAACATGGCGTCTGATCTCAATTCCAGCCAATTCTGCGTTGAAAAAGTCAAATGGTGCTCCTTCCCTTCCAAGCTCTGCCATGCGCCCAAACAGTGTTTTACCCCCACATGTAGGGTATCAGCCTACTCAGGACAAATTACAAAACAACTTTTGGGGTCCAATTTCTCCTGTTACCCTTAGGAAAATAAAAAATTGGGGGCAAAAATATAATTTTGCGGAAAAAAATGTTTTTTTTAATTTCACGCCCAGGCGTTATAAACTTCTGTGAAGCACTTGGGGGTTCAAAGTGCTCTCCACACATCTAGATAAGCTCCGTGGGGGGTCTAGTTTCCAAAATGGGGTCACTTGTGGGGAGTTTCAATAGTTTAGGTACATCAGGGGCTCTCCAAACGCACATGACACCCGCAGACCAATCCATCAAAGTCTGCATTCCAAAACGTCACTACTTCCCTTCCGAGTCCCGACGTGTGCCCATACAGTAGTTTTCTCCCACATATGAGGTATCAGCGTACTCAGGCCAAATTGGACAACAACTTTTGGGGTCCAATTTCTCCTGTTACCCTTGGGAAAATAAAAAAATTGGGGACTAAAAGATGATGTTTGTTGAAAAAATACGATATTTTTATTTTCACGCCCGGTCGTTATAAACTTCTGTGAAGCACTGTGGGGTTCAAAGTGCTCACCACACATCTAGATAAGTTCATTAGGGGGTCTAGTTTCCAAAATGGGGTCACTTGTGGGGAGTTTCCACTGTTTAGGTACATCAGGGGCTCTCCAAAAGCAACATGACACCCGCAGACCATGCCATCAAAGTCTGCATTCCAAAACGTCACTACTTCCCTTCCGAGCCCTGATGTGTGCCCATACAGTAGTTTTCTCCCACATATGAGGTATCAGCGTACTCAGGACAAATTGGACAACAACTTTTGGGGTCGAATTTCTCCTGTTACCCTTGGGAAAATAAAAAAATTGGGGACTAATTGATCATGTTTGTGGAAAAAATACGATTTTTTTATTTTCATGCCTGGGCATTATAAACTTCTGTGAAGCCCTTGGGGGTTCAAAGTGCTCACCACACATCTAGATAAGTTCCTCAGGGGGTCTAGTTTCCAAAATGGGATCATTTGTGGGGGGTTTTCACTGTTTAGGTACATTAGGGGCTCTCCAAAGGCAACATGACACCCACAGACCATTCCATCAAAGTCTGCATTCCAAAACGTCACTACTTCCCTTCCGAGCCCTGACGTGTGTCCATACAGTAGTTTTCTCCCACATATGGGGTGTCAGCGTACTCAGGACAAATTGGACAACAACTTTTGGGGTCCAATTTCTCCTGTTACCCTTGGGAAAATAAAAAAATGGGGACTAAAAGGTGATGTTTGTGGAAAAAATACGATTTTTTTATTTTCACGCCCGGACGTTATAAACTTCAGTGAAGCACTGGGGGGTTCAAAGTGCTCACCACACATCTAGATAAGTTCCTTGGGGGGTCTAGTTTCCAAAATGGTGTCATTTGTGGGGGGTTTCTAGTGTTTTGGTACATCAGGGGTTTTCCAATCGCGACATGGTGTCCGATCTCAATTCTAGCCAAAAACGTCAAATGGCGCTGCTTCCCTTCCGAGCTCTGCTATGCGCCCAAATAGTCATTTACACCCACATATGGGGTATCAGCGTACTCAGGACAAACTGCACAATAACTTTTAGGGTCCTGTTACCCTTGGAAAAATAAAAATTGGGGGTGAAAAGATCATTTTTGTGGAAAAAATATGATTTTTTAATTGTACCGCTGTACGTTATAAACTTCTGTGAAGCCCTTGTGGGTTCAAAGTTCTCACCACATATCTAGATAAGTTCCTTGGGGGGTCGTTTCCAAAATGGGGTCACTTGGGGGGTTTCCACTGTTTAGGTACATCAGGGGCTCTCCAAACGCGGCATGGCGTCCGATCTGAATTCCAGCCAATTTTGCATTGAAAAAGTCAAACGGCGCTCCTTCCCTACTGAGGTCTGCCATGCGCCGAAACAGTGGTTCCCCCCCACATATCAGGTATCAGCGTACTCAGGACAAATTGCACAATAACTTTTGCAGTCCAATTTCTCCTGTTACCCTTGGTAAAATAAAGAAAATTGAACCTGAAGTATTTTTTTTGTGAAAAAAAGTTAAATGTTCATTTTTTTTTTTAATATTCAAAAAATTCCTGTGATGCACCTAAAGGGTTAATAAACTTCTTGAATGTGGTTTTAAGCACCTTAAGGGGTGCATTTTTTAGAATGGTGTCACTTTTGGGTATTTTCTATCATATAGACCCCTCAAAGTGGCTTCAAATGTGAAGTGGTCCCTAAAAATAAAATGGTGCTGCAAAAATGAGAAATCGCTGGTCAATTTTTAACCCTTATAACTTCCTAACAAAAAAAAATTTTGGTTCCAAAATTGTGCTCATGTAAAGTAAACATGTGGGAAATGTTATGTATTAAGTTTTTTGTGTGCCGTATCGCTGTGATTTAAGGGCATAAAAATTCAAAGTTGGAAAATTGCGAAATTTTCAAAATTTTCACCAAATTTCCGTTTTTTTCACAAATAAACGCAAGTTATTTGAATGCAATTTTACCACTAACATGAAGTACAATATGTCACGAGAAAACAATGTCAGAATCACCGGGATCCATGGAAGCGTTCCAGAGTTATGACCTCATAAAGGGACAGTGGTCAGAATTGTAAAAATTGGCCCGGTAGTTAACGTGCAAACCACCCTTGGTAGTGAAGGGGTTAAATAAATTTCAAAGCCTGGTTTCCCCTAATACTGTTTGATTAATGTTTTTTTCACCGCCTACACACACTGCGCCGTACTCACACTGCGCCATACATTGTGTTTTTGCCACCACATAGCTCCATTAATGACACGTTTCTTGTGTCATTCCTGAAGATATGTGTAGTCAAAAACACAAATATATGACTTGTATTTTCACCACCAGTCTTTTCAGTCTGCTAATATTGCACAGACTGAATAGAGGATGGTGTTGAGTGCAAGGCATATCTATTGTTACCTTGCCAGGTATCATAAAGAGTGAATTGAGGATGGTGTTTTTACCATCATCATTTCACCCTTTGTGACACAAGGCCGGGGATTCTAGATATACCTTGTAATTAACCACATCCTCTATTCAGTGTGTGGTGAATAAACTGAAGAGATGATGGAGAAAATACACGTCATATCTACAATACCCTGGCCTCGTATCATAACTATTTTTCACACCTGGGCAGGTGAATACACATGAGTTAACCTGCAGCGTCGCTTCAGTTTGCATTATCTATTGCACGCAGACTGGAGCGATGCTGGAGTTTAACTCATATGTGTATTAACCTGGCCAGATGTGATAACTTCACCATGACACCAGGCCTGGGGATTGTAGATGTTTTATAAACTTTATCATTTCTCCAGTCTGCGTTCATACTAAAGCCACAGTGGAGATCCTATATTAATATTTATTCTCAGATGGTCAGGTGTCATAAAGAGTGAAGGATGCTATTGCATCCCAAAATCACTATTTGTTAAATCAGGCCATGTGATACAAATATGTATTATCTACACCATTGCTGCACATTGAACACAAAATGTAGAGATGATACAGGTCATACAACTTGTGTGTATGTAGTCACCTGGCCTGGAGTCCTAGTAAATTCATGGTGCACAAAACACAGTATCATAAATTCACTGGGACACCTGGGCAGGTGATTATTGTATTGGAGTGTATAAAAACAGAGTGCACTCAGTACAGGTATCAAAACAGATTTTTTGTAACATACACACAAGCAAACAATTTTACACCATTTGATCTTGCCATTCCACACGTCCTACATCAGAGATAAAGTAGGCCGCAAATTGGTCCCTCATTTAGCCAACTTCAACTGATGACCTGTGAGGGAGCTGTGTGAATTCAGGCAATGAGTTTGCAGCAGGTTCATCGGGTTCAAAGTTAGGATGATCTTTAGCCATAACAAAATTGTGAAGAACCACACACTCCTTCACCACCTCATCCACTGTTTCCAGTTTAAGATTAATGGCTGTGCCGAGAATGCGCCATCTGGAGACAAGAATACCAAAAGCACACGCTACAGTTCTTCGGGCCTTGGTCAGTCTGTAACTAAAGATTTTTTGGGTGTGGTCCAGGTCCCGGCTGGAGTAGGGTTTCATCAGGTTTTGGCACATTTGAAATGCCTCATCCCTAACCATTACAAATGACTGTGGTGGACCTTCTGTGTGGGGAAGAGGCCGTGGCATGGGGACATTGAAATGGTTGCCATACAACCTCCGGCCCATGTCCGAGTTCTTAAAAGCCTGGGAGTCATTCCCACAGCCAAATGCCCCAATGTCCACTGCAACAAACAGACAGTCTGCATCTGCAATGGCCATGAGTACTGTAGAAAAGTACTTTTTATAGTTATAGTACTCCGATCCACTTCTTTTGGGTTTGATTATCCGGATGTGTTTCCCATCCACCGCTCCCAAACAGTTGGGGAAATTGCAGACTGTCCAGAATTTTTCAGCGATATGTATCCACTTTTCCACGGTTGGCAGGGACATAAATTCTGGACAGAGAACGTCCCACAAAACCCGGCAGGTGTCCGCAACCATTCCCGACAAGGTGGATATTCCAATTCGGTACTGGAAGTGGAGTGATGACAGGGTCTCTCCAGTAGCCAGGAATCTGCCAAACAGAGAAGCGAAACGCGCGTTGGGGCGACGGGGAAGCCAGCATCATACACTAACAAACATGTAAGTGCCCTTTCTCTGGGAGTTTCTCCTTATTACATTCATCTAATTGGCTGCACACCACTATATCACCGTTAGGTGTGGTATATACAAATAGATAGGTGGCATATTTTTGAGATTAGAGTCTCCATGTATTTAAATATAGGCTGTGCCTGTTTTAATTAAGGAATTTTTCCTTTTATTTAAATATGCTTACCCAGTATACATGAATTTAACAATTATGGGTGTTGTCTGTACCAACTAGTGGCCCACTGTATGATTAATTCTCATTACAATTGTATACAGGCTATGCCTGCTTTGAATTAAATAGTCACAGTGTATGCTGTTTATGGGCAAACGTGCAATATGGCTCCCTGTTTGGATAGCAGTATCCTTTTTTGTCATCTGTGAACAATTTGTAATGTTTGGATATTTTGTGTAGCAAATTGTGCTTAATAAAATTTGTATATTTTGGCAATTTAAACTAATTCTGCTGTGGTTGATTAATATTGCTCTGAGTTTTTGCCGTAATAATCATTCATTGGTTTTTTTTGTGTGTTATAACAATAATTCTGCAGGCTTTTGTTTACTACATGGCAGAACAATAATTCTGCAGGCTTTTGTTTAGTACATGGCAGAACAATAATTCTGCAGGCTTTGGAATAGTACATGTCAGAACAAAGAAAATTATGCAGGCATTGGTTTGTAAATATCACGTACCGTAATGTGACCAGGAGCCATTCCTCAGGAGGAATTGCATGACGGAGCTGTGTCCTGTCTCCAGATGGCTTCTTGAACACGAGCAAGCAAATCCATGAAGCTTTCTTGGGACATCCAGGTATAGTTACTAAATTTCGCTGGGTTTCCCTGGAGCTCGTTGCAGAGGGTGTGGTACGCTCCACGGCTCTCCCAGAGTTCAATAATCGGATGTATCCACAAACGCCCCTGCTGCTGTCTTCGCTGTCTCTCTCTCCCTTTGTTGCTGGCAAGCAAATGCAAAAGCCTGAGCCAGCACGATGTCCAGATCCAAGTTAAAGTGAAAACTCTTCCAACGCAGATCCATTTTCACAAAGGAAAAAGTAACCAAATCTGAAGAATTCAGCTGTAAACAAGGTATACATAAAGAATTCCCATGACACATGCCCACTGGTGTCCCATTGGTGGAGTCTGTTTCAAGAATTTTTCAAGGATTTTCCTCCTGTGAAATGTGACACCTAGACAACGCATGCGCATAAAAATACAAATGCATGCAAAAACGCATACAAACGCTGCGTTTTTTTGTCGTCATGCGCACACTAATGCATAAAAAAATCGCTGCGTTTACATGCGTTTGCAAGTGTTTTTGGTTGCGTTTTATGTGTGCACGAAACACTGCACAAAACGGCGCAAATGTGAAAGTAGTCTAACTACCGCTGTTAAAAGGTGTATCGACGGTCATTAAGGGGTTAAATAACAACTGTTGCTCCTGCTGATGACGTCACGGAATGTTGTGGTTTCTGGTTCCACCCCCTTGCATTATGACATCACACACACACATTGTGTAAGGAGCTGCAGAGCCAACATTCCATTTGACAGTTGCAGACGGTGGAGAGACAGGTAAGTCGGTTCTATGTTTTCTCTTGTTCTGTCCTTCATTCTCTTCTATCATCTATTTCTCATTTATTTTTTATTCATTAAGGAGTCTTTATTCTATATGATACAAGCAGGTCCAAAACAAATAGTGAACCCCTCAGATTAGGTGATGTCCTAGTTTTACAGCATTTCTTCCAATAGTAAAGGGATATATAGGATGTGACAGGATTTATCTCCAAGTACAGAAATGACAATGACTTCCCGATTATCCATCACATTTTATTGGTTTCTGACTTTCTTGCTCATCAGGTCCATAGAACACTTATAACTGAGAGAATTCCCTCAGCCATAACTGGAACATGACGACTTCTTGATTTTAAGGCCATGAATTATTATAGAATCATCCAAATCTGGGAGATTAAAGTTATATCCTGTAAAACGAACACATGTAACCTGGAGACAATTATGGAATTGTCAGATGTTATTGAGACATTATAGTAATATGTAGTCTAAATCAAAAATATAAATCCAACCAATATTGGGAAATTCTTGTACAACACCGGTGTATATACATATTAGCGCCATAGGTAGTGAAACTATTCAAATATTCCCCCACATTGGTAGGATTCATATTGTTTGATGCCTAGTATATTGGGCAATGCACTTCAATCGAAGCCAAATCCCAATCTACCAAAGGACCCCTTGACCAGAAAAGACCAAGCAGGATATAATTAATTCAATAATTTTTATTATATTAGTGGTAAAAATTGTATATTTAAAATCAATTTAAAAACAATGTGCAGGTAGGGACAATTGTATAACAATAAATTGGACCCAATTAAATATATACTATAATCGCATATGTATTCCTCAGTATATCTCCAATATCTCGTTCACTGGAAAAGTGCAAAATAAAATAAAAAAATGAAAAGATCAAATATATCAATATTCAATGAAATATAAAGTGCAATACGCATCATAGGTCCCCAGTAAGCAGGTAAATGTCCCCAATAAGCAGGTAAATGTCCCCAATAGGCAGGTAAATGTCCCCAATAGGCAGCATAGGTCCCTAATAGGCAGGTAAATGTCCCCAATAGATAGCATAGGTCCCCAATAGGCAGGTAAATGTCCCCAATAGGCAGGTAAATGTCCCGAATAGGAAGCATAGTCCCCAATAGGCAGCATTGTCCCCAATAGACAGGTAATTGTCCCCAATAGGCAGCATAGTCCCCAATAGGCAGCATTGTACCCAATAGGCAGGTAAATGTCCCCAAAAGGCAGCATTGTCCCCAACAGGCAGGTAAATGTCTCCAATAGGCAGCATTTTCCCCAATAGGCAGCATTGATCTCAGTAGGCAGGTAAATGTCTCCAATAGGCAGGTAAATGTCCCCAATAGGCAGCATAGTCCCCAACAGGCAGATAAATGCTACTAACAGGCAGGCAAATATTCCCAATAGGCAGCATAGACCTGACCCAACTTAAAAAAAAAAACCTAACAGTACTCACCTATGTCCCCCGCTGCTCTGAAGAGGCACGCTGACTCCGTCTTCTTCTAGCACAGGCGGCGTGACGTCACATCAGGCCGTGCAGGTGGCATAATGACAATCACGTCGTCTGTGCTGCATATGGGTTGCCTTCCTTTGCTGTCTCGTCATTCCACCCGAAATTACAGGGCCCGCCGGCATTGAACTGTTGTGAAGATCAATGTCGGCCGGGCCCAGGGGCCAGATAAATGTCCTCAGCGGGCTGCATGTGCCCCGCGGGACATAGTTTGAGGACCCCTGTGTTAGAGTGTTGGGATTGTTGATTCCGCCCCCATTAGATGCGTCATATGATGTCACAGAATGCTATGGCTGTTGGCCCCACCCACATTGGCTCTTATTTGTCATTTCATCAAATGTTTTGGTTGTTGGTTGTGCCCCCATTAGCTTCTACTTCTGATGTCAACGAAAGGGGATGGTGGCCATTCAGAAGAGAATGGCTCTTGACTACCTGTTAGCGATTGAAGGGGGCACTTGTGCTGTTATCGGTGAGGAATGCTGCTCCTGGATTGAAGATGCATATGATTCAATAGAAAAACATGGATAAAGTAAAGGAGCTGCAACAAAAAGCTAGAGATATATGCAAGGAGTGATGGAATCCCTTTTTCTGGATGGGGTCTATCAGAGTTGGGATAAACAATATACCGTATATACTCATGTATAAGCCGAGATTTTCAGCACATTTTTTGTGCTGAAAATGCCCCCCCTTGGCTTATATGCAAGTCATTTTGCAGAAAGCCAGCGGGGGAGCGGCAGCAGGAGCCAGTGGCTGGGACATCAAACTCACCCACCTCATGCCATCGCTGAATGTCCCTGCATCCTCCATTGTACCAGGGCAGGCAGCTTCTTCCCGTGTTGAGCGGTCACATGGTACCGCTCATTAAGGTAATGAATATGGACGCGACTCCACTCCCATAGGCGTGGAGGCAAATTCATTACCTTAATGAGCAGTACCATGTGACCACTCAACACAGGAAGAAGCTGCCGGCCCCAGGACAACGGAGGATGCAGGGACGTTCAGCGATGGCACAAGGAGGGTGAGTATGACGGAGGTGGATGGGGGGAAGCATGGATGAGGAGGACTGGGGGAGCACTGAGGAGGATGAGGGGAGCACACAAGGAGGGTGAGTATGATGGCAGAGGACGGGGGAAGCACGAATGAGGAGGACTGGGGGAGCATTGAGGAGGACGGGGGGAGCACTGAGGAGGACGGGTGAAACACTGAGGAGGATGGGTGAAACACTAAGCAAGATGGGTGAAACACTGAGGAAGATGGGGAAGCACTGAGTAAGACAGGGGAAGCACTGAGGTGCAAGAAGGAGGGTGGGGAAGCACTGAGGAGGACAGAGGAAGCACTGAGGAGGATGGGGGAAGCACTGAGGAGGACGGGGGAACACTGAAGAGGACATGGAAGCACTTAAGAGCACGGAGGAGAACAGGGGAAGTACTGAGGAGGACAGGAGAATCACTGAGGAGCACAGAGGAAGACAGAGGGAAGCATCGAGAAGGACGGAAGAAACACTGAGGAGGACATGGGAAGCACAGAGGCGCACGGAGGACGACGGGTGAAGTACTGAGGAGAACGAAAAGCACTGAGGAGGACGAGGGAGCACAGAGGAGTGCAGAGGGAGCACTGAGACGGACAGGAAACAATGAGGAGCATGGAGGAGGACGGGGGAGCACAGAGGAGGAGGGGGAGCATGGCAGAGGACTGGGATAACGGAGGAGGACGGGGGAGCACTGAGGAGCATGGAGGAGGACAGGGGAGCACGGGAAAGGACAAGGAGCTGAGCAATGCATAGAAGGATGGGACAGGGAGCCGAGCTGTGCATAGTAGGAGGGGAAAGAGCCACACATAGCAGGACAGGGATGAGGGGACATTGCATTCCCGGCTTATACTCAAGTCAATAAGCAAAATTAAGTGCATCGGCTTACACTCGTGTCGGCTTAAACTCGAGTATACACGGTAATCTCAACTTTGCTAAACCCCATAGTGGTAGTTATAGGATTGATTGTATTGAGCTTGATTGCCTGGAAATTATTAATGTGATGTGATTCTCATTGCAGGAAATTAATTATACTTTGGAGCCACTGACTTACACAGATAGAAGAGGACCCCTATGCAAGAACAGTATATGAGTCCTTTGCAGCCCAATAACTCATCATAATGCACAATTTCATCTACGGTGGAGTTGGAAATGGTTTCCCTTACCTCTTGGCCAGTGTGGAGTTGCAACAATATCATTTCTGCCCCTGTCCACCTCTGAATGGAACCATAGGAAGGATGACACTACAGCTACAGAGGTGACCTTCTGATAGGCTAGCTCAACTATCCATCTCTCCTGAAGACCCTTTCAGCTTTTTGAGACTTGTGTGGAGGACATCATCTCTGAAAATAGGGTCCCACAGCTGCACCCCAACAGTTTGAGCAGCGCTCTTAGATGAGTAAATATCCTAAGAGCAAAGGGAGATGCGTAGCCACTTGCTTTGACACTGAGGATGATTTCTGTCATAGCTATGGACGGGATTTCATTATCCCGTCCTCTCAGGGTTAATTTTGTGGCCTCTATTTGGTTTGGGGAGGGCTATATTTACCCGCTCCAGTCTGAGTTCCCTGTCAGTGATACTTTCATTCTTGGCTGTGTGTCTGAACCCCTGGTGTGCTTGCATACTCTTTTGTCTGATTGTCTCTCAGTGTATGACCCGGTCTGTTTTCTCGTTCTGTGCCTTGCCTTGTGACTCTGTGCTTACCGTCTATTCTGGCCCTGACCTTTGGCTTTCTTCCTCTGACTTCCCACCACTCTGCCCCATTTGTACGGTACAGCTGTCTCCGGTTTTCTGACATTCGGCTACGTCCTGACCACTTTCTGTGTTTAACCCTTTGGCACCTCACCGACCTCCTGGCTTGATTTCGGCACGATCTAACTACTTTCCGGCATCGCCAGTCACCGCCGCTAATCGGCGTCTGATTCCGCCTCCGGCCACCCCCCAGTGATTACTTGCTTCAGTTGTTGCTCTGCTGCAGGTAAGCTCACCGCAGCTCTCCTCTCACACTCACTGAGCTTTCAGTATTCTTGCACAGATTCCTGCTGTAATACTGCAGCAGGGATCTTGATAGATTTCATTCTCCGGGGATTACTTCAGAGTGGTTGTTGTGGTGGGATGCAGGTCTAGACAGCTGTCGTCATGCTATTAGATAGATAAGAATTAATATATGTGTGTTTATGTTTTACAGGGAATCTGTCACCCCCGAGATGTATCTCACCTATTAATATGGGCATACAGGTAATAGAAATGTTAAGCTTGTCCTAACTGTATGCCTCATGTTAATGGTGCTGTTGTGGAGAAAAGTTATATTCTGTGTTTACGCTTATGATCAGCCCAATAACTCATCATAACTCACAATTTCATCTACTGTGGAGGTGGTAATGGGTCCTCTTATCTCTGGGCCTGTGTGCAGTTGCACCAATAACATTTCCGCCCATGTCCACCCCTGAATGGAACCATAGGAAGAATGACACTACAGCTAAAGAGGTGACCGTCTGATAGCCTAGCTCGACTACCCATCTCTCCTGAAGACCCTTTCAGCTTTTTGAGACTTGGGTGGAGGACATCATCTCTGAAAATAGGGTCCCACAGCTGCACCCCAACAGTTTGAGCAGCACTCTTAGATGAGTAAATATCCTAAGAGCAAAGGGAGATGCATAGCCACTTGCTTTGTCACTGAGGATGATTTCTGTTATAGCCATGGATGGGATTTCTTTATCCCGTCCTCTCATGGTCAATTTTGTGGCCTCCTTTTGGTTTGGGGAGGGCTATATTTACCCGATCCTGTCTGAGTTCCCTTGTCAATGATAGATTCATTCATGGCTGTGTGTCTGAACCCCTGGTGTGCTTGCATACACTTTTGTCTGATTGTCTCTCAGTGTATGACTTGGTCTGTTTTCTCGTTCTGTGCCTTGCCTTGTGACTCTATGCTTACTGTCTATTCTGGCTCTGACCTTTGGCTTGCTTCCTCTGACTTCTCAACAGTCTGCCCCATTTGTAGAGTACAGCTATCTCCGGTGTTCTGACATTTGGCTATGTCCTGACCACCTTCTGTGTTTAACCCTTTGGCAACTCGCCGACGTCCTAGCTTGACTTCTGCATGATCTATCTAATTTCCGCCATCGCCGGTCACTGACGCTACTCGGCGCCTGATGCCGCCTCCGTTCACTCACCGGTGGTCACTTGCTTCAGGACCTGCTCTGCTGCAAGTAAGCTCAACACAGCCCTCTTCTCACACTTTCAGAGCTCTCGGTATTCTTGCACAGATTTTTGCTGTAATACTGCAGCAGGGATCTTGATAGATTTCATTCTCCCGGGATTACTCCAGAGTTGTTGTTGTGGTGGGATGCAGGTCTGGACAGCTGTCGTCATCATCCTATTAGAAAAAATAAGAATTAATATATGAGTGTTAATGCGTTAAAGGGAATCTGTTACTCCTGAGACGTATATGACCTATTAATATGGGCATACAGGTAATAGAAATGTTAAGCTAGTCCTAACTGTATGCCTTATGTTAATGGTGCTTTTGCGGAGAAATGTTATATTCTGTCTTTACGCTAATGATCAGACCAATAACTCATCATAATGCACAATTTCATCTACTGTGGAGGTGGAAATGGGTCCCCTTATCTCTTGGCCTATGTTCAGTTGCACCAATAACATTTCTGCTCCTGTCCACCCCTGAATGGAACCATAGGAAGGATGACACTACAGCTACAGAGGTGACCGTCTGATAGCCTAGCTCAACTACCCATCTCTCCTGAAGACCCTTTCAGCTTTTTGAGACTTGGGTGGAGGACATCATCTCTGAAAATAGGGTCCCACAGCTGCACCCCAACAGTTTGAGCAGCGCTCTTAGATGAGTAAATATCCTAAGAGCAAAGGGAGATGCGTAGCCACTTGCTTTGTCACTGAGGATGATTTCTGTCATAGCTATGGACGGGATGTCTTTATCCCGTCCTCTCAGGGTTAATTTTGTGGCCTCCAGTTGGTTTGGGGAGGGCTATATGTACCTGCTCCTGTCTGAGTTTCCTGTCAGTGATACTTTCATTCTTGGCTTTGTGTCTGACCCCGTGGTGTGCTTGCATACTCTTTTGTCTGATTGTCTCTCAGTGTATGATCCGGTCTGTTTTCTCGTTCTGTGCCTTGCCTTGTGATTCTGTGCTTACTGTCTATTCTGGCTCTGACCTTTGGCTTTCTTCCTCTGACTTCCCACCACTCTGCCCCATTGGTACTGTACAGTTATCTCCGATTTTCTGATATTTAGCTACGTCCTGATCACTCTCTGTTTAACCCTTTGGCACCTCATCGACCTCCTGGCTTGACTTCGGTACGTTCAAACTACTTTCTGGCATCGCCGGTCACCGCCTCTATTCGGTGTCTGACTCTGCCTTCGGCCACTCCCCGGTATTCATTTGCTTCAAGTCCTGCACAGCTGCAGGTAAGCTCACCGCAGCTCTCCTCTCACATTCTCTGAGCTTTCAGTATTCTTGCACAGATTCCTGCTGTAAGTCTGCAGCAGGGATCTTGATAGATTTCATTCTCCGGGGATTACTCCAGAGTGGTTGTTGTGGTGGGATGCAGGTCTGGACAGCTGTTGTCATCCTATTAGATAGATAAGAATTAATATATTTGTGTTTATGCTTTAAAGAGAATCTGTCACCCCCGAGAAGTATATGACCTATAAATATGGGCATACAGGTAATAGAAATGTTAAGCTAGTTCTAAATGTATGCCTTATGTTAATGGTGCTGTTGTGGAGAAATGTTATATTCTGTCTTTACGCTAATGATCAGCCCAATAACTCATCATAACGCACAATTTCATCTACTGTGGAGGTGGAAATGGGTCCCCTTATTTCTTGGCCTGTGTGCAGTTGCACCAATATTATTTCCGCCCCTGTCCACCCCTGAATGGAACCATAGGAAGGATCACACTACAGCTACAGAGGTGACCGTCTGATAGCCTAGCTCGACTACCCATCTCTCCTGAAGACCCTTTCAGCTTTTTGAGACTTGGGTGGAGGACATCATCTCTGAAAATAGGGTCCCACAGCTGCACCCCAACAGTTTGAGCAGCACTCTTACATGAGTAAATATCCTAAGAGAAAAGGGAGATGCTTAGCCACTTGCTTTGTCACGGAGGATGATTTCTGTCATAGCTATGGATGGGATTTATTTATCCCATCCTCTCATGGTTAATTTTTTGGCCTCCTTTTGGTTTGGGGAGGGCGATATTTACCCGCTCCTGTCTGAGTTCCCTGTCAGTGATACATTAATTCATGGCTGTGTGTCTGACCCCTGGTGTGTTTGCATACTCATTTGTCTGATTGCCTCTCAGTGTATGACCCGGTCTTTTTTCTCATTCTGTGCCTTGCCTTGTGATTCTGTGCTTACTGTCTATTCTGGCTCTGACCTTTGGCTTGCTTCCTCTGACTTTCCACCAGTCTGCCCATTTGTACTGTACAGCTATCTCCGGTTTTCTGACATTTAGCTACGTCCTGACCACTCTCTGTGTTTAACCCTTTGGCACCTCACCGACCTCCTGGCTTGACTTCGGTACGTTCAAACTACTTTCCGGCATCTCCGGTCACCCCCTCTACTTGGCGTCTGACTCTGCCTCCGGCCACTACCCGGTAGTCATTTGCTTCAAGTCCTGCACAGCTGCAGGTAAGCTCACCGCAGCTCTCCTCTCACATTCTCTGAGCTTTCAGTATTCTTGCACAGATTCCTGCTGTAAGTCTGCAGCAGGGATCTTGATAGATTTCATTCTCCGGGGATTACTCCAGAGTGGTTGTTGTGGTGGGATGCAGGTCTGGACAGCTGTTGTCATCCTATTAGATAGATAAGAATTAATATATGTGTGTTTATGCTTTAAAGATAATCTGTCACCCCCGAGAAGTATATGACCTATAAATATGGGCATACAGGTAATAGAAATGTTAAGCTAGTTCTAACTGTATGCCTTATGTTAATGGTGCTGTTGTGGAGAAATGTTATATTCTGTCTTTACGCTAATGATCAGCCCAATAACTCATCATAATGCACAATTTCATCTACTGTGGAGGTGGAAATGGGTCCCCTTATTTCTTGGCCTGTGTGCAGTTGCACCAATATCATTTCCGCCCCTCTCCACCCCTGAATGGAACCATAGGAAGGATGACACTACAGCTACAGAGGTGACCGTCTGATAGCCTAGCTCGACTACCCATCTCTCCTGAAGACCCTTTCAGCTTTTTGAGACTTGGGTGGAGGACATCATCTCTGAAAATAGGGTCCCACAGCTGCACCCCAACAGTTTGAGCATCACTCTTACATGAGTAAATATCCTAAGAGCAAAGGGAGATGCTTAGCCACTTGCTTTGTCACGGAGGATGATTTCTGTCAAAGCTATGGATGGGATTTCTTTATCCCATCCTCTCATGGTTAATTTTTTGGCCTGTTTTGGTTTGGGGAGGGCGATATTTACCCGCTCCTGTCTGAGTTCCCTGTCAGTGATACATTAATTCATGGCTGTGTGTCTGACCCCTGGTGTGTTTGCATACTCATTTGTCTGATTGTCTCTCAGTGTATGACCCGGTCTTTTTTCTCGTTCTGTTCCTTGCCTTGTGATTCTGTGCTTATTGTCTATTCTGGCTCTGACCTTTGGCTTGCTTCCTCTGACTTCCCACCAGTCTGCCCCATTTGTACTGTACAGCTATCTCCGGTTTTCTGACATTTAGCTACGTCCTGACCACTCTCTGTGTTTAACCCTTTGGCACCTCACCGACCTCCTGGCTTGAATTCGGTACGTTCAAACTACTTTCCGGCATCTCCGGTCACCGCCTCTACTTGGCGTCTGACTCTGCCTCCGGCCACTCCCCGGTAGTCATTTGCTTCAAGTCCTGCACAGCTGCAGGTAAGCTCACCGCAGCTCTCCTCTCACACTCTGAGCTTTCAGTATTCTTGCACAGATTCCAGCTGTAAGTCTGCAGCAGGGATCTTGATAGATTTCATTCTCCTGCGATTACTCCAGAGTGGTTGTTGTGGTGGGATGCAGGTCTGGACAGCTGTTGTCATCCTATTAGATAGATAAGAATTAATATATGTGTGTTTATGCTTTAAAGAGAATCTGTCACCCCCGAGAAGTATATGACTTATAAATATGGGCATACAGGTAATAGAAATGTTAAGCTAGTTCTAACTGTATGCCTTATGTTAATGGTGCTGTTGTGGAGAAATGTTATATTCTGTCTTTACGCTAATGATCAGCCCAATAACTCATCATAACGCACAATTTCATCTACTGTGGAGGTGGAAATGGGTCCCCTTATTTCTTGGCCTGTGTGCAGTTGCACCAATATCATTTCCGCCCCTGTCCACCCCTGAATTGAACCATAGGAAGGATGACACTACAGCTACAGAGGTGACCGTCTGATAGCCTAGCTCGACTACCCATCTCTCCTGAAGACCCTTTCAGCTTTCTGAGACTTGGGTGGAGGACATCATCTCTGAAAATAGGGTCCCACAGCTGCACCCCAACAGTTTGAGCAGCACTCTTACATGAGTAAATATCCTAAGAGCAAAGGGAGATGCTTAGCTACTTGCTTTGTCACGGAGGATGATTTCTGTCATAGCTATGGATGGGATATCTTTATCCCATCCTCTCATGGTTAATTTTTTGGCCTCCTTTTGGTTTGGGGAGGGCTATATTTACCCGCTCCTGTCTGAGTTCCCTGTCAGTGATACATTAATTCATGGCTGTGTGTCTGACCCCTGGTGTGCTTGCATACTCTTTTGTCTGATTGTCTCTCAGTGTATGACCCGGTCTTTTTTCTCGTTCTGTTCCTTGCCTTGTGATTCTGTGCTTACTGTCTATTCTGGCTCTGACCTTTGGCTTGCTTCCTCTGACTTCCCACCAGTCTGCCCCATTTGTACTGTACAGCTATCTCTGGTTTTCTGACATTTAGCTACGTCCTGACCACTCTCTGTGTTTAACCCTTTGGCACCTCATCGACCTCCTGGCTTGACTTCGGTACGTTCAAAGTACTTTCCGGCATCGCCGGTCACCGCTTCTATTCGGCGTCTGACTCTGCCTCCGGCCACTCCCCGGTAGTCATTTGCTTCAAGTCCTGCACAGCTGCAGGTAAGCTCACCGCAGCTCTCCTCTCACATTCTCTGAGCTTTCAGTATTCTTGCACAGATTCCTGCTGTAAGTCTGCAGCAGGGATCTTGATAGATTTCATTCTCCGGGGATTACTCCAGAATGGTTGTTGTGGTGGGATGCAGGTCTGGACAGCTGTTGTCATCCTATTAGATAGATAAGAATTAATATATGTGTGTTTATGCTTTAAAGAGAATCTGTCACCCCCGAGAAGTATATGACCTATAAATATGGGCATACAGGTAATAGAAATGTTAAGCTAGTTCTAAATGTATGCCTTATGTTAATGGTGCTGTTGTGGAGAAATGTTATATTCTGTCTTTACGCTAATGATCAGCCCAATAACTCATCATAACGCACAATTTCATCTACTGTGGAGGTGGAAATGGGTCCCCTTATTTCTTGGCCTGTGTGCAGTTGCACCAATATCATTTCCGCCCCTCTCCACCCCTGAATGGAACCATAGGAAGGATGACACTACTGCTACAGAGGTGACCGTCTGATAGCCTAGCTCGACTACCCATCTCTCCTGAAGACCCTTTCAGCTTTTTGAGACTTGGGTGGAGGACATCATCTCTGGAAATAGGGTCCCACAGCTGCACCCCAACAGTTTGAGCAGCACTCTTACATGAGTAAATATCCTAAGAGCAAAGGGAGATGCTTAGCCACTTGCTTTGTCACGGAGGATGATTTCTGTCATAGCTATGGATGGGATTTCTTTATCCCATCCTCTCATGGTTAATTTTTTGGCCTCCTTTTGGTTTGGGGAGGGCGATATTTACCCGCTCCTGTCTGAGTTCCCTGTCAGTGATACATTAATTCATGGCTGTGTGTCTGACCCCTGGTGTGTTTGCATACTCATTTGTCTGATTGTCTCTCAGTGTATGACACGGTCTTTTTTCTCGTTCTGTTCCTTGCCTTGTGATTCTGTGCTTACTGTCTATTCTGGCTCTGACCTTTGGCTTGCTTCCTCTGACTTCCCACCAGTCTGCCCCATTTGTACTGTACAGCTATCTCCGGTTTTCTGACATTTAGCTACGTCCTGACCACTCTCTGTGTTTAACCCTTTGGCACCTCACCGACCTCCTGGCTTGACTTCGGTACGTTCAAACTACTTTCCGGCATCTCCGGTCACCGCCTCTACTTGGCGTCTGACTCTGCCTCCGGCCACTCCCCGGTAGTCATTTGCTTCAAGTCCTGCACAGCTGCAGGTAAGCTCACCGCAGCTCTCCTCTCACACTCTGAGCTTTCAGTATTCTTGCACAGATTCCAGCTGTAAGTCTGCAGCAGGGATCTTGATAGATTTCATTCTCCGGGGATTACTCCAGAGTGGTTGTTGTGGTGGGATGCAGGTCTGGACAGCTGTTGTCATCCTATTAGATAGATAAGAATTAATATATGTGTGTTTATGCTTTAAAGAGAATCTGTCACCCCCCGAGAAGTATATGACCTATAAATATGGGCATACAGGTAATAGAAATGTTAAGCTAGTTCTAACTGTATGCCTTATGTTAATGGTGCTGTTGTGGAGAAATGTTATATTCTGTCTTTACGTTAATGATCAGCCCAATAACTCATCATAACGCACAATTTCATCTACTGTGGAGGTGGAAATGGGTCCCCTTTTTTCTTGGCCTGTGTGCAGTTGGACCAATATCATTTCCGCCCCTGTCCACCCATGAATGGAACCATAGGAAGGATGACACTACAGCTACAGAGGTGACCGTCTGATAGCCTAGCTCGACTACCCATATCTCCTGAAGACCCTTTCAGCTTTTTGAGACTTGGGTGGAGGACATCATCTCTGAAAATAGGGTCCCACAGCTGCACCCCAACAGTTTGAGCAGCACTCTTACATGAGTAAATATCCTAAGAGCAAAGGGAGATGCTTAGCTACTTGCTTTGTCACGGAGGATGATTTCTGTCATAGCTATTGATGGGATATCTTTATCCCATCCTCTCATGGTTAATTTTTTGGCCACCTTTTGGTTTGGGGAGGGCTATATTTACCCGCTCCTGTCTGAGTTCCCTGTCAGTGATACATTAATTCATGGCTGTGTGTCTGACCCCTGGTGTGCTTGCATACTCTTTTGTCTGATTGTCTCTCAGTGTATGACCCGGTCTTTTTTCTCGTTCTCTGCCTTGCCTTGTGATTCTGTGCTTACTGTCTATTCTGGCTCTGACCTTTGGCTTGCTTCCTCTGACTTCCCACCAGTCTGCCCCATTTGTACTGTACAGCTATCTCTGGTTTTCTGACATTTAGCTACGTCCTGACCACTTTCTGTGTTTAACCCTTTGGCACCTCATCGACCTCCTGGCTTGACTTCGGTAGATTCAAAGTACTTTCCGGCATCGCCGGTCACCGCCTCTATTCGGCGTCTGACTCTGCCTCCGGCCACTCCCCGGTAGTCATTTGCTTCAAGTCCTGCACAGATGCAGGTAAGCTCACCGCAGCTCTCCTCTCACATTCTCTGAGCTTTCAGTATTCTTGCACAGATTCCTGCTGTAAGTCTGCAGCAGGGATCTTGATAGATTTCATTCTCCGGGGATTACTCCAGAGTGGTTGTTGTGGTGGGATGCAGGTCTGGACAGCTGTTGTCATCCTATTAGATAGATAAGAATTAATATATGTGTGTTTATGCTTTAAAGAGAATCTGTCACCCCCGAGAAGTATATGACCTATAAATATGGGCATACAGGTAATAGAAATGTTAAGCTAGTTCTAACTGTATGCCTTATGTTAATGGTGCTGTTGTGGAGAAATGTTATATTCTGTCTTTACGCTAATGATCAGCCCAATAACTCATCATAACGCACAATTTCATCTACTGTGGAGGTGGAAATGGGTCCCCTTATTTCTTGGCCTGTGTGCAGTTGCACCAATATCATTTCCGCCCCTCTCCACCCCTGAATGGAACCATAGGAAGGATGACACTACAGCTACAGAGGTGACCGTCTGATAGCCTAGCTCGACTACCCATCTCTCCTGAAGACCCTTTCAGCTTTTTGAGACTTGGGTGGAGGACATCATCTCTGAAAATAGGGTCCCACAGCTGCACCCCAACAGTTTGAGCAGCACTCTTACATGAGTAAATATCCTAAGAGCAAAGGGAGATACTTAGCCACTTGCTTTGTCACGGAGGATGATTTCTCTCATAGCTTTGGATGGGATTTCTTTATCACATCCTCTCATGGTTAATTATTTGGCCTCCTTTTGGTTTGGGGAGGGCTATATTTACCAGCTCCTGTCTGAGTTCCCTGTCAGTGATACATTAATTCATGGCTGTGTGTCTGACCCCTGGTGTGCTTGCATACTCTTTTGTCTGATTGTCTCTCAGTGTATGACCCGGTCTTTTTTCTCATTCTGTGCTTTGCCTTGTGATTCTGTGCTTACTGTCTATTCTGGCTCTGACCTTTGGCTTGCTTCCTCTGACTTCCCACCAGTCTGCCCCATTTGTACTGTACAGCTATCTCCGGTTTTCTGACATTTAGCTACGTCCTGACCACTCTCTGTGTTTAACCCTTTGGCACCTCACCGACCTCCTGGTTTGACTTCGGTACGTTCAAACTACTTTCCGGCATCTCCGGTCACCGCCTCTACTTGGCGTCTGACTCTGCCTCCGGCCACTCCCCGGTAGTCATTTGCTTCAAGTCCTGCACAGCTGCAGGTAAGCTCACCGCAGCTCTCCTCTCACACTCTCTGAGCTTCCACAATTCTTGCACAGATTCCTGCTGTAAGTCTGCAGCAGGGATCTTGATAGATTTCATTCTCCGGGGATTACTCCAGAGTGGTTGTTGTGGTGGGATGCAGGTCTGGACAGCTGTTGTCATCCTATTAGATAGATAAGAATTAATATATGTGTGTTTATGCTTTAAAGAGAATCTGTCACCCCTGAGAAGTATATGACCTATAAATATGGGCATACAGGTAATAGAAATGTTAACCTAGTTCTAACTGTATGCCTTATGTTAATGGTGCTGTTGTGGAGAAATGTTATATTCTGTCTTTATGCTAATGATCAGCCCAATAACTCATCATAACGCACAATTTCATCTACTGTGGAGGTGGAAATGGGTCCCCTTATTTCTTGGCCTGTGTGCAGTTGCACCAATATCATTTCCGCCCCTGTCCACCCCTGAATGGAACCATAGGAAGGATCACACTACAGCTACAGAGGTGACCGTCTGATAGCCTAGCTCGACTACCCACCTCTCCTGAAGACCCTTTCAGCTTTTTGAGACTTGGGTGGAGGACATCATCTCTGAAAATAGGGTCCCACAGCTGCACCCCAACAGTTTGAGCAGCACTCTTACATGAGTAAATATCCTAAGAGCAAAGGGAGATGCTTAGCCACTTGCTTAGTCACGGAGGATGATTTCTGTCATAGCTATGGATTGGATTTCTTTATCCCATCCTCTCATGGTTAATTTTTTGGCCTCCTTTTGGTTTGGGGAGGGCGATATTTACCCGCTCCTGTCTGAGTTCCCTGTCAGTGATACATTAATTCATGGCTGTGTGTCTGACCCCTGGTGTGTTTGCATACTCATTTGTCTGATTGTCTCTCAGTGTATGACCCGGCCTTTTTTCTCGTTCTGTGCCTTGCCTTTTGATTCTGTGATTACTGTCTATTCTGGCTCTGACCTTTGGCTTGCTACCTCTGACTTCCCACCAGTCTGCCCCATTTGTACTGTACAGCTATCTCCGGTTTTCTGACATTTAGCTACATCCTGACGACTTTCTGTGTTTAACCCTTTGGCACCTCACCGACCTCCTGGCTTGACTTCGGTACGTTCAAACTACTTTCCGGCATCTCCGGTCACCGCCTCTACTTGGCGTCTGACTCTGCCTCCGGCCACTCCCCGGTAGTCATTTGCTTCAAATCCTGCACAGCTGCAGGTAAGCTCACCGCAGCTCTCCTCTCACACTCTCTGAGCTTCCACTATTCTTGCACAGATTCCTGCTGTAAGTCTGCAGCAGGGATCTTGATAGATTTCATTCTCCGGGGATTACTCCAGAGTGGTTGTTGTGGTGGGATGAAGGTCTGGACAGCTGTTGTCATCCTATTAGATAGATAAGAATTAATATATGTGTGTTTATGCTTTAAAGAGAATCTGTCACCCCCGAGCCGTATATGACCTATAAATATGGGCATACAGGTAATAGAAATGTTAAGCTAGTTCTAACTGTATGCCTTATATTAATGGTGCTGTTGTGGAGAAATATTATATTCTGTCTTTACTCTAATGATCAGCCCAATAACTCATCATAACGCACAATTTCATCTACTGTGGAGGTGGAAATGGGTCCCCTTATTTCTTGGCCTGTGTGCAGTTGCACCAATATGATTTCCGCCCCTGTCCACCCCTGAATGGAACCATAGGAAGGCTGACACTACAGCTACAGAGGTGACCGTCTGATAGCCTGGCTCGACTACCCACCTCTCCTGAAGACCCTTTCAGTTTTTTGAGACTTGGGTGGAGGACATCATCTCTGAAAATAGGGTCCCACAGCTGCACCCCAACAGTTTGAGCAGCACTCTTACATGAGTAAATATCCTAAGAGCAAAGGGAGATGCTTAGCCACTTGCTTTGTCACGGAGGATGATTTCTGTCATAGCTATGGATGGGATTTCTTTATCCCATCCTCTCATGTTTAATTTTTTGGCCTCATTTTGGTTTGGGGAGGGCTATATTTACCCGATCCTGTCTGAGTTCCCTGTCAGTGATACATTAATTCATGGCTGTGTGTCTGACCCCTGGTGTGCTTGCATGCTCTTTTGTCTGATTGTCTCTCAGTGTATGACCCGGTCTTTTTTCTCGTTCTGTGCCTTGCCTTGTGATTCTGTGCTTACTGTCTATTCTGGTCCTGACCTTTGGCTTGCTTCCTCTGACTTCCCACCAGTCTGCCCCATTTGTACTGTACAGCTATCTCCGGTTTTCTGACATTTAGCTACGTCCTGACCACTCTCTGTGTTTAACCCTTTGGCACCTCATCGACTTCCTGGCTTGACTTCGGTACGTTCAAACTACTTTCCGGCATCGCCGGTCACCACCTCTATTCGGCGTCTGACTCTGCCTCCGGCCACTCCCCGGTAGTCATTTGCTTCAAGTCCTGCACAGCTGCAGGTAAGCTCACCGCAGCTCTCCTCTCACATTCTCTGAGCTTTCAGTATTCTTGCACAGATTCCTGCTGTAAGTCTGCAGCAGGGATCTTGATAGATTTCATTCTCCGGGGATTACTCCAGAGTGGTTGTTGTGGTGGGATGCAGGTCTGGACAGCTGTTGTCATCCTATTAGATAGATAAGAATTAATATATGTGTGTTTATGCTTTAAAGAGAATCTGTCACCCCCGAGAAGTATATGACATATAAATATGGGCATACAGGTAATAGAAATGTTAAGCTAGTTCTAACTGTATGCCTTATGTTAATGGTGCTGTTGTGGAGAAATGTTATATTCTGTCTTTACGCTAATGATCAGCCCAATAACTCATCATAACGCACAATTTCATCTACTGTGGAGGTGGAAATGGGTCTCCTTATTTCTTGGCCTGTGTGCAATTGCACCAATATCATTTCCACCCCTGTCCACCCCTGAATGGAACCATAGGGAGGATGACACTACAGCTACAGAGGTGACCGTCTGATAGCCTAGCTCGACTACCCATCTCTCCTGAAGACCCTTTCAGCTTTTTGAGACTTGGGTGGAGGACATCATCTCTGAAAATAGGGTCCCACATCTGCACCCCAACAGTTTGAGCAGCACTCTTACATGAGTAAATATCCTAAGAGCAAAGGGAGATGCTTAGCTACTTGCTTTGTCACGGAGGATGATTTCTGTCATAGCTATGGATGGGATATCTTTATCCCATCCTCTCATGGTTAATTTTTTGGCCTCCTTTTGGTTTGGGGAGGGCTATATTTACCCGCTCCTGTCTGAGTTCCCTGTCAGTGATACATTAATTCATGGCTGTGTGTCTGACCCCTGGTGTGTTTGCATACTCATTTGTCTGATTGTCTCTCAGTGTATGACCCGGTCTTTTTTCTCGTTCTGTGCCTTGCCTTGTGATTTTGTGCTTACTGTCTATTCTGGCTCTGACCTTTGGCTTGCTTCCTCTGACTTCCCACCAGTCTGCCCCATTTGTACTGTACAGCTATCTCCGGTTTTCTGACATTTAGCTACGTCCTGACCACTCTCTGTGTTTAACCCTTTGGCACCTCACCGACCTCCTGGCTTGACTTCGGTACGTTCAAACTACTTTCCGGCATCTCCGGTCACCGCCTCTACTTGGCGTCTGACTCTGCCTCCGGCCACTCCCCGGTAGTCATTTGCTTCAAGTACTGCACAGCTGCAGGTAAGCTCACCGCAGCTCTCCTCTCACACTCTGAGCTTTCAGTATTCTTGCACAGATTCCTGCTGTAAGTCTGCAGCAGGGATCTTGATAGATTTCATTCTCCGGGGATTACTCCAGAGTGGTTGTTGTGGTGGGATGCAGGTCTGGACAGCTGTTGTCATCCTATTAGATAGATAAGAATTAATATATGTGTGTTTATGCTTTAAAGAGAATCTGTCACCCCCGAGAAGTATATGACATATAAATATGGGCATACAGGTAATAGAAATGTTAACCTAGTTCTAACTGTATGCCTTATGTTAATGGTGCTGTTGTGGAGAAATGTTATATTCTGTCTTTACGCTAATGATCAGACCAATAACTCATCATAACGCACAATTTCAGTTACTGTGGAGGTGGAAATGGGTCCCCTTATTTCTTGGCCCGTGTGCAGTTGCACCAATATCATTTCCGCCCCTGTCCACCCCTGAATGGAACCATAGGAAGGATGACACTACAGCTACAGAGGTGACCGTCTGATAGCCTAGCTCGACTACCCATCTCTCCTGAAGACCCTTTCAGCTTTTTGAGACTTGGGTGGAGGACATCATCTCTGAAAATAGGGTCCCACAGCTGCACCCCAACAGTTTGAGCAGCACTCTTACATGAGTAAATATCTTAAGAGCAAAGGGAGATGCTTAGCTACTTGCTTTGTCACGGAGGATGATTTCTGTCATAGCTATGGATGGGATATCTTTATCCCATCCTCTCATGGTTAATTTTTTGGCCTCCTTTTGGTTTGGGGAGGGCTATATTTACCCGCTCCTGTCTGAGTTCCCTGTCAGTGATACATTAATTCATGGCTGTGTGTCTGACCCCTGGTGTGCTTGCATACTCTTTTGTCTGATTGTCTCTCAGTTTATGACCCGGTCTTTTTTCTCGTTCTGTGCCTTGCCTTGTGATTCTGTGCTTACTGTCTATTCTGGCTCTGACCTTTGGCTTGCTTCCTCTGACTTCCCACCAGTCTGCCCCATTTGTACTGTACAGCTATCTCTGGTTTTCTGACATTTAGCTACGTCCTGACCACTCTCTGTGTTTAACCCTTTGGCACCTCATCGACCTCCTGGCTTGACTTCGGTACGTTTAAAGTACTTTCCGGCGTCGCCGGTCACCGCCTCTATTCGGTGTCTGACTCTGCCTCCGGCCAATCCCCGGTAGTCAATTGCTTCAAGTCCTGCACAGATGCAGGTAAGCTCACCGCAGCTCTCCTCTCACATTCTCTGAGCTTTCAGTATTCTTACACAGATTCCTGCTGTAAGTCTGCAGCAGGGATCTTGATAGATTTCATTCTCCGGGGATTACTCCAGAGTGGTTGTTGTGGTGGGATGCAGGTCTGGACAGCTGTTGTCATCCTATTATATAGATAAGAATTAATATATGTGTGTTTATGCTTTAAAGAGAATCTGTCACCCCCGAGAAGTATATGACCTATAAATATGGGCATACAGGTAATAGAAATGTTAAGCTAGTTCTAACTGTATGCCTTATGTTAATGGTGCTGTTGTGGAGAAATGTTATATTCTGTCTTTACGCTAATGATCAGCCCAATAACTCATCATAACGCACAATTTCATCTACTGTGGAGGTGGAAATGGGTCCCCTTATTTCTTGGCCTGTGTGCAGTTGCACCAATATCATTTCCGACCCTCTCCACCCCTGAATGGAACCATAGGAAGGATGACACTACAGCTACAGAGGTGACCATCTGATAGCCTAGCTCGACTACCCATCTCTCCTGAAGACCCTTTCAGCTTTTTGAGACTTGGGTGGAGGACATCATCTCTGAAAATAGGGTCCCACAGCTGCACCCCAACAGTTTGAGCAGCACTCTTACATGAGTAAATATCCTAAGAGGGAGATCCTAAGAGGGAGATGCTTAGCCACTTGCTTTGTCACGGAGGATGATTTCTGTCATAGCTATGGATGGGATTTCATTATCCCATCCTCTAATGGTTAATTTTTTGGCCTCCTTTTGGTTTGGGGAGGGCGATATTTACCCGCTCCTGTCTGAGTTCCCTGTCAGTGATACATTAATTCATGGCTGTGTGTCTGACCCCTGGTGTGTTTGCATACTCATTTGTCTGATTGTCTCTGAGTGTATGACCCGGTCTTTTTTCTCGTTCTGTTCCTTGCCTTGTGATTCTGTGCTTACTGTCTATTCTGGCTCTGACCTTTGGCTTGCTTCGTCTGACTTCCCACCAGTCTGCCCCATTTGTACTGTACAGCTATCTCCGGTTTTCTGACATTTAGCTATGTCCTGACCATTCTCTGTGTTTAACCCTTTGGCACCTCACAGACCTCCTGGCTTGACTTCGGTACGTTCAAACTACTTTCCGGCATCTCCGGTCACCTCCTCTACTTGGCGTCTGACTCTGCCTCCGGCCACTCCCCGGTAGTCATTTGCTTCAAGTCCTGCACAGCTGCAGGTAAGCTCACCGCAGCTCTCCTCTCACACTCTGAGCTTTCAGTATTCTTGCAGATTCCTGCTGTAAGTCTGCAGCAGGGATCTTGATAGATTTCATTCTCCGGGGATAACTCCAGAGTGGTTGTTGTGGTGGGATGCAGGTCTGGACAGCTGTTGTCATCCTATTAGATAGATAAGAATTAATATATGTGTGTTTATGCTTTAAAGAGAATCTGTCACCCCCGAGAAGTATATGACATATAAATATGGGCATACAGGTAATAGAAATGTTAAGCTAGTTCTAACTGTATGCCTTATGTTAATGGTGCTGTTGTGGAGAAATGTTATATTTTGTCTTTACGCTAATGATCAGCCCAATAACTCATCATAACGCACAATTTCATCTACTGTGGAGGTGGAAATGGGTCCCCTTATTTCTTGGCCTGTGTGCAGTTGCCCCAATATCATTTCCACCCCTGTCCACCCCTGAATGGAACCATAGGAAGGATGACACTACAGCTACAGAGGTGACCGTCTGATAGCCTAGCTCGACTACCCATCTCTCCTGAAGACCCTTTCAGCTTTTTGAGACTTGGGTGGAGGACATCATCTCTGAAAATAGGGTCCCACAGCTGTACCCCAACAGTTTGAGCAGCACTCTTACATGAGTAAATATCCTAAGAGCAAAGGGAGATGCTTAGCCACTTGCTTTGTCACGGAGGATGATTTCTGTCATAGCTTTGGATGGGATTTCTTTATCCCATCCTCTCATGGTTAATTTTTTGGCCTCCTTTTGGTTTGGGGAGGGCTATATTTACCCGCTCCTGTCTGAGTTCCCTGCCAGTGATACATTCATTCTTGGCTGTGTGTCTGACCCCCTGGTGTGCTTGCATACTCTTTTGTCTGATTTTCTCCCAGTGTATGACCCGGTCTTTTTTCTTGTTCTGTGCCTTGTAAATATGTGCTTACTGTCTATTCTGGCTCTGACCTTTGGCTTGCTTCCTCTGACTTCCCACCAGTCTGCTCCCTTTGTACTATTCAGCTATCTCCGGTTTTTCTGACATTTGGCTACGTCCTGACCACTCTCTGTCTTTAACCCTTTGGCACCTCACCAACCTCCTGGCTTGACTCTGGTAGGATCTAACTACTTTCAGGCATCGCCAGTCACCGCCGCTACTCGGCGTCTGACTCTGCCTCTGGCTACTTCCTGGTAGTCACTTGCTTCAGGTCCTGCTCTGCTGCAGGTAAGCTCACCACAGCTCTCCTCTCACACTCTCTGAGCTTTCAGTATTCTTGCACAGATTCCTGCTGTAAGTCTGCAGGAGGGATCTGGATAAATTTCATTCTTTGGGGATTACTCCAGAGTGCTTCTTGTGGTGGGATGCACGTCTGGACAGCTGTCATCATGCTATTAGATAAATAAGAATTAATATATGTGTGTTTATGCTTGAATGGGAATCTGTCATTCTCAGAGACGTATAATATGGGCATACAGGTAATAGAAATGTTAAGCTAGTCCTAACTGCATGAGTCATGTTAATGGTCCTGTTGTGGAGAAATGTTATGGAAGCCTGGAAGAAAACATTAACATATAGACAGTATATAACATTTCTCCACAAGATCTTTAATATTAGGCATACAGGTAGGACTATTACTTTTTACTTGTGTGCCCATAGTAATAGGTCATATATGTCCCAGGGGATGACAGTTTCATTTTAATAATGATTGAGTGAATGCTTAAATGAAATGTTAACTATAGGTAGCAAAGAATGAATGTCTGACAACCCATGATCTACGCAGGCTAGCTACATACTTCTTGTAGTGTAGGTTTTCAACAAGTGTCATTTCACGATAGGCAGAAACAGGGCAGCCATAAGGGCATGACTACCCTTACTAGTGTACGGGGCCTGGGGAGCAGAACATAGAGGGGGGTTGGACATAGCTCAGTTCCTTAGATCGTGTGCAGTACTCTTTGTTGTTTTTTTATTATTTTTCTCTGATCTCACAAAATGACCTTATTTTCATTGTGTTGATTGGCTATATGTGTTGTCTTTTTTGTCTGTTTCGTTTGTTTTCTGTTTTGTTATTGGCAGTGCAATTTTTCACCTTATGTAATTGACCAATTGATTTAACTAAATGACTCTTATGCAAAAATAGATTTAGTTAGCAAAATATTTAGTGGGAATGTGTTACAAAGCTTTTATGTTTTGGGCATTGACCATTCTCTGGTTATTGTTATCCAATGTGTTTGTGAGATGATTGAAAGGCACTTAGTGGAGAAATTCAGCATAGTCTATATTTCTATTTCCCATATTTCATACTTGGTGCTGAAATTCAAGAAAGGCCATATTAGTAAGAGCCTTATCATCTCAAACACATTCGTCAACAATAACCAGAAAATTGCCAATTCTTTTAGTCATAGTTTAAAGTTTTGCAAGAATTTACTTTAAAGTTTGTCACCCCTTATGTCATAAAATAAACAGAAACGGCTTTTCTAGCAGACTGACATGTCCAGAAGAGATCCCTTATTAGCAGTCCCCTCATTATCATAACAGGCAGGATTACAATAATAGCACAATTATTTTAATTTCTATAGCGCCAACATATTCCGCAGCACTTTACATTTTATAGGGGACTTGTGCAGACAATAAAAGACATTACAGAATAACAATAATCACTTAAACAACAAATACCAAGAGAAATTAGGGCCCTGCCTGCAAGCTCATAATCTGAGAGATAACATAATTCACAATTCACAGTATGTAGTGTCACAACTCACCTCTTCCCCCTTCCTACACAATGACATCTGCATGTCACTACAACATGAGAATATAAATAGAAAATTCTTAGAAGGAAATAGAGTTCCCTATAATGTCTTATGATATCTATATATATTTATATATACATGTATATGTCCAATGTCCTTATCTCCAGTCAGGCAAGAAAGCAGCTTCCATAAATGTACAGGAAACAGAATACAATAATCTGCAATCAGAAATACAGATTATAAAAAAGATGATCACAATCTGATTTCAATTAGCTAAAAAAATTTATGTGACACATTCCCTTAAAGAAAATTAAAGAAAAATATACCGAAAAAGAGTATTGGATATTTTAATAAATGTTTAATACGTTAGAGTAGAGTAGGGCCCTGCCAAAAGAGTCTACCTTGTCGTGGTGGCAGGCTTAAATATCTGTTGGTCAAAACAAAAGCTGATGGTTATGTATGTGATATGGTTCCATGGGAACTGTTACTGTGTGCATGGTGAGAACGGGGGGGGGCAGAAGAGTTTTTCCAAGGGTGGGTGGTGGGACTGTGGAAAGTTCAAGGGGTGTAGATGGGGCTATGGTGGAGGCGCAACTGGGATGGAGCCTAGGCGGAGTCTCAAGGGAGCCCCAAAATTTTGCCAGTATGGGGCCCAGAAATTCCTTATGGCAGCCCTGATCAGGAACATGGCTAGCTTACATAATATGTGACAATGAAACTATACATGATGAGATATTGTGAAAGAAATGATAATTCCATTGTCTTACCCTTGATCTTAATATCTCTTGGTACATGTATCAGAGATAGAATAACTGTTATTGCTTAGCGATAGTTCCTTCCCTTTATTTTCCCTTGTTTCCCCATATTTTTCCTTTTCTTTTCCTTCATGTTGTTTAACTCCATTTTGTATAATAATTAGAACATTTTCAATAAAGACAATTTAAACAAGAAATTGAGTATCTGCTTAGTAAAAAATGCTTTTGTGACTCCTTCGTGAACATCATGTGCTAAAGAAGAGCCACGTCCAGCTGAACCAAGCTGAAGGATGATCATGGATTTTATATGGTCACTTCACGAACATTCTTGATGGTGCCCATCAGGAGGTGACCACTTGGCATTCCTGCGATTTCTTTTTCTCATGCAGAATTAGTATAAGAAAAAAACTACAGTCCTGCTCTGCCCCATGGTATAACATCGGGCCTAGTGCTATCTGATAAATCATCGGATAGTTCTCGGCCATATTACATAATTGTGTGAACAAACTCTTGTTTTAATAAAGCAATTTTCTTTTAATTTGGAACAGCTGTGATCATGTTGGTTTATTATCCAAAACAGGACCCCCTCTATTACTGACAGCTGTAGAGGGTCACTTACACGCCTGCAGTAAACACATTTCCCTTGTGTAATATGATTGTGGGAGAGCTCGAGTACGGTGCGCATCACAATCATGCGTCTCTAGAACCAATGGAACGAATGATACCGAAATTTACACACATTCAGCCCTATTTCTCTTATATAAGCTTTCAGGACAGCTGCAAAATAACCATTAGGCCCATGAACATGGCACTTTTATGTGCAGACTCCGAATTCTCAAGCCTTCACACAAGTTCTTCTCTACTAGACCCCATGTGAGCTCTAGGCAACACGCTTCCTCCTCATCCCCCGATAAAAGCTGCCAACAGTCCTGAAATAACAGGACAGTCCGTAAAAACGGGCACTTTTTTGCCCTGCTTGTAAAAAAAATGAAGGCTGCAGTCCCTGAATTTTTCTCTTGCCATCCTACCCCAGGTGTATGGGGAGAGATATCTATTCCTGGGGAAGAAGAGTTTATTGTGGAGTGCAAAAGGAACTACCAATCACCTGAAAAAAAAACAAACTAAATTAGATAGACAGGATGACTGAGACATAATTGTCACATTAGACCTTTGCCTATCCTGTCAGAGAACATTCTATGCATTAAATGGTCAGACAGATAGGAGAATCACCCAACATGTTCCGTGGACACCTGAGAAAGTGAAGGATTTCTGTCATCGATCACAAAACCACAGAACAATCCACTTCCATTTGTAAATGAGCTGTATAACATTAGTCTGTTACACCCGACATGGAGAGACTTGTTGCAGAAAATTAAAACAATAGCTGGACAGATTGATGCTTCTGCCACCTGATGCACAAGACTCATTCTGCTATCTAACCCAAAAGAGCAAGGAAACTCTCCTCAAAAAGCATTGGAATATCCAAAGCAATATTGGAGAGGTTTTTGCAACCCAGTCTTGGGTAAGGGTGAAGAATATTCATCAAAAGGTGAAGTAAAAAGTTGAGGAATACATTGAGAGATTTAGGCAGGCATTTGAGGAGACAATAGCGAGCCTGAAGGACCAAGGAATGGGAAAAAGTTGATTGCCATCTTGGTGTCTGGATTGAATAATGAGACTCATTAATTTTTACTCATGCTGGTTGGCATGAGAAGTTAGTCCCAGCACTAAGTTAGGCTAGTTCAATTCAAAGGAATGTTCAAGAGGTGGAGGAAAAGAAATTCCAGAAGGTAAGAGTGATAAAAATGCGTATAAACAAACAATGGGAAAGATCAGGCAAAAAAGGTTGTTCCCTGGAAGGGTGGACCTCAGTAAGTTGAGGTGCTACAATTATGATGAACTGGGCCACTTCTAGAAGCAAGTGTAAGGCCCCAAAGAAAATACTGCAGGGAAGGAGCAATTGACATGAAGGGCTTCCAGTTCTATCAGTCATCTCTGAAACTAGGGATATGATGCCTTTGTTCATTTTACCCTCTCTGATATGCCCTTTAACACAATAGAGTGTCTTGTGGACACTGTAGCAGCCTGCAGTGTCCTACAGAAATCTGAAGTCTCTATCCTGAAGGCCACAGGATTATTTGAAATTGTAGGCCTAGATGGTAAACCCATTACACAAGAAAACAACAGAAACCCCAATAATGATAGGCAATGATAGATCAGAATAACAAAATACCGAACACAGCATCAACACGCCACTGAGCTTGAAGTACAATTGTCAATGATCTGACATTATCAGCCAGCTAAATGGCCTGGCAATTATCCGGGATGGAAAACACCTGCAGGAATCTGAAACTCAAAACTAACAGCCCGACACACCCCTACTATCCATAGGGCGGCTGAGGTGTCACTCACGCCAGGGCCAGGACAAGGTACATTATTTTGGTGCCATAGGATAATGAAGCTAACCGCACCCCCACTATCACCCTGATGAACCCTCAGCACCCAAGTAAAGGAATGAGTTAGATACTAAGGTAAAAGTATCCCCTCTTTTTCACCAAAAACATACAGACAAAAGTAAAAAGAGGTGATGAACTTTACGGATGAGTCTCAATAGAGAGTGTGTTTTCAAAGTTAGATCTGAAACATTCATTGTTTGTGGACCATTGAAGAAATGTTAACAAACGGAGGGCACAGCCAATATAATAAAATTGCACGGGTTCACCAAAGATGTACTCCAAAGAGTAAAGTGGAACAGAGGGGAAAGAAGTACATCCAAAAAATGGGAAGGAAAATTAATAGAAAAATAGATTAATTCTTTATTCATGACATGTACACGTAACAGCACAAAAACATAAAAACACTTAAAAAGCACAAAGAGGCAATCATGTCACAATCATACAATAATGATATAGTGACACTGCCACAACCATTATCCCCATATCACAGTATTCATATATAACAGGCTAACTCAGATACAATGATCAAAGCAGTTAATGTAATGTATAAGATAACCATTTATAATTGAGGTCTGAAAATACAAGAAAAAACGCTATTCACAGCACCATATAGATAGAAAGGGGGCAAAAAGTTTGTAAAAAATATTAACTAGAAAGCCCCTAAATGAAAGTTCCCCAAATCAAGTATGCAAAGGTGGTAAAATACCTGACTATTTAGAAAAGAGGTACCATGACCTCTAAACCAGCAATTTGTGCAAAACAGATGTCCAGCATACCAGAGGGTAAAGTGCCAAGTGAAAGCTGCAAAATGAATGACCTGTGGGGTAAAGGAGAGGGGAAAAGCTAACCCCACGCGTATCGCCACACGCTGTGTGGCTTCCTCAAGGGAGGGTGAAGCGCTGAGAAATAACATGAAGCATGTCCTTATATATAAAGAAATCACATGTTGTATAATTAATAAATCAGTACTAACCCACGAGGTGGAGAGAAAGGCATGGTCGCGGCCATCTTGTCAGCGTTGTAGGCAGACCAATAAAGTTGTTCAGAAACAAGTTGGAGAGGTGCAGCGTCGCAGAGCAGATCTGCACCTGTGCAGATGAGAATAGGCGTATTGAGACTGTAGTTGCCAGGCAACAACCGGAGGCCACGGCGTCCCCAGGCTAAATAGCGCCTGCGCAATAGAAAGTGTGGGCGTACCAGACATGTCATTACTAAGCGATAACATCGCTGATCAGAAGGCGCCTGAGCAATAAAATAAACAGGACGAATGAAGCTATAGCTACCAAGCGACTTGACGATGCCATAATTAGTCAGATCGGCGCTTGCGCAGTAAAAACCGCGGCGTCGCCCGGCCAAATAGCACCTGCGCAGTAAGAGCACACATATGGGCATGACAAACATGTTGTTGCCAGGCGATGAAATCACTGGTCAAAAAGGGCGCCTGCGCAGTGAAGCCAGAAGGCAAAAGGCAAATGAGCATATCATTACTAAGCAATTGAGCAACTGCGCAAATAAAGCTCCACATATGTTAGGAATATATGAGTCTTGAGCAAAAATGTAGATAAACCAAGCATGTCAGATAATTCGGCGATGACATCATTAATCAAAAAGGCGCCTGCGCAGTAGAGACAAAGAAACAGATAGACATATTGGAAAAATCATTGCTAGAAAAAGCTGCACCTGCGCAAACAGTATAACAAAAAGGAAAATATATGGATCTTGGTGTAATGAGAATGCCTGCGCAGCGTACACAAAAAGGTCAATAAGTATAGTGAATATAATCTGGCAGATCGAAAAAACATGTGTCTGAGATGTACGAATCTCAGTATGGTAAGAGAAAAATTTGTAACTTGTTAAAAAGCAGACATTGGTGTTATCACAAATCAAACACATGCGCGGTAGATAGCTGAAGCACTGATACAAACAAAATTTGATAATATCACATTACCAGACGCGATGACCAGTGATGTCACCATACTAGGTGGCGCCTGCAAAATAACAGCAAAGATGAAGGCGTGACAAGCGTATTATTGCCAAGCAATACAGCGATGTCGTCATTGGTCAAAGCCCCAACACAGTAAAAGCTAAGAGATAAATAAGCCTTTTAGAAATGTCATTGTCAGGCAATTCAACATATGTGTCTGAAATATATGAATCTCAATATTGTGGGAGCTTCATGAAGAGACAAAAGTAGTTATTGTCCAATAGACGCAGCTGAAGTTGCTAACTTATATACAAATAGGAACAAATTGACATGTATCAAGTTGCTGTATAATAGCCAACTTTAGCGCTAGTTCGTTGAAAAAACAAAATATATATATTGTTTTTCATGTTAGTAGGTGTTTAGAACACTTACACAAAAGCCACCTTAAACACTGATGTTTGGGTATAAACAGGTGGCTCTATACAGGAGTGCCAACATGAAAATACAATAGATGTGTAAAAAAGATCAAACAATAAGACCATGAAGCCTTCAGGTCTATACCACACTTTAGTGCAGACCAAATATCAGTCCGAAGATTATATAAGAGCAAGGAATGGGACAAAGCTCCATCTGATGGTACCCAAATAATTAGGCCTGCCCAGGGGAAATGCTTGAAAGGCGCTTTGGACTAAAGATGTATATGTGCGACATAAAGTACCCAGATAATTCGGTCCACCAAGGTGAGCGCTTTAGACTAAAGGTGTATATGTCCAACTGGGCGAAACAATTGATAAAGAACAAATAGATGAAACATAATATATTCCTAACATATGTGGAGCTTTATTTGCGCATTTGCTCAATTGCTTAGTAATGATATGCTCATTTGCCTTTTGCCTTCTGGCTTCATTGCGCTGGTGCCCTTTTTGACCAGTGATTTCATCACCTGGCAACGACATGTTTGTCATGCCCATATGTGTGCTCTTACTGCGCAGGCGCTATTTGGCCGGGCGACGCCGCGGTTTTTACTGCGCAAGCGCCGATCTGACTAATTATGGCATCGTCAAGTCGCTTGGTAACTATAGCTTCATTCATCCTGTTGATTTTATTGCGCAGGCGCCGTTCTGATCAGCGATGTTATCGCTTGGTAATGACATGTCTGTTACGCCCACACTTTCTATTGCGCAGGCGCAATTTAGCCTGCTGACGCCGTGGCCTCCGGTTGTTGCCTGGCAACTACAATCTCAATACGCCTACTCTCATCTGCGCAGGTGCAGATCTGCTCTGCGACGCTGCACCTCTCCAACTTGTTTCTGAACAACTTTATTGGTCTGCCTACAACGCTGACAAGATGGCCGCGACCATGCCTTTCTCTCCACCTCGTGGGTTAGTACTGATTTATTAATTATACAACATGTGATTTCTTTATATATAAGGACATGCTTCATGTTATTTCTCAGCGCTTCACCCTCCCTTGAGGAAGCCACACAGCGTGTGGCGATACACGTGGGGTTAGCTTTTCCCCTCTCCTTTACCCCACAGGTCATTCATTTTGCAACTTTCACTTGGCACTTTACCCTCTGGTATGCTGGACATCTTTTTTGCACAAATTGCTGGTTTAGAGGTCATGGGACCTCTTTTCTAAATAGTCAGGTATTTTACCACCTTTGCATACCTGATTTGGGGAACTTTCATTTAGGGGCTTTCTAGTTAATATTTTTTACAAACTTTTTGCCCCCTTTCTATCTATATGGTGCTGTGAATAGCGTTTTTTCTTGTATTTTCAGACCTCAATTATAAATGGTTATCTTATACATTACATTAACTGCTTTGATCATTGTATCTGAGTTAGCCTGTTATATATGTGTGGGGAGTGGGACTCCCAGACAGCGACTGGGCCGGTACCCAGTGTTAGGAACCCTGAAGGTGAACCCACTGGACCACGGCAACGAACCTCCCCTGGGCGAGCAGACCAGGTGGACCACCCCCTATACAGGGAGTGTTAGGGACAGGCCCAGAGGAAACTATTACCACGGCAGCTGGTACCTAGGGCAGAAGCACAGAAGACTGGACCGGGGTAGAACGGCAGGAAAAGAAGAGACAGGACCGGGGTAGAATGGCAGGAACACAGGAGACCGGACCGGGGTAGAACGACAGGAACACAAGAGACTGGACCGGGGTAGAGCGGCAGGAACACAGGATACTGGACCAGGGTAGAACGGCAGGAACACAAGAGACTGGACCGGGGTAGAACGGCAGGAACACAGGAGACTGGAGCTGTGGGCTGGCAAGGCAGGAACACTGGAACATAGGAGAGAACAGGTAACATATATGAGAGAGCGAGACAGGAGACGAGATGTGGAGGAAGCAGCGGCGAACGCCAGCAAGAGGGGACAGAATCGCAAGTGACGATCAGGCAGCGTCACTAGGGGCCGATGGCCTGATATGGGAGCGTGGGGAGGAGCTCCCAGGTCAGGGTCCTCCTGACCATAGAGAGGACCTGGTGGAGTGACCGGCTCAGGGAGGAGGAAGTGCTCGTGCATGGAGAGAGCTGCGGGGAGCGCGCGCCCGGGAGGAAGCAAGCACTGTCGTCAGAGCAGGGGCACAGACGGGGACGCGCCGGGAAGCTGCAATCTGGTGAGTCCAATGGGGCACAGGGAGCGGTGGCACGGCAGAAGGAAGCGGTGACGTGACAGTATCCCCCTCCTTACGTGCCCCCTTCCCAAAGCTGGAGAGAAATCTTGCCAAAATCCGGGTAGCTTGAATGTTCTTTCGAGGTTCCCAAGATCTCTCCTCGGGGCCAAAACCTTTCCAATCGACCAGAAACACTGGGGGGTGCGGGTGGTAGTGGCATGGAATTGGTTGAGGACCACAGGTTTCAGAAGAGAAACATGAAACGAATTATGGATGCGATGCGAGGCAGGGAGCTTTAACTTGTAAGAGACGTCGTTGTTGCGGGACAAGACCTCGAAGGGTACCGGGGACCCAATTTGTGTGAAGGAATCCTAAGGCGGATGAAATTGGAGGATAACCACACTCTGTCGCCAGGATGATAGAGAGGTGGATCCAAGCGCCTTTTGTCTGCGTGTCGGTTCATCTGAACCTGCGATTGTTCGAGAGCGGTTTTGGTCTCCTGCCAGATCCTGGAGAACTCCCCAGACAGAAGATCAGCAGCCGGCACACCCGAGACAGGAGGAACTGGTAGAGGTACGCCTGGATGTAACCCGTAGACGATAAAGAAGGGAGACTTGGCAGAAGATTCGTTGGCGTGGTTGTTATACGCAAATTCGGCCCATGGGAGCAAGTCAGACCAGTCGTTCTGGTGAGCGTTGGAGAAGTGACGGAGGTAATTAGCCAAAATTTGGTTAGTACGCTCTGCTTGACCGTTGGTCTGAGGGTGATAAGCGGAGGAGAAATCCAGCGTGATGTTCATAAACTTGCAGAGCGCTTTCCAAAATCGGGAGGTGAACTGGACTCCTCTATCAGAGACAATACGTTGAGGGAAGCCATGGAGACGAAAAATATGGTGGATAAAAATCTTTGCCAATTCAGGAGCCGAAGGGAGTCCAGACAGGGGAATGAAATGGGCCATCTTGGAGAATCTATCCACAACGACCAAGATGACAGTACATCCAGAAGAGCGAGGTAGGTCAGTGATAAAGTCCATAGCAATGTACTGCCAGGGAGCCGAAGGAACTGGAAGCGGGTGCAAGAGTCCAGAAGGTAATTGCCTGGGAACCTTGTTTTAGGCACAGGATGGACACGAGCCTAAAAAGCTACGAACATCTTGGGGAAGAGTAGGCCACCAATAGTAGCGTGAGACCAGACAAAGGGTCTTTTTCAACCCAACATGGCCTGCAATCTTGGAAGCATGACCCCAATGCAGGACTCGTTTCCGGTTGGTCACTGGGACGAAGGTCTTACCCGGTGGTAGGGTAGACAACCTGAGGGGTGCCACTGTGATGATCTTGGAGGGATCCAGGATGTGCGTAGGGTCTTCCTCGGCATCGACCGCAAGAAAGGATCTGGACAATGCATCAGCCTTGAGGTTCTTACTACCCGGGCAAAAGTGCAATTAAAAATCGAACCGAGCGAAAAACAAAGACCATCTTGCTTGTCGTGGATTTAGTCTCTGTGCCGATCGGATGTAAGCCAAGTTCTTATGGACTGTGTAGATCTTAAAAGGATGCACAGCTCCTTCCAAAAGGTACCGCCACTCCTGCAACTCCATCTTGATGGCCAAAAGCTCCCTGTCACCAATGGAGTAACTGCGTTCCGGAGAGGAGAACGTCTTCGAGAAGAAGCCGCAGGTGACCAGTCGCCCGGACGGGGATCTCTGGGAGAGTACGGCTCCGGCCCCGATGGCAGAAGCATCCACCTCCAAAATAAAAGGTTTGTTAGTCTCTGGGCGGTGAAGGACTGGAGCAGAAGCAAAGGCTTGTTTCAGGGCAAGGAAGGATTCTTCGGCCTCTGAGGTCCAAACATGCGGGTTGGCCCCCTTATGAATCAGAGAGGAGATGGGTGCGGTCAAGGTCGAAGAATGAGGGATGAATTGCCGGTAGTAATTGGCAAAACCCAGGAATCGTTGAATTGCCTTGACTCCATGAGGTTGCGGCCAGTTGAGCACAGCTGACACTTTCTCTGGATCCATGCTTAAGCCTGAATCAGAAACAATGTACCCCAGGAACGGAAGAGAGGTTTGTTCAAAGGAGCATTTCTCCAGTTTCGCATACAAGCGATTCTCCCTCAGGCGTGAGAGAACTAGACGAACACTCTTCCTATGGGTAGCCAAATCCGAGGAAAAGACAAGAATGTCGTCCAGATACACTACCACACAAGAGTACAGGAGATCTTGGAAAATGTCATTCACGAATTCCTAGAACACTGCGGGAGCATTGCACAAGCCGAGGGGCATGACCAAATACTCGTAGTGGCCATCCGTGGTGATGAACACGGTCTTCCATTCGTCACCAGGGCGAATGCGGATGAGATTGTAGGCCCCACGGAGATCCAGTTTGGTGAAAATTCGTGCCCCCCGCAATCGATCAAACAGCTCAGGAATAAGGGGCAGCGGGTACTTGTTATTGATAGTGATATCATTGAGGCCCCGGTAGTCGATGCATGGATGAAGAGCCCCATCCTTCTTCTTCACGAAAAAGAAGCCCGTGCCTGCGGGTGAGGAAGACTTCCGGATAAAGCCTCTAGCCAGATTTTCCTGGACGTACTCGGACATGGCTCGAGATTCGAGAGGATTCAAGGGATAAATTCGACCCCGGGGTGGTGTAGAACCTGGAACGAGATCGATGGGGCAGTCACAAGGACGATGTGGGGGCAGGCGCTCTGCCTCCTTTTTGTTGAAAACGTCCGCGAAGGACCAATAGGCTGAAGGCAAACCCCCGGGCGCCGCTGGAATCCTAGGCGACTTGATTGGCTGAACAGGAAGAAGACACGAAGAGTGGCACGACTGACCCAAACGAAGAATATCCCCAGATCGCCAATCGAGGACGGGCTCATGGGTCCTTAACCACGGAAGACCTAAGAGGAGCGTGTGGGATAGCGAGGGCAATACCAAGAAGGCTATCTTCTCCCGATGTAGGGCTCCGACTTGTAATTCCACCTCTTCGGTGACCAGGGTAATAACGACCTCCCGCAGGGGAACGCCGTCGACAGAAGCTAACTGCTGAGGAGACTCCAAGGATCTGACAGGTATCCGCAACTTTTTGACCTCCGCGAGTTGGACGAAATTCCCGGCAGCCCCTGAATCAATATAGGCCAGCTCAGAGACGCGGGAGGAACCAAGATTCAATAGGACAGAAAGGGTCAAGGGGAGAGAGATATCACTAACACCTAGGGAGACCTCTCTTACCTGTCCTAGGCGGAGGCGTTTCCCGGCCTCTCTGGACAGGAGCGCAGAAGATGGGAGTAACTGCCGCAGTACAGACAGAGTCCCTTTTCGAACCCCTCCTGGCGGCGCTGCTCTGCCGGTTTGAGGCGATCTACCTGCATGGGTTCCGACGCCGGGACAGCGGAGGTAGAGCCAAATTGCGGACCGGAGGGGCTGCGGGTTGCTAGGGAAACACAATGAAGTCTTCTCTCCCTGGCAGACTCGCGGGAGCGCTCCTGGAATCGCAGGTCAATGCGAGTCACCAGGGAAATTAGATCCTCCAGGGACGTGGGAGTATCCCGACCCGCCAGTTCGTCCTTGATACGAGCAGACAAGCCCCGCCAAAATGCTCCCACCAAAGCCTCGTTATTCCACCTGAGCTCAGAGGCCAGGGTGCAAAACTGAATGGCATAGTGGCCCACCGAGAGTACCCTGGCGGAGGTTAAAGAGGGACTCCGTTGTTGAGGCCAGGCGTCCCGGTTCATCAAAGACCTTGCGAAAGATCTCGAGGAACGTGGAAAGCTGGGAAACCACCGGATCGTCTCGCTCCCAGAGGGGGTTTACCCTGGCCAATGCCTCGCCCTCCAAGTGGGATACCATAAAAGCCACCTTGGCGTGATCCGTGGGATATTGCTGAGGTAGCAACTCAAAGTGCAATTGGCACTGGTTAAGGAACCCCCTGCACAATCGGGGGTCTCCGCCATACCGCAGAGGCTTAGCTAAACGGGGCGGTGGATGTGGAAGCGGCGCCTGAGCGGGGGCAGCCGCGGCAGACTGGAGAGAGAGGAGTCGACTGTCCACCGAGGCCATATAATTTAAAATATGGCCCCGAGTATCGCGTTGCTGGACCAGTTCCTGCTGGAGACTGGCCAGCTGAGAGGCACTACCGGGATCAGAGGGCTGTAGTGCCGATAACCGGGATTCCATAGACTTTAAGAAAGTCATAATGCGGGCCTGGTTGTCTCGTAGTGTCGCCAGTTCCTTCTGGGTGGCAGCTGAGGCACCAGCGGGATTCATGGCCTGATCGTACTGTTAGGAACCCTGAAGGTGAACCCACTGGACCACGGCAACGAACCTCCCCTGGGCGAGCGGGCCAGGTGGACCACCCCCTATACAGGGAGTGTTAGGGACAGGGCCAGAGGAAACTATTACCGTGGCAGCTGGTACCTAGGGCAGAAGCACAGAAGACTCTACCGGGGTAGAACGGCAGGAACACAAGAGACAGGACCGGGGTAGAACGGCAGGAACTCAGGAGACTGGACCGGGGTAGAACGGAAGGAACACAAGAGACTGGACCGGGGTAGAATGGCAGGAACACAGGAGACTGGAGCTGTGGGCTGGCAAGGCAGGAACACTGGAACATAGGAGAGAACAGGTAACATATATGAGAGAGCGAGACAGGAGACGAGACGTGGAGGAAGCGGCGGCGAACGCCAGCAAGAGGGGCCAGAATCACAAGGGAAGGCAAGTGACAATCAGGCAGCGTCACTAGGGGGCGACGGCCTGATATGGGAGCATGGGGAGGAGCTCCCGGGTCAGGGTCCTCCTGACCATAGAGAGGACCTGGGGGAGTGACCGGCTCAGAGAGGAGGAAGTGCTCATGCATGGAGAGAGCTGCGGGGAGCGCGCGCCCGGGAGGAAGCAAGCGCTGTCGTCAGAGCAGGGGCACAGACGGGGACGCGCCAGGAAGCTGCAATCTGGTGAGTCCGATGGGGCATAGGGAGTGGTGGCACGGCAGAAGGAAGCGGTGACGTGACACCCAGGGGACCACCATCAGGGTTCCTGAGGGAACAGTACTGGGAGGACAGTGAAGGGAGAGAGATGACTGAAGTTGTCAGGGCAACAGGGCGTGGGGTAAGCATAAAAGGAGCAGGGGGCGCGCTGAAGTGGCAGTTGGGAGAGAGTATGACAGGAAGCAGGAAGCAGGGTGACTTGGAGGGAGCCGTGGTAGCGGGCGGTGTGTGTGTGAGAGACAACGACCGGAGCCTGTGAAGAGGATGCTGCGCACTCACCGACAAGTGAGACGTGAGAGACTTTTACCGGAGGCCACTTCCCACCCACATTCTCAGAGGGCCACACACGCCACACACGCCGACCCCCTCCCCTCTGAGGGAGATCAGTTACCTCAAGCCGTGGCTGCGACTACACGTAAAACGGCCACAGAGGCCTGGACACTGCCTCCTGGCCTTCTCCCCCTGCGGCGACCCTGTCATCAACGGCCTCAAGGGACGCCACCTCGCCATAGTCGACAATAGAGGCCCTCGTCCTGGCTATGGAGGGACCCTTTAGCAGACGATGACTACTCGTCATTTGGGGAGGGAACTGCGTCATTACCGCGCCCCCATCAGCACTGTTTCTTCAGGGCCTGTTGCGCCCCACCGGCATCGTTTTCATCAGGGCCTGTTGCGCCCCACCGGCATTGTTTCTTCAGTGCCTGTTGCGCCCCACTGGCACCGTTTCTTCAGGGCCTGTTGCGCCCCACCGGCATAATTTCTTCAGGGCCTGTTGCTCCCCACCGGCAACGTTTCTTCAGGGCCTGTTGCGCCCCATCTGCACCGTTTCTTCAGGGCCCGATGAGTCCAAACCTTCCCGGAAGAACGAAGCGTCAAGGCGGCCGCATCAACGACCTCTAGGCGGCCGCATCTGCGATCCCGAGCGACGCATGGAAGGATAAGTGGACTTTAGAAATAAGTGCCATAGTTTGGCCATAGTCCGGCCTCCGACACCCGGACTAGCCGGGTTACTCCCAGTTCCATAAAAAGTATTGTTTATTTTGTTGAGTCCCTGCGAGGACAAATTGTTGTCACCCCTTTTTGCTTGTTCAGCATAGCCTTAGAGGCTCCAATCTATAAAAGTTGATTATACAAGTCATACCCTGTTTCGTGTCTCGTCACTGTATCCTGAGAATCTGCTATACCCCTACACTTGGCGTAGTCGGCAGGATGCAGTCTCCGAGCGCGAACAGTGGTGCCCCCGATCAGGGCGGAGCTGTCAACTCTACAAATAATGAGGGTCCCCGCTCCAGCATTTCATTGGGGGCCATGCTGAACAACCTGCCTAGATTTTCCGGCTCCAATACTATGTTATGGAGCTGGACAGAGCGGATGCGGGGGCTCTTTCGGATGCACCCTTATGACCCCTGATCGGGAAGCAGAGGTAACACTCATGGCACTGGATGGGGAGGTACGGAGGTCAGTGATGTTGAAACCTCCGGGGCAACGCAACACTTTTGAAAAAGTGTTACAGATAGTAGAACAAACCCATGGGGACCCTACTAATGTGGCAGAGTTAAGAACCCGTTTGTTTAGTCGGATGCAAGTAGAGGGGGAGACGATCACAGAGTATATGAATGTCCTCCAAGAATTGCATACGGCTATTGAAAGAAAAGACTGGGTAGTGGTAGGACCTGTTGACAATACCCTACGTGACCTACTGGTGACTGGTTTGCGAGATCCATTAGTCAAACAGGCACTGCGGGAGCATATCAGAATGAATCCCCGAATAGACTTTTCAGAGGTGGGAAGTCAGGCACGTGCTCGAGAGCAAGAGCAGGGCATGGCGGTCCCCATGGGGAAAGTCCGAGGTGTGGAGGCCTCCGCGAATGCAGTCGAGGAGCCTCAGTGGGTGGATGAGATGAAGCAAGAGCTGAAAAATATTAAGGGCGAGTTGGCAGAAGTAAAGAGAAGAACCGAGACCGGGACTGGACAACCTAGCTTTAAACCCGGCTCCTGGGGATCACGCTTCCCGCGGGGTGGTCAGCCTACACAGGTCCGGTGTTTTGAGTGTGGAGAACCAGGTCACTTCGCCCGAGAGTGTCCGCGGCGTGGGAGATACCCACCGTTGGCGGCCATTAAACTAAAGGGCTCCGGGCTGGGGGGACGCCGCTCGGAGCCGAAAACCACAACTAGGGGTGGTGGAAGTCCCGAAGATCTGGTAGCAAAGTGTCCGGTGGTTTGGGCAGAAGTGGAGGGCGGGGCCGTCCGGTGTCTGGTGGACACGGGGTCACAAGTAACCACCATGCCTGCAACGTACTTTCAACAAAACTTCCCGGAGGCACCAAGACCCCAGTGGGGGCCCATGATCAGGCTAATAGCCGCCAACCAATTGCCGGTCCCGGTTGCCGGGGTAGTGTGGGTGCAGGTGACGTTGTGCGGTAAATCCCTTGGCCGCAGAGGGGTGGTGCTAACTCGAGAAGCTGATCAACGGCACCCCGTCACCCTAGGCATGAATATTTTACGAGAGTTCGGCAACTTACTACTAAATGATCCCACACAGAAGATTCTGAAGCAGTGGGGTTCTCGCACAGCTCAGGAACAGGTATCCCAGCAGCTGGTGCGAGGTGCGCGGGTGCATCAGGACTGCCAGGAGGGCGTGGCTCTAGGCAAGGTCATCACGTCAGCGGCTCCCCTGCTTGTGCTACCTCCTGGACAGACAGTGGTGGCCCTGCCGATTCGAGCCCCGATACCTTTGGAGGGCGTGGAGGTGCAGGTGAAGCCGTGTCACTCGGAGCGTTTACTTCCTGGCATACTGGTGGCCCGTTTCCTGGCTACGGTGCAAAAAGGAACCATCCTGGTACGCTGCGTTAACCTTGAAGACCGAGACACCGTTCTGAAAGCACGGACTGTACTGGCGAAACTAGTAAGGCCCTTGGAAGAAGTGTTGCCGGCTCCTGTGGTTCAATTACGAGTACACCCCGAGGATCTTTGGGAAGTAACAATTCGAACCTTACAGGCCCACGAAGTCTCGGCACAAGAGAAGGGCCGAAATATTTTGGAGCAGATGCGGGCCGAGCTTTCTAGGTTAACTGCAGCCCAACTCTCACAGGTAAAAACATTGCTTGGACAGTGCCATGAAGTATTTACTAGTCACGAGGACGATTTTGGGTGTACCACCACCATCACTCACGAAATCCCCACAGCAGGAGCGGGCCCTATCCGGGAACGATATCGACAGATTCCGCCACAACTCTATCAAGAGGTGAAAACTTTGGTGGCCCAAATGCTGCGAAAAGGGGTGATACGGGAAAGTCAAAGCCCCTGGGCGGCCCCAATCGTGTTGGTCTGGAAGAAAGACGGTACATAACGATTCTGTGTGGATTATCGTAAACTGAATGCTTGCACTATTAAAGACTCATACCCACTGGCCCGCATAGAAGAATCCCTGTCCACCTTGGGGAAGGCAACATATTTTTCGACCCTGGACTTGGCCAGTGGGTGCTGGCAGGTGCCCAAGTCAGAAGAAGATAGGGCCAAGACGGCATTCATATTGCCCATGGGACTGTTTGAGTTTAATCGGATGCCGTTTGGACTGGCCAACGCCCCCGGGACCTTTCAGCGATTGATGGAGTGGTGTCTGGGATATCTAATTTTTGAGGCCACGTTGATCTGCCTGGACGACATCATCGTCTATGCCGCCACCTTTGAAGACCACCTGAAGACAGGTACTCAGCCGGTTGCAAAAGTACGGGTTGAAGGTGAAGCCTCAGAAATGCCACCTATTTCGCTCTCAGATTGAGTATCTAGGTCATGTCGTTTCGGCAGAGGGTGTGAGGCCATCCCGGGAGAAGGTTGCTGCTATCCAGGAATAGCCTACCCCCGAGACGGTGAAAGATGTGCGGGCATTTCTGGGGTTAGCCGGATATTACCGTCGTTTCGTGAAGAATTTTGCATGTCGAGCTCGAGCCCTGCACGACCTGCTGAAGGGGGCTCCCGCTGGGGCCAATGGGTGAAAAATCCAGTGGCAACACCCTCAGGAAGAAGCCTTCCGAGACCTCAAGGCTGTGCTCCTCGGATGCCCCAGTGTTGGCTTATGCGGACTTCTCTTAACCGTTCATCTTGCACACTGACGGGAGTCTTCACGGGCTGGGGGCTGTGTTGTCACAGGTTCAGGATGGCCGAGAGAGGGTGATCGCATATGGAAGCCGCTCACTCCATGACTCCGAGTGTAACCCTGACAATTACAGCTCCTTCAAACTCGAGCTCCTCGCAGTGGTGTGGGCCATGATGGAGAGATTCGCAGAGTACCTAGCGGGCTCCGAGGTGGTGATGCGAACTGACAACAACCCGCTGGCTCATTTGGAAAACGCCAAATTGGGGGCTCTGGAACAGCGATGGGTGGCCCGGATGGCGAAGTAAAATTATAAGATTATCTACAAACGAGGGGCCGAGAATGTCCATGCAGACGCCCTCTCCAGGATTCGACATACAACTCCAGGACATAATCAAGACGAAGAATTAGAAGGAGAAGAAATACCGTTTGCTCTCACTGCTGCCGTGCTCACAACTGACAATAGAAAAATATCTTCCTCTGAGACCTCAAAGGGCATACTGGAGCAATCCCGGGATAAGTGGATACAACAGCAACAAGAAGACGAAGACGTTGGCCTCCTCAGGACGTGGGTCGCCACTGGGCAATTACCCATTGACTCTCAACGACAAAATTTGACTCAAGACCTGTTGCTTATGCTGCGACAATGGGAGTGGTTGGTTATCCAAAAGGGACTATTGTACTGTAAAATAACATCACAAACAACCTCAATGACGGTTTGACAGGTGGTTACGCCAGGAGCCCAAATTCACGTATTAGCTCAGGAGGCTCATGAAAAAGGGGCCCACTTCGGAACGAAAAAAATCTCTGCAATGGCTGCAACAGAAAGCTTACCACCCGCGCTTGCCGGCTGTTGTGGACGAAATTTGCCGGACCTGCCGCTTATGCGAATTAGCCAAACCACCCACTCAGCAAGCCGCAACACAGACTATTGTGACCTCAGCGCCCCTTGAGCTCTTGACGGTGGATTATCTGACCATTGGGCCCGCATTTCAGGGATGCGAACACTGTCTCGTTATGGTAGATCATTTCACCAAGTTCGCTGTGGTCACCCCTACTCGGGATCAGACCGCAGAGTCAACTGCCTCCGCAATTTGTAGAAACTTTATACAAGTATACGGCTGTCCTCAACGAATACATTCTGATCAGGGATCATGGGGCTTGTGAACGATTTAATCGTACATTGATTCAGAGGTTACGCACTCTGGAGAGTGACAAGAAGGCCCGTTGGCCCGAATATGTTTCTGAATAAGTTTGGGTCTATAACAATAGGATACATCGAGTGACTGGCTATACCCCCTACTCTCTGTTCGGATGAGAAGGTAAAGGGATCACGGAGGTGGAGTTGGACCCCGAAGAGCCTCAGCCCTGGACTGGATTGTCGTCTTGGGTCCGAAATCATCGCCACCGGCTGCAAACTCTTCACCGAATTGTACACACCAAGCTCCGAGACTGGGAGCACCCAGGGAAGAATGCAATCCCACCTACTCACCTCCAAAGCGGGGACCGGGTGCTTGTACTAGATCAACGCCCCCAGAACAAACTAGAGCCGCGTTGGGAAGAAAGTCCTTATCGGGTCTTACGCCGTATCCATCCAGACGGACCGGTGTACAAAATACGACCTGAGGAGGATGAAACACTGCCCACTCGTATTGTGCATCGTAATATGTTACGCCAGTGTACTTCCTCCAGTCCGAAGCAACTGGAGCCTGCCCCGTCGATACCCGAACCATCTTCCGTATGTTGGGACCCAGACGACGACGAAGATTGTCCTCCAGGACACAGAGGCTCTCCACTTTGTAACGAATCATCTGACACAATTAGCCCGCCTGCACCAATCAGCCCACCGATGTCCACCACCCCAGACGACCCTACCCCAATTGAACTTAGACGCTCCGAGCGGTCAACAGCCGGCAAACCCCCTGAACGGTATGAACAAGATCAATTCATATGGCAACGAACATTGAAACCCCTACAGACCGATCTCAATAGATTAAAGCTCTCGCCCGAGGACTGGCGAGCTTACAGGGTGGGAGAATGTGGGGAGGACTCCCAGACAGCAACTGGGCCGGTACCCAGGGGACCGCCATCAGGGTTCCTGAGGGAACAGTACTGGGAGGACAGTGAAGGGAGAGAGATGACTGAAGTTGTCAGGGCAACAGGGGGTGGGGCAAGGATAAAAGGAGCAGGGGGCGCGCTGAAGTGGCAGTTGGGAGTGAGTGTGACAGGAGGTAGGAAGCAGGGTGAATTGGAGGGAGCCGTGGTACCGGGCGGTGTGTGTGAGAGACAACGACCGGAGCCTGTGAGAATACTGCGCACTCACCGACAAGTGAGACGTGAGAGACTTTTACCAGAGGCCGCTTACCGCCCACATTCTCAGAGGGCCTCGCCCGCCGTCCCCCTCCCCTCTGAGGGAGATCCGTTACCTCAAGCCGCGGCAGTGACTACTCGTAAAATGGCCACAGAGGCCTGGACACTGCCTCCCGGCCTTCTCCCCCTGCGGCGACCCTGTCATCACCGGCCTCAAGGGACGCCACCTCGCCATAGGCGACAATAGAGGCCCTTGTCCCTGCTACGGAGGGACCCTTTAGCAGAGGACGACTACTCGTCATTTGGGGGGGGGACTGCGTCATTACTGCACCCCCATCAGCACTGTTTCTTCAGGGCCTGTTGCGCCCAACCGGCATCGTTTTCTTCAGGGCCTGTTGTGCCCACCGGCATCGTTTCTTCAGGGCCTATTGCGCCCCACGGGCACCGTTTCTTCAGGGCCTGTTGCGCCCCACCGGCACCGGTTCTTCAGGGCCTGTTGTGCCCCACCGGCATCATTTCTTCAGGGCCTGTTGCGCCCCACCGTCACCGTTTCTTCGGGGCCTGTTGTGCCCCACCGGCATTGTTTCTTCAGGGCCTGTTGCGCCCCACCGGCACAGTTTCTTCAAGGCCTGTTGCGCCCCACCGGCACCGTTTCTCCGGGGCCTGTTGCGCCCCACCGGCACCGTTTCTTCAGGGCCTGTTGCGCCCCACCGGCATCATTTCTTCAGGGCCTGCTGCGCCCCACCAGCACCGTTTCTTCAGGGCCTGCTGCTCCCCACCGGCATCATTTCTTCAGGGCCTGTTGCGCCCCACCGGCACAGTTTCTTCAGGGCTCGATGAGCCCAAACCTTCCCGGAAGAACGAGGCGTCAAGGCAACCGCATCAATGACCTCTAAGCGGCCGCATCTGCGATCCTGAGCGAGGCATGGAAGGATAAGTGGACTTTAGAAATAAGTGCCATAGTTTGGCCATAGTCCAGCCTCCGACACCCGGGTTACTCCCAGTTACATAAAAAGTATGTTTATTTTGTCGAGTCCCTGCGAGGACAATTTGTTGTTACCCCTTTTTGCTTGTTCAGTATAGCCTTAGCGGCTCCAATTTATAAAAGTTGATTATACAAGTCATACCCTGTCTCGTGTCTCGTCACTGCATCCTGAGAATCTGCTATACCCCTACATATGAATACTGTGATATGGGGATAATGGTTGTGGGAGTGTCACTATATCATTATTGTATGATTGTGACATGATTGCCTCTTTGTGCTTTTTAAGTGTTTTTATGTTTTTGTGCTGTTACGTGTACATGTGATGAATAAAGAATTTATCTATTTTTCTATTAATTTTCTGGAGTTCCCATTTTTTGGATGTACTTCTTTCCCCTCTGTTCCACTTGTTTAAGGACCATTTACACAATACCAGAGATTAATAGCGATATTCATCCCTGACAACCTATATTTTGCATGTCAGACCCAAGGACAGTCATGGAAAATAATATGACTAAACTATAATGGGGGCTGTTTAATTTTTACTAAAGTTTCCATCATTTGGCAGATGCCCTAATGGAATCTAAACAGATCCCATTATAGATAAAAGTATAGGGATATGTATGATTGTTTTTAAAGAAATACTCCCATCAAATTTTTTTATCCTTTTAAAGAAGTTGTCCAGTATTATCACTTTTTTTCATAAATCTTGCTATTATGTGCCACTCAAAACATCCACTGTGTTTATTTTAGCAATATTACCTTTTATCATACTTTAGAAGCACATTTTCAGTGCTGTCTCCAGCTCTCATGGGGTTAATCGACAACTTCCTTTCTCCTGAGTTACTGTGCTCTAATACTACAAGTTCCATGATGCATTGCACTTGCCTATAAGCTAGCACCTAGCACACCCACTCCAAAACGCACCCAAACCCCTCCCTTCTCTATCTTCAAGCTTATTGTAACACATTGAAAGCATCCTGAGCACTCGCATGAGCATGAACAAACAGACATTCTTTTTTAAAAATAATGAATATGTACCCATCTACATACCTTTATAGTGCTGAAAACTATAAGGGTAACTGCACACATTGCGGATTCCAGTGCGGATTTTTTCGCACTGAATCCTCATCTTTTGGCAGAAAACGTAGGTGCGTTTTTGATTGCGCTTTTTACATGCGGATTGTATGAGTTTTTGTAAGATAAAAAAAGATATGTTATTTAACAAAAAAAAAAAGATTTGTGATGTCATTTCTGTCCACATTTAACTTTTACATTTGTCCAACCCACACTCCATTAGGCGCACAGATAGATAGATAGATAGATAGATAGATATGATATAGATAGTGTGGTGTAGTGACCACTGTGTCAGCTAGGGGGTGCTGTGTGGGTGTCCCAGGAGAGAGGATGAGTGGCAGGATTCTGAATGACCGTTATGTATTCCAAGGTAGGTGGCCTTGGGATGGAAGCTTGAATATGTGTGTTGATCAGCAGAGGTACTGCTGAGCTGTCATTACACTGTGTCAGGGAGAGCTTTCCAGGGAGCTGGTGAGATGGGCGGCACCAGCTACCTACAATCCCATCTAGGGGTGTATAGAACGCCATAGTAAAGTATATGTGTGTGAATGATTGAAGGACGTGGCTACGGACCATATATGGTGGCCATGGTAGGTCACATGAGGAAAATGCTTTGACCCGATTGGTCCTTGTGGAAGGTCTCGCTGGAAGATGTGTCTGCCTTCCGGAGTGCCTGTGTGCACAATGGCTGCACGTGTCTGAGAGTTCCCAGGGGAGGGAACAGACGTCTGCAGCGTGGTGAAGCAACTATGAGGTAACCCGGAGTGTTACTAAGAGACTGTATAGCCTGTTGGCTGGATGGAGCAAAGCCTGTGTGACCACAAGGATACAGAGCAGAACTCTGTCATGGACGCTATGCTGTTTTACATGAACTTTCTGTTGCATATGGCTTTGGTTTATGATGCTTAATAAACCGCATGGACTGTTGGAGTTATATGAGAAACCCGTGCCGGGTCTGCTTATTTGGCTGCCTAGCGAGTGTCCCCTACCTGAATAACAAGCACTACCTTACAATTGGTGGAGAAATGCGTAGGGCAATGTTGTAGCCTTGTTGCTAGGGGCAACGGACGAGGTCTGCAAAATTTGGTTGCTTTCCAAAAGCACATGTTGCAGTGCTGGCAACACTGAGCCAGGAGGGCTGATTGTCTTGAAAGCCGTGTGATATGCTGACCGGGGTCAGAGAAAGAGACTGTGGATTGCTATATGGTGCCTCTGTGGATAAGAGGTACCCGAGAACCTGTGTGGCCGACACAGGTAACAGACAGGTGTCTGTGTTGTACTGACCTGGGTCAGTGAGAAAGACAGTGTACCTGGAGGGTTCAGTGTGCAAAGGTCCTGGAGGGTCAGTGTTGGGAGGTTCTTGGAGAAGAATCGGATCCCTGGAACACATGCTGTGACGTTGGACCTGGTGAGGCGTGAGTGTTGGAAAGTCTCAGGCAGAGACGGATGTCCTGAATAGCACCCACTGAGCCCCTGGACCTGGTGAGGCCGGTGTGTTGGGAAACCCTGGGAGGAGGGTCGGCTTCCTGAATAGCACCCGATGCGCCCTGTGTGTTGGACGGTCTCAGGAGGAGACGGACGTCCTGAATAGCACACAGACAGGACACGTGAGTTTTGTGTTGTGTGTGTGTTTTTTTTTCTTTTCCTTCTCAACTCAACTTGCGGTGGCTCAGGGGAGTCAAGAAGGTGACAAGCGGCTTGCTGTAACTCGACGGGTTACGAAGGTGACAAGCGGCTTGCTGTAACTCGGCGGGGTTACGAAGGGGACAAGCGGCTTCCTGTAACTTGTCGGTGTAACGAAGGTGACACCAGCAACTGTGTGTGAGCGGCAGCCGGAGGTGTCGGTGATCGGTGACAGCGGGAGCTGTGGCGGTGCCAGCAAGAACTTGTGTGGTATCGTACTTAAAGGGCCAGTACGAGCCCAAGAGACAAACTGTGTCGTGTGAACTGTGGTCTAAGGAGACCTGTAGAAAGGACATGGGGAAATCCCGAAAGGGGGCGGTGACACAAATCGGGGTGGTAACCCAAAAAGGGGTGGAGTCCCAGAGGGAGGTGGTGACCCAAATCGGTTGTGGTAACCCAAAAAGGGGTGGAGTCCCAGAGGGGGGCGGTGGCCCAAATTGGGATGGTGGTCCAGAAAGGGGCCGAGTTTTCAAAAGGGGCAGCACTGGTTACCTCAGTGGACATGTGTGGGGAACCGCAGTGTGTGTGTGTATGACTTTTTCGGAGTGCGGCATGTATTTTCCGGATAACGACAGGCCACAGGTGTGTACCGTGATGCTGCACCAGGAAGGAGTCTCTGGTAGGCTGGACGCAAAGAGTCAGGTGACTCTGACAGGAACTCTTCTCGTTTTATCTCTGACCGAGAAAAACGTCAGGGTTCGCTGCGACCATGGGGTCATTGTGAACTATACGGTGGACAGAGTCATGATCAAGATGACAAAGGGGGTTAAGTGCCAAGGTGGCAGTATGCCACCAAGCTTAGTGCATCCCTTGGAGAGGGTCCGGGACTTAGTCGTCTTGTTTGATGATATGTGGCAAGGGGATGGAGATGTTTCTAATGTTGAGCTAACAGACGTTGAGACGGTGACACCTCCTAAAGTGGACAAGTTAGATGTAGAAGTGACCGGAGGAAGGGGTACATTTGCCCAACTTATGGACCTGTCATCTCGTGACATGACGGATGGTGGGCTGGGAGATGAGACGACTGGACTAGACACATGGGTGGACGGTAACTGGAGGGTTCACTCGACTGACGGGGCTGATCAAGTGGTACCCTTTGAAAATATAATTAAAGAAGTAGTAGTGCGACACGTGCTGGCCAAAAGAGAACAAGATCATGAGATACAGTTGATATAAGAGACAGTGGAAGAACATCTCGAACGAGAAAGGGTCCTGAGACAAATGGCCGAGCATAGGGTGGAGGGTCTCGAGAAAGAAGTCTTGAAGCCCAGAGGTCACCTGTCAACGTGTCAAAACGTGAACAAGACCCTTCGGGAAGAGATGGAAGAACTCAGAGGAGCAGTAAAAGGTCTTCTGCGGGAGAAGAAGGTGGACAAAGACTTACAGCAGCCGAGCACGAGTGATAACAAGACGGAACTGCCAGTACCCATCTTGGCAAAGGGTCGTGAAGAGATAAAATCTCATGAAGTTTGTGAGCTAAGAACTGAAGAAGAGAGTCACCCGGTCGGGTCAACTGTAGTAAGTGAAGTGTCCGTGGTAAAGCCAGAGCCTTCTGTCCAGGAAGAGAGCAAGACCACGACCTTCAAGTCTGTGATTGAGGTGCCCGAAGACAAGCAAGAAGCCTGCACTGAGGAAGGTGTGCATGAGGCTTTTAAAAAGGCTGTCAAAGCGTGTAAGGTGCACTGGGCACCTGAGACTCGGCAGTTGGTGATAATATCAGCCAGGGAAGATACAGCAAACCGAGTAGCTATCCTGAAAGAAATGCATTTGCAATGTCTCCACACCAAACAGTTGGTCAGGTGGAGTAATATGAAAGCTGCTCGACGCCTAGAGTTAGCAAGGGAGGCTATGGATTGGCTGGGTTTGCAGAAAGATGTAATTCCGGTACCCAAAGGTCTGGTTGGGAGAATCATTGGAAGACTCAGGAAGGTAATGCAAGACCTTGTAAATATCTCCGGTGTGGTGAGGGTGAGGATCCCTCCTGATGATGAAGTCCAGGTATCCAGTGAAGAGGCCATGGTTCCCATCATGGTGGTCGGCTCCATGGAAAGCCTGAGAAACTTTCGGATGCTCTAGGAGTATCGAGTGGGGTACCTGCAAGAGATTGAGCAGTTGAGGCTGGACTGTCGGTGGATCAATAAAGAGGTATGGAACACCAGGTGGCAGGAACCTTCAACCCAAGATGTAAGGTCCTGAAGGGTTCCTCCAAGTAGTGACATGACAGGTGGCCAAAGAATGTCAGCAAGGCAGGGACATCAAAAATCGGCGAGTGGCAATTTTACTGGCAAGACGAAACTGAGAGACCTTAGCTCCTGTGAGACACTAAATGGGTCAGACTCAGGCCAGACAGTTGACGCGACTGGGAGTGGGACTTCTGACTGTACCCACAGGGAGAGCCGGTCAGTGAGAGAAAGGTCAGGTGACGAAGCGCACTGCAGACAGGTGGAGACTAAAGAGTGTCTGGTCACTCTGACGGACTGTGACTGGAAGGCCAAAAACCAAGGCCGATATTCTGACTGCTGGGGGTGAGGGAGGCCTAATATAGAGGTGAGGCCTTATGATAGACAAAACAGATGGAGACGGTTCTCTCGTCCTGTTGAGCAAGGTGTAATGAGTGCCCGGTCTCGAGATCCCGGGGTAATGTTGTGTGTTAAACCCCACAAGTTTAAACAGAGGGGAGAGGTATGTGGTGTAGTGACCACTGTGTCCACTAGGGGGCACTGTGTGGGTGTCCCAGGAGAGAGGATGAGTGGCAGGATGCTGAATGACCGTTATGTATCCCAAGGTAGGTGGCCTTGGGATGGAAGCTTGAATGTGTGTGTTGATCAGCAGAGATACTGCTGAGCTGTCATTACACTGTGTCAGGGAGAGCTTTCCAGGGAGCTGGTGAAACAGGCGGAACCAGCTACCTGCAAACCCACCTAGGTATGTATAGAACACCATAGTAAAGTATGTGTGTGTGAATGATTGAAGGACCTGTGATGACGTCATAGCCATGTTATCCGGTGGGCGTGGCTATGGACCATATAAGGTGGCCAGGGTAGGTCACATGAGGAAAATGCTTGGACCCAATTGGTCCGTGTGCAAGGTCTCGCTGGAAGATGTGTCTGCCTTCCGGAGTGCCTGTGTGCATAATGGCTGCACGTGTCTGAGAGTTCCCAGGAGAGGGAACCTATGTCTGCAGCGTGGTGAAGCAACTATGAGGTAACCGGGACACGGGAATGTTACTAAGAGACTGTATAGCCTGTTGGCTGGATGGAGCAAAGCCTGTGTGCCCACAGGGATACAGAGCAGAACTCTGTCATGGACGCTATGCTGTTTTATATGAACTTTCTGTTGCATATGGCTTTGGTTTATGATGCTTAATAAACCGCATGGACTGTTGGAGTTACAGTGGTGGCCAAAAGTATTGGCACCCCTGCAATCCTGTCAGATAACACTCATTTTCTTCCTGAAAATGATTGCAATCACAAATTCTTTGGTATTATTATCTTGATTTAATTTGTCTTCAATGAAAAAAACAAAAAAAGAATTGTCCTAAAGCCAAATTGGATATAATTCCACAACAAACATAAAAAAGGGGGTGGACAAAAGTATTGGCACTGTTTGAAAAATCATGTGATGCTTCTCTAATTTGTGTAATTAACAGCACCTGTAACTTACCTGTGGCACCTAACAGGTGTTGACAATAACTAAATCACACTTGCAGCCAGTTTACATGGATTAAAGTTGACTCAACCTCTGTTCTGTGTCCTTGTGTGTACCACATTGAGCATGGAGAAAAAAAGAAGACTAAAGAACTGTCTGAGGACTTGAGAAACCAAATTGTGAGGAAGCATGAGCAATCTCAAGGCTACAAGTCCATCTTCAAAGACCTGAATGTTCCTGTGTCTACCGTGCGCAGTGTCATCAAGAAGTTTAAAGCCCATGGCACTGTGGCTAACCCCCCTAGATGTGGACAGAAAACAAAAATTGACGAGAGATTTCAACGCAAGATTGTGCGGATGGTGGATAAAGAACCTCGACTAACATCCAAACAAGTTCAAGCTGCCCTGCAGTCCGAGGGTACAACAGTGTCAACCCGTACTATCCGTCGGCGTTTGAATGAATAGGGACTGTATGGTACGATACCCAGGAAGACTTCACTTCTTACCCCGAGACATAAAAAAGCCAGGCTGGAGTTTGCCAAAACTTACCTGAGAAAGCCTAAAATGTTTTGCAAGAATGTTCTCTGATCAGATGAGACAAAAGTAGAGCTTTTTGGGAAAAGGCATCAACATAGAGTTTATAGGAAAAAAAAGAGGCATTCAAAGAAAATAACACGGTCCCTACAGTCAAACATGGCGGAGGTTCCCTGATGTTTTGGGGTTGCTTTGCTGCCTCTGGCACTGGACTGCTTGACCATGTGCATGGCATTATGAAGTCTGAAGACTACCAACAAATTTTGCAGCATAATGTAGGGTCCAGTGTGAGAAAGCTGGGTCTCCCTCAGAGGTCATGGGTCTTACATCAGGACAATGACCCAAAACACACTTCAAAAAGCACTAGAAAATGGTTTGAGAGAAAGCATTGGAGACTTCTAAGGTGGCCAGCAAAGAGTCCAGACCTGAATCCCATAGAACACCTGTGGAGAGATCTCAAAATGGCAGTTTGGAGAAGGCACCCTTCAAATATCAGGGACCTGGAGCAGTTTGCCAAAGAAGAATGGTCTAAAATTCCAGCAGAGCATTGTAAGAAACTCATTGATGGTTACCGGAAGCGGTTGTTGGAAGTTATTTTGGCTAAAGGTTGTGCAACCAAGTATTAGGCTGAGGGTGCCAATACTTTTGTCTGGCCCATTTTTACAGTTTTGTGTGAAATGTTCAATGATTTGATTTTTGCTTCATTCTCTTTTGTGTTTTTTCCTTGCAAGCAAATTAAATGAAGATAATAATACCAAAGAATTTGTGATTGCAATCATTTTCAGGAAGAAAATGAGTAATATCTGACAGAATTGCAGGGGTGCCAATACTTTTGCCCACCACTGTATATGAGAAACCCGTGCCGGACCTGGTTATCTGGCTGCCTAACAAGTGTCCCCTACCTGAATAACAATCATTACCTTACAATAAATGATAGATAGATAGATAGATAGATAGATAGATAGACAGACAGATATGGGATAGATAGATAGATAGATAGATAGATACATAGAAATGGGATAATTAGATAGATAGTTAGATATTGGATAGATAGATATGGGATAAATAGAAAGATTGATATGGGATAGATAGATATGGGATAGATAGATAGATTTGGGATAGAGAGATAGATATGGGATAGATAGATTAGATAGATAGATGGATAGATAGATATGGGATAGATAGATAGATAGATACATAGAAATGGGATAGTTAGATAGATATGGGATAGATAGATAGATAGATAGATAGATAGATAGATAGATAGATAGATAGATATGGGATAAATAGATAGATTGATATGGGATAGATACAGTAGATAGATAGATAGATATGGGACAGATAGATAGTTAGATAGATACAGTAGATAGATAGATAGATATAGGATAGATAGATACAGGGTCGGACTGGAGTACCTAGGGCCCACCAGGGCAATCGACTCTAGGGGCCCACCCTATGGCTACTATGATGGTGTGATATGTTATGTGGGTATCATTTTGTGTCTATTTATATTATACAGATTTCCATAGTGTTCTCTTGTTGCCCTGTATCATTCCATGTATTCCCCATATTGTCTAGAGTCTCAATTACTTTCCAAGTCTGATAATTGAATTAGCTCACTTACTGTCTGCAGCCTGACTGTTAGGGATGGCGGAACGCACTAAATATTAAATAACGTAAAGTGAGTTCACCGCCCGGGGTCTACCATGCAGAAGGTGTTAACACTGCTGCTAGATAATGCGCACGTACAATATGGCAGTGGCAGTATAACGCACGCAGGTTGAACGTCACCTGGTGCGCTGAGCGACCTCTGTTTATTCACAAAGACGCCTAAGTGCTAAACACAAAAGGCTGAGCCTGTTAACGTCACAGGTCTCAGAGAAGTGCACGTACGATATATGGCCACAGGTGCTGGAACATAGGCAGAGGGTCAGCGTCTGTCTAGACCTATCGTGCGTGTGGCGTCGCTACTGCGGACGCCAAGAGGAGCTGCAGACTGCAGCACGGCAACCGACACTGCCGCTAATTGACAATGCCCGGTAGGAGGCGCACTGTCGGACGCTAGCACTGTGGAGGATGCTATTGTGGCTATAGCTTGCCACTGACTCTAAACCTAAGTCCCTATACACACTCGTAATATCAGAGGGAGGGGATCTTAATGAGTCATTCGCAGGTACATGCATCCATCCTCATTCACACAGTTAGCCACTAGAGACTATATTAGCGCATGGCCGACCGGCCATGCCAACCTTTTATAGCTGGGACCTTCCGGAAGCTTCCAGATCCCTGAGATGGACCAATCAGATCACGAGAAGGACCTGGGCATGTGACTCCCGATCTCCAATGGGAGATCGTCTCGTGAACATGCCCAGTAGAGCGACGGGAGGACATAGCCTCTGGAGTGGCTTGTTGCTGAGCAGCCTGCGATGCTATTGCTGGACCAGAGGTGGCAGCAACAGCCAGACCCACAGAGCTGGTCTGAGCAGAGTGTCTGGGACACCGGGATTGCTGTGCAGGCTCCTGAGTGGTCAGTGGAGAATGGGAGACCGCTGAATGCAAGGCTCTGGATTCCTGCTGTGCAGCTGCAGTAACCCGACGCCTAACACTGACTGTATCTATGTCTCTTGATGACCCCCTGTAGTGCCTTAATCCCCAAGGCACCTTTGTCAGGTCTGGGAGGCTTGAAAACCACCCCAACCTGTCTTACTACCCGTGGACATAAGGAGGGGGCTGGGGAGGACAGGAGCTGTACAAGTCAGACCCTGTATGGTGATGATCACTTGAAGACGGCACGTCAGAGTGAAGGGGAAGCATTTGGACCCATTTTATCCTCTGTCCGCCGGATTATTGGACATTCATCCTGTTACTGAACTACATTCGTGTTCTGGACTATTGTAGCCCCAGTGTGATGGATTGTTTATGGACCTTTTATTTTTGCCTTCAATAAAGGTATTGGGATTGTTCACACTTCCCTCGCTCTGTTGATTGTGTGTTATCGGAGAAGGACCCCGTGACAGCTACTATAAACGGTATTATTGTTCATTTGTCGGCATTTCTCACGTGTGCCTTTTAGCAAACTATACAGTGTGCAAAAGAACTGTAATGTGCACTGCACAATATCAAAGTTTATTTTTTGTTAACCCCTTCCTGACATGAGACGTACTATCCCGTCCACGGTACCCGGGCCCGTATGACCGGGGACGGGATAGTACGTCTACCGCGATCAGCGGCGCCCACGTGGTGAGCGCCGCTGATCGCGGCCGGGTGTCAGCTGATTATCACAGCTGACACCCGGCACAATGTGTCAGGGGCGGTCACGGACCGCCCCCGACACATTAACCCCTTGCACACCGCGATCAAACGCGATCGCGGTGTACCGGGAGTTAAAGGGAAGCATCGGCAGGGAGGGGGCTCCCTCCGTGCTTCCCTGAGCCCCCCACGGCAGCGCAATGTGCAGCGCTGCTGCGGGGGACTCCTATCCCCCAGGCCCCCGAATCCAAGATGGCGACGGGGGCCTTCGGGGGCCTGGGGAAGCTGGCTTCCTCAGTGCCTGCAAAGCGCAGGCATGAGGAAGCCTTGTGCACTGCCTGTGACAGATTGCTGATCTGTCACAGTGATCTGTGATGTGACAGATCAGCGATCTGTCACAGGACAGTGATGTCCCACCTGGGACTATGTAATAAAGTAAAAAAAAATTAAAAAAAAAGTGTAAAAATAAATTAAAAAAAATCGCCAAATAAATTAGTAAAAAAAAAAAAAAATATTCCCCAATAAATTCATTTTTTTAAAATAATAAAAAAAAAAAACAATAAATGTACACATATTAGGTATCGCCGCGTCCGTAACGACCTGCCCTATAAAACTGTCCCATTAGTTAACCCCTTTAGCGAACCCCTTAAAAAATAAAAATAAAAAACGAAGCAAAAAATAATGATTTATTATCATACCGCCAAACAAAAAGTGCAATAACGCGCGATCAAAAAGACGCATATAAATATCCATGGTACCGCTGAAAACGTCATCTTGTCCCGCAAAAAACAAGCCGCCACACAGCATCATCAGCAAAAAAATAAAAAAGTTATAACTCGCAGAATAAAGCGATGCAAAAATAATTATTTTTTATATAAAATAGTTTTCATTGCATAAAACCGACAAAAACATAAAAAAAGACCTAAATGAGGTATCGCTGTAACCGTACTGACCCGAAGAATAAAAGCGCTTTATCAATTTTACCGCACGCGGAACGGTGTAAACGCACCCCCCCCAAAAGAAATTCATGAAACGCTGGTTTTTGTTCATTCTGCGTCCCAAAAATCGGAATAAAAAGCGATCAAAAAATTTCACGTGCCCGAAAATGGTACCAATAAAAACGTCAACTCGTCCCGCAAAAAATAAGACCTCACATGACTCGGTGGGTCAAAATACGGAAAAATTATAGCTCTCAATATGTGGTGATGCAAAAACTATTTTTACAATAAAAAGCGTCTTTTAGCGTGCGACAGCCGCCAAACATAAATACCGCCATAAATAGTAAATCAAACCCCCCGTTATCACCCCTTTAGTTAGGGAAAAATAATAAAATAAAAAAAATGTATTTATTTCCATTTTTCCATTAGGGTTAGGGCTAGGGTTAGGGCTAGGGGTGTGTTGGGGTAGGGTTAGGGTTAGGGCTAGGGTTAGGGTTAGGGCTAGGGCTAGGGTTAGGGTTAGGGCTAGGGCTAGGGTTAGGGCTAGGGTTAGGGCTAGGGTTAGGGGCGTGTTGGGGTTCGGGTTGGAGTTAGAATTGGGGGTTTCCACTGTTTGGGCACATCAGGGGCTCTCCAAATGCAACATGGCGTCTGATCTCAATTCCAGCCAATTCTGAGTTGAAAAAGTCAAATGGTGCTCCTTCCCTTCCAAGCTCTGCTATGCGCCCAAACAGTGTTTTACCCCCTCATGTAGGGTATCAGCCTACTCAGGACAAATTGCAAAACAATTTTTGGGGTCCAATTTCTCCTGTTACCCTTAGGAAAATAAAAAATTGGGGGCAAAAATATCATTTTTGTGGAAAAAAAATGATTTTTTTATTTTCACGTCCGAGTGTTATAAACTTCTGTGAAGCACTTGGGGGTTCAAAGTGCTCACCACACATCTAGATAAGTTCCGTGGGGGGTCTACTGTCCAAAATGGGGTCACTTGTGGGGAGTTTCAATAGTTTAGGTACATCAGGGGCTCTCCAAACGCACATGACAACCGCAGACCATTCCATCAAAGTCTGCGTTCCAAAACGTCACTGCTTCCCTTCCGAGCCCCGACGTGTGTCCATACAGTAGTTTTCTCCCACATATGGGGTGTCAGCGTACTCAGGACAAATTGGACAACAACTTTTGGGGTCCAATTTCTCCTGGTACCCTTGGGAAAATAAAAAAAATGGTGACTAAAAGATCATGTTTGTGGAAAAAATACGAATTTTTTATTTTCACGCCCGGGCGTTGTAAACTTCTGTGAAGCACTGGGGGGGTCAAAGTGCTCACCACACATCTAGATAAGTTCCTTGGGGGGTCTAGTTTACAAAATGGTGTCATTTGTGGGGGGTTTCCACTGTTTAGGTACATTAGGGGCTCTCCAAAGGCAACATGACACCCGCAGACCATTCCATCAAAGTCTGCATTCCAAAACGTCACTACTTCCCTTCCGAGCCCTGACGTGTGCCCATACAGTAGTTTTCTCCCACATATGGGGTAGCAGCGTACTCAGGACAAATTGGAAAACAACTTTTGGGGTCCAATTTCTCCTGGTACCCTTGGGAAAATAAAAAAAATGGTGACTAAAAGATCATGTTTGTGGAAAAAATACGAATTTTTTATTTTCACGCCCGGGCGTTGTAAACTTCTGTGAAGCACTGGGGGGGTCAAAGTGCTCACCACACATCTAGATAAGTTCCTTGGGGGGTCTAGTTTACAAAATGGTGTCATTTGTGGGGGGTTTCCACTGTTTAGGTACATTAGGGGCTCTCCAAAGGCAACATGACACCCGCAGACCATTCCATCAAAGTCTGCATTCCAAAACGTCACTACTTCCCTTCCGAGCCCTGACGTGTGCCCATACAGTAGTTTTCTCCCACATATGGGGTAGCAGCGTACTCAGGACAAATTGGAAAACAACTTTTGGGGTCCAATTTCTCCTGGTACCCTTGGGAAAATAAAAAAATGGTGACTAAAAGATCATGTTTGTGGAAAAAATACGAATTTTTTATTTTCACGCCCGGGCGTTGTAAACTTCTGTGAAGCACTGGGGGGGTCAAAGTGCTCACCACACATCTAGATAAGTTCCTTGGGGGGTCTAGTTTACAAAATGGTGTCATTTGTGGGGGGTTTCCACTGTTTAGGTACATTAGGGGCTCTCCAAAGGCAATATCACACCCGCAGACCATTCCATCAAAGTCTGCATTCCAAAACGTCACTACTTCCCTTCCGAGCCCCGACGTGTGCCCATACAGTAGTTTTCTCCCACATATGGGGTATCAGCATACTCAGGACAAATTGGACAACAACTTTTGGGGTCCAATTTCTCCTGGTACCCTTGGGAAAATAAAAAAATGGTGACTAAAAGATCATGTTTGTGGAAAAAATACAAATTTTTTATTTTCACGCCCGGGCGTTGTAAACTTCTGTGAAGCACTGGGGGGGTCAAAGTGCTCACCACACATCTAGATAAGTTCCTTAGGGGGTCTAGTTTCCAAAATGGTGTCATTTGTGGGGGGTTCCACTGTTTTGGTACATCAGGAGTTTTCCAAACGCGACATGGTGTCCGATCTCAATTCCAGCCAAAAACGTCAAATGGCGCTGCTTCCCTTCCGAGCTCTGCCATGCCCCCAAATAGTGGTTTACCCCCACATGTGGGGTATCAGCGTACTCAGGACAAATTGCACAATAACTTTTAGGGTCCTGTTACCCTTGGAAAAATAAGAATTGAGGGTGAAAAGATCATTTTTGTGGAAAAAATATTATTTTTTAATTGTATGGCTTTATGTTATAAACTTCTGTGAAGCCCATGGGGGTTCAAAGTTCTCACCACACATCTAGATAAGTTCCTTAGGGTGTCTAGTTTCCAAAATGGTGTCATTTGTGGGGGGTTTCCACTGTTTTGGTACATCAGGGGTTTTCCAAACGAGACATGGTGTCCGATCTCAATTCCAGCCAAAAACGTCAAATGGCGCTGCTTCCCTTCCGAGCTCTGCCATGCGCCCAAATAGTGGTTTACCCCCACATGTGGGGTATCAGCGTACTCAGGACAAATTGCACAATAACTTTTAGGGTCCTGTTACCCTTGGAAAAATAAGAATTGAGGGTGAAAAGATCATTTTTGTTTAAAAAATATGATTTTTTAATAGTATGGCTTTATGTTATAAACTTCTGTGAAGCCCATGGGGGTTCAAAGTTCTCACCACACATCTAGATAAGTTCCTTAGGGGGTCTAGTTTCCAAAATGGTGTCATTTGTGGGGGGTTTCCACTGTTTTGGTACATCAGGGGTTTTCCAAACGCGACATGGTGTCCGATCTCAATTCCAGCCAAAAACGTCAAATGGCGCTGCTTCCCTTCCGAGCTCTGCCATGCGCCCAAATAGTGGTTTACCCCCACATGTGGGGTATCAGCGTACTCAGGACAAATTGCACAATAACTTTTAGGGTCCTGTTACCCTTGGGAAAATAAAAATTGGGGTGAAAAGATCATTTTTGTGGAAAAAATATGATTTTTTAATTGTACCGCTGTACGTTATAAACTTCTGTAAAGCCCTTGTGGGTTCAAAGTTCTCACCACATATCTAGATAAGTTCCTTGGGGGGTCTAGTTTCCAAAATGGGGTCACTTGTAGGGGGTTTCCACTGTTTAGGTACATCAGGGACTCTCCAAACGTGACATGGCGTCCAATCTGAATTCCAGCCAATTTTGCATTGAAAAAGTCAAACGGCGCTCCTTCCATTCTGAGCTCTGCCATGCGCCGAAACAGTCGTTCCCCCCCACATATCAGGTATCTGCGTACTCAGGACAAATTGCACAATAACTTTTGCAGTTCAATTTCTCCTGTTACCCTTGGTAAAATAAAAAAAATTGAACCTGAAGTATTTTTTTTTATGAAAAAAAGTTAGATGTTCATTTTTTTTTAAATATTCAAAAAAATTCCTGTGACGCACCTAAAGGGTTAATAAACTTCTTGAATGTGGTTTTGAGCACCTTAAGGGGTGCAGTTTTTAGAATGGTGTCACTTTTGTGTATTTTCTATCATATAGACCCCTCAAAGTGGCTTCAAATGTGATGTGGTCCTAAAAATAAAATGGTGTTGTAAAAATGAGAAATCGCTGGTCAACTTTTAACCCTTATAACTTCCTAACAAAAAAAAATTTTGGTTCCAAAATTGTGCTGATGTAAAGTAAACATGTGGGAAATGTTAGTTATCAAGTTTTTTGTGTGCCTTATCTCTGTGATTTAAGGGCATAAAAATTCAAAGTTGGAAAATTGCGAAATTTTCAAAATTTTTGCCAAATTTCCGTTTTTCTCACAAATAAACGCAAGTTATTTGAATGAAATTTTACCACTAACATGAAGTACAATATGTCACGAGAAAACAATGTCAGAATCACCGGGATCCATGGAAGCGTTCGAGAGTTATGACCTCATAAAGGTACAGTGGTCAGAATTGTAAAAATTGGCCCGGTCATGAACGTGCAAACCACCCTTGGGGGTGAAGGGGTTAAAATGGAAGAAAAGCAAATGACTGTCAATCTTTTTTGGTCTGTGGCTCTATGCAAGGTTTCGTCTTATGGGCTAAGGATGATTCTGATAAATTTAAGGAATCGGCCCAGAACTACAAGGGAGGCCCTTGTTAATGACCTGAAGAGAGCTGGGACCACAGTCTCATAAATCACTGTTTGTAACACACTACACCGTCATGGATTAAAATCCTGCATGGAACGTACAGTAAGTTCCACCTGCTCACGCCAGCAAATGTCCAGGCCCACTTGAAGTTCACCAGTGACCATCAGGATGATCCAGAGGAGGCATGGGAGAAGGTAAGGTGAAAAATCTTTATTGAGACAGATTAAAAGGTAATAAGCTGCTTAATTGCCAGTATATACTGGAGAAAGGAATGTCCTAGATAACTGGACGTGTTTCGAACACGTGTGGTGCTCTTAGTCCTCAGCTTCACAATGAGCAGTCTTGCAAAAGTTAAAATACTCCCCAAACAGGTGGTGAAAAAATGAAGATAATTGCTCCACTAGAAAAAGGTTAACACCCAGATAACATGGCAGAGAGGGAGCGAGAAAAAAAAACAAAAAGCAACATATAACACATTTAAGTTGCAACAGTACATGTCATATATATAGATGGCACAGACAATCAAATCAACCTGTTTGGGGAGTATTTTAACTTTTGCAAGACTGCTCATTGTGAAACTGAGGACTAAGAGCACCACACGTGTTCGAAACGCATCCAGTTATCTAGGACATTCCTTCCTCCAGTATATACTGGCTATTAAGCAGCTTATTACCTTTTAATCTGTCTCAATAAAGATTTTTGATTTTATTTTCGGAGCTGGATACCTTCCCTTTTTTCACAAGCACTTGACGTCAAGCAGAGACGCTTCCTTGCTCGGATAGAACTATTCATGTGCGGTGTGGACATCATCATAAGGGTGAGCTGAATTAACTTTTTTCTACAGAAGGTAAGGTGGACAGATGAGACCAAAATAGAACGTTTTGGTATAAACTTACCTCGCTGCATTTGGATGAAGAAAAAGGATGAGTGTAACCCCAAGAACACCATCCCAACTGTGAAGCATGGTGGGGGAATCATCATACTTTCGGGGCGTTTTTCTGCAAAGGGGACAGGACAACTGCATCGTACTGAAGGGAGGATGGACGGGGTCATATAATGCAAGATTTTGGTCAACAACCTCATTCCCTTAGTAAGTGCATTAAAGATGGGTAGTGCCTGGGTCTTCCAGCTTGACAATGACCCAAAACACACAGCCAGGGCAACTAAGGAGTGTCTCCGTAAGAAGCATTTCTAGGTCCTGGAGTGGCCTAGCCAGTCTCTAGAGCTGAACCCAACAGAAATTCTTTGGAGGGAGCTGAAATTCCATTTTGCCCATCGACAGCCCTGAAACATCTGAAAAAGATCTGTATTTTCCATCTATCGTCATCGTTCTCTGGATCTATGAAGCCAGAGCTGTCAATCAAATTAGAGGGGAGAGGTGGAGATTGAGTTAAAACAAACAGGACTTCTTTTGAGTAGCCATTCTTTACTGACAGAGTCCTCCCATTAAGGGTAACTTGTCACCTTGAAATACGTTATTTATCTGCAGATATGTGGTTAATCTGCAGGTAAATAGGGTTTAAAGCCTGGTTAACTGGCTTAATGGAAAAGCGTTAGCTACAAGGAGAAAACTAAGTTTTATTCTCCTTGCCACAACTTACTTCCTGTCATAGGGTCGGTGTAAGGAGGGAAATATTACAGTCTCCACTAACTACAAAGTGAGCATGCTGTAATAATGTCCCGTCACCTTGACTGTAACATCGTCCAAGGAGCCAAAACTCATGCTGGGATTCATTGAACGACTAACATGGCTGCAATACGTGGCAACTCATCAGCAACCTGCAACTGCGTCACAGGGAGCTGATGGGAGCAGGTGAGTGAATGCACCAGCCATCGTGATATCTAAATGCTGCTGTCAGTGATTGACAGGGGCATTTAAATACTTAAAACAGCAGCAATCAAGGTGACCTCTGATTATTGCTGTTACAGGCAGACGCCAGCTATGTATCACATCTGACATCTGCCCGGTATGGAGCAGGCTCAGCTCCTGAACCCGCTCAATACAATCATATCCCTAAGGTTACAGTTATGTTAAAGTTAGTAAATTTCACTTGTCTGTTTCTAAACATGGAAAGGCAAAAGTAATTCCCTTACACATGTGAAAGAGCCCTTATAGATTTAGTAAATGTGGCCACACATGAATGTTTTTACACACCACAATGCACTGTTACATACACACATCTTACAAAAATACATAAAATTACAGATACACAGACATAGCTGCAGACACGCTCAAACAGACAGAGAGGCACACACGCATCAGCACATAAATACATCGCCTGAACCATCATCAGTACATGGTACATCAATTGTAATGTTCGGTATACCCCATATACCTTTGTATACCATGAAGCTACAACTCCCAGTATGTCCTTAAAAAAGGAGATACTGGGAGTTGCTGTTACCAGTCATCAGACTGTGAACCATTCAGGAACCACAGTACTGATGAGACGCAGGCAAGATCACAAATGAGCATTTACATCCAGGTATCTTACCTGTGACATCTTCTCTGATTAGAGTTGTTCTCTTTCTTTTAGTCTCCATCTCGTCCAGACCCCATGATGACTTTTCTCATCCACAGCTCGTCTCTGCAGACCTCCATCTTCTCCGGTCTTCTGCAGCACATCCTGACACAGTGCCCTTAAAAATAGCAGAGTCATTATAATGCTCCTGAATAAAAATATCTGCCCTACACTGAGCTGCGGTATAGACTACTAACTCTCATAATCAGGCCCGGATTGGTAATCTGCCCAACCTGGCATTTTCCCGCTGGGCCGCGATATAAGTGACTCTGTGGCAGGCCCGGATTGGTAATCTGCCCAACCGGGCATTTTCCCGCTGGGCCGCGATATAAGTGACTCTGTGGGCCGCTGGAGTGGCGGCGCCTGCATATCCGGCCGCCGGCCCATTTAAAATTCTTTCCGCCGGCCCTTTAAGTCTGTGGGCATGGTGGTTTTACACAGGTATGCATGCTGGCAGAAGCTGCATCATCACTCACCAGTCTGTGGCACAGGAGGGGGTTAAGAACGTCTGACATTGCACGTCAGGACGTTCTTTGTGGACGGAGACAGCACGCTCTAGCAGCCGCAAATCATGCAGCTATGTTGACACAAACTAAATCTCCGAGCACACCAAAATACTCACAGGACACCCGAGCATGCTCGGGAAAACATGAGCAACGAGTATACTCTTCACTAGCTATTATCACTATATTATTAGGGTTATTATCACTATATTATAAAGGGATACATTTTGTCTGTTGGGAAATAATAGCTGTCACATTGTAGTGATGGACAAAGCACAGTATATTGAGACTGTAATAGGGTAAATGAGTCCATGGCTCCTGTCCTTTTTGAGTTAATAAAGCTTATGTCACAGGGGAAGACCAAGGGCATAAGCAAAGGGTATAAGTCCTTTGGCCCATGTGAAAATACATATTGTCTCGTCTATTTTGAGGTCTCTTGGTCCTGAGTGGGTACACCAGGTTTTGGTGGGATAGGTTTTACCCTTTTTTGATCAAAACAGTATTAACTAAGTACCCTATGGAATTTACATTATGGATGACATAGTTTTCTGTATGGCAAAAATTCATCTCCTTAAACCCTTCCCGGATTAGAATGTGAATTACCATCTTGGGTAGGGCGGTCTCTTCACACGTAGTTGATGGCGGCTATATTACATAGCCAGCATAAGTCTCTAACAGCCACGGCTGGAGCCTTCTTCCGGCCATGGATGTTATCCATTTAAATCCATTTAAGTTTTGGTTCCAAAATTGTGCTGATGTAAAGTAAACATGCGGGAAATGTTAGTTATCAAGTTTTTTGTGTGCCGTATCTCTGTGATTTAAGGGCAAAAAAATTCAAAGTTGGAAAATTGCGAAATTTTCGCCAAATTTTCGTTTTTCTCACAAATAAACGCAAGTTATTTGAATGAAATTTTACCACTAACATGAAGTACAATATGTCACGAGAAAACAATGTCAGAATCACCGGGATCCATGGAAGCGTTCCAGAGTTATGACCTCATAAAGGTACAGTGGTCAGAATTGTAAAAATTGGCCCGGTCATGAACGTGCAAACCACCCTTGGGGGTGAAGGGGTTAAAGATATATTATTTAAAAAAAAAAAAAAAATAAGATTTGTGATGTCATTTCTGTCCAAACTCATCTTTTACATTTGTCCAACCCACACTCCATTACACACACAGATAGATAGATAGATAGATAGATAGGAGATAGATATGGGATGGATAGATAATAAATAGATAGATAGATATATATGGGATAGATAGATAGATATGGGATAAATAGATATGGGATAGATACCCGCAGACCCCTTATAGCCCGCAGACCCCTCCACACAGCTCGCAAATACTGAATGTGTGAACATGGCCTAAAAGGGACATCCGGGACTTTCTGAGAAGCAAAAAATGTGTCTAAGCACTAACAGGCAGGTAGTTGTTACTTACTTGCTTGTTATGCCTGGCGCCGTTCTTCCCCGACACACATTGGTCATAGACGACTCCTGCCATAGATTCAGCTGCCTCTGCTGACGTCACATTGACAGAGCGGTGGATTCTTCCCTACTCCGCACTGTTAACGAGGCGACACAATTAAGCAGCAGGAATCATACTGTCAATCAGAATGATGTCGGAAGTCCTGACCTGCTAACAGAGCAGAGCTAAAAAATAATCCACTGCTTTGTCAGCCTGGCGTCAGCAGAGGCACCTGAATTGCCTGCAAGAGCAGTCTGCCATTATCAGCTATAATCACCACACCCTCCGCTCTTAGGAACAATGGCCTATACCATGGAGGGGATCTGCTGCTGACACTGTTATAGGGGAAATGTCCCCCAGTTCTGCACAAATGTCCCCCATTATGGGCCCGTTCTAGAGATATAAGTCCCCCATGCTGGTATATATGACCCCTCATCCTCTTCTATAAGGCCCCCCATATATAGGGGCATCACTTTTTCACACAGTGCCCTGTAGGTTTGGATTTTCTTTTCCCTCAATAATAAAGATGTTAATTTAAAAACTACATTTTGATTTCACTTGTGTTATCTTTGTCTAATATTTAAATTTGTTTGGCGATCTGAAAAATGTATGTGTGACAAACATGCAAAAGAATAGGAAATCAGGAAGGGGACAAACACTTTTTCCACACAACTGTATATGAACTCATCCAGGTGTACTGTATATGGCCCCACATTCTGGTATATATGTCCCCATCCTGGTTGGTGTATATGGACTCCCATGCTGATACATATCTCCAGCGTCAGACTGGAGTAGTTTGGGCCCACCAGAGAAAATCATTCTTGGGGGCCACCACGCTTAAGGGGTTTTAGCTGCAGAGTCTTCCCTTAGCTTCCATCTAGTAAAGCTGATAATGAGGGAATTTTTTCCAACTATATACAATGTCCAAACAATCACCTGACAAACCAGCAATGCACTCATTTGTTGGGTGAAATGATTTTTATACTTGATTTAAAAACATTCTTATCGGCAACAGATAATTTTGTGTATACAACACAAGTGCTGCCGAGAACAATGACATTCTATAAGCACAGAAAGATTGTATTAGACACATGACACATACACACACTAGACACAGGATACACACAGACCAGTCACGCACTAGACACAGGATACATACAGACCAGTCACGCACTAGACACAGGATACATACAGACCAGTCACACACTAGACACAGGATACATACAGACCAGTCACACACTAGACACAGGATACATACAGACCAGTCACACACTAGACACAGGATACACACAGACCAGTCACGCACTAGACACAGGATACACACAGACCAGTCACACACTAGACACAGGATACACACAGACCAGTCACACACTAGACACAGGATACATATAGACCAGTCACACACTAGACACAGGATACACACAGACCAGTCACGCACTAGACACAGGATACACACAGACCAGTCACACACTAGACACAGGATACACACAGACCAGTCACACACTAGACACAGGATACATATAGACCAGTCACACACTAGACACAGGATACACACAGACCAGTCACACACTAGACACAGGATACATATAGACCAGTCACTAGAATGGGGGTCCGAACATCCAGTGTTTGCCATGCTGTCATGTGCATGACAGCGCGACAAACCCTGCTTCCTATCGCCAATTCTGATGCTTTGCCCGCCTCTTCCCACTTGCCCTGTAGCAGGGGTAAGCGGGGCTCATATTTGTGCAGTTGATGCCAACATTGTATTGTCAGATGACATCAAGCCCACGGCTTAGTAATGGAGAAGCGTCTATAAGACACCTATCCATTACTAATCCTATAGTTACTGTAAATGGTAAATAAAGACAAAGCAAGAATAAAGTCCTTTAATTGAAAGAATGACACAGACTCCTTTAATGATTCTAAATTAAACCATACTCACGTCATTCCACTGAATCTCTCGTCTCCTGTAATACAACAAAAATAAAAAATAACTATCCCTCAACTGTCCGTCATTCTGTCCCATGCCATACTCCATGTCTGGTGGTGAAGCCGGTATATATAAACAAAACCTGGCACTCAACTTGTTTGATGAATAATAGGAAGACTTAATAAACAGTCAGTAGTACAAAGCACAGACGTTTCGTTCTAACTCGACCTTCATCAGTGTACTAACAAAAAGGAAAAAAGATATACAATATATTTGACTACTATGGCCCAAATGGGTCCAATATATAGACATATTAGAATATCCCAGTAAAAAAACCTATAACAGCAACCTTATATCAGTCTAGGGACAAAAATAGTTCAGGCAAAAAATGCAAAACATGTAAACAAATCAGAAATAAAGGGAAAAAGAAAAATAGGGCATGTAAAGACGAAAACAAAATAAAGATAGCCTACCCGACTGCTGTAATGAATAGAATGGAGGAATGTAATATTTATATCCCGGTGGTGAAGCCAACACTCTAGTGAGAGCCACTGAATTCTCTTAATGGCTCTCACTGGGCACATAATTCCCAAGTTCGGCAGAAGTAACCCCGCCCACCTGAAACAAAACCCATCTATTCATTAATTTAATTGGTTGGCTGCATATGGGCGTGGGTTTGACCACTGGTGGGCGGAGTTTCAGTCAAATTCACGTCACCTTCAATATGGGTTAACCTGTGGTGAGCACATATTTAATAGGCATCCATTTACGATCCAAAAAGAGCTGGCTCTTTTTGGTGAGCAGAGCCATGAGGGCCAGATCACCAAAAAGAGCCGGACTGCCTATCACTTCTCTCCAGCAGCCTGAGCACAGCACTGCTTCTGGCTATCTGGTCTTCACTGGACTGAAGGAGGCCCCTCCCCTTCCGGTGACATCAATCCCTCCAAATATCACCTCCATTATAGACGTTCCCGTGCTGTATGTGCAGTCTCACAGTCTGTGATTGAGCCGGCTTTGCTGTACGTGCGTTATTCCATACATGGTGCCGGCGGGATGTCTGCACTGTTCAGCAATGAGTGATGTAAAGTGAGCGCTTTCTCGTCACCTGCTGCTGGTGGCTTCTAGTAATCTCATCGAGCACCCCACAGCTGAGAGAGCGGTCAGCGCAATGAGATCAGTAGAAGCCGACAGCGGCAGGTGATGAGAAAGCGCTCACTTCACATCTCTTGTTGCTGAGTAGTGCACACGGCCACAGGCACCGGGTCTGGAATAACGCGCTCACCACTCAGTGCACGCTATCGGACAACTCCAACCAACACAAACTACAGTAAAGTGAATGAATCCAACAAAGACTATCAACAGCAGGAAACATCAGCAGGGGAAGGAATGTAAAGCTGAACCCGAAAGGTGATAGGGAAAACAAACAGAGTAAATGAAAAACACCTGTTGCCCAAAACAGACAGGAAAAAATAGAACAGAACAAAAACCACCAACAAAAAGGTGAATCTGCTGTGGCTCAGCAAAAAGACACCAACCACAGAACACAGGACCAAGGGTTCAAATATAAGCGCTAAGAGAACTGTTTGGGTAGTAGGGCAAAGAGAACTGTCCCTGGGTAGTAGGGCTAAGAGCTGTGCCAGACCTCAGCATAGGGAGCAGTCCATCTTGGTCTCTTAAGCACTGGTTGTCTTCCCTGATTCAAAGATGGAACCACACAAAAGTGCTGGTTAGATGGCTGACTGTGGTCTCTGCATTCACTTTTTGTGCAGGCTGACTGCGTTCACTGTTTCAAAGATGGTACCCGCTGTGTTGCCATAGAAGGCAGCAAGTACTTAGTAGAAAGGGGTGCGACTGTTCATGAGAAAACCCTTTAAGCTAAGGGTTATGCCTCTCGAAGAAGGTGCAGCGAAATGCGCATCGGGGCAGAGGGATTCCTGGGGGATTCCATGTGTCCATATTAGGTATGAGTGCCCATTTACTTCACTAGCGGTGATCATTTGGTGCTGAGCCTTGGCATTAATAGCGGTTCACAGTAGGGGTTATTAGATGCTGGAAAGCCCTGCACTTTGTTGTTTGACATGCTTTTAAAGCGGTCTTTTATATGTGAACAGGTCCGATGTGTCTGTTTTGTACATACCCTATCATTGGTATCTCTGCTATTACCGTATTTACTTAGATTACATCAAAATACATTGATTATTTATATTTATACTAGATGTGTGTCTGATGCTATCGCATCTGGAGGGCAGTAACATCACAATGGGGGCAGGTTTGTGGCGCTGGCAGCCCACCCACTTCCGTGCAATCACAACCGGCAGGAAAGACGGTGTTTTGCGGCCTGTGCTGGAGATGGTGTGCGGCGCCACCAGAGGGTGGCCGCACCCAATCTCCAGCACAGGCCTCAAGCTGCGGTCTTTCCTTCCCGCTGTGACTGCACGGAGGTGTGTGGGCAGGCAGCGGCGCGATCCGGCGCGTGTAGTCAGGCTGTGGGTCCTGGTGGGGGTCCGGCGGCGGCATCCCTCTCATTACTCCCCCCTCATTACACCCTCTCATTACACCCCTCTCGTTATACCCCCTTGTTACACCCCTTTCACAGCCTCGTGATTGCAGCGGCGGCCTGGATCGGAGCAGAGGCTGGGATCCCTGCGGCGGCTGGGATCCCAGCGGCGGCCGGGATCCCAGCAGTGGTCGGGATCGCAGCGGCGGTCGGGATAGCAGCGGCGTCCTGGATCCGAGCGGCAGCTGGGATCCCCGCGGTGGTCGGGATCGCAGTGATGGCCTGGATCCGAGCGGCGGCTGTGATCCAAGCAGCGGCCAGGATCCCAGCGGCGGTTGGGATCGCAGCAGCCTGAATCCGAGCGGCAACTGGGATCCGAGCGGCGGTTGGGATCGCAGCGGTGGCTGGGATCCAAGCAGCGGCCGGGATCACAGCGGCGGTCGGGATTGCAGCGGCAGCCTGAATCAGAGCGGCAACTGGGATCCCAGCGGCGTTTGGGATCGTATCGGTGGCCTGGATCCGAGCGGCATCACTTGGGTGTACCAAAATGGCGGTCGGTGTACTTCCGGTATGGCGCAGTGGATTGTGGGATTCGGGGACATCCAGATGGAAGTGGATGACAGGCAATTTAAGGCAATTATGTATATAGATGTTTTGCACTGCATAATAAGTTTATATTATTAATAGGGCTGCATATCATATTTATGGACCTTTTTTGGAGGATATCCCAGGGTTTTTTCTAGTCCCTCTTATTATTGGGTAACAAGAGTGGGGGACCCAAATTCAGAGTGCAAAAAATTATAATTCTGTCAACAATGTGAATCAAAGTAAGCCATGGGTAAGAAAACCACGTAAATTGAGCACTACTGAATGAATTAGACTGTACTAATATTGGACATCGGAAAGAGAACCACCATAAAAACAAGAGACAAGAAACCGATTAAAAGTCCAAAAAATTTTTTGATAGTGTAAAATATAAATTTTATTAGTATATCAGGATTTAAAATGGTGTAAGATCAAAGAGTTACATAATTAACAATTGACATTATCAAGCTGTATGCCATATAAAAAAAGGAAAAGAAAAATGGGGTGTAATAACCAAAAAGAACCACCAAGTGGCAGTATATCCACAAAAAGAGAAGCCCCTGATGAAGGCTGCTGGCTGAAACGCGTGTTGGGGAGGGCGCCTCAGGAGACCAGGAGTTGCTGACATTATATTGTGAGTTACTTATAGTTAACAGTATATCATAATACCTACCTGCTTTCATTTTTAGCCCTGGTCCTAATATAAAGATGTGGATATATTAAAACTGGCACTATGCTTATATATAGTATTACTACCATACTTAGTTTACAAAGATAGTTCCAATGTGCTGAGGCTTTCTTTTTGTGGATATACTGCCACTTGGTGGTTCTTTTTGGTTATTACACCCCACTATCAGTTTTTGTGTTCAAATTTGCAGTCAGCAAAATATTTTTTTTGCACATATTTTGCACTTTACTCTGGGTGTTATTATTATTCTCATTGCGCATTTTTAGCACAATTATAATATATGTATTTCACACACTGTATTTTTATACTTTAACACTTTGTTTTCAATTTTTTCACATTACAATATTTATTATAAATTATAATTATTTTTTTTACAGTATATCCCTGTACATTCATAGATATCCACACCTAATTTTATACTACTGAGTTGCGCCCCATTTTTCTTTTCCTTTTGTTATATGGCATACTGCTTGATATTGTCAATTGTTAATTATGTAACTCTTTGATCTTATACCATTTTAAGTCCTGGTATACTAATAAAATTTATATTTTATACTATCCCAAAAATGTTTTGGCCATTTAGTCGTTTTCTTGTCTCTTGTTTTTATGGTGGTCCTCTTATTATTGGATATACACCTCTCTGTATATGTGTTTTAATTGTTATTCAATAAAATATTATTTTAAATTGAGAGCACCATTTTTTGGAGCCATGTTTCATTATTGGTAGCCAAATAGTGATAAATCAATAGGTGGAGTTGTGCCTATATTGTTTGGCTCCTGAATTACTGAGTACTAGTAGTTGGTTGCTGACATTGCAATGTATTCAGTGGTGCTCGGTTCTGATGTTGTACAGTGACAAATGTAAAAGGTGACCTTACCTTACATAAACTTTTGCTTACCCCTTCCCGACCTTTGACGCCATGTAGGCGTCATGAAAGTCGGTGCAAATCCGACCCATGACACCTATGTGGTGTCATGAATTGATTGCCCCCCCTGCGGGTCGGGTGACAGGGGTCACTGAAAGGTCACCCAACCCGCACACAGAGGACCCTTTGCAGCTCACCCCAGGGGGGGTGGCTTAGCCCCCACGTGCCTACGATCGCTCTGATTGGCTGTTAAAAGTGAAATAGCCAATCAGAGCGATTTGTAATATTTCACCAATGAAATTTGGTGAAATATTACAATCCAGCCATGGCCTATGCTGCAATAGCATCGGCCATGGCTGGGGACAATGATCAGACCCCTCCCACCAACTGAAGGCGCCGATCGGCCGCCGCCATCATCATCTGCTCCCCCTCCCTCTGCTCCCCACTGCCTTCCAATCACCTCCCCTCACCCTCCACAGTGCCTCTGATGTCTGCCTGACCATCCTGGTGTCCCGCCATCACGGATTATGGGCGTCGCCATCTTGGAAAATGGCGGGCGCATGCGCAGTGCGCCCGCCAGAATCTGCAAAGCAACAGATTTATTCATTTATTTTGATCACTGTGATAAACTCTCACAGTGATCAAATTAAAAAAAAATAAAATCACCGCCCACCTTTTCACCCCCATAGGCAGGCACAAACAATAAAATAAAGAAAATATTTTTATTTTTCCATTAGGGTTAGAATTAGGGTTAGGGTTGAAATTAGGGTTAAGGTTAGAAATAGGGTTAAGGTTAGAATTAGGGTTAGGGTTGTAATTAGAGTTAGGGTTGGAATTAGGGTTAAGATTAGGGTTAGGGGTGGGTTGGGGTTGAGATTAGGGTTAGAGTTGGGATTAGGGTTAGGGGTGTGTTGGGGTTAAGATTGTGTTTAGGGTTATGATTAGGGTTGGTATTAGGGTTAAGGGTGTGTTGGGGTTAGGATTGGAGTTAGAATTGAGGGGGTTTCCACTGTTTAGGCACATCACGGGGTCTTCAAATGCGACATGGCGCCTCCATTTATTCCAGCCAATTTTGTATTCAAAAAGTCAATCAGTGCTCCCTCCATTCTGAGCCCTGACTTATGCCCAAACAGTGGTTTACCCCCACATATAGGGTATCAGCCTACTCAGGAAAAATTGCACAACAACTTTTGGCGTCTTATTTCTCTTGTTACCCTTGGGAAAATAAAAAATTGGGGGCTAAAAAATTATTTTTGTGGGAAAAAAAATAATCTTTATTTTCACGGCTCTGCGTTATAAACTTCTTTGAAGCACTCGGGGGTTCAAAGTGCTCACCACACATCTAGATAAGTTCCTTGGGTGGTCTAGCTTCCAAAATGGGGGTCACTTGTGGGGGGTTTCCACTGTTTAGGCACATCAGGGGCTCTGCAAAAGTAACATGACGCCCGCAGACCATTCCATCAAGACGGCATTTCAAAACATCACTACTTCCCTTCCGAGCCCCGACGTGTGCCCAAACAGTGGTTCCCCCCCACATTTACTGTACCAGTGTACTCAGGACAAACTGGACAACTTTTTGGGGTCGATTTTCTCCCATTACCCTTGTGAAAATAAAAAATAGTGGGCTAAAAATCATTTTTTGAGGAAAAAAATTATTTTTTATTTTCATGGCTCTGCGTTTATAAACTTCTGTGAAGCACTTGGGGGTTCCAAGTGCTCACTACACATCTAGATAAGCTCCATGGGGATTCTAGTTTCCAAAATTGGGTCACTTGTGGGGGGGGTTTCTACTGTTTAGGCACATCAGGGGCTTTGCAAACGCAACATTCCATCAAAGTCTGCATTCTAAAATGGCGCTTCTTCCCTTCTGAGCTCTCCCATGCGCCCAAATAGTGGTTCCCCCCACATATGGGGTATCGGTGTACTCAGGACAAATTGCACAACAACTTTTGTGGTCCAATTTCTCCTGTTAGCCTTGTGAAAATAAAATATAGCGGGCTAAAAAATCATTTTTGAGGGGGTCTAGTCTCCAAAATGGGGTCACTTGTGGGGGAGCTCCAATGTTTAGACACACAGGGGCTCTCCAAACGTGACATGGTGTCCGCTAACGATTGGAGCTAACTTTCCATTCAAAAAGTCAAATGGCGCTCCTTCCCTTCCGGGCCCTGGAAGGTGAGAATATTCCGATTTTTTATTTTTTTTTTATTATTTTTAACAAAATATCTTTTACTGCATAGGCAGCCTCAATAGTAAAAAATTTGGTCACACTTGTCAAACACTATGTTTGACGAATGAGACCAACCTGTCAATCAGCATGCAGATTTTTCGCGGATTTCCTGCGGCAGAAGTTGCGGAATTGCTGTAGAAAATTCCACAAAAAATCAGCACATGTGCACATAGCCTTAAGGTTGAAAGGAGACTTTAAGTCCATCTAGTTCAACCCATAGCCTAACAAGTTGATTCAGAGGAAGGAAAAAAAAACATACGGCAAACACTAAGCTCCACATTGGGGAAAAAAATTCCTTCCCGACTCCACATATGGCAATCAGGCTAGTTCCCTGGATCAACGCCCTATCAAGGAATCTAGTATATAAACCCTGTAACATTATACTTTTTAAGAAAGGCATCCAGTCCCTTCTTAAATTTTAGCAGTGAATCACTCAATACAATATCAAATCACTCATTACAACATCCCAGTTTAATAGTACTACTTATGACACAAAGGGCACAAGTCATCTAAGTGCTTTCACCAGATTTCTGGCGTTTTCAAGTCAGTCCTGGTGAGGTTTGCAAAAGTGTGCAGAACATGGGTGGAATGGGGCATGGCAATGCCCACCCAGGAAATTCTTCAAAAGTTACACCAGAAATGTAGTCTAGCCCTTGACAGAGTTAATCTGCAGATTCAAGACTTGAAATAGATGCGGATTGTAGAAACCATTGCAGCTATGCGCCAGTTCTGTGGAACAGACCCCGTCTCTATAGAGTCCCTAAATATAAGAAATAATGGCTTGTCTATTATATTACTTCGTTCTCTTAGTACTCGTGGGTGTATGCCATCCGGACCTGGAGATTTATCCATTTTACTCTTATTTAGCCGGTTTTGCACCTCTTCTTGGTTTCGATTGGTGCCCCTTAATATAGGGTTTTCTTTGTCTCTCGGTATTTCACCTAGCATTTCATTTTCCACCGCGAATACCGTGGCGAAGAAGGTGTTTAATATATTACCATAAGAAGAAAAATAGAAGGCACTCACCGGTTAGGATATGAAACTTTATTGAAGAATCTTCAACGGGAGAATGGGAACAGGGGTGCAAAAAATGACGACGGATGTTTCACAGACAAACACGCTTCTACGGGTCACATGAATTAGGGAAAATGACGGGAGATCAAATACCCAAGGTGAGGCAAGCTCCTCCCCACAAAAATCCCTCATAACAACATACAAAGCTAAGATTCTGTGTAATACAAAAAAACACAAAAAATTATTGTTATACAAAAATTGAATAAAAACAATTGTATTAAAAGCTAAAACAACCTGAGGAAAAAAGCAGTGGTTAGAGAAAAATCGACATTAGGATTTCCTCTCATTGCGTCTTTGATTTCATTTCTTGTAAAACTACTCATGTAGTGTATGTGATCTTTTGTCCCTGTAAATTTTTCTAAATAATGTGAGGTAGCGCTGTCATTCAAGTAGGGGATACTCGCTCAGCAGCCACAAAATCAGATCCGGCACAAGTTTTCCATACAACATCATAGTCCATGCGGTTTATTTAGCAGCATAAACCCACAGAAGCAACATAAACTTCATATACCAGCATAGCGTCCATGACAGAGTTCAGCTCTGTAATCCCTGTGGTCACACGGGTTATATATGCACAGGCTTTGTAGCCTCAGTGTTATCTCACCCACATCAGGGTCACTCGTGGTTCATTCTTCATCATGCGGCAGACGTCCATTCCCTCCAGGGAATTTCCAGGCACGTGCAGCCATTAACACAGCGTTCACTTGCTGTCAGAAGGCAGCCCCATCTCACTCAGATGGGACCTTCCACACTGGACCAACCAGGTCCCAGATTTCACCCCCATGTGACCTACCCTGGCCACATTATATGGTCCATAGCCACGCCCACCGGGTCACATGACTGACCTCATCACAGGTCCTTCAAGCCTTTACACACTCTTTACAATAGTGCTTTAAACACACCCCCTGGGTGGGTTTGTAGGTAACCAGGTCCACCCATCTCTCTAGTTACCTGGAGACTTCTCCCTTACACATTGAAACAACACCTCAGCAGTATCACTGCTGATCAACACAAGTCTCCATCCCAAAGCCACCCACTTTGAGATACATAACGGCCATTCAGTATTCTGCCATTCATCCTTTCTCCTGGGACATCCACACAGCGCCCCCTAGCGGACTCAGTGGTTACTACACCACAATAGGGAAAATGATATGTCCCATGTATGTAAGGTTCAGGGAGCATTTCAACTCTATTGGTACAGGCAAAGGGGTTCCACGCCTAATAAATCATATTAGGGATATACATGGAGGAAATCCTAATGTTTTGACCTTTGCTGGCATAGAAAGGGTTAGTTTACCATCGCAAGGAAGCAATCTGCATAGGATTCTACTGAGAAGAGAAAAAGGTTAGCTCCTCCTCCGCCGCATACACCCTCGCCCCAGTCGCGGGCGGAAACCAGTTCAGTGCAACAGCAGTAGGAGAACATGAAACAAAACAGCCTTAATGCAGAATACAATATGTCTGGAAAAGGACCACCCTAATCTTAAAAGGAAAACACATTAATTAAATAAACAAGAGCCAACTGGCCATCAGGGTGAGTGCTGTGTCCCCCAATGAGCGTCTCGGAGAAAAGTATTTTACGGTGAGTACTCACAAAAATCCATGTTTCTCCTTCGTCTCATTGGGGGACACAGGTACTGTGGGACGCCCTAAAGCAGTCCCTGGGTGGGAGATTGACTCACCGATCCAAGCCACATGCACCTCCTGTCTAAAAGTGCGCCACTGCTGCTTGGAGATCTTTCCCACCCAGGCTCGCATCTGACGAAGCCTGTGTATGCACCTTGTTATGTTTAGAAAATGTGTGCAGGCTGGACCAGGTTTCTGCTTTGCATACCTGCTCCGCCGAAGCCTGGTGCCGAAGCGCCCACTGCACGAGTAGAGTGCACTCTGATCCCTGCTGGAATCGGCGTGCTTCTAATGCGGTAGGCCTCTTGAATAGTTAGACGGATTCATCTGGCTATGGTCGACTTTGAGGCTGCGAGTCCCTTCCTGCGCCTTTCGGGGAGCACGAACAGCGTGTCTGTCAGGCGAAAGGGCGCCATCCACGACACATACCTTCTGAGTGCTCTCACTAGGTCTACTGTGTGAAGCGCTCTTTCCACCTGATGTACTGGTGCTGGACAAAATGAAGGCAGGACAATGTCCTCATTAATGTGAAATGAGGACACGACCTTCGGCAGAAAGGGGGGAGCTGGTCTGAGAACCACCTTATCCTTGAAGAAAGTGCGATACGGTGCTCGACCAGATAGGGCTGCCAACTCTGAGACTCGCCTAATGGAAGTTATGGCTACCAAGAATACCACCTTCCGGGAAAGGTACGACAAAGAAATTTCCCGTAATGGCTCAAAAGGAGCTTCCTGCAGGACACTCAAGACCAGGTTAAGGTCCCAGGAGTCTAGAGGCGCCCTATAGGGGGGTACCAAATGTGAAACCCACTGGATGTACGTCCTCCCCTGCCTATTGGTAGCGATTTTTCGCTGGAAGAGGACCAACAAGGCCGATATCTGTCTCCTAAGGGAGCTCGGAGCCAACCATGAGTCTAGGCCTGACTGAAGAAAAGCCAAGATGTTGGGGATAGAAAAGATCAGTGGAGCAACCCCACGATCTCGACACCAATCAAAGAAGACCTTCCAAGTGTGATGGTAAATTTTTGCCGAGGTAGGCTTCCGGGCGCTAACCATTGTAGCGACCACCTCACGCCCAAACCCCGCCTGGGTCAGAATCCAAGATTCAACGGCCAAGCCGTCAAACACAGGGCCCCTGAGTTCGGGTGGAAGATCGGGCCCTGGGATAGTAGATCTGGGCGCTCTGGCAGTCGCCAAGGGACGTCAGCGAGCAGCTGCACTAGATCTGCGTACCATGTTCGGCAGGGCCAGTCTGGAGCCAGCAGAATCGCTGGAACCCCTTCTGTTTTGATCTTTTTGATAACCCTCGGGTGCAGCGGCAGCGGGGGAAACTGGTTCCATGGCAGAACCAGCGCATCCACTGCTATCGCTCGCGGGTCCCGAAATCGAGCGACAAACACGGGTACCTTGGCGTTCACCCTGGAGGCCATCAGATCCACATCCGGTGTCCCCCACCGTTTGCAAATCTACAGGAAAGCCTCGGGGTGCAAAGACCATTCCCCGGACGCAACCCCCTGCCGGCTGAGGAAGTCCGCCTCCCAATTTTCCACGCCCGGTATGTGGACTGCTGAAATTACCGAGTGGTTCCTCTCGGCCCAGCGAAGTACATGTTCTACCTCACGCATGGTTGCCTTGCTGCGCGTACCCCCTTGATGATTTACGTAAGTCACCACCGTGGTATTGTCCGATTGAATCCGGACAGGCCGTCCCGCTATAAGGTGCTGGAAATGTTGCAGCGCCAAACGCACTGCTCGTATCTTCAACAAGTTGATCTGGAGGCACGCCTCCTGTTTCGACCATTGCCCCTGGGTCGTGTGGTGACGAAAAACTGCTCCCCAGCCGAGAAAGCTCGCGTCGGTTGTGACCACCAGCCATTGATCCAGGGGAAAAGGTTTCCCCTGAAGCAGGGAGGAACTGTTCGTCCACCACTGTAGTGACTGTTTGACCTGAGGGGACAACCGGCACCGGTGATCGAGCGTGAATGGGTTCTTGTTCCAGGATGACAAGAGGGCGTGCTGTAGGGGACGAAGATGAAATTGGGCAAACGGAATCGCTTCCATTGCCGCCACCATCTTCCGTAGCACCCTCATCCCAAACCGGATGGTGTGAGGGACTGGTTGCAGCAGCTTCCGGACTCCTTGCCGAAGCGCTAGAGCCTTGTCCTGAGGGAGAATTACCAACCCTCGGGAGGTGTCGAAAAACATCCCTAAAAAAGAAATCCTTTGGGCTGGGACAAGGGATGATTTCTTTCTGTTGACCAACCATCCTAGATGGGATAGGGTATCCAGCGTGATGCTGACGTTTTCCTCGCATGCCCGAAATGAGGGGCCTTTCACCAAAAGGTCGTCTAAGTATGGCAAGACGACTATGCCCCGAGAGTGCAAAATGGCCATGACAACTGTCATTACCTTTGTGAACACTGTGGGGGGGGTGGCTAGCCCGAAGGGAAGTGCTACAAACTGGAAATTGCGACCGTTGATGGCAATACGTAGGAACCTCTGATGAGGAGGAAAAATAGGGATGTGCAGATAAGCATCCTGGACGTCGATCGAGGCCAAGTATTCTCCCTGCTCCATGGCTGATATAACAGAATGGAGACATTCCATTCAAAAATGTCTGATCCTGATTAACTTGTTCAGGAGCTTTAGGTCCAGCACCGGCCTGACTGTCCCGTCCTTTTTGGGGACCGCGAACAGATTGGAGTAAAAATCCTGCGTCCTCTTGTACTCTGGTACGGGAATAATGTCTCCGTTGCGCTGGAGTGACTCGATGGCCCCTATCAGCGCCTCTGCCCTGGCCTCCCCTTTGGGAAGCTGGGACAGAAAGTTTCTCAGGTATCCTCCAAAGTGTTTCTATCTTGTACCCTGAGGACACCAATTCTGCCACCCATGAGTCGCGTGCTACCGTGACCCAGATGTGGCGAAACCGGAGCAGGCGGCCGCCTACCCTGCCACTTTTGGGTAGAGGGCGCCCCGAGTCATTTGGCTGAGGATCTTTGGGATCTTATTCCCCTTGACCTGGGCTGGCGAGCCCACATCCTGCCCAGCGGGTTGGCTCTATATGTGACCTGTCGATCCTTATCTTGGTTGTAGCGGGCTGGCGCGGCGGAACTGGTCGGTGCCATACACCCGGGGTTGCGAAATGCTCGAAACCGTGCCTGAGGCTGGCGAAAAGACTGTTTAATTTTCTGTTGTGGGAGAAAACTGCTTTTTCCCCCTGTAGCATCAGAGATGAGTTGGTCTAATTTTTCCCCAAATAGGCGGCCACTTTGATAAGGTAGGGAAGTCAAGGATTTTTTGGAAATCGAATCGGCTTGCCACATCCTTAACCATAGGGCCCTCCTAATGGCGATTGCATTTGTAGCCACAAGTGCCGCGCAGTTAGCCACATCCAAGGAAGCATTGATTAAGTAATCACCAGCCATCGCAATCTGACTCGCTATCTCTGATATTTCCGTCGGCAGGTCCCTATCCTGCAGGACCTTATTTAATGAATCTGACCATGACCTCATGGCCTTTGCTACCCATGTTGCTGCGAATGAGGGAGAGTGCTGCTCCTGATGCGTCATACACCAAGCGGGCCAAGTTGCTATGAGCCGATCCGTGGGGTCTTTAATGGCAGAAACACTAGGTACTGATAACAAAGTTTTTGAGGCCAAGCGCGATACTGGCGGATCCACCACTGGGGATTCCGCCCACTTCTTACAGAGCTCCGGTGCAAACGGATACCTTGCTTCCAGTGTTTTCTGGCCCGAGAAATGCCTGTCCGGTCGTTCCCTATGATGCTGCACTATGTCCTCGAACTCCGGGTGAGTGCAAAACACTCTATGCGGTCGTTTGGCCCTCTTAAAGGCCTCCTTATGACCTGAGGCCAGGGAGAGGTCTTCCTCGATTTCCAGACTCTGATTGACTGCTTCAATGGCCACCCTGGAGTATCTAGGTCCAGGGGCTTGTCTGCGTCATAACCTGAACTCTACTCGCTCCCGGATAATGGTAATGGTGACGGTGAATGAGACGCCGCGCTCACAGATGCCGAGGCACCGGACGGGCCCGGAGACGAAGTGTGGGTTCTTTTCCTTTGTACCTGCCTAGAGTGAGAGCGGCCCCTGCAGGCCGGAGGCTCTTGTGAGGTGGATGATCCCTCCCACACCGGCGAGCCGCCATCTCTGCCCCTACCTGGGGCTTGAAGGGTCTCAATTGCCTTTGTCAGCGATGCCATAGACCGCGAAAGTGATAAGGCCCATTCCGGGGGATCCGGACTACTGGGCTCTGTCGCAGGGGAGAGCTTGGAGTCGCAGGCTTCACATACCTTTTTACTCTGTGCTCGCGGGAACATAGCCCCACAGGAAATGCATGCGGCATAAAGGAACGTGTGTGACTTTCCTTTTCCGGCCATAATGCCTGCCAGACTCAATCTATACTATGAGTGTTGATTGGAAAGAGGAGGAAAGCCCCCTTTTATTGCACGTAGCGCGGCCTCTAGGGTCGGGGTCACACTTACCCCGATCCTGTGTCCCCCCGCCTGCTGCTGAGCTCCCTTGCGTCCTTTCTCCTCTGGGTAGGCCGAGATGTCCTCCTCCAGTCGCGGCCCACCCTGCACTGAAGCCGGGAGTTCAATTTGTTTGGCGTCCGCCCTAGTCGCGGGGGGCGGGCACCGGAAATACGTCACACCGGGGGCGGGACTTCCACCCGCGGCCTAGTCTCGGCCGAAGCCGCGGACTAAATTTTTTATCTGCCTGCCCGCCGCGTGGTGGATGTGCGCAGGAAATCCCGCACTCTATGGGCGCTGGAATCGGCGCCAGAACTCGGCGACTGCGCCGGGGTAGGGAGGGGGGGAGGGGGGAAGGGGGACGGGGCTGACATCCTCTTTTTCACCTGCATTCCTCTGATGCCTGACGCCCTCCGAACGCTGCCGCAGGACCCTCCCCAGCCCTCCATACCTGACGAAGGAGATCCTCATGACAATTCCAGGTAGAGGGAAGGGGGTAATCTTCTGGACGGTGCAGGCACCCTAGCTCCGTCCAACTTCCAGGGTGAGGAGAGGGACCGTCCGCCGCCCTGCAGCACCGCCGTCTAGCGTTGGTGGAGCAGTGGGGGCCGCGCAGACCAGTCTTGTGCCTCTGTACAAGCCCACGGTTTCTATACCTAGGGGTGGACAGGGCTAAGTCTGGCATAATCTCCCACGTAGCAGGAGAGGATACGTGGAGGGACACTCGCACGTGCTCGCCCGTTGATAGTTTGGGGAAAACGGACCCTTTCAATAGGATCCGTTACCCCGGTCTTTTCTTCACAAAATAAAAAATAAAAAAAAATAGAAGTCTGGGGAAAAACGGCCCAGATATGTCCCACGGTGCGGGAAAGGATATGCGGAGACGATACTCAACGTGTGCTCGCCCGTTGATGGTTTGGGGAGATCGGCCCCTTTCAATAGGGTCCGTCTCCCCTGTCTTTTCTTCATAGTAAAAAGAAAAAGGAAAAAAAAAATAAAGTCTGGAGACATGCAGACGTGTGTGCCTCCACAGGACACTAAGCAAAAAACTGGTTTCCGCCCGCGATTGGGGCGAGGGTGTATGCGGCGGAGGAGGAGCTAACCTTTTTTTGTTCACTTAGTGTCAGCCTCCAGGTGGCAGTAGCATACACCCACAGTACCTGTGTCCCCCAATGAGACGAAGGAGAAAATATTCAGCCTACCATACATCAGTGTCCATATAGTCCATAAGCGGTCTGATGCCAGGAGATGTCCAGTGCAGTTCAACTGGTGCTGTAAATCCAAATCCAAAGGAAAAAAGAGGGGGTCTCCAGCACCAAAATTAGTGAAAAAAGATAAAACTCACATTTATTAGGAAGGTTTTAAAATCATATTCTTCTTAGGCCGGAGTCACACACAACATGTAAAAAAAAATCAGTCCAATTTTGTAATGCAATAATTGCACAACTGTTTTTCGCATGTAGATCCGTATATAATTCATTTTAAATGCGATTTCCTCGCATCTAAGGATCCATATGACATCCGTATGGCATCCGTATGACGAGATCTTCTCACCGGCTTGAAAAACGAGCAAATGATTGATTTCTGAGCTGAAAATAATTTTAAATTAATGTTTTAGGCTATTTATTGGTTGACTACCAAGTCCCTTTCTCCTCCTAGTTTGCTGTTGTGTTTCTCGAGCTGACTTGTGTGCAACATGTCATACAGGCTAACCTTTAACACCACTGAGCAGGTTCTTTTATACTGGGTTTTGCACCAACGTTTCGGGGAGCCTTACCCAGTGATTGTTGATCTGAGGAGGCGGACAAGAAGAATGTGGGTCCATCCACTTTTGAGACAACGGGTGACAAAAGGCCATTTTCACCGTCTGTATGCTTCACTACACAGCCATCCAGACATGTTCTATCAATATTGCAGGATGAGCTTGCCCACATTTGATCTTCTCGAGACTGTGCGCTCTGGGATCACGTACAAGAACACTGTGATGTGCAAGCTATTTCGGCAGAGGAGCGTCTTCTACTGACTTTACGGTATGCTACCAACCTTAAAATGGTGTGGGGCTTTTTTAGATTTTTTTTAGATCCTAATTTTTTTTTATTTGTGCCTCTAGCTTTCTGTCCACTGTGCTATCCTATGCGGGCCTACTCCTTGAGTTCTTACTCGGTAAATCCACCATTTCAGGCATTATCAGTTGGATCTTCCACCCCCACGTCAGCTACCAGGGTCTAATCTAGAACCAGTGCCTTATGTGATGGTTGGTGATCAGGCTTTTCAGTTAACCAGGATCCTCATTAGGCCCTATCCAAGGTGAACGCTGGACCACCAGCGCAGAATTTTTAATTTCCGCCTATCCCGTGCACGCCGCCTGGTGGAGTGTGCCTTTGACATTCTCACTGCCAAATGGTGGGTTCTGCAGTCTGCAATCCAACTAAGCGAACAAAATGTAAATCAAGTTATAAAAGCACGTGTGGTACTACACAACTTTACCCGAAAACATGACTGTCTTGCCAACAAAGCTTATGATGTTGCAGGTGTAAATATTGTCGGGCCTACTTAACATGGACATCAAACACGTCGGCCACCATCTGGACTTAAAGTGCGTGATGTTTTCGCTACTTATTTTGCTTTGCCGGAGGGATATACTCCTTAGCAAGACAATGCATTGTCTATGTTATGATTTGTTTGGCTGTGTGTGTGTGTGCTAAACACAAAATTTTGGTAAATTTCCCTTTTTTTTACCCAAAAATATAATATGTCTCAAATAAGACATTCCAAACATCATCTAAACATTAAAAAAACTAGAAAACCATATTGACTTTACGCTTTTTACTTGCATAAATTGTAGTAGTTAACATACCATATTAATGTCATATGGCAAATATGGCCTGTATTTGAGGCCAGAAAGAAAGTTTGACAAAAGCAAACAATACTAAGAAAATTTTTAACACAAAATTATAAAACCAAGGCAAAAAAACACTCACAAATTTATATATGTAGGTGGTGGAGATGGTGGAGCAGCAGCCTGAGTGTTTTCGGTACTTTGTTGGCCTAATTGGCCATGATGCTGATTGGTGGCTGAGGCGGCATGATGGAGCATGGAAGGTACTTGGGGTGGAACATGCTGGTACTGTCCACTTTGGTAATGCGGGACATGCTCAAGGGCATTGACAGGGCCATGTGCGGATACACCCCAGAATGTCCATGTCGACCATACCCATGCAGTGGCCACTCTCCTCCACTGGGTATGGTCAAGTGGCCATACTGGTGATGTACTGCAGGAGGATATACATGCCCATGTTGTGGGCGGTGTTGGCTAACACCTTGAGGTAGTTGTGGGGATGGACTACGCGTGGAAGGGGGATCACTTTCAGGTCTAGTGTTATCCTCTGGTGGCACAGGCATTTGGAGACGGTTTGCCCGTGAAAGTTGCCATCTGTCTAGATAAGCCAAGATCTGTGTTGGGTTATTGGGTGGGGTGCAGGCATCTATTACAATTTGTAGAGCACCTCTGGCCCACAGCCTGACTTCTCGGGGGATTGTGCGTAGATAGCGAGCCAGACTCCAGGCATATGCCTCTTCCCCATCATCATTTGCAGTGCCGGACAGGTAGTTCAATACCCCAGTATCCACTTGGCGTTTGGTATCCAGTTTGCATCGTTCAGGCCGTGACACTACTGCAGCCTGTGGTGAGGTATCAAGTGGGAGGGTTGGGCTGCTACTCTGCCCACGGTCCTCCTCTTCTTGATTTGCCTCCTGACCTGCAGATGGCCATGCTGGTGGATGGTGATTGCTAACTTGATGGGATGATGGTCCAGCCTGTTCTTCCCCTTCACCAACTGGGTCCACTTGGACCTCAGAGTCAGAGCCTGTCTCCCACTCTGTTATATTAGATTCAGTTCTATTTTTTAAGAAAAAGCCAGTAATTAGTATCATACCTTAAGGAGTGGGGCAAACGTGAGGGAAAACCGGCTCTTTGGGACTGGAAGCCGGAGTGAAGAGAGTGCTACACTGACAGTGAGTGACACATTAGCCAATGATGGAACAGTAGTAGTCCCATCATCAAGTTTATGTGTTGAATATAAAAAAAACAAACAAAAAAAAACATACAGAACATACAACATATAACATACAGAACATACATATAACATACAACATAACATAGAGTACATACTTACCAATCACCTAATTCCCCGAAGCCCTCGTCTCCTTTAATAAAAATAAAATAAACAAACCTATACTTACCTTTCCAGTCCAGTTAATAACGAGGGTCCCACGACGATCTCCGGTGTAGAACACCGACATCGGGTAAGTCAGTGCTATACAGGGGCTTTCACGATGAGGGGCAATACCCCGAAACAGCTGTCTGTGGATGGATACCATGTTTTGGCATAGGTGGTTTCCTTCATTGGAGACTGCCCTTCCCGTGGTTGTTCCTTCCCAGTGAAAGACCTGGCTAGTCATTGCTTGCATTGAGAAACATGTGATGGTGTCTCCGCGGCTTATATTTTTGCATGTTTTACATATTTCCCATAAGGGATGGGGGCAGTGCTCTAGAATCACTGCCTTGAGAAACAAGTGATGGTGTCTCTGCAGTGTCGGATGTTGATCTCCATGAGGTCAATCATCCTCATTTTTTCATAGTCCTCTACTAGGCATTGCTCCTACTAGCCAGTTTCCTACTCCACACTGATGAGGAGCAATACCCCGAAACAGCTGTCTGTGGATGGATACCATGTTTTGGCATAGGTGGTTTCCTTCATTGGAGACTGCCCTTCCCGTGGTTGTTCCTTCCCGGTGTAAGACCTGGCTAGTCATTGCTTGCGTTGAGAAACATGTGATGGTGTCTCCGTGGCTTATATTTTTGCATGTTTTATATATTTCCCATAAGGGATGGGGGCAGTGCTCTAGAATCACTGCGTTGAGAAACACGTGATGGTGTCTCCGCAGAGTCGGATGTTGATCTCCATGAGGTCAATCATCCTCATTTTTTCACACTGACAGTGAGTGACACATTAGCCAATGATGGAACAGTAGTAGTCCCATCATCAAGTTAATGTGTTGAATATAAAAAATACAAACAAAAAAAAACATACATAACATACAACATATAACATATAACATACAGAACATACATATAACATACAACATAACATAGAGTACATACTTACCAATCACCTAATTCCCCGAAGCCCTCGTCTCCTTTAATAAAAATAAAATAAACAAACCTATACTTACCTTTCCAGTCCAGTTAATAACGAGGGTCCCACGACGATCTCCGGTGTAGAACACTGACATCGGGTAAGTCGGTGCTATACAGGGGCTTTCACGATGAACTGACAGCGGATCTAATCCTCCGCTGAGAATATCCCTCAGCCGCTGGGAAAGAGGTCCCGTAAACCTAACACTAATTCTCATGCAGCATTGCTGTAAAGTGAGAGCCTGAACTCAGGTACCTCAGTGATGCACTGCAGGATGCATTGTCTCCTGTGTTATGAATGGGTCACCACTGAGGATAGCAGGCCCAGGCTAAGCCACAGAAAACCAGAGAGGTTGGTAACTAAGCGGATGCAGACCCCTGATCCTGTCCACACAGCTAGCAGTAGCCGTGGAGCGTACCTACGATGATCCTAGACGCCTCGGCACAGCCGGAGAGCTAACTAAGCCTAAAGCAAGAAAGGGGAAATCTAAACTGCCCCGGAGCAGACCCCAAAGGAATAGATAGCCCCCAAACATATATTGTCGGTGAGACAAGATGAAAACACAAACGCAGGCAGAAAAATTGACAGAGCAAACTATGGGGCCCACACTGACTAGACAGGACAGGAAAGGAAAGACACTGTCTGCAATCACGCAAAAAACCCTGCAAAAAAGTCCAACACATCTGCTGCACAAAAACACTGAAGTTGCACGACTTCGTCCCCACTAATCAGCACTCTGGTATATTCTGAAAGCAAAGTAAAAAGAGACCAATAAAAAAGGGGACAAAACGAACTGGTACATGCAGTAACATATGGGCGGTGATTCAGCACAGCCACAGCCGGAGCTAGCTGACCCGCACAAAGCAGAGATAAACAAAACCAGATCAAATGCAAACAGAATAGCAAATGAACCACTTAGCTGAACCTACAGGGAAAGAGCAGGAGACATCAGACCTCAGGAGGCACAAGAAGAAAATCACCAGCATTGATAGAGGGAGTCAGCTGTCTTAAATCCCAATCAGAAACCCCAGATCTCCAATCGTCTTCCTCATTATCAGGTGGCAGGCCTCTGTCAATCAGACCAGCTTCACTACCTCCAGTAACCACCAGAGGGAGCACAGAAAGAGAACTCTCATTCTGACCAGCTCCACTATCTTCAGTAATCATCAGAGGGAAGCCAGAGAGAGAATTCACAACACTCCTGTCAGTTCATCACTGGGAGGCCCTATAGAGCAGTGACATAACCTGATGTCACTGTTCTGTAGGGGAGATCGTCGTGGGACACTTGTTATTAATTGGACTGCGTCGGACAGGGAGTATACGGTTACTTTATTTTTTTACTTTTCATTATAGGAGACCGAAGGTGTCGTTTGGATGTGGGCGTGCAATAAAAATATGAAAACGGTGTTGTGTTTTAATTAAAATACTTAATTCTTATGTGTGTGGTTTTTTAACTCTTTATTTATATAAGATTAATAATGGATAGGTGTCTTATTGACGCCTCTCCATTATTAACCGGGCTTAATGTCACCTTACAATAGCAAGGTGACATTAACCCCTTATTACCCCATATCCCACCACTACACGGGAGTGGGAAGAGAGGGGCTAAGTTCCAGAATTGACGCACCTTATAGATGCGCCATTTCTGGGGCGGCTGCGGGCTGGTATTTGTAGCCAGGGGGGGTCCAATATCCATGGCCCCTTCCTAGGCTATGAATATTAGCCCGCAGCTGTCTGCGTAGGCTTTTCTGGCTATAAAATATAGGGGGACCCCACTTCATTTTTTGGGGGGTCCCCCTATTTTAATAGCCAGTAAAGGATAAGCAAACAGCTGCGGGCTGATATTCAAAGCCTGGGAAGGGGCCATGGGTATTACCCCCTTCCCAGGCTACAAATATTGGCCCCCAGCCATCGGCTTTCCCCCTCTGGCACAAAAAATTGCGCGGGAGCCCACACCATTTTTTTTTTTTTTTAAATGGATATATGTATAGATATATCTATGGATATATCTATACATATATGGATAGATATATCTATGTATCTATCTATCCCATATCTATCTATCTATCTATCTATCTATCCCATATCTATCTATCTATCTATCTATCTATCCCATCAGGGGAGGACACTGACAGCTTGGGGCCCCTGTGCAAGAAATGTGCCTGGGCCCCCTTCCTTTTATGGCGACAAAGCTAAATATATACATATGTATACTGTGTGTATATATATATATATATATATATATATATATATATATATATATACACACACACACTGGCCACTTTATTAGGTACACCATGCTAGTAAGGGGTTGGACCCCCTTTTGCCTTCAGAACTGCCTCAATTCTTCGTGGCAGAGATTCAACAAGGTGCTGGAAGCATTCCTCAGAGATTTTGGACCATATTGACATGATGGCATCACACAGTTGGCGCAGATTTGTCGGCTGCACATCCCTGATGCGAATCTCCCGTTCCACCACATCCCAAAGATGCTCTATTGGATTGAGATCTGGTGACTGAGGAGGCCATTTGAGTACAGTAAACTCATTGTCATGTTCAAGAAACCAATCTGAGATGATTCGAGCTTTATGACATGGCGCATTATCCTGCTGAAAGTAGCCATCAGATGTTGGGTACATTGTGGTCATAAAGGGATGGACATGGTCAGCAACAATACTCAGGTAGGCTGTGGCGTTGCAACGATGCTCAATTGGTACCAAGGGGCCCAAAGAGTGCCCAGAAAAAATTCCCCACACCATGACACCACCACCACCAGCCTGAACCGTTGATACAAGGCAGGATGGATCCATGCTTTCATGTTGTTTACGCCAAATTCTGACCCTACCATCCGAATGTCGCAGCAGAAATCGAGACTCATCAGACCAGGCAACGTTTTTCCAATCTTCTACTGTCCAATTTCGATGAGCTTGTGCAAATTGTAGCCTCAGTTTCCTGTTCTTAGCTGAGAGGAGTGGTACCCAGTGTGGTCTTCTGCTGCTGTAGCCCATCTGCCTCAAAGTTCGACGCACTGTGCGTTCAGAGATGCTCTTCTGCCTACCTTGGTTGTAACGGGTGGCAATTTGAGTCACTGTTGCCTTTCTATCAGCTCAAACCAGTCTGCCCATTCTCCTCTGACCTCTGGCATCAACATGGCATTTCCGGCCACAGAACTGCCGCTCACTGGATTTTTTTTCTTTTTCGGACCATTCTCTGTAAACCCTAGAGATGGTTGTGCGTGAAAATCCCAGTAGATCAGCAGTTTCTGAAATTCTCAGACCAGCCCTTCTGGCACCAACAATCATGCCACGTTCAAAGGCACTCAAATCACCTTTCTTCCCCATACTGATGCTCGGTTTGAACTGCAGGAGATTGTCTTGACCATGTCTACATGCCTAAATGCACTGAGTTGCCGCCATGTGATTGGCTGATTAGAAATTAAGTCTTAACACACAGTTGGACAGGTGTACCTAATAAAGTGGCCAGTGAGTGTATATATATATATATATATATATATATATATATATATGTACACACACACACACACACACACATTATATATATATACTAGCTGAAGAGCCCGGCGTTGCCTGGGTATAGTAACCAACTGAGGTTAGTTATAACAAATTATAATGAATATATTGCACATAAAAACATTTCACATCATATATTCAACACTACAGATTTGCAACACAAATTAATTAAATGATTACCCAAGTATTGATAGTATTCTATTTTCAGCCTTTTGATAAACAACATGTGTATCTGTGTATCTAATCCTATCCTGTGTGATAATGTCTGCTGAGCTGTGTGTGAGAGGATTAGTCCTCTCCTGTGTGGTACTTTCTGCTGAGCTGTGTATCTAATCCTATTGTGTGTTACTGACTGCTCAGCCGTGTATCTAATCCTATACTGTGTGATACTGACTGCTGAGCAGTGTATCTAATCCGATCCTGTGTGATACTGACTGCTGAGCCGTGTACCTAATCCTATCATGTGTGTTACTGACTGCTCAGCCGTGTATCTAATCCTATCCTGTGTGATACTGACTGCTGAGCCGTGTATCTCATCCTATCCTGTGTGATACTGACTGCAGAGCCGTGTATCTAATCCTATTCTGTGTGATACTGTCTGCTGAGCCGTGTATATAATCCAATTCTGTGTGATACTGTGTGCTGAGCAGTGTATTTATTCCTATCCTGTGTGATACTGACATCTGAGCTGTGTATCTAATCCTATCCTGTGTGATACTGACTGCTGAGCCGTGTGTCTAATCCTCTCCTGTGTGATACTGACTGCTGAGCTGTGTATCTAATCCTATCCTGTGTGATACTGCCTGCTGAGCTGTGTATCTAATCCTATCCTGTGTGAAACCATCTGCTGAGCCGTGTATCTAACCTTATCCTGTGTGATACTGACTGCTGAGCCGTGTATCTACTCCTATCCTGTGTGATACTGGGCTCCCCCTGCAGTCTGTGTCAGAGGGTGGTCTGTGTTGGCACGGTAATAAATTGTGTTATTTGCAGCTTTACAGGACGATAACACCAAAGAAATGATAAAAATAATAGGCAAAATTGTTTGGTGAATTGGAACGCACGGGGTTAAAATTTCGCCTCACAACATAGCCTATGACGCTCTCGGGGTCCAGACGTGTGACTGTGCAAAATTTTGTGGCTGTAGCTGCGACAGTGCAGATGCCAATCCCGGACATACACACATACATTGAGCTTTATATATTATATATACATACATATATACATACATACACATATATATATATATATATATATATATATATATAGATAGCCACACACGCATACATGTATACATATTACATAGTCTCATTTATTATGTATATTGCTGTCCCTTTTACAGTGCCCTCTCTTTTTATGTACAGCACCGTCCCTTACATATTGGATTATATAGAGCCCTGTTTTTTATTACATACCGTCCTGTCTTGTTAGCTGTATAATGCAATGATGGCTGATGGAGCATGGGAAAGCTTCCTTTCTAATGGAGGAGCTGATGGACTTGTAGTCTGGTCACCGGCTCCTCGATCAGCAGTCATTTTATATCTAAAAAGAGAGGGGACCATGTTATAAAAGAGGGCACTGTGAATAGCAAAATTAACAAGAATACACTATGTAAGAGACAGCACTATACATAACAGCAGAGGAAGCTGTATAATAAGGGACGGCACCATATATACTGTAACTAGAGAGGATGGTACGTAATAAGGGATGTTGTTATACACAATAAAAGAGGAAAATATGTAACCAAGGATGGTGTTATACAGAATTATTGAGTACAACATATGATACGGGACTGTGATATACATAATAAGTACGTACACTATATGCTAAGGGACTGTGTTAGACATAGTAAGTGAGTACATTATATACTAACGGACTCTGTTAGACATAATAAGTGATAATGTCTTCCTCCACCTCCCCTTGTTCCTAAGGCCATTATAAGTCCCCCTTCCTCCCATCCCAATCACCCCCCATACCCCTCATTGTCCTCCTCCCCCCTGCATCCCATTATTTTACTCTCTCCCACCCTATCATTGCCATCTTCACCACCTCCATCATTGCCTTCTCCACCACCACTATCTTTGCCTTCTCCCCCACCACTCCCATTCTCATCATTGCCCATTCCACCACCTCCATCATTGCATTCTCCCCCACCACCCCCATTATCATTTATTTTTCACACCACCACCCCATCATTGCCCTTTCCACCACCTCCATCATTGCCTTCTCCCCATCACTCACATCAATGCGTTCTCTCCATCACTCCCATCATTGCCTTCTCCCCGTCACTCCCATCACTGCCTTCTCCATCACCCCATCATGGCTTTCTCCATCACCCCATCATTGCCTTCTCCCCATCACTCACATCATTGCGTTCTCGCCATCACTCCCATCATTGCCTTCCCCCATCACTCCCATCATTGCCTTCCCCCATCACTCCCATCATTGCCTTCTCCCCATAACTCCCATCATGGCTTTCTCCATCACCCCCATCATGGCCTTCTCCATCACCCCATCATTGCCTTCTCCCCATCACTCCCATCATTGCCTTCTCCATCACCCCATCACTGCCTTCTCTCCATCACTCCCATCATTGCCTTCTCCCGGTCACTCCCATCATTGCCTTCTCCATCACCCCATCACTGCCTTCTCTCCATCACTCCCATGATCCCATTAATGCATTCTCTCCATCACCCCCATCATGCCCTTCTCTCCCCATCACGGCCTTCTCCTCATGCCCCCATCATATCATTGCCTTCTCTCCTCCAGGGCCAGGCTCCACCTACACACACAGACACACACACACAATCACACACACAGACAGACACCACCTCTCTCCTCTCACCTGTCCGCAGCATCGCCCACGCTTCCTCACTCTGGCACAGCAGCGGCCGCTGAATGATGACGTCATTCAGCGGCGCGCTCCTCTCTGTGTCAGAGACAGGAAGCGCGGCCTCCGGGCAGGAAACAGGATGGATCCTTGTAGCTCCGTTCCTGCTATTTTCTCTTGCAGGCAGCGGAGCTGCTTGGATCGCTCCCTGCCCGCCGCTGCACATGAGGGCAATCTGGCCAGGGGCCTCCAGAGTCTCGGGCCAGATTGTCCTCATCATTAGCCGCCTTGCAGGGCCCCCTGGAGGCTCTGGGCCCCGATGCAGTCGCACGGGTTGAACCGGCGGGATGTCCGCCCATGTATCCCATATCTATCTATCCCATATATCTATCTATCTATCTATCAAAATGCAACACGGTGCGTTTTTGTGCGCTCGGCGCAATGCCAAAAGGGCGCAAGCGCCGGCAAAATCATACCAGCGAACGGCCATGTATTGCCAAGTTTTTAACACTAAGGTTTGGATACGGCTTTAAAGAAGGCTACTACTTGCGATATACAGCAATTTTATTACAAAGCACAAAATTAAAGGAATTATATTACTAAATAGTATGATTGCGTATACTTTTGTATATTTTAAGATACAAAGGTTAAGTACATATAAAGATTCAATACATATAAAGGTTAACTATATACAGTATCCCAGCAAAGAGCAAACAGATGAACGGCAAACTATGGCACACAAATCACCACAATACCAGACGGAGCTATTTATCTGAAGTATTGCGGTATATATTTCTGTCAAAAACGGAGGTGCTTGCATGAAAAAACATGAATATTTCAATATGAAATGAAAAAAGAAAGAATATGCAGCACTCACCAATGAAGCTGAAAAACTGTGCGTCTTTATTTCACATGAATTCCATCAACAGATATGTGGACATGCAGGACGTTAGAGGAATGCCAGGGGAGGGAGGTGCCGAACAACGGCTGTTTCGCGATTGCTCGCTTCTACGGGTCCAGGTTAAGTACATATAAAGATTGAATACATATAAAGGTTAACTATATACAATATACTCACATCATCAATCACCAAGAGGCTTTTACACATCATCCGTTTGGAATATCAGAGAAGCAACGCCAAGAAAGAGAACCCCTGGGAGATTCAATACACTGCATGGGCGTCCCCAATTATGCAGGTATCAACACTGTACATGTGTGTATAGGTATCCAAGTTGTGCTTCTGTCTTAGTCATGTTTCTCTGGCCTTATATACTAAATTACACTCATGTGTAACTTTAGCTTCATCCCATCTCTTCAAGTGGCTGGCTTTCAAGATTGGATGAAACATGGCATCATCAGACAATGGGTCATAAACCCTTACAATATAAAAGCCACATGGCTTTAGATAAAACCACCACAGACAGAGGTTAAATAAACCTTAATGTTTTACATTGACAAACAACAAATATAGATAAACATAGAACTGTTTGTGAAGTGAAATGGTTTCAGGTAATAAACAATAGTTCTCAAGATGTGCATTGTCTTGGTCTGTAACTGTTTGACCAGAAATGCAGCTCTGTCATGGTCTGAATGCATTCTGTATATTTCAATATGGACTCAAAAATAGCCATTTTTATATTCGCACTACAGGCCAGCGTACCCAACACTAAATATAGGGTACACTGATCGCATGCAGTGTCATGCGATCATAGGAGCTGACCGGAGGAGGTGCGGCCGGGGGTGGAGCTTAGCGGCGGCCCTGTGCTGCGCCTCAGAACGCTAGTCTGAAAGTAGCCTAAGGCTGGAGTCACACTAACCTGCGCAAAATACGGTCCGTAGTTTACATGCATAATACGGATGAATGATCCCTAAATAGTGCTCCGTAGGCCACCCGTAAGCAAGGTGAGGTCGCGTATTTTGCGCATGTCTGCATCCGTATGTAATCCGTGTGGCATCAGTATGGCGAGATTTTCTCGTGGCCTTGCAAAATGGACATTTAACGGTTTTGAAAAGGAGGATGAATGAACTCATGGAGATCAACATCCGACACTGCGGAGACACCATCACGTGTTTCTCAACGCAGTGATTCTAGAGCACTGCCCCCATCCCTTATGGGAAATATGTAAAACATGCAAAACAGAAGCCGCGGAGACACCATCACATGTTTCTCAACGCAAGCAGTGACCAGCCAGGTCTTTGCCCGGGAAGGAACAACCACGGGAAGGGCAGTCTCCAATGAAGGAAACCACCTATGCCAAAACATGGTATCCATCCACATACAGCTGTTTCGGGGTATTGCCCCTCATCAGTGTGGAGTAGGAAACTGGCTGGTAGGAGCAATGCCTAGTAAAAAGACTATGAAAAGGAGGATGAATGAACTCATGGAGATCAACATCCGACACTGCGGAGACACCATCACGTGTTTCTCAACGCAGTGATTCTAGAGCACTGCCCCCATCCCTTATGGGAAATATGTAAAACATGCAAAACAGAAGCCGCGGAGACACCATCACATGTTTCTCAACGCAAGCAGTGACCAGCCAGGTCTTTGCCCGGGAAGGAACAACCACGGGAAGGGCAGTCTCCAATGAAGGAAACCACCTATGCCAAAACATGGTATCCATCCACATACAGCTGTTTCGGGGTATTGCCCCTCATCAGTGTGGAGTAGGAAACTGGCTGGTAGGAGCAATGCCTAGTAAAAAGACTATGAAAAGGAGGATGAATGAACTCATGGAGATCAACATCCGACACTGCGGAGACACCATCACGTGTTTCTCAACGCAGTGATTCTAGAGCACTGCCCCCATCCCTTATGGGAAATATGTAAAACATGCAAAACAGAAGCCGCGGAGACACCATCACATGTTTCTCAACGCAAGCAGTGACCAGCCAGGTCTTTGCCCGGGAAGGAACAACCACGGGAAGGGCAGTCTCCAATGAAGGAAACCACCTATGCCAAAACATGGTATCCATCCACATACAGCTGTTTCGGGGTATTGCCCCTCATCAGTGCGGAGTAGGAAACTGGCTGGTAGGAGCAATGCCTAGTAAAAAGACTATGAAAAGGAGGATGAATGAACTCATGGAGATCAACATCCGACACTGCGGAGACACCATCACGTGTTTCTCAACGCAGTGATTCTAGAGCACTGCCCCCATCCCTTATGGGAAATATGTAAAACATGCAAAACAGAAGCCGCGGAGACACCATCACATGTTTCTCAACGCAAGCAGTGACCAGCCAGGTCTTTGCCCGGGAAGGAACAACCACGGGAAGGGCAGTCTCCAATGAAGGAAACCACCTATGCCAAAACATGGTATCCATCCACATACAGCTGTTTCGGGGTATTGCCCCTCATCAGTGTGGAGTAGGAAACTGGCTGGTAGGAGCAATGCCTAGTAAAAAGACTATGAAAAGGAGGATGAATGAACTCATGGAGATCAACATCCGACACTGCGGAGACACCATCACGTGTTTCTCAACGCAGTGATTCTAGAGCACTGCCCCCATCCCTTATGGGAAATATGTAAAACATGCAAAACAGAAGCCGCGGAGACACCATCACATGTTTCTCAACGCAAGCAGTGACCAGCCAGGTCTTTGCCCGGGAAGGAACAACCACGGGAAGGGCAGTCTCCAATGAAGGAAACCACCTATGCCAAAACATGGTATCCATCCACATACAGCTGTTTCGGGGTATTGCCCCTCATCAGTGTGGAGTAGGAAACTGGCTGGTAGGAGCAATGCCTAGTAAAAAGACTATGAAAAGGAGGATGAATGAACTCATGGAGATCAACATCCGACACTGCGGAGACACCATCACGTGTTTCTCAACGCAGTGATTCTAGAGCACTGCCCCCATCCCTTATGGGAAATATGTAAAACATGCAAAACAGAAGCCGCGGAGACACCATCACATGTTTCTCAACGCAAGCAGTGACCAGCCAGGTCTTTGCCCGGGAAGGAACAACCACGGGAAGGGCAGTCTCCAATGAAGGAAACCACCTATGCCAAAACATGGTATCCATCCACATACAGCTGTTTCGGGGTATTGCCCCTCATCAGTGTGGAGTAGGAAACTGGCTGGTAGGAGCAATGCCTAGTAAAAAGACTATGAAAAGGAGGATGAATGAACTCATGGAGATCAACATCCGACACTGCGGAGACACCATCACGTGTTTCTCAACGCAGTGATTCTAGAGCACTGCCCCCATCCCTTATGGGAAATATGTAAAACATGCAAAACAGAAGCCGCGGAGACACCATCACATGTTTCTCAACGCAAGCAGTGACCAGCCAGGTCTTTGCCCGGGAAGGAACAACCACGGGAAGGGCAGTCTCCAATGAAGGAAACCACCTATGCCAAAACATGGTATCCATCCACATACAGCTGTTTCGGGGTATTGCCCCTCATCAGTGTGGAGTAGGAAACTGGCTGGTAGGAGCAATGCCTAGTAAAAAGACTATGAAAAGGAGGATGAATGAACTCATGGAGATCAACATCCGACACTGCGGAGACACCATCACGTGTTTCTCAACGCAGTGATTCTAGAGCACTGCCCCCATCCCTTATGGGAAATATGTAAAACATGCAAAACAGAAGCCGCGGAGACACCATCACATGTTTCTCAACGCAAGCAGTGACCAGCCAGGTCTTTGCCCGGGAAGGAACAACCACGGGAAGGGCAGTCTCCAATGAAGGAAACCACCTATGCCAAAACATGGTATCCATCCACATACAGCTGTTTCGGGGTATTGCCCCTCATCAGTGTGGAGTAGGAAACTGGCTGGTAGGAGCAATGCCTAGTAAAAAGACTATGAAAAGGAGGATGAATGAACTCATGGAGATCAACATCCGACACTGCGGAGACACCATCACGTGTTTCTCAACGCAGTGATTCTAGAGCACTGCCCCCATCCCTTATGGGAAATATGTAAAACATGCAAAACAGAAGCCGCGGAGACACCATCACATGTTTCTCAACGCAAGCAGTGACCAGCCAGGTCTTTGCCCGGGAAGGAACAACCACGGGAAGGGCAGTCTCCAATGAAGGAAACCACCTATGCCAAAACATGGTATCCATCCACATACAGCTGTTTCGGGGTATTGCCCCTCATCAGTGTGGAGTAGGAAACTGGCTGGTAGGAGCAATGCCTAGTAAAAAGACTATGAAAAGGAGGATGAATGAACTCATGGAGATCAACATCCGACACTGCGGAGACACCATCACGTGTTTCTCAACGCAGTGATTCTAGAGCACTGCCCCCATCCCTTATGGGAAATATGTAAAACATGCAAAACAGAAGCCGCGGAGACACCATCACATGTTTCTCAACGCAAGCAGTGACCAGCCAGGTCTTTGCCCGGGAAGGAACAACCACGGGAAGGGCAGTCTCCAATGAAGGAAACCACCTATGCCAAAACATGGTATCCATCCACATACAGCTGTTTCGGGGTATTGCCCCTCATCAGTGTGGAGTAGGAAACTGGCTGGTAGGAGCAATGCCTAGTAAAAAGACTATGAAAAGGAGGATGAATGAACTCATGGAGATCAACATCCGACACTGCGGAGACACCATCACGTGTTTCTCAACGCAGTGATTCTAGAGCACTGCCCCCATCCCTTATGGGAAATATGTAAAACATGCAAAACAGAAGCCGCGGAGACACCATCACATGTTTCTCAACGCAAGCAGTGACCAGCCAGGTCTTTGCCCGGGAAGGAACAACCACGGGAAGGGCAGTCTCCAATGAAGGAAACCACCTATGCCAAAACATGGTATCCATCCACATACAGCTGTTTCGGGGTATTGCCCCTCATCAGTGTGGAGTAGGAAACTGGCTGGTAGGAGCAATGCCTAGTAAAAAGACTATGAAAAGGAGGATGAATGAACTCATGGAGATCAACATCCGACACTGCGGAGACACCATCACGTGTTTCTCAACGCAGTGATTCTAGAGCACTGCCCCCATCCCTTATGGGAAATATGTAAAACATGCAAAACAGAAGCCGCGGAGACACCATCACATGTTTCTCAACGCAAGCAGTGACCAGCCAGGTCTTTGCCCGGGAAGGAACAACCACGGGAAGGGCAGTCTCCAATGAAGGAAACCACCTATGCCAAAACATGGTATCCATCCACATACAGCTGTTTCGGGGTATTGCCCCTCATCAGTGTGGAGTAGGAAACTGGCTGGTAGGAGCAATGCCTAGTAAAAAGACTATGAAAAGGAGGATGAATGAACTCATGGAGATCAACATCCGACACTGCGGAGACACCATCACGTGTTTCTCAACGCAGTGATTCTAGAGCACTGCCCCCATCCCTTATGGGAAATATGTAAAACATGCAAAACAGAAGCCGCGGAGACACCATCACATGTTTCTCAACGCAAGCAGTGACCAGCCAGGTCTTTGCCCGGGAAGGAACAACCACGGGAAGGGCAGTCTCCAATGAAGGAAACCACCTATGCCAAAACATGGTATCCATCCACATACAGCTGTTTCGGGGTATTGCCCCTCATCAGTGTGGAGTAGGAAACTGGCTGGTAGGAGCAATGCCTAGTAAAAAGACTATGAAAAGGAGGATGAATGAACTCATGGAGATCAACATCCGACACTGCGGAGACACCATCACGTGTTTCTCAACGCAGTGATTCTAGAGCACTGCCCCCATCCCTTATGGGAAATATGTAAAACATGCAAAACAGAAGCCGCGGAGACACCATCACATGTTTCTCAACGCAAGCAGTGACCAGCCAGGTCTTTGCCCGGGAAGGAACAACCACGGGAAGGGCAGTCTCCAATGAAGGAAACCACCTATGCCAAAACATGGTATCCATCCACATACAGCTGTTTCGGGGTATTGCCCCTCATCAGTGTGGAGTAGGAAACTGGCTGGTAGGAGCAATGCCTAGTAAAAAGACTATGAAAAGGAGGATGAATGAACTCATGGAGATCAACATCCGACACTGCGGAGACACCATCACGTGTTTCTCAACGCAGTGATTCTAGAGCACTGCCCCCATCCCTTATGGGAAATATGTAAAACATGCAAAACAGAAGCCGCGGAGACACCATCACATGTTTCTCAACGCAAGCAGTGACCAGCCAGGTCTTTGCCCGGGAAGGAACAACCACGGGAAGGGCAGTCTCCAATGAAGGAAACCACCTATGCCAAAACATGGTATCCATCCACATACAGCTGTTTCGGGGTATTGCCCCTCATCAGTGTGGAGTAGGAAACTGGCTGGTAGGAGCAATGCCTAGTAAAAAGACTATGAAAAGGAGGATGAATGAACTCATGGAGATCAACATCCGACACTGCGGAGACACCATCACGTGTTTCTCAACGCAGTGATTCTAGAGCACTGCCCCCATCCCTTATGGGAAATATGTAAAACATGCAAAACAGAAGCCGCGGAGACACCATCACATGTTTCTCAACGCAAGCAGTGACCAGCCAGGTCTTTGCCCGGGAAGGAACAACCACGGGAAGGGCAGTCTCCAATGAAGGAAACCACCTATGCCAAAACATGGTATCCATCCACATACAGCTGTTTCGGGGTATTGCCCCTCATCAGTGTGGAGTAGGAAACTGGCTGGTAGGAGCAATGCCTAGTAAAAAGACTATGAAAAGGAGGATGAATGAACTCATGGAGATCAACATCCGACACTGCGGAGACACCATCACGTGTTTCTCAACGCAGTGATTCTAGAGCACTGCCCCCATCCCTTATGGGAAATATGTAAAACATGCAAAACAGAAGCCGCGGAGACACCATCACATGTTTCTCAACGCAAGCAGTGACCAGCCAGGTCTTTGCCCGGGAAGGAACAACCACGGGAAGGGCAGTCTCCAATGAAGGAAACCACCTATGCCAAAACATGGTATCCATCCACATACAGCTGTTTCGGGGTATTGCCCCTCATCAGTGTGGAGTAGGAAACTGGCTGGTAGGAGCAATGCCTAGTAAAAAGACTATGAAAAGGAGGATGAATGAACTCATGGAGATCAACATCCGACACTGCGGAGACACCATCACGTGTTTCTCAACGCAGTGATTCTAGAGCACTGCCCCCATCCCTTATGGGAAATATGTAAAACATGCAAAACAGAAGCCGCGGAGACACCATCACATGTTTCTCAACGCAAGCAGTGACCAGCCAGGTCTTTGCCCGGGAAGGAACAACCACGGGAAGGGCAGTCTCCAATGAAGGAAACCACCTATGCCAAAACATGGTATCCATCCACATACAGCTGTTTCGGGGTATTGCCCCTCATCAGTGTGGAGTAGGAAACTGGCTGGTAGGAGCAATGCCTAGTAAAAAGACTATGAAAAGGAGGATGAATGAACTCATGGAGATCAACATCCGACACTGCGGAGACACCATCACGTGTTTCTCAACGCAGTGATTCTAGAGCACTGCCCCCATCCCTTATGGGAAATATGTAAAACATGCAAAACAGAAGCCGCGGAGACACCATCACATGTTTCTCAACGCAAGCAGTGACCAGCCAGGTCTTTGCCCGGGAAGGAACAACCACGGGAAGGGCAGTCTCCAATGAAGGAAACCACCTATGCCAAAACATGGTATCCATCCACATACAGCTGTTTCGGGGTATTGCCCCTCATCAGTGTGGAGTAGGAAACTGGCTGGTAGGAGCAATGCCTAGTAAAAAGACTATGAAAAGGAGGATGAATGAACTCATGGAGATCAACATCCGACACTGCGGAGACACCATCACGTGTTTCTCAACGCAGTGATTCTAGAGCACTGCCCCCATCCCTTATGGGAAATATGTAAAACATGCAAAACAGAAGCCGCGGAGACACCATCACATGTTTCTCAACGCAAGCAGTGACCAGCCAGGTCTTTGCCCGGGAAGGAACAACCACGGGAAGGGCAGTCTCCAATGAAGGAAACCACCTATGCCAAAACATGGTATCCATCCACATACAGCTGTTTCGGGGTATTGCCCCTCATCAGTGTGGAGTAGGAAACTGGCTGGTAGGAGCAATGCCTAGTAAAAAGACTATGAAAAGGAGGATGAATGAACTCATGGAGATCAACATCCGACACTGCGGAGACACCATCACGTGTTTCTCAACGCAGTGATTCTAGAGCACTGCCCCCATCCCTTATGGGAAATATGTAAAACATGCAAAACAGAAGCCGCGGAGACACCATCACATGTTTCTCAACGCAAGCAGTGACCAGCCAGGTCTTTGCCCGGGAAGGAACAACCACGGGAAGGGCAGTCTCCAATGAAGGAAACCACCTATGCCAAAACATGGTATCCATCCACATACAGCTGTTTCGGGGTATTGCCCCTCATCAGTGTGGAGTAGGAAACTGGCTGGTAGGAGCAATGCCTAGTAAAAAGACTATGAAAAGGAGGATGAATGAACTCATGGAGATCAACATCCGACACTGCGGAGACACCATCACGTGTTTCTCAACGCAGTGATTCTAGAGCACTGCCCCCATCCCTTATGGGAAATATGTAAAACATGCAAAACAGAAGCCGCGGAGACACCATCACATGTTTCTCAACGCAAGCAGTGACCAGCCAGGTCTTTGCCCGGGAAGGAACAACCACGGGAAGGGCAGTCTCCAATGAAGGAAACCACCTATGCCAAAACATGGTATCCATCCACATACAGCTGTTTCGGGGTATTGCCCCTCATCAGTGTGGAGTAGGAAACTGGCTGGTAGGAGCAATGCCTAGTAAAAAGACTATGAAAAGGAGGATGAATGAACTCATGGAGATCAACATCCGACACTGCGGAGACACCATCACGTGTTTCTCAACGCAGTGATTCTAGAGCACTGCCCCCATCCCTTATGGGAAATATGTAAAACATGCAAAACAGAAGCCGCGGAGACACCATCACATGTTTCTCAACGCAAGCAGTGACCAGCCAGGTCTTTGCCCGGGAAGGAACAACCACGGGAAGGGCAGTCTCCAATGAAGGAAACCACCTATGCCAAAACATGGTATCCATCCACATACAGCTGTTTCGGGGTATTGCCCCTCATCAGTGTGGAGTAGGAAACTGGCTGGTAGGAGCAATGCCTAGTAAAAAGACTATGAAAAGGAGGATGAATGAACTCATGGAGATCAACATCCATGTCGGATGTTGATCTCCATGAGTTCATTCATCCTCCTTTTCATAGTCTTTTTACTAGGCATTGCTCCTACCAGCCAGTTTCCTACTCCACACTGATGAGGGGCAATACCCCGAAACAGCTGTATGTGGATGGATACCATGTTTTGGCATAGGTGGTTTCCTTCATTGGAGACTGCCCTTCCCGTGGTTGTTCCTTCCCGGGCAAAGACCTGGCTGGTCACTGCTTGCGTTGAGAAACATGTGATGGTGTCTCCGCGGCTTCTGTTTTGCATGTTTTACATATTTCCCATAAGGGATGGGGGCAGTGCTCTAGAATCACTGCGTTGAGAAACACGTGATGGTGTCTCCGCAGTGTCGGATGTTGATCTCCATGAGTTCATTCATCCTCCTTTTCATAGTCTTTTTACTAGGCATTGCTCCTACCAGCCAGTTTCCTACTCCACACTGATGAGGGGCAATACCCCGAAACAGCTGTATGTGGATGGATACCATGTTTTGGCATAGGTGGTTTCCTTCATTGGAGACTGCCCTTCCCGTGGTTGTTCCTTCCCGGGCAAAGACCTGGCTGGTCACTGCTTGCGTTGAGAAACATGTGATGGTGTCTCCGCGGCTTCTGTTTTGCATGTTTTACATATTTCCCATAAGGGATGGGGGCAGTGCTCTAGAATCACTGCGTTGAGAAACACGTGATGGTGTCTCCGCAGTGTCGGATGTTGATCTCCATGAGTTCATTCATCCTCCTTTTCATAGTCTTTTTACTAGGCATTGCTCCTACCAGCCAGTTTCCTACTCCACACTGATGAGGGGCAATACCCCGAAACAGCTGTATGTGGATGGATACCATGTTTTGGCATAGGTGGTTTCCTTCATTGGAGACTGCCCTTCCCGTGGTTGTTCCTTCCCGGGCAAAGACCTGGCTGGTCACTGCTTGCGTTGAGAAACATGTGATGGTGTCTCCGCGGCTTCTGTTTTGCATGTTTTACATATTTCCCATAAGGGATGGGGGCAGTGCTCTAGAATCACTGCGTTGAGAAACACGTGATGGTGTCTCCGCAGTGTCGGATGTTGATCTCCATGAGTTCATTCATCCTCCTTTTCATAGTCTTTTTACTAGGCATTGCTCCTACCAGCCAGTTTCCTACTCCACACTGATGAGGGGCAATACCCCGAAACAGCTGTATGTGGATGGATACCATGTTTTGGCATAGGTGGTTTCCTTCATTGGAGACTGCCCTTCCCGTGGTTGTTCCTTCCCGGGCAAAGACCTGGCTGGTCACTGCTTGCGTTGAGAAACATGTGATGGTGTCTCCGCGGCTTCTGTTTTGCATGTTTTACATATTTCCCATAAGGGATGGGGGCAGTGCTCTAGAATCACTGCGTTGAGAAACACGTGATGGTGTCTCCGCAGTGTCGGATGTTGATCTCCATGAGTTCATTCATCCTCCTTTTCATAGTCTTTTTACTAGGCATTGCTCCTACCAGCCAGTTTCCTACTCCACACTGATGAGGGGCAATACCCCGAAACAGCTGTATGTGGATGGATACCATGTTTTGGCATAGGTGGTTTCCTTCATTGGAGACTGCCCTTCCCGTGGTTGTTCCTTCCCGGGCAAAGACCTGGCTGGTCACTGCTTGCGTTGAGAAACATGTGATGGTGTCTCCGCGGCTTCTGTTTTGCATGTTTTACATATTTCCCATAAGGGATGGGGGCAGTGCTCTAGAATCACTGCGTTGAGAAACACGTGATGGTGTCTCCGCAGTGTCGGATGTTGATCTCCATGAGTTCATTCATCCTCCTTTTCATAGTCTTTTTACTAGGCATTGCTCCTACCAGCCAGTTTCCTACTCCACACTGATGAGGGGCAATACCCCGAAACAGCTGTATGTGGATGGATACCATGTTTTGGCATAGGTGGTTTCCTTCATTGGAGACTGCCCTTCCCGTGGTTGTTCCTTCCCGGGCAAAGACCTGGCTGGTCACTGCTTGCGTTGAGAAACATGTGATGGTGTCTCCGCGGCTTCTGTTTTGCATGTTTTACATATTTCCCATAAGGGATGGGGGCAGTGCTCTAGAATCACTGCGTTGAGAAACACGTGATGGTGTCTCCGCAGTGTCGGATGTTGATCTCCATGAGTTCATTCATCCTCCTTTTCATAGTCTTTTTACTAGGCATTGCTCCTACCAGCCAGTTTCCTACTCCACACTGATGAGGGGCAATACCCCGAAACAGCTGTATGTGGATGGATACCATGTTTTGGCATAGGTGGTTTCCTTCATTGGAGACTGCCCTTCCCGTGGTTGTTCCTTCCCGGGCAAAGACCTGGCTGGTCACTGCTTGCGTTGAGAAACATGTGATGGTGTCTCCGCGGCTTCTGTTTTGCATGTTTTACATATTTCCCATAAGGGATGGGGGCAGTGCTCTAGAATCACTGCGTTGAGAAACACGTGATGGTGTCTCCGCAGTGTCGGATGTTGATCTCCATGAGTTCATTCATCCTCCTTTTCATAGTCTTTTTACTAGGCATTGCTCCTACCAGCCAGTTTCCTACTCCACACTGATGAGGGGCAATACCCCGAAACAGCTGTATGTGGATGGATACCATGTTTTGGCATAGGTGGTTTCCTTCATTGGAGACTGCCCTTCCCGTGGTTGTTCCTTCCCGGGCAAAGACCTGGCTGGTCACTGCTTGCGTTGAGAAACATGTGATGGTGTCTCCGCGGCTTCTGTTTTGCATGTTTTACATATTTCCCATAAGGGATGGGGGCAGTGCTCTAGAATCACTGCGTTGAGAAACACGTGATGGTGTCTCCGCAGTGTCGGATGTTGATCTCCATGAGTTCATTCATCCTCCTTTTCATAGTCTTTTTACTAGGCATTGCTCCTACCAGCCAGTTTCCTACTCCACACTGATGAGGGGCAATACCCCGAAACAGCTGTATGTGGATGGATACCATGTTTTGGCATAGGTGGTTTCCTTCATTGGAGACTGCCCTTCCCGTGGTTGTTCCTTCCCGGGCAAAGACCTGGCTGGTCACTGCTTGCGTTGAGAAACATGTGATGGTGTCTCCGCGGCTTCTGTTTTGCATATTTAACGGTTTTGAGGCCTGCAAACAATTGAAATCATTAGCCTGTACCCTATTTATACACTCAGAAACAGGTGGCTGCCTCCATTCTGTCCATTTGTCACCTTGCTTTCACGAGGTGTGTTGGTGTTCTTTGTGCAGCATGGCAGAGGGTCTGAGATTCAATACAACTGAGCAGGTTCTCTTTACCTGGCTTTTGTTACGGCGCTTTGGGCAACCATACCCAGTGATAGTGGATCCGCGGAGGAGGAGACGCATGTGGGTACATCCACTTTTGAGGCAACGACTCACAAGAGGTCATTTTCACCGCCTCTATTCTTCTCTGCGGGAGCATCCGGAGAAATTTTACCAGTACTGTCGCATGAGCATTTCCACATTTGATCGACTCTTGGAGACAGTGCGCCCTGGGATAACCTTTCAGGACACAAGGATGCGCAAAGCGATATCTGCAGAGGAGCGACTTCTACTCACAATACGGTATGTACTACACAACCACATTCTCTATGTTCATAATGTGTGTGCATAATTATGTTTTTTGGCCTTCTTGGACAAAGTTTAATGTCCTCATCTTACTCCAAAAATGTTTCAACTTACACACCAGAATGTTAGATCTAATATGTCCTGCATATCATTTAGTCATTGTGCCACCAAATATGTGTGTGTTATTCTCTCTCAATTCCTACCAAGTATGGTCGGCATGTAACTGATTTTTTTTTACTTTAGCCATTCTAAACTTAAATATTTCTGTTGTTCTACAGCTTCCTGTCCACTGGCCTGCCTTATGCCGCCCTCCACCATGAGTTTCTCATTGGAAAGTCAACCATTTCAGGCATAGTGAGGTCTACATGTACAGAAATCTGGACAAGACTCCATCAAGTGGTCATGCCCAAGCCCAGGATGGAAGACTGGTTAAGGATTTCAAGGGACTTTGAGGAGGACTGCCAGTTTCCAAATTGTATTGGGGTCCTGGATGGCAAACATATCAGGGTGCGTAAGCCGCCGAACTCTGGCTCCCAATTCTTCAAACATAAACAATACTTTTCTGTTGTATTGTTGGCTCTGGTAGACCCTCAATACAAGTTTATAATTGTTGACATTGGGGCCTATGGAAGGACGGGAGACTCTAGAGTCTTCAATACTTCCATAATGGCTCGGCGGCTGCGCACCAACCAGTTGGATCTACCACCACCACGCCAGCTATCAGGCTCCCCCGAAGAATCAGTCCCTTATGTCCTTGTGGCAGATGAGGCCTTTCAGTTATCGCGCAATGTCATGAGGCCATATCCCCGGCGCAACCTTGACCACAGGCGCAGAATTTTTAACTTGCGCCTATCACGTGCTAGGCGACTGGTGGAGTGTTCCTTTGGGATTCTTTGTGCCAAATGGTGGGTACTCCAGTCTGCCATTCAGTTGAGTGAGCAAAATGTGAATGAAGTTGTGAAAGCCTGTGTTGTTCTGCATAACTTCACCAGGATACATGATTGTTCCTCCACTGATGGTGTTGTGCGTAGGCCGGACAATGTGCGCAGGGTGAGACCACCTATGAACCCTCAACGTAGACCGCTCTCTGGCCTAAAAGTGCGTGATATTTTCACTAATTACTTTATCTCACCTGAGAGTGCAACTTCTTGGCAAGAGCATGCTGTGTCTATGTTATAATTTTTTTCTTTAATTGTGTCTAAATATATATTACTCAAGCCTTTATGATTCTATGAGTGTTTCATTGCATTGGTTTGTGTCTGTTAGTATGTTGTGAGGGATTGTGAAAAATCACACAGAGACGTTAACTAGAGTAGACAAATTTTTAGTTTTGCCTTTTTTTTTTTTGGTTTGCTTAAAGGCAAACATAATATTGCCATAAGAAAATTTTGGCAATGGCCAAAATGACCCTTTGTGCCTTCTTTAACTTTTTTTAAAATTAACATTACATAACAAAACACCAACAAAGATTAGGCAATAACAACATTGCTGCATGACAAGATTAACCTAGATTTGCCAACAAAAGGTGAGCTCCATCACCAAAATAAAGGCTACAAGATAACACTCACATTTCCTCATAATGTTTTCCAATCATAGAAAGATTCCACCATGACAGGCAAGGCTACCTCACAGCTTTCACACAGATATTACCTGTCTGTAGAACAGAGAATATTTAACCATGCTATACTGGAAAGGATGAAAATACAAAACTCACTTGTTAAGACATAGAGAGAGCGTGATATTCTGAATGCTGGTCGCCTTGAATTTTTTTTAATAGAGATTGCTAGCAAAAAAAGGTGACTACTTCACTAAGGCCAGCACGCCTTTCCTAGGCATTAGCAAGTGAGTAGTGTATTTTCATCCTTTCATTTTACAGTATAGCACATTTAAATATTCTCTTTTGTACACACATGTAATATCTGTCTGTAAGGCGTGAGGTAGCGTTCGCCTGTCATGATGGATTGTTTCATATGTTTGGAAAACATTGTTGAAAAATGTGAATGTTAAATTATGTTCTAAATGTTGGTGATGGAAAACACCTGTTTTTTACTTTCTATTAGGATCACCAGTTAAAACGCACTGGACATCTCCCCCCATCAGAATCATAAATCCTCATAGGTTGGGGAAGGGGAACGTGGTAGAACAGCCTGTGGGTGCTGCTGGACACTGTGGTCAACATCGCCCTGTGTGGGGCCATACTGTTGCCCATGACGCTGGAATTGTCCAGCCTCCTGGGACTGTTGGGGATACTGGCCAGAATAATGATGATGGTGAGGGGCTTCTTGTTGGCTGTGGTAGGCACGTGGCTCATACCCACCAAGATAGCCAGATCGTCCCCAACCAGGTTGGGACCAGCCTCCAACACTGGGTGGGTACAAGTGGCCATATTGGTGGGGTTGGCTTGAGGATGACATTTGGGGCTGCGGAATAGAAGGTTGGGTAGGGGGAGGAAGGGGTTGAGGTGTTGGCCCACAAATTAGGGGCTGTTCGGACCCTGCTTGAGCAAGCATCTGTGTGAATGGTCTCATGTGCATTAGATTTCGTGATTAGAGCTGCCACCTCTCCAGAAATTCAAAAACCTCATATGGGGTATTGGGGGGGGGGGGGTGCTTGCATCAAGCAGGATCTGAATAGATCCCCTAATACGGAGCCGGACCTCACGGGTAAGGGCACGGAGATAAAGGGTGAGGCTACGTGCATAGGCCTCCTCCCCATCATCTGTAGTTACTCTAGACAAATAATTGAGCACCCCTGTGTCCACATTGGTCCTGCTCTCTTGAATAGTGACCTGGCGCCTTCTTCTTGTTCGCCGTGATGTAAGAGCAGCCTGTGGGGAGGACCTGATCTGGGCAGTTGGGCTGCTGCTCAAGTTGCCCGGCTCTTCCAGGATGGGTGATGTGGCAGCAGCAGACCGTCCTGGTGGTGTTGTGTGTAGGCCAGTCATTGTGTTGTGCTGTGATGCCTCATCTTCAGCCATCCTTCTTGTAGGGGGAGAAGATGGGCCAGCCACCTCATCCCCTACAGGATCTATAATGGGCTCTGCCTCTGAGGCCGTTCCTCAATCCGTAAGGTTGGATTGAGTTCTGTTATGAAATAGAACAGAGGCAAAAATACATCAATATTTTTGTCCCTGTAAAGTATTTGTGTAATGTATTTGTGTAATGTGGTGTGAGGTATGTACTTACGGTCTCAGATCCAGAATTGGGGCGAGGAAGGACAGCCGGTCATAGCATATGTACTTCCTTTTTACATATCCAGCATCCCCACTCCTGGACCGCTGCTGGCGTTCCCGGCGGAACTGGTCCCGGATGCTTCGCCAGCGTTTCATCACATCTTCCACTGCAATGTGACAGGAAAAATTGTCAAATTCACATATTTGAGAGGTCACATTTTCTAAAACAGTAGTCTAGGCATGGGGCCTTCTGGGGTGTGCGTTCTACCCATGGTGGCATATGTAATTGGGCAGATACACAGGGTCTCATTAGCTACACATAAAATAATTTGTTTGTCTAGGAGGATGAGGAGCTTGTGGCCTAACCCCAAATTATGGCTGTGTGAAGCCACGTGTCACATCCAAATGTAACGGCCTCATGAGGCTAAAAGTACATGCACAGGAAGGGGGGTGCTGATTCTAGATTCTTTTTTTTTGCGCGCTAAGGTTAATGATGTTTAGGGTTGCACTTACGAATTTTATGCTGCTCATCACGTGGTCGGTCACCAAAGTCATGGTACATCTGGCGACAGATGCGCCTCCATGACGCCTCCTTTCTTGTCCGGTTAGCATAATTTGCATCGCGTGGGTCCCATATTTCGGGACGCTCCTCCACCAGGACAATGAGCATCTCCACATTAATGTACGTGGACGCCATACTGCTGCTGTACTCCGTGGAGGCGTACTTCCTGGATGTCTGGAGCGCTTTTTGAGCTAATTTGCAAGTCTAGGCTTCCTGATGATGGATTGGCCCATTTCCTGTCACCAGCCAAAAGACCTGCGTATTGCTCGCAGGTCACACGTGTGTTCCGTGTGTAATCCGTATTTTTTGCGCACCCATAGACTTGCATTGGCGCACTACGGATGTAGTACGCTGACAATCGCAGCATGCTGCGATTGGCACGGAGCGTAGGATACGGATGAGAAATATACACCTGGTGCGAGTGACCCCATAGAGAATCATTTGTCCGTGTCTAAGGCCTGTTTCACACTTCCGTTTTTTCAAATCCGTCAAAATCCGTTGGTTTCCGTAAAAAACGGATCCGCCATTTTTTTGCAGGATCCGTTTTTTTTGTCCCATAGACTTCCATTAGTGGTTACCGCGGATCCGTCAAAAAAACGGATCCGTTTTTTAAAAACGGATCCGTTTGCATCAGTTTCCGTCAAAAAAACGGAAACGGATCCGTTTGGCGGACACAAAAACGGAAGTGTGAAACAGGCCTAATGCGTGCTTTTAGTGCCTCTCACTCGCCCGTATTCCTCGCCAGTGTGACTCCGGCCTTAGTTGTGTGCCAGGAGCTGCCCCCTCTCACTACTGCGTGCACACTGCTGAAGACGGCCATGGCTGCAGCCACGTGTGCACGCTGCGTTTCCCACTCCCCCATGATGCTGCACAATATGGAGATGCGCCCCTGCCCCCTCCTGACACTGACCCTCCCCCCACTCCAAAAAGACAACAGATTTCCTGGATTGCCTAATGGAGGGGGGGGGGGGGGAGGTTAAAAAAAACCATTCTCTTCCATGTCTTGGTGCTGCCCCCTGCAGCCCAGCACCCTAGGCACCTGCCCTCCAGTGCCTAGTGGCAAATACAGCCTGACCTTCCCATATGGGGTCAGGGAATTCATCGTCCACCACCTCATGTTCCACTTCCATACTCTGGACCTCCTGACTTGTTGACTTAAAGGGAATCCGTCACCCCATTTTTCCCTATCAGCTGCTGTCACCACCATCAGGGGCTTATCTACAGCATTCTGTAATGCTGTAGATAAGCCCCCGATGTAACCTGAAAGATAAGAAAAACACGTTAGATTATACTTACCGGGGGGGCGGGGGCGGTGGTTTGTCGCGGTCCCGTCCGGCACCTCCCATTTTCATACAATGATGTTCTCCTCCTTGCTTCTCCCTCGGCTCCTCTGCTGTTGAGGGCAGAGTAAAGTACTGCAGTTCGCAGGCGCCGGGAAAGGTCACGTAAACTTCCCTGTCCCTTACTCCACGCCTTGTGCTTTTTTAAATTAGGTATATAGTATATGTTTGCGAATTTTCCGTTATTAATGGTGAAAAGACAATATGTAGCCTTGAAAAGAAGTTTTGATTTTAGGATACAGCAGCAGTATACCTATGGTAGGAGGGTAAGGGAATAAACCCTGCCTTATGCTTCTAATCCAAAACTATCCCTCCTCCACCAGCTCTCCCTACACTTAATGCAGATAACAGCAGTTTTACTAGAGAAATCACAGTATGGAGCCCTGAAAAGGACTTTTGTTTTCAGGGTGTAGCAATAGTAATTAAACACTGCCTATATGCTTGCTCTAATCTAAGCTCTCCCTCCTAGATCAACTCTCCCTTAAATTCTTCCAGAGGAGATTATGCCGAGCATCACATCATCCTGTCTTATATTAAGCCCCCATCACATATAGAGATCTCGCTAGCGAGATCGCTGCTGAGTCACAACTTTTGTGACGTAACAGCGATCTCACCAGCGAGATCGCTGTGTGTGACAGCGATCAGCGAGCGGCCCCCCTGCCGGTATCGCTGATCGCTGGAAGAAACCTCTGGACATTTCTTTGGTCGCTGGTCTCCCGCTGGCCAGCACGCATCGCTGCGTGTGACAGGCGGGAGACCAGCGATCAGGTGTAAAAAAATAATAAAAAAAAATAAAAAATATAGTTCTCCTCACCTTCCGACGTCCTGTTCAACCATCCTGCCTCTCTCCACGCTCCGGTCCCAGTGATCCTTTGCACGAATGACCGCAAGACTTTGTTATCCCTCGAGACCGTGACATCTCGCGGTCATTCGTGCAAAGGATTACTGGGACCGGAGAGTGGAGAGAGGCAGGATGGCTGAACGGGACGTCGGAAGGTGAGAATAACTATATTTTTTATTTTGATTCTATTTTTTACAGCGATGGCCAGCGATGCCGGGCGCTCGGCATCGCTGTGCTGATCGCTGGTGAAGCTGTCTGTGTGACAGCTCACCAGCGATCACATAGCGACTTACTAGCGATCCTGACATCTTGATATCGGTGTCGGGATCGCTGGTAAGTCGCTTAGTTTGACGGGGCCTTAACCAGCGACCGGCCCCCCTGCCGGTTATCGCTGATCGTCCTGGAATAGCCAGGAAATTTTTTTGATCAATGGTCTCCCGCTGGCCAGCACGCATCGCTGCGTCTGACAAACGGGAGACCAGCGATCAGCGAGCTGGTAACTAAGGTAAACGTCGGGTTTCTAAGCAGCGCGCGCTGGTAACTAAGGTACACAGTGGGTAACTAAGCGATGTGCGTCGCTTGTTACTCTGTGTCGCTGGTGCTGATCGCTGGTGAAGCTGCCTGTTTGACAGCTCACCAGCGATCGTGTAGCGATGCACCAGGGATCCTGACAAGGTAATATCGTTGTCGGGATCGCTGGTGCGTCGCTATGTGTGATGGGGCCCTAAGACCCAGTGGCGCAATGTGGCCGTCCAATCACAGTAATGCCTGTAGCCAACTGTAATATTAATATTGAGCAGAATGAATTTAAGCCTATTGGTTCTGCCCTCCACAACAGTCACGGTCTCTCATGTAGCCCCTTGGGAAAATTAATAGCCCAGCACTGGAATATATAGTAACATTGTCTATAGTGTCCTCTCCTCTATACTGGCCATTTATCCTACAGTAGTGTATCTACCTCCCCATCCAACCATCCATATAATCTAATCTTCTGTAATACTGGGATATATGGGTTATTGTTATCGATTTATCCCTGTTCAAATCAGTAGGAAACTACTCCACAATTACACTGTATGGCAATAATGACATTGTGGCATTTTATAAAAGTTTTAAGAGTTCAAGTTGGATAATTAGAGTTCATTTAATGTATATGGTAATGACTTGGTTGTATGGTCTGGTCCCTTTAACTTAGTGACAGAGCCAATTTGCAACTTAATGATCAGGCCAATTTTTACCATTCTGACCACTGTCACTTCATGAGGTAATAACTCTGGAACGCTTTAACGCAGGGGTCTCAAACTCGGCAGAGTAAATGGGCCGCACATAAAAATAAATAAAGCTGGCGGGCCGCATTCCTTTCAAACTTAATACAGTCACAATTGATAGCGGTATCTAAGGGGTTAAATGGCCGCAATCAGTGCTAATACCGATCGTGGCCGTTCAAATAGGATGTCAGCTGCGATGTACAGCTTACCTCAGCAGATGATAGTGTCGGCTCTGCATGTCAGCCGGTGCTATCATCTCGCTGTACACGCACAGCCACTGTCACCTGCACAATCCAGCAATGGGGGGAAAGTCATGCCTCCACTCTCTGCGCGCTGGCATGATGTCATTACACAGCGCCAGAGGGATGTCGTCAGGCAGGACCACAGCCACTACGGAGCGGCGCACTCCTCTCTTCTAATGTGAGCAGTGGCGTAATTACAAAGTTATGGGCCCCCCATGCCAAAATACACGCACATCTCCGCTAAGCACACCTCATACACACGCGGCTCTGCTCCACACACCTTGTACATGTGCGGCTCCACTTCATACACACACGACTCCACTCCGTACACACATGGCTCCGCTACCTACACCTCGGTCCTTGTACACAAACGGCTCCGCTCCGTACACCTCGTACACACGAGGCTCCGCTCCGTACACCTCGTACACACGCGGCTCCGCTCCGTACACCTCGTACACGCGGCTCAGCTCCGTACACCTCGTACACACGCGGCTCCACTTCATACACACACGACTCCACTCCGTACACATGCGGCTCCGCTCCGTACACCTCATACACACGCGGCTCCGCTCCGTACACCTCGTACACACGCGGCTCAGCTCCACACACCTCGTACACACGCGGCTCCACTTCATACACACACGACTCCACTCCGTACACACGCGGCTCCGCTCCGTACACCTCGCACACACGCGGCTCCGCTCCGTTCACCTCGCACACGCGGCTCCGCTCCGTACACCTCGTACACACGCGGCTCCGCTCCGTACTCCTCGTACACACGCGGCTCCGCTCCGTACTCCTCGTACACACGCGGCTCCGCTCCGTACACCGCATACACACGCGGCTCCGCTCCGTACTCCTCGTACACACGAGGCTCCGCTCCGTACACCTCGTACACACACTGCTCTGCTACATCCACCTTGTAAACCCCTCCTGATCCACACAGAAACTTACCCAGCACCATGACAATCAGCACAGACAAAGACAGCAGAGGTCTGCATACACTGAGGCCCCTGATCATGTGACCCTCTGACTCCTCCTTCTCCTCTGACCTCACCCCCGCTTCCTGTGCACACAGCCATCGCGCACTCCTGGATGGCTGCGTGCCTTCCCCCTTCCTCAGGGGGTGAGACATGTGGTGCACCGCGGGCCGCAGATGACTGCCTCAGGGGCCGCATGAGACCTCTGCTTTAACGGATTCCGCTGATTCTGAGAATGTTTTTCGTGACATATTGTACCTCATGGTAGTGGTGAAATTTCTTGGACATGACTTGCGTTTATTTATGCAACAAATGGAAATATGGCAAAAAAAATTTAAAATTTTGCAATTTTCAAAATTTAATTTTTATGCCCTGTAAGATAGGGCTGACTGTGTGTGTTGGGGGCAGGGCCAGACTGGGACTAAAATTCAGCCCTGGCATGTGAAGGTGCACAGGCCCACTTGTCACATGGTGACTCTATAACATATAGTCACAGCTGTGTCCAGTATTACAGCTCAGTCCTATTTATTGCTCTTGATTTGAACCCAGGACCCAAGAGCTGCATCCTGCTGATACCCCAACACTGGGCCGCTGCCCTGTCTCTATTACTGCACCTGCTGTGTGGTACAATGACCCTCTTACTGCCCCACATAATAATGCCTCTTTTGTGCCCTATAGATGGTAAAATTGCCCCAAAACATATTAATGCACTGTGCAAATGCACTAGAAAACAGTATCTGCATTTTCCCCCCCTAGAAAGTAATAATGCCCTATGTACACATATGATGGCCATTGTATTCTGAGTGCCCCTACAACAAATATGCTTCTTAAGTGCCTGCTTAACATCTACTAATGTCCCCTGAGTCCCCAATGTACAACTCCTCTACATACATTATGATGGGGAAACTGTTCCCCTATATACAGTATAATACACCCACAGTTCTCTATATACAATATGATGTTCCCACAACTGCGCTCTACACAGTATGATGGGCCCACAGCTCCTCTGTACACATTACGGTGAATCCACAGCTCCACTATACACAGCATGGTGGTTCGACAGCTCCCCAATACACAGTATGGTGGGCCTACAGCTCCCCAATACACAGTATGGTGGGCCTACAGCTCCCCAATACACAGTATGGTGGGCCTACAGCTCCCCAGTACATAGTATGGTGGTCCGACAGCTCCGCTATACAGAGTATGAATGGCCCACAGCTTCCCTATACATAGCATGATATCCCCACTCTTCCCCTAAAATACTGAATTATGAATCCCATAGTAGCCCTCAGACTATATAATGGCCCTCGCATTAGTCCCCAAACTGTATAATGGTCCCCGAATTAGTTCCCAAACTAAATAATGGCCCCCGTGTTAACTCCCAAACTGTACAGTATAATGCTCCCCCACATTAGCTCCCAAACTGTATAATGGCCCCTGCAATAGTCCACAAGTTATATAATGGCTGCTGAAATAGTCCTGAAAATGTATGAGGGCCCCCACACAGTTTTGGGGTCCCTCACACTATGTATACAGTAAGGTTCCCCCATTCTTTATTATGCCCCCACATGACACCACAAGTTTTAATTAAAAAAAATCATATACTTTTCTAACCCAGAATCCAGTGGCAAGGCAATGTGCTGTAACAGCACCGACTCCCGCACCAAATGTCAGAGTCCCGGTGCCAGAACTCTGACATCCTCGTTGTGCTTCGTTCTGGAGACCTGAGGCATAAAGTGATCTGACGTCTACAGAACAGAAAGCGGTGGTGCCGGAAGATCATGTCTCCCTGCTCTACCGCAGGGCTTACCGGTGTATGCGCATCATACATGCTGATTAATTACAGTAAGGGCAGTGTAGCTCTGGATGGGCGCCCTGAGCGCGGGGCCCGGGACAACCGTACAAGCTGCACCCTGGTATCAACGCTACTGTATACTGTGACTACAGACATCTGATATTACACCAGTCACATATTACCCTGTATATAACATCCGATGTCTGCGCACACAGTATATTATATCCTTAATATATCCTATACAATGTGTACAGACATCGGCTGTTATATACAGTGTAATATGGCATGCTAGATATTACACTACTACTGCAGACATCAGATTTTACACTATCACATATTACCCTGTAAATAAAATCAGATGTCTGTGCACATAGTATTGGATATGTCAGTGACATATTCTCCTATACACTGTATGTACTAAGTGCACTGTGTATATATATGACTGATCACTCGCCCCAATTGGACAGACCATCAGCAGATTTGGCTTTCAGTACCATCTTTATGCTGATGACACACAACTATATACGTCTTCCCCCGACCTTACCCCCACTGTACTACAGAACGCCAGTGACTGTCTGTCCGCAGTCTCCAACATCATGTCCTCCCTCTATCTGAAATGCAACCTCGCTAAAACTGAACTTCTTCTGCTCCCGCCGTCTACTAACCTCCCTAAATCTGACATTTCCCTCTCCGTGGGTGGTACCACAATAACACCCCGGCAGCAGGCGTGCTGTCTGGGTGTTATGTTTGACACCAGTCTCTCCTTCACATCCCATATACAATCTCTAGCTCGCTCTTGCCGCTTACACCTAAAGAACATCTCTAGAATCCACCCTTTTCTCAGTATGGAAACAACAAAAACCCTCACTGTTGCATTGATCCACTCCCGCCTGGATTACTGCAACGCTCTATTAATTGGCCTCCCCGTCACTCGACTATCCCCTCTCCAGTCCATACTTAATGCAGCGGCCAGGATCGTCCATCTGGCTAATCGGTACTCGGACGCGTCCGCTCTTCGCCAGCCCTTACATTGGCTGCCCATTCATTATAGGATCCAATTCAAAGTACTTGTTCTCACCCACAAACTCTCCACAGTGCGGCACCCCCTTACATCTCTTCCCTCATTTCTGTCTATCGGCCTAGCCGATCGCTGCGCTCTGCAAACGACTTTCAACTAACCTCTGCACTAATCCGTACCTCCCACTCCCGACTCCAAGACTTCTCCCGTGCTGCTCCTATCCTCTGGAATGCTCTACCCCAAGAAATCAGGACTATCCACAATTTGAATAGCTTTAGGCGCTCCCTCAAAACACATTTGTTCAGAGCGGCCTATCATGTTCACTAATCAAAGTCATTCTATGTGTAAGTGTGCGTGTGTAGCTCATTCACTATCTCCATCCTTCACTCCCTCAAGATGGCTGGACCTTCATTGTAAATACACAATTGTAAATACACCCCTGTACTTTGTATCTCCCCCACCTCATTGTAGATTGTAAGCTCTCACGAGCAGGGTCGTCTTATTTTGCTTTAATTATTGTATTGTTAACGTTGTTACTTATGACTTGTGTTCTGAAACTGTTAAACTGTAAAGCGCTGCGGAATATGTTGGCGCTATATAAATAAAGATTATTATCGCTCCTGGAGCGGGCTACAGGCCATACATGATATAATATATGGTGGCTGTATATATTATATGCAGTGTATGATGTCCTGGAGCCGGGCTGAGGAGCAGTCAGCCTATGATCCTGTATACAGCTGGCTGCTGTGAGACTGGGAGGCATTGCTGCAGCTTGATCTTACACACAGATAGGGGGACGCTGGAGCTGATGACCCCACTGACAGCGCGACCCGATCTGTGTCAAGGTTCAAGCTGGGCAATAAATCATCTCACCTGCCTCAGCGAGTCAGCTCGACTGCAGACAACCAGACAAGGCAATATCTGACCCTGCCAGAGACCACCTGCCCCGGCCCCCTGCTCTGCTGACTTCATCACAGGAGCTCCTCTCAGGCCGGCCGGCTTGCAGGTGACGTCCACTCTCACATCATGCGGTGTGTCTGCAATACTGGGATGGCGGCACTTGTACAACTCTATGGTACAGTACAGTGCCGACCGGGAGGCAAGTATTTGTTTCGCAGTTTAGTTCTGTAGTGGGCGTGTCAGGGGGGGGTGGCAGTGTTTGTGAGCTGCAGTGCTGATTGGTTCACCACGGCAGTGAGGGCGGTGCATTTATGAGCGCGCTCACATCCAGATCCAGGGGCAGGCTGGGAAGGTGTTAGGCTGTGTGCACACGCTGCGGATTATGTGCGGATTCATCCGCGCGGATTTTGTAAAATCCGCAGGTGAAACCGCAGGTCAAAAGACCTGCGGTTTTACCTGCGGATTGCTCTGCGGTTTTGCCCTGCGGTTTTTCATCTCAATGGAGGAGATGGCAAACCGCAGGAGAATCCGCAGAAAGAATTGACATGTCAATTCTTTCTGCGGATTGAAAACCGCAGATAATCCGCACGGAAAATTCCGCACCGTCTGCACTGCGGTTTTTGATTCCCATAGGGAATCATGGTACTGTACACCACAGCAAAAACTGCTGCGGGTCCGCAGCGGCCAAAACCGCTGCGGAACCGCAGCAAAATCCGCAGCGTGTGCACACAGCCTAAGTCGCGCAATCAAGAGCCCGCAGAAGGTGGAAGGCGGCGGCGCGCATTCATGAGCACGCATTGTTACCGGACGCGGCGAATTACGCTGGTTCTGGGCGCGATTTTCACCGGTGCAGCGTCTGCGCATTTCACAGATGCTGGGCGCATATTTTACAGGTGCAGCGTCTGCGCATTTCACAGGTGCTGGGCGCATATTTTACAGGTGCAGCGTCTGCATTTCACAGGTGCTGGGCGCATATTTCACCGGTGCAGCGTCTGCGCATTTAACAGGTGCTGGGCGCGCTTTTCACAGGTGCTTGGCGCACTTTTCACAGGTGCTGGGCGCATATTTCACCGGTGCAGCGTCTGCATTTCACAGGTGCAGCGTCTGCGCATTTCACAGGTGCTGGGCGCATATTTCACAGGTGCAGCATCTGCGCATTTCACAGGTGCTAGGCGCATATTTTACAGGTGCAGCATCTGCGCATTTCACAGGTGCTGGGCGCATATTTCACAGGTGCAGCGTCTGCGCATTTCACAGGTGATAGGCGCATATTTTACAGGTGCAGCATCTGCGCATTTCACAGGTGCTGGGCGCATATTTCACAGGTGCAGCATCTGCGCATTTCACAGGTGCTAGGCGCATATTTTACAGGTGCAGCATCTGCGCATTTCACAGGTGCTGGGCGCATATTTCACAGGTGCAGCATCTGCGCATTTAACAACTGCTGGGCGCATATTTCACAGGTGCAGTGTCTGCGCATTTAACAGGTGCGCATTTCGCAGGTGCTGGGCGCGATTTTCACCGGTGCAGCGTCTGCGCATTTCACAGGTGCTGGGCGTGATTTTCACAGGTGCAGCATCTGCGCATTTCACAGGTGCTGGGCGCATATTTCACAGGTGCTGGGCGCATATTTCACAGGTGCAGCGTCTGCGCATTTCACAGGTGATAGGCGCATATTTTACAGGTGCAGCATCTGCGCATTTCACAGGTGCTGGGCGCATATTTCACAGGTGCAGCATCTGCGCATTTCACAGGTGCTAGGCGCATATTTTACAGGTGCAGCATCTGCGCATTTCACAGGTGCTGGGCGCATATTTCACAGGTGCAGCATCTGCGCATTTAACAGGTGCTGGGCGCATATTTCACAGGTGCAGTGTCTGCGCATTTAACAGGTGCGCATTTCGCAGGTGCTGGGCGCGATTTTCACCGGTGCAGCGTCTGCGCATTTCACAGGTGCTGGGCGCGATTTTCACAGGTGCAGCATCTGCGCATTTCACAGGTGCTGGGCGCATATTTCACAGGTGCTGGGCGCATATTTCACAGGTGCAGCGTCTGCTCATTTCATAGGTGCTGGGAGCGCTTTTCACATTTGCAGCGTCTGCGCATTTCACAGGTGCTGGGCGCGCTTTTCACATGTGCTGGGCGCGTTTGACAGGTGCTGGGCGCGCTTTTCACAGGTGCAGAGTCTGCGCACCTTTCTGCCTCTCCACTGTTTGCCACTCTGCCATATGATCCATATTCTACCTATAGTAAGCTGTTGCCATTATTCCCAGGTGCTGCGTGTCCACGCATTCCGGAGCACGCATTTCTGCCTCTCACTGCACATTTAGGGTGTGTGCACACGTTGCGGATTGCGCTGCGGATTTAGCCCTGCGGATCCGCAGCAGTTTCTGCTGCATTGTACAGTACCATTTAAGTCTTTGGAAAATGAAAAACGCACTGCATACATTACGTATTTTTCCGCGTCGATTTGCTGTGGTTTAAAATTTGCAGCATGTCACTTCTTTGTGCGGAATCCACAGCGGTTTCACACCTGATCCATTACAGGTGTCAAACCGCAGGCTAATACGCACTAAATCCGCAGGTAAAACGCAGGTCATTTTACCTGCAGATTTAGCCAAATCTGCGTGCAAAAATCTGCACCACAATCTGCAACGTGAACCTTAAGGAGCAGAAGGCGGACATTCATGAGCGCGCATTTCTGTGTCTCCACCATTTGCCACTCTGCCGTATGATCCGTATTCTGCCTCTAGCAAGCTGTTGCCTTTATTCCCAGGTGCTGCGTCTCCTGGAAGTTGCGGGTTGGAAAGAGCTGCTGATTCAAGGACTCGTACCTTCAAGTATCACCTGGATTTGGGACAGAACCAGTGGCGGATTATAATGAGGTCAATTTGGGCAGTTGCCCCGGGCCCAGTGGGGTTAAGGGGCCCACAGCCCAGGCCAGTAAATTGCCCCATTATAATCCGCCACCGCGCAGGGCTGGATTATAGGCGGGGCTTCAGCCCCGGGGCCCCCACCACAAGAGCTTCTAAGGGGGCCCCCACCACATTCCTGCTGGCTGCTGCAATGGCACTCCATCTTCTCCCCACCTAAAAGTGAGTGACCGTGGGGGCGGCATTATGTGCTCTGCTACCAGCAGCATCTACAAGTAGCGTGAACGCTGATGCTGCTGGTAGCGTGCAAAGGCTTGTGATGAGATCACAGGAGGTAAGGTGTCAGGGCCCCCGATCATGTGACCCCTGTCTCCTCCCCTCCTGTGACCTCATCACAGGTCCTGTGCGCACAGCACAGAGCACTGAGAGCAGCCATGTATGTGGAGTGCGGCTCTGTGGGTGGAGGTCGGTGCTGGAGGCTCCATTATTCTCTATGTGGAGTGAGGCTCTGCAGGTGGAGGTCGGTGCTGGAGGCTCCATTATTCTCTATGTGGAGTGCGGCTCTGCGGGTGGAGGTCGGTGCTGGAGGCTCCATTATTCTCTATGTGGAGTGCGGCTCTGCGGGTGGAGGTCGGTGCTGGAGGTTCCATTATTCTCTATGTGGAGTGCGGCTCTGCGGGTGGAGGTCGGTACCGGAGGCTCCATTATTCTCTATGTGGAGTGCGGCTCTGCGGGTGGAGGTCGGTGCTGGAGGCTCCATTATTCTCTATGTGGAGTGCGGCTCTGCGGGTGGAGGTCAGTGCTGGAGGCTCCATTATTCTCTATGTGGAGTGCGGCTCTGCGGGTGGAGGTCAGTGCTGGAGGCTCCATTATTCTCTATGTGGAGTGCGGCTCTGCGGGTGGAGGTCGGTGCTGGAGGCTCCATTATTCTCTATGTGGAGTGCGGCTCTGCGGGTGGAGGTCGGTGCTGGAGGCTCCATTATTCTCTATGTGGAGTGCGGCTCTGCAGGTGGAGGTCGTTGCTGGAGGCTCCATTATTCTCTATGTGGAGTGCGGCTCTGCGGGTGGAGGTCGGTGCTGGAGGCTCCATTATTCTCTATGTGGAGTGTGGCTCTGCGGGTGGAGGTCAGTGCTGGAGGCTCCATTATTCTCTATGTGGAGTGCGGCTCTGCGGGTGGAGGTCGGTGCTGGAGGCTCCATTATTCTCTATGTGGAGTGCGGCTCTGCGGGTGGAGGTCGGTGCTGGAGGCTCCATTATTCTCTATGTGGAGTGCGGCTCTGCAGGTGGAGGTCGTTGCTGGAGGCTCCATTATTCTCTATGTGGAGCGCGGCTCTGCTGGTGGAGGTCGGTGCTGGAGGCTCCATTATTCTCTATGTGGAGCGCGGCTCTGCAGGTGGAGGTCGGTGCTGGAGGCTCCATTATTCTCTATGTGGAGCGCGGCTCTGCGGGTGGAGGTCGGTGCTGGAGGCTCCATTATTCTCTATGTGGAGTGCGGCTCTGTGGGTGGAGGTCGGTGCTGGAGGCTCCATTATTCTCTATGTGGAGTGCGGCTCTGCGGGTGGAGGTCGGTGCTGGAGGCTCCATTATTCTCTATGTGGAGTGCGGCTCTGCAGGTGGAGGTCGGTGCTGGAGGCTCCATTATTCTCTATGTGGAGTGCGGCTCTGCGGGTGGAGGTCGGTGCTGGAGGCCCCATTATTCTCTATGTGGAGTGCGGCTCTGCGGGTGGAGGTCGGTGCCGGAGGCCCCATTATTCTCTATGTAGAGTGTGGCTCTGCGGGTGGAGGTCAGTGCTGGAGGCCCCATTATTCTCTATGTAGAGTGTGGCTCTGCGGGTGGAGGTCGGTGCCGGAGGCTCCATTATTCTCTATGTGGAGTGTGGCTCTACGGGTGGAGGTCGGTGCTGGAGGCTCCATTATTCTCTATGTGGAGTGGGGCTCTGCGGGTGGAGGTCGGTGCTGGAGGCCCCATTATTCTCTATGTGGAGTGTGGCTCTGCGGGTGGAGGTCGGTGCTGGAGGTTCCATTATTCTCTATGTAGAGTGTGGCTCTGCGGGTGGAGGTCAGTGCTGGAGGCCCCATTATTCTCTATGTAGAGTGTGGCTCTACGATTCGTGACCCCCGTCACGTGACGAGGGGGGCCCACAGAGTCTGAACTGCCCCGGGCCCTGGCTACCCTTAATCCACCCCTGGACAGAACAGCCAGTCGTACGACGCTCCCGAACAAATTCCCGAACATAGCAGGTGAGACTGAGGTCCGCTGGCTCGTGGTGTGGGGCGGGGGTCTGATGGCTCATGGTGTGGGGTGCAGGACTGAGCGTGGTGTGGGGTGCAGGGTTGACAGCTCGTGGTGTGGGGCGGAGATGAGTACGTTGTGCCTGAGCCTTAGACCCCAGCCTATGCTCCATACATGGCCAGATGGAGGATGGAAGCATCTCTTTCGCGTCTGTCCCTGATCTTGAGCCGCTCCGTACACCCGCTCCTCTCCTGTAGCGTACATGCACCTCAGTGGTTGGGAATGTATTGGCTCTGCAGCTCCGTGCTTTGATTGGCTGCCAGGCTGCAATTGTCCTGACGCTGTTTGGTTTATCAGGGCAGTGAAGGTCGCATTCAGGAGCACACTCCGTCATTACAGACTCGTGCACCTGTGATATCTACTGGGGTTCATCTGTATCACTGGGTCTGTTGTACCTGCGCTATACACCGTAGTGGCTGTAACTCCATGCTTTGCCACACTCGTATTAAACAAAAGAAAAACAAGAAGCCATGTGACTGAAAGATTTATTTATTTTTACTCTTTGCCACGACAGCACCCACTTGGAGAGAGGGATCCGCCCATAGGAACAGTAAACTTACAGAGATAAAAGAGGGCGGTCCGCCTCTCCTCCTCAGTTGGTTTCCTGTTCCGGTGGAAGACAGCAGGATTCCTCTACAGACATACCTGGGCCAAGGAACCGCCTGTGCAGTCTCTGTGGGAACGGCAGGGGTTCCGGTCCAGAAGCAGCGACGGGGGAGTGCTGTAATCCGGCTCCCTCCTCGACTGAACAGCCGCAGCAGCGATGGCAGAAACAACGGGTCCGGGTGAGGCCGCCCGGGGTTCTCCTGCATATACACGCCACCGGGGTCCGGAGATGGCCGTCCCGGTCCGTGTGGGAGCGCGGAACCGGAGGGAACAGATGCAGCCTCCGTTTTCCCATGGCTTCAGTCCCCAGAGGGAGGACGCACATGCAGCGCCGATACCGGAAGTGGTAAGGGGGAACTTCCGGGTCACCGGAGAATCCCCAGCGGCAAGGTGCACGCGCGGTCTCAGGAGCATCGCGAGACCGCGCATAAGCATGCGAAGCGCTCCCCACTCCCTCCCCACAGAAGCTGCAAAAGGAAAAAAAAAAAAAAAAAAAAGGACAATATTCAGCGGCGCGGCTCGGTGGCTGTATACCAGGCCGAGCATGCGCAAATTAGCTGCGCCTACCCTGAGGAGGTGCTCCCGGGGGGGGAGGGAGTACCGGCAAAATAATGGTGGAGCAAAAAAAAAAAAAACCTTGCTGCGAAGGGTTTAGCAGGCAAGCATGTTTTGCAGATGACACGGTGGCATCCAAGGACCACTCTGGCAGAGGTTCCTCGGACAGAAGCCACGCCAACAAGCCCCCATCTCAGCCTCCTGAGCCGGTACCTACAGCTTCTCTGGGTGAGTGGACGACTCTCTGCCTATCAAGCTGACAAATACCTCTCCCTTCCTCTCTCCCTCTTCTCCTCTTCGCTACATCTCCTCCCTCAGGAAGAAAAAAAAAAAAAAAAAAAAGGCTATGTAAAAAATGCATTAATGAGACTGCGAAACGGGCTTCAGCGTCAGCCACAGAAGTTACGGGCCTTAACCCAGTCTAGTAGTACACCTACACATACTAAGACTAAGAAACCGACTGTGGCCAGCTCAGACTCTGACGAGGCTGTGATCTCTGATAGCTCTAACATATCCACATCGTCATCCTCCTCAGGTATGGAGGGGTGTTTGCGTTTCCCCTTAGAGAACATGGACAACTTAGTTAAGTCCGTGAGAAACACCATGGGATGCACAGACACAAGGGAGCTGCAAACAAATAATGTTTGCAGGACTAACTGATAGGAAGAGGAGAGCCTTCCCTGTTATACCAGTCATAAAAGCCTGGCTAAGAAAGAATGGGAGAAACAGGACCAGGAGAGGTTACCTCCCCTCGGCTTCAAGGAGAAGGTACCCCTTCAGTGACAAGGAGTTGGTAATGGGGTCTAAGGTCCCGAAAGTGGACGCTGTTGTCGCCTCTACCTCAAAACAATCAGGGCGTGCTAAAAGATCCACTCGACCGTAAGGCCAATGCCGCACTGAAAAGGGCATGGGAGGCAGCTACCGGCACGTTTAAGCCGTCAATAGCCAGCACTTGCATGGGCCGTTCTATGCTGATCTGGATTGATCAACTAGACCAGCAAATAGACCAAAAAGGCCTCCAGAAACAGATTACGAGCCGTTGTTCCCATGATCCGTGGCGCGGCTGCGTTTATAGCGGACGCTTCTGCTGACTCATTACGTTTGGCATCCAGGACAGCAGGCTTACTTAATAACGCCAGGCATAGTCTATGGCTTAAAAGCCGGAGAGGCGATACCCAATCCAAGGCAAAGCTCTGTGCCATTCCTTGTGAGGGAGGGCGTTTAGGAGATGGCCATTTGGCAGAGGAAGGCCAACGGAAAACCAGAATCGTTGGGCCATAAAGGAGGACAAGATCCTCCCGTAGAGACAGAAACTAAAGGGCTAGTCCCTACAGTAGGAGGAAGACTAAAAAATTTTTTTCCTCTGAGAATGGGGAAAAATCACAGCCAGTTCTTGGGTCCTGGACATTGTTAGAAATGGGCTAAAGATAGAGTTCCATCATACCCCACATAACTCGGTTATTATAGCATCTCTCAACTCACCAATCCAACTGCAGGCCCTGGAAGTTGAGATTCTAAGCTTGTTGGACAAAGAAGTATTGGACCATGTGCCCAAAGGGCAGGAAGAGAGAGGGTTTTACTCCCCTCTTTTTCTGGTACCTAAGCCAGATGGCTCTTTCAGGACAATCATCAACCTGAAAAAGCTAAATACATTTGTCAAAAATCAACGATTTAAGATGGAGTATATTAAGTCTACAATTAAACTTCTCTTCCCCAATTGTATGACTGTGGACCTAGATCTAAAGGATGCTTATAATACTCTTCCCATCCATTACAGGTATCAGAAATACCTGAGTGGCGGTGTCCCTCGATGGCACCATACACCATCTCCAGTTCACAGCCATGCCATTCGGCCTCTCCATTGCACCACGGGTCTTTACAAAGGTGATGCTGGAAGTAAAGGCCTTCCTATGCCAGAAACACAGCTTGATAATACCCTATCTGGACGACTTCTTAATAATAGGGAACTCAACTCGACAATGTAATAGACGAGTTGCTGACGCAATCTTAATCCCTACAGGCTCTAGGTTGGATAATAAACTTCAAGTAGTCCAGAGTCGAGCCACAATCCGTCCAGTCCTTCCTAGGTCTCCAACTAGGCCGCCGGCCATTCTAGACCGAGCGTGATTGCGTTCGTCGGGTGGCGGCCGCTAAGCGGCCTGGGCCCGAATGGGAGACCACCCGCGCTCACAGGTCCGAGGTCATGCGTTACAAAAATGTCTGCTACCACAGGTAAAGATTGCAATGATCAAAACAAAGATAACATTAGCAATGGACAAACCAGGCCTGTCCTTGAGGGAAGCAATGTCCCTCTTGGGGTCTCTTACCTCCTGCATCCCAGCGGTTCAGTGGGCCCAGTTCCACACCAGGGAACTGCAACAACAGATTCTCCTAGAGGAGGCTTGTGTCCGAGGGAATTTGGCAAAGGAAATCACCTTATCCCAAACAGTCCTAACTTCCCTGGTATGGTGGTTAGATGACAATAATCTATCGAGAGGAGTGATGGGTGATAACACCTTCCGGTATAGTTACTACTGATGCCAGCCCTACAGGATGGGGGGCTCATATGGGGGGGATCTTCTCCCAAGGCCAATGGGATATAAGCGAGAGACAAGATTCCTCAAACTTAAAAGAGCTGAATGCGGTTAGTCATGCGTTATATCACTTCTTTCCACAGCTACAAGGAGAACACATGAGAATCCTTTCAGACAACACCACAGTGGTAGCATATCTGAACAGGCAAGGCGGAACTCGATCGAACAGCTTAATGTCTTCCGCAAGAAAAATTTTTTTCTTAGCCGAAAAACAATTTTTGTCTCTCTCGGCTGTCCACATAAGAGGAAGAGACAATTCAGAAGCAGACTTCCTAAGTCGCCACACGTTATGGCAAGGAGAATGGTGCCTGAGCCGGCAAATATTCAAACACGTCGTGTCACTGTGGGGACTTTCCCAGATAGATCTCTTTGCCACCAAACAAAACAGACAGGGGCGAAGGTTCGCCTCCCTGAACGTGGCAGACTGTCTGGAAATTCTGGATGCCCTCCAAGCCCCGTGGCAGTTCAGATTGGCATATGCCTTTCACCCAATCATACTACTGCCGCAGGTTATCAGGAAGATCAAGGCAGAAAAGGCGAGAATAATCTTAATAGCGCCATTTTGGCCCAGGAGGCCAGGGGTTTTTGTGCCTACAAGCAATGTCAGTGACAAACCCTTGGGTGCTCCCTCAGCCCACAAGCTCCTCTCTCAGGGGCCATTCTTCCATCCTCAAGTGAACAATCTCCGCTTGACGGCTGGATCTTGGAAGGGAGATGTTGAGAGCAAGAGTGTTCACGGGGGGACTAGTCAATACCCTCCTACAGAGTCGAAAATTGGCTACTACAAAGAGTTATAACAGGGTATGGAGGAAGTTCCTAGAGTTCCACACAGCTTCCGACTCTAGAGAAATCCCGATAACACCCATTCTAGAATTTCTACAAAAAGGAGAAAGATCTAGGGCTATCCGTCAACACACTAAAAGTTCAAGTGTCTGCTCTAGGGGCCCTCTATAATTATAGCATGGCAGGCAATAGATGGATAGCCAGACTCATCTCTGGCTGTGAACAGAGCGAACCAGTACACATACCCAGAGTGCCTCCCTGGGATTTGAATCTGGTACTAGATGCCCTAACGCGCTACCCCTTTGATCCATTAGACTCAATATCCCTTAATAACTTATCTCTTAAGACGGTACTGCTAGTGGCACTAACTTCAGCCGGAAGGGTCATCGACATACAGACACTTTCAATAGAACCTCCGTTCCTGTTAAACATTCCAGGATCAGTTGATATTAAAACCAGACCCCTCGTTTCTGCCAAAAGTAGCGGGGAAATTTTATAGGTCGCAAGAGATCCACCTCCCTTCATTTTACAGTAACCATTCTACTCCAGAAGAAAAATTCCATACACTAGACGTTAGAAGAGCAGTGTTACAATACATCGAGAAGTCTAACAGCTGGAGGAAGAGTAGGGTTCTGTTTATTTCTTTCCAGAGCCAAAGAAGGGATATGAAGTCACAAGGGGTACTCTGTCTCTGTGGATTAGGGACGTGATCTGTCTGGCAAACTCCGCGAGAAATAAAGATCCTCCGGAGGGTATCAGGGCACATTCCGCCAGAGCTATGGCATCCTCGTGGGCGCAGAGGGGAGACATCGCAATCGAGTCTATATGTAAGGCCGCAACTTGGTCGACGCCTTCTACTTTCTATAACCACTATAGGCTTGACTTATCATGCTCATCTGACCTAGCCTTTGGTAGAGCGGTCCTCAGCACGGTGGTCCCTCCCAGGTGAAGGTCTCTGAAAGTCTCTCCAAGTGGGTGCTGTCGTGGCGAAGAGTAAAAAGCCGGATTACTTACCGGTAATGCTCTTTTAATGAGTCCACGACAGCACCCGTTCACTAACCCTCCCTAGAAGTTAACAATGTATATACACCTTCTTAGATGTAAAATTGATAAATTTTAAATATTGATTAATATAATGGCCTAATAATTGGCGGTCCTCCGGGTACTCTGAAATACAACTGAGGAGGAGAGGCGGACCGCCCTCTTTTATCTCTGTAGGTTTCCTGTTCCTATGGGCGGATCCCTCTCTCCAAGTGGGTGCTGTCGTGGACTCATTAAAAGAGCATTACCGGTAAGTAATCCGGCTTTTTATTATTATAGAGATGGATCCCGCAGCCAGTAATGGCGTCCAGCAGCAGCAGTTACAGGTTAATATAGTAGCAGTCTAAGGCAGCAATAGTATTACTATATATAGGTACGGAAGTTACTATATATTGGTAGGTCTGTAGCATTACTGTAGATACGGTATGTACTATATTAGTATATTATATGGGTAGAATATTGAAGTACAGACCTCCCATGAAGTGCGCTTTCAGAGTATCATGATTGTCCCATGTATCCCATTTGCATTTAACCCCTTAGTGAGTAGGCCTGATTTTGCCTTTGAAAGAGAACTCCAGAGAATAGAAGTTAGAGGCAAACATTCGAATAGGGGTTACATAGCATATCTGTGTGGGTGTGCCTGCTCACACCCTCACCAATCACCAGCATGTGGGCTCTGAATCACCCTCACCAATCACCAGCACGTGGGCTCTGCATCACACCTTCACCAATCACCAGCACGTGGGCTCTGCATCACAACCAGCACATGGGCTCTGAATCACACCCTCACCAATCACCAGCACGTGGGCTCTGAGTCACACCCTCACCAATCACCAGCACGTGGGCTCTGAGTCACACCCTCGCCAATCACCAGCACGTGGGCTCTGAGTCACACCCTCGCCAATCACCAGCACGTGGGCTCTGAGTCACACCCTCGCCAATCACCAGCACGTGGGCTCTGAATCACACCCTCGCCAATCACCAGCACGTGGGCTCTGAATCACACCCTCGCCAATCACCAGCACGTGGGCTCTGAATCACACCCTCGCCAATCACCAGCACGTGGGCTCTGAATCACACCCTCGCCAATCACCAGCACGTGGGCTCTGAATCACACCCTCGCCAATCACCAGCACGTGGGCTCTGAATCACACCCTCGCCAATCACCAGCACGTGGGCTCTGAATCACACCCTCGCCAATCACCAGCACGTGGGCTCTGAATCACACCCTCGCCAATCACCAGCACGTGGGCTCTGAATCACACCCTCGCCAATCACCAGCACGTGGGCTCTGCATCACACCCTCGCCAATCACCAGCACGTGGGCTCTGCATCACACCCTCGCCAATCACCAGCACGTGGGCTCTGCATCACACCCTCGCCAATCACCAGCACGTGGGCTCTGCATCACACCCTCGCCAATCACCAGCACGTGGGCTCTGCATCACACCCTCGCCAATCACCAGCACGTGGGCTCTGCATCACACCCTCGCCAATCACCAGCACGTGGGCTCTGAATCACACCCTCGCCAATCACCAGCACGTGGGCTCTGAATCACACCCTCGCCAATCACCAGCACGTGGGCTCTGAATCACACCCTCACCAGCACGTGGGCTCTGAACGAGCCCAAGTACTAGGAGCCTGAATGGCTTGCACCGTGCGTGTGTGCGGCTAGTGCACCATTGATTCCTATGGGAGACGTGGCCATCTTGCTTTTGTCGCTTTCATAGGAATGAATGGATCGCTTGCCACACATTCACAGTGCTTGACGCTTGCGCTGCCAGTACTTGGTCCAGAGCCACCGTGCTGACGATCGTTGTCGGTGTGAACGGGCAGACACATATCAATCTGTTAGTTAACCCCTATCCTCCAAAGTACTCCTTTAATGACCAGGCCAAAATTGGAAAATCTGGTGTGTGTCACTTTAACAGACAGTAACGTCATAAAGAATTTTCATATTAAAGTAATACAATGTTTTTGTCACATATTGTACTTTATTTAGGTGTTAGAATTACATTAATACGATTTGCGCATATTTAACCCCTTTCCTACATTAGACGTACTAGTCCGTCCATGTGACTTGGGACCTAACTCCCAAGGACGTAATAGTATGAAATAGCGATCAGAGGCGCCCCCCGTGGGAAGCGCCGCTTATTGCGGCCGGATGTCAGCTTATTATCACAGCTGACACCCGGCACTATATGTCAGGGGCGGTCACGGACCGCCCCCAGCACGTTAACCCCTGGCACACTGCGATCAAACACGATCATAGTGTACCGGGGGTTTAGGGAAGCATCGGCAGGGAGGGGCTCCCTCCGTGCTTCCCTGAGACCCCTGCAGCAGCGTGATGTGTAGCGCTGCTGCGGGGGCCTGCTTCCTGCAGGTCCCCGTATCCAATATGGCGGCGGGGACCTTCGCGGGGCCTGTAGGGAGCTGGCTTCCTCACTGCCTGCAGAGCGCAGCCATGAGGAAGCCTGCAGAGCGCAGCCATGAGGAAGCCTGCAGCAGTGCCTGTGGCAGATCGCTGATCTGTCACAGCGATCTGTGATGTGTCAGATCAGCGATCTGTCACATGACAGTTATGTCCCCCCTGGGACAGTGTAATAAAGTTCAAAATAAAAAAAAAAGTGTCAAAATAATTTATACAAAAATCGCTAAATAAATACAGAAAAAAAAATATTCCCTAATTAATTTTTTTACAATAAAAGAAAAAAATACAATAAAAGTACACATATTTGGTATCGCCGAGTCCGTAATGACCCGCCCTATAAAACTGTCCCATTACTTAACCCCTTTACCGAACCCCTTAAAAATCAAAAACGAAGCAAAAAATAATGCTTTATCATCATACCGCCGAACAAAAAATGCAATAACGCGCGATCAAAAAGACGGATATAAATAACCATGGTAACGCTGAAAACGTCATGTTGTCCCGGAAAAAACGAGCCACCACACAGTGTCATCAGCGAAAAAATAAAAAAGTTATAGCTCGCAGAATAAAACGATGCAAAACTAATTATTTTTATATAAAATTGTTTTCATTGCATAAAAGCGCCAAAACATAAAAAAGATATAAATGAGGTATCGCTGTAACCGTACTGACCAGAATAATAAAACCGCCTTATCAATTTTAGCACGCGCGGAACGGTGTAAACGCACCCCCCAAAAGAAATTCATGAAACGATGGTTTTTGTTCATTCTGCGTCCCAAAAATCAGAATAAAAAGTGATTAAAAAAATGTCACATGCCCGAAAATAGTACCAATAAAATGTCAACTTGTCCCGGCAAAAATGAGACCTCACATGACTCGGTGAGTCAAAATATGGTCAAATTATAGCTCAAAATGTGTTGATGCAAAAAATATTTTTTACAATAAAAAGCGTCTCTTAGCGTATGACAGCTGCCAAACATAAAAACCCGCCATAAATAGTAAATCAAACCCCCCATTATCACCCCCTTACTTAGGGATAAATAATAAAATAAATTTTTTTTTTTATTTATTTCCATTTTCCCATTAGGGTTAGGGCTGAGATTAGGGTTAGGGGTGTGTTGGGGTTAGGGTTGTAGTTAGAATTGGGGGTTTCCTCTGTTTGGGCACATCAGGTGCTCTTCAAACGCGACATGGCGTCCGATCTCAATTCCAGCCAAAAAAGTCAAATGGCGCTGCTTCCCTTCTGAGCTCTGCCATGCGCCCAAACAGTGGTTCCCCCCAACATATCAGGTATCGGCGTACTCAGGATAAATTGCACAATAGCTTTTCAAGTGTAATTTCTCCTGTTACCCTTGGTAAAATAAAAAAATTGAACCTAAAGTGATTTTTTGTGTGAAAAAAAAGTTAAATTTTCCTTTTTTTAAACATTAAAAAAATCCTGTGAAGCAACTGAAGGGTTAATAAGCTTCTTGAATGTGGTTTTGAGCACCCTTGAGGGGTGCAGTTTTTAGAATGGTGTCACTTTTGGGTATTTTCTGTCATATAGACCCCTCAAAGTGGCTTCAAATGTGAGGTGATCCATAACAAAAATGGTTTTTGTAAATTTTGTGGCAAAATGGAGAAATCGCTGTTCAACTTGTGCTGATGTAAAGTAGACATGTGGGAAAGGTTAGTTATTAACATATTTTTTTTTAAAGGACTAAAAATTCAAAAATTGGAAATTGCTAAATATTTCAATTTTTCCAAAACTTTCCATTTTTACAAAAAAAAACCACACAAGTTAGATCTAAGAAATATAAACACTAAAGTGAAGTACAATCTCATAATCGACAAGATCCGTTGAATCGTTACAGAGTTTTAACCTGATGAAGGGACAGTGTTCCTAATTATAAAAATTGGACTGATTATTACTGTGCAAACCACCCTGGGGGGTAAAGGGGTTAACAAGGGCAAAATTGTATAAAATTTATCTCATTTAATTTTGTTACAAATTTGAATTGCAGTAAGTCACATATGTGCATACATACATACAGTACACATCATTTATCATAGATATGTTTCCATGGGTTGACTTTAATTAGGATGCATATTTGCCAAAATGTTTTTTGTTTTTTTTTTAAAGAATTTCCCCAACTTCCCCTATTAACAAACATATTTATATTTTTGAAATTTTTTTTCCCTCCAAGGCCTTAATCAGACTAGTGCTTTACCCACCAATTATGGCCATGCTCAGTGCAGGCAAAATCACCAGCCAAAATCCTGCGCTAAATAGATCACAGGTGCTCAAAGCGGCGGTTGTGCTGGTACCACGATTATCTTGTGCTGCAATTCTGGCCTAATCACCGCAAACACCACGGCTGTAGGCCGGCAATGTTTTGGTATGGAACAGGGAGGGCTGCTGCTCCTGGAGGATGACGCCACCACACTTGCTGCTCACGAGCATCTGCGGGGCCTTTACATGTTGGAAAATCAGTGCAACTAGCGTCAATTATTCAGCATATTGAAATCAAATCTTCGCACATGCTGCTGATTCGTCTGACCATTGACACATTTAATCATCGCTCTGAGCAGCGATCATCGGAGCGATTATTGCATGTCTAAAGTCCCCATTATACATGCTGAACACAAACTACTTTACATTGTATGAAAGTGTTATCTTCTATATTGTCCCATGAAAACATATAACATTTATAAAGATGTGAGGGGTGTACTCAGTTTTGTGAAATACTGTATATAGTTTGTATAGATTAGGAGGGAGATGAACACCGCAGCAAGTAACTGTCAGGCCGCCGTAACTTGGTGATGTGATACCCATTTCATTACTTAACCTTTTCTCTCCCTTCTGCAATACCATCTTGCAGGATATTCTACCAAGCGGCTATGATTATCACGTAGAGTCCTTCAAGGAAGGTGAGAATGAAGGCTGGTTCCATGCAAAGGTTAGAGCAAACATTTTTGCAAAAGAAGAAGCTGAAGAATGGCTTCAGAGATTTCATCAGTCATCACATACTGATTTACGAGTTTCACAGACTTTCAAGGACAACACAGTTAAAGCTGTTTTTAGGGTTAGTTTCATTCCTTAAACTGAACATGTAATAATTCTTAAGAATTACTGAAATAATGCAAATGTCTTTGTCCTTTACAGAAGGTATTCCGTTGCCACAACAATACAAGCGCAGACTTCCAAAGATCCTCAACAAAACAATGTCATAAAAAGCACACAAATTGTGGAGCAACGTTGTCAATCACAGTGAGAAATATGGCTATGAAACGGTAAGTAAAAGACATTTTCTCCTGAAAACCTAAACCTATTCTCTGTACATTTCAGTAACATTTGTCTTGCATTCCAGGAGTAAGGATAAGCTGCTCTCCACACATCCATGTGTCATCTGCATCAATCATGAACATAACCATGCTATCTATGCAGCTGATGCTCTACGCTTCAGGCGACCAAGTCCAGAAGTTGAAGAGGTGTTTCGAATCCTTTTTGCTAAGGGACATTCACCATCTACAGCTCTACAAAGTTATAAATTTGATTTGCAAGAGCAGTTTGGAGACCAAGCTTTTCTTGTACTTTCAGATAGGTCCAAATGCCCTGATATATCTTGGTGTTACCAACGATATTACAGTACTTTTCAAAGACAGTATGGACCACCAGATGGACTTGAAAGGATCTCCAGGCTGAAGATGTTTATTGACACCTATAATAACTCGTGGGTCTGTCTGTGCCAAGGTGGAATTGGAGGAAGACAAGGACCTGATAATAGCCATATGTTCACCATTAATGCAACGTGTACATAAGTACTTGCCAGCATCAGGTGAAATTGCATTTATGGATTTATCAGGATCAATGGACAGACATAACAGTCGAATATTTATTCTACTTGCTCCTAGTGTCGCAGGGGCATTGCTGCTGGCAATCCTGGTCATGTTTTCTGAAGCACAAGTTATTATTACCCGTGCGCTAAAGCTACTGCAGTCTATTTTACCTGAGGATGCATTTTATGGTCGCGGTATTGAGCACGGTCCGGGGATAATCATCGCAGATGATAGCCACAGTGAAAGAAATAGCTTGAAGGACAGATTTTCAGACTCACGGTTACTGCTATGCAAATTCCATGTACTCCAGGCGTTTTGGAGATACATATGGGATTCTACCAATCATGTTCAGAAAGTAGACAGGCAAGAAATATATACCTTGTTCAAGAAACTGGTTAATGAACAGTCAACAACAGTTTGACATTATTTTCACAGAGGTTATATCTAGTCCTATATTGCAAAAATATCAGAATGTACTGAAATATTTAAAGAAAATGAGAGAGAGAGCAGAGGAGTGGACAATGTGTTACAGAGCGACACTGCTAACAAGGGGTCACGACTAGTGTTGAGCGATACCACCCGATACTGAAAAATATCGTATCGGAATGGATCGGCCGATCTAAAAAAAGTATCGGGTATCGCCGATTCCGATCCCGGAAGTCCCATTCAAGTCAATGGGACAGAAATATCGGAATTGAAAAAACCCCTCTCTTGCCTTGTACAGCCTGTTCGGGAGGGGGGAAGAGTGTGGGTGGCGCGTGGGCGGACAGTGTGCGTGTCTGTGTGTGCGGGCAGGATCTGTACGGGCCTCTCGGGGGGGCCTGTGCCGGCTGCCGGTGGTCTGTATGGGCCTCTCGGGGGGCCTGTGCCGACTGCCGGTGGTCTGTATGGGCCTCTCGGGGGGCCTGTGCCGGCTGCCGGTGGTCTGTTTGGGCCTCTCGGGGGGCCTGTGCCGGCTGTCGGTGGTCTGTACGGGCCTGCCGGGGGTCTTGTGTGTGTGCAGGCATCGTCCTACAAGTCCCATCGGGCGATGCCTGCTACACTGACAGTGATTGACACATTAGCCAATGATGGGACAGTAGTAGTCCCATCATCCGGCTAATGTGTTGAATGTAAAAAAAAACATACTACATACATACATACTACATATATACTACATTCATACAACAAACATACCGTATATACTCGTGCATAAGCCGAGATTTTCAGCCCATTTTTTTGGGCTGAAAGTCCCCCTCTCAGCTTATACACGAGTCATATACCGGGGGGGGATCGGCGGGGGAGGGGGAGCGGGGGTGTCAGAGATCATACCCTTCTCTGCAGCTCCCCTGCTTGTTCCATGTTGTCAGCACTGTTCTCTTCCTGCTTCAGCTGTCAAATGGTACCCGCTCATTAAATATGCGCATATTTAATGAGCGGGTACCACGTGACCGCTGAACAAGGAAGAGAGCAGCGCCGACAACATGGAACAAGCAGGGGAGCTGCAGGACAAGCGCCAGGACCGGGTGAGTATGAACGGGGGGTGGGGAGGCATAGTCACCTGTCCCTGCGCTCTGCCGTCTTGCATCCTTTGCGGTGACATTCAGGTCAGAGAGCGCTATCTTGCTCTCTGCCTGCACAGTCACTGCAGAGCCCGCAACGCTGATGAGCAGGGGGCAGCGACTGAGGTGAGTATACAGTTTTTTGTTTTTTTTGTAAGGGAGGCAGCGGCAGCAGCAACATGATGGGGCCACACACTGTGCAGATAACTGGGGCCACTCACTGTGCAGCATAACTGGGGCCACATACTGTGCATCATAACTGGGGCCACACACTGCAGATAACTGAGGCCACATATTGTGCATCATAACTGACGCCACTCACTGTGCACCCTCGGCTTATACACGAGCCAATAAGTTTTCCTGTTTTTTTGTGGCTAAATTAAGGGGGTAGGCTTATACTCGGGTCGGCTTATACTCGAGTATATACGGTATATACTACATACATACTACATATATACATGCTACATACTTACTACATATATACAACATTCATACAACATACATATATACTACATACATGCTTCATATATACTACATCTATACTACATACATGCTTCATATATACTACATTCATACTACATACATACATAGTACATACATTCTACATATATACTACATTCATACAACATACATATATCCTACATACAACATACATATATACTACATACATGCTACATTCATACAACATACATATATACTACATACATACATAATGCTACAGACATACAACATACAAACTGCATACAATACATTCATACAATACATACAAATAGACATACAGTACATATAACATAGAGTACATACTCACCATCACTTGTCACTTTGATCCCCGAAGCCAGTGTCATCTAAGGAAAAATATGTAAATAACAAACCACCAAATACTCCCTGATCCGCAGAAATCCACGAGTGAGTGTCCCACGCCGATCTCATGTGGAGAGCAGCAGCATCAGCTGATGCGACCGCTCTCTACGGGGCTCAGGAATCCAGTGTCGGGAGGTAGGTATCCTTCCGCACTGTATTCCTCCGCCACTGTAAAAAAAAATAGTCCCTGGTCTCACTTTATGGCAAATGCTGCGTGGGAACTTTTTCACACAGCAATGCCAAAAGTGAGACTAAGGACTATTTTTTTACAGTGGCGGAGGAATACAGTGCGGAAGGATACGTACCTCCCGACACTGGATTCCTTGAGCCCCTAGAGAGCGGTCGCATCAGCTGATGCTGCTGCTCTCCATGGGAGATCGGCGTGGGACCCTCGTGGATTTCTGCGGATCAGGGTAAGTATATGGCTTGTTTGTTGTTTTCATATTTTTCCTTAGATGACACTGGCTTCGGGGAACAATGTGACAAGTATTGGTGAGTATGTACTCTGTTATATGTATTGTATGAATGTATTGTATGTATTGTATGAATGTATTGTATGTAGTATGTATGTATGTTGCATGTCTGTAGTATATATGTAGTATGTATGAATGTAGTATATATGTATGTAGCATGTATGTAGTATATGTACGTTGTATGAATGTAGCATGTATGTAGTATATATGTAGCATGTATGTAGTATATATGTATGTTGTATGAATGTAGTATATATGAAGCATGTATGTAGTATGTTTTTTTTTTTTTTTACATTCAACACATTAGCCGGATGATGGGACTACTACTGTCCCATCATTGGCTAATGTGTCAATCACTGTCAGTGTAGCAGGCATCGCCCAATGGGACTTGTAGTCCCATCGGACGATGCCTGCACACACACACACAAGACCCCCGGCAGGCCCGTACAGACCCCCGGCAGCCGGCACAGGCACCCGGCAGGCCCGTACAGACCACCGGCAGCCGGCACAGGCCCCCGAGAGGCCCGTACAGACCACCGGCAGTCGGCACAGACCGCGCATCATCATGACGTCATTTCACCATCCAATCACAGCCATGCCAATAGTTAACATGCCTAACAGGATGTGCCCACACTTCTGAGGATTCCCATTGGCTGAATCAAATCGAGCAGGCTGATAGCTTTATGGGAACTTCCGATTCCGGTATCCGATACGAAAAAAGTATCGGAAGTCAGTATCGGAATTCCGATACAGCTAATATCGGCCAATACCCGATACTTGCGGTATCGGAAAGCTCAACACTAGTCACGACACTAACAACTACAGTGAAGCCAACACAAGGGTGCTAAAAGAGAAAGTGCTAATGCGTGTAAAAGCTTTCAATATTGTACAGTTATCTGATTTTCTGACAACACGATTCATGACATATTTTGAACAGCGGATCATCACTGTTCTCAGTAACAGAACTGTAAATTTCAGTCGCTCACGTTATTTCATTCCAGAACTCAAAATTGACAATTTGTTGGTAACACACATTTCTGAGGACACATATAGTGTGAAAAATTTAACATCTGGCCATGAATATGCTGTAAACATGTTGACAGGCACATGTTTCTGGCCAATAGGCTCCAATGGGGCTCCCTGCAAACATCAATTTGCTGCAGCAACAAAATTCAACATTTCTACTTCCCAGTTTCTCCCACTTACAGATGCACGTGCTAAGCTTACACTGCATAAGATCTTGGCGGACTCCATATATGTTCCAGAAGGCTGGTATGATAACTTGCACGGAAGCAGAGGAGCTCCAGAAGGCTGGCATGATAAACTGCAAGGAGATACTACAGATGCGCTATGACAAGACGAATTCACTGTCATGGTAGATGAATTAGGCCTGAATGAAGAAGCTTCTTGTGCAGAGAAAACTGTGGCAAGAACTGGGACAGATGAGAATAATGATCGCAAAAGGAACCTGAAGGACATGTGCCGGATTTTGGAAGAAAAATTAGCTGAAAGAGAAGATATTTTTGGGCCCGGTGTGGATGCATTATATAAGGATTTTTTGTCAGTAGAGAAGCGAGATGCCGCTCTCCTTTCTGCCCTCCACACTTTTGGAAAATCAAATGGTCCTCCTGCTCTTCGTACTTCAAGGAGAATTCCTGTGCAACCCACAGCAGTGGCGAGGAGAACTACATACTTAGGCCTCTTTCACACTTCCGTTTTTGACAATCAGTCAAGATCCGCCAATTTTGAAAAAAAACGGATCCGCCATTTTTCTTTGTGGATCCGTTTTTTTCCCCATTGACTTTCATTATTGGCGGATCCTGACTGATTGCCGTCCGTTTCATCCGTTTTTTTGAGGATCCGCCACAATGTTGGTGTCCGTCAACATCCTCAAAGATTTCCAAACGGAGCTTGCAACGTTTTTTTCTTTCGCCGGCGGATCCTCCAGACACTGAATTAACCCCAAAATCTGTCTGGCTGCCGGACAAAAAAAATTCTCTCTCTCTCTCTCCCCTCTTCCCGGCCAGCGGTTCCTTTAAATTTCCTCATTTTCAGGATCCGTCTAAAAACGGATCCTGTGCCATCCGTTCACATCAGTTGAGAACGGATCCGCTTGTCTACCTTTTTGGCGGATTGTAACTGATGCAAATAACTGAAGTGTGAAAGAGGCCTTAGGTGGTCGTCACGTACAGCAAATCGGTCGTCCTGCAAAAAGGATATTAGTTGCAGAACATGGGTACTGTATCTCAAAAAAATTTGTGCCGGATTGGGTAATGCATGTTTGTAAATTGCAGCATGCAGCCCCACAAGTCTCCCTCACTGCGTGGAGAATGTTAAAATGATAGGGAAAAAGCATTAGAAGACTAAAGCCCCCGTTACACACTGCAATATCGCTAGCAATATCGCTGTAAAGTCACCGATTTTATGACGTTGCAGCGATATTGCTAGCGATATCGCTGCATGTGATACCTCCGACCGGCTCCTCCCGCTGATTATCGCTGATCGCACGAGAAGCTGCTGGATCATTTCTCGTCGGCCACTTCCTGTGGCGCTTCCTGCTGTGACGACGAGCGACGCGAGGAGCTGGGCGGGAGGACGCAGCATCGCCGCGTCTGACAGGTAAGTAGCGATCCCCGTCCCCAGCGATGTCGCTGGTGAGATCTGCCTGTGTGGCAGCTCACTAGCGACCACCTAGCGATGCACCAGCGATCCTGACCGCGTCATATCACTGGTCGGGATCGCTGGTCCATCGCTAGGTGTAACGGTACCGTTAGGCTAACAAGTTTTCTTAAAGACTAACTGTCCTTTTTTGTTTAATTCAGATGTAGCAAGTATAATGCTCCTGGACACTGGCTAGGACAGTGTTAAATACCTTATCTGGCTTCCTGTCCCAGTAATCACCCTCCAAAGTAGGGTTCCTCTCAGGACTGCAGCTGACACATCTCCAGCTATACTGTGTTACATTAGTCTTCAGTGTGTAGAGAAATACAAAAATATTCAGGATTGAGAGTCCTCAGTAGTTGATACCTTTTAATGGCTAACTGAAAAGATGGTAATACATTGCAAGCTTTCAAGACTACTCAGGTCTCTTCATCAGGCTAGACTAATACAAAATCTGAAGTCACATATTTATGCACAATACAGCCTAGAAAAAATGCAATAGATAAGACAAGTGACGTGAAGCAGAACTATCAATATGGGAGAGGGAGAAACATAAATATAAACATTGGACCAGTTCATAGATAAGGAGTCTGGATGTTTTATGGTCCTCTGATTGGGGTCTAGTTCTGTGTTGCCCCGCAAGGTTTTAAAAGGAAATTCCTTAATTGATGTAAAAAGACATAAATCCATGCGACACATTCATTCCAGCACTGAGAGTGTCAAAGTTCGTCATAAATTTGTACTCCCAAACTCGTCTCTCTCTCTGAGAATTGAAGTTACCTTTCAATACCAGTAATTTCATATCCATGCTGCTGTGATCAGGGATACAGAAATGTTTTGCCACAGGTAGATCCATTCTTTTTTCTCTTATTGTGTGACGATGAGCATTCATCCTTGTTCTAAGCTTTTGCCCTGTCTCCCCCACATACAGACCCCCAGTTGGACATTTAGTACAAATAATTAAGTACACCACATTAGATGTAATGCAGGTGAAAGTACCTGGGATCTTGTAGTCCTGATGTGAGTTGGGGATCATAATAGAGTTCTTTATGTGTTTTGGATGGAAACTGTCCCATTTAAGGTATGTTGGACGGTCGATTGGCTTCTGATACAGGGATGTCTCTATTTCATTGTTTTTTAGCTTAATGATGGTGTCCAAAAAATTAATCTCGGTACTGGAGTAGTTGAGTGTTAAATTGATGGTGGGATGAAATTGATTAAACTGTTCGTGGAACGTCTTTAGCTGTTGCTCAGACTCCGTCCAGATGATTAAAATATCATCAATGAAGCGGTAGTAGGCCATCAATTTAACACTCAACTACTCCAGTACCGAGATTAATTTTTTGGACACCATCATGTGTTTTAGGCAGCCCCCAAATTTAAGAAGCATCATTGTCAGAAGCTCCCTGTCCTCTCCAACAGCTGCAGGAACCTTTCCTTGCAACCAGAAAAAATGTAAAACCTGTCCATTTATAATGACCACGGACAAGATAAAGATCCCCAACTCACATCAGGACTACAAGATCCCAGGTACTTTCACCTGCATTACATCTAATGTGGTGTACTTAATTATTTGTACTAAATGTCCAACTGGGGGTCTGTATGTGGGGGAGACAGGGCAAAAGCTTAGAACAAGGATGAATGCTCATCGTCACACAATAAGAGAAAAAAGAATGGATCTACCTGTGGCAAAACATTTCTGTATCCCTGATCACAGCAGCATGGATATGAAATTACTGGTATTGAAAGGTAACTTCACATCTCAGAGAGAGAGACGAGTTTGGGAGTACAAATTTATGACGAACTTTGACACTCTCAGTGCTGGAATGAATGTGTCGCATGGATTTATGTCTTTTTACATCAATTAAGGAATTTCCTTTTAAAACCTTGCGGGGCAACACAGAACTAGACCCCAATCAGAGGACCATAGAACATCCAGACTCCTTATCTATGAACTGGTCCAATGTTTATATTTATGTTTCTCCCTCTCCCATATTGATAGTTCTGCTTCACGTCACTTGTCTTATCTATTGCATTTTTTCTAGGCTGTATTGTGCATAAATATGTGACTTCAGATTTTGTATTAGTCTAGCCTGATGAAGAGACCTGAGTAGTCTTGAAAGCTTGCAATGTATTACCATCTTTTCAGTTAGCCATTAAAAGGTATCAACTACTGAGGACTCTCAATCCTGAATATTTTTCTATCTACTGGCTAACACGGTACAAAGATATACATCTTTCCTGTAGAGAAATACAGACTCCCACTCCCCCTTCAATGACTTCTCCTACTGTCCTCGGAGGGTGAGGGCCATGTGACCACTCAGAGTCTCCAATCAGAGACACAGAACTTAGCAAAACTAGGAGAGCTCATCATTTGCAGTCTGAGAGGAACCCTACTGCTGATGGAGGAAGCCAGAGAAGGGATTTACCAGTGTCCTAGCCAGTGTTCAGGAGCATTACGCCGAAGCTTAAATGTGAAGGAAAAATGTTTTAGGCTAGCTTCAGACTAGCGTTTCCGGGTGCAGCACCTCTGTGCAGCTCCGCCCCCTCCTGTCAATTCTTCTAGGGTCGCACATCGCTGCATGCGGTCTGCACACCCTATCTGTAGCATAGGGTGTGCAGACCACGCGCTAGGATGATTGTGAGTGCGCTGCGCCCTTTTGACGTTGCACCGAGCGAGCCAAAATGCAACATGTTGCATTCTGGCGTGCTTAGCGCACCGTCAAAAGGGAGCAGCGCACTCACAATCATCCAAGCGCACCCTATGCTAAAGATAGGGTGTGCAGATCGCATGCAGCGATGTGTGACCCTAGGAGGAGCTGACCAGAGGGGGCGCTGCCGGGGGCGGAGCTGCACGGAGGCCCTGCGCTGCGCCCGGAAACGCTAGTCTGAAGCTAGCCTTACTCTTTAAAATTCCACCCTTATTGCTTATTGGTCACACAGACACAGGATCTTTCTGATGGGTGCTAGTTGCCTAATGTATATAAAGCATGTCACGGTTGGCACATGTAATATGAAAATGTTTACAAATTTAACAATAAAAGACTTAAAATACATTTTTTATTAAAGTCACTTTGGGAAAATAGGTGTGGTGTTGGCTGAGGGACAGGAAAAGTGATTTCTGTGTGGCCTGTCAGCATGGAAATGTGATGGCAAATACAGTAGCCAGCAAAATGAATGTGATTGCAGGAAATCTCGTCCCCATGCTGCGATAATTTTTCCTACAAAATCAATGCAGAAGTTGACATGCGCAGCACCACACGGGCGGCAGAGCTCTACAGAATGGCGGCTCCATAGCGTCACAGGCAGGAGCCACCGTGTGCAGACATTTATCTTGGCCAACATCCATGTCGCCAGATCACTGTTTCATGTGTGACACATCAGTCAGCAGCGTCACCGGGAGCCTCCACAAGTAATTAGGGGGCAGATGACTGCCGCAGCCTCCGCACACCTTGGAAACGCCAGTTAGAAAGGTTACGGCAGTGGGCGGTATGGGGGCGCACAGTGTGGGGGTGACACTATAATACTCCGACTCCTCACTTTCCCGTTAAAGCGGTTGTCCATGACTTTAAAGGCCCTAGCAAATAAGTGGGTAGCGCCCCCAGCGTTAGAAACTATCCAGGGAACATGATTCCAGTCATTTTTTACAGATGTATGGGCACAAAAAATCAAATTTGGATAATTGCAAAATTTCTAAATGTATTGGCAAATTTCTGGTTTGTTTCAGAAATTAACGCAAGGTATAGCAAACAAATTTTAACACTATCATTAAGTACAATATGTCACACAAAAACAATCGCAGAATCAGCGGGATCCATTGAAGCTCCAGAGCTCCTCAAAAGGGACAGTGGTTAGAAATGTAAAAATTGGCTGGGTCATTAAGCTCAAAATTGGCGTGGTCAATAAGGGGTTAACATTAATAACCCATGTTTAGCACTGGTTACACCCGCCATCTTGGCTGTTAGGTCTTCCCTGTTGTCGGCTGGAGCTGCTCAGTCACCGACACCCATAGCACAGCGGCGTCACTGGAGCTGTGTCCACGGTCGGGTACTGCACGTGTCGGCGGAGCTGTGCAGCGCAGGGACTGACAAGTTCCAGTCAACACCTGATAGCCGCAGGTGCCGGTGTCGCACCCCCCATTGATCACACACATGGATGACCTATTCTAAGGAGAGACTGTCAATATCACAGTCCTGGACAACCCCTTTAAAAAGAGAACAGCTCAAGGGATGAAAGCTCATGCCCACCATGGCAGCCCCACCAACGCTGCTGCTGCAGCTCAGCTCATCGTCGACCGTACCAATGACATCTGGACACAAGATGCTTGAGGACGAGGACCACGAGCCGCTCGTGTTTATATCGTGGCAGTTGTGTTCATGCAAGAATGATATGTTTAGATTTACTGCTTGCAAACAGCTACAAGAATACATTACTTACTCTACGCCAGCTGGACCCACTGTTATCACACACTTCTAAAAAGTGGGCAGGGCTTAGTGGGAAGGGCTGAGTTTGCTAGCGTTTTAATTACTATAACCCATAAACTTGATGTAACTTACCGTATATACTCCTGTATAAGCTGACCACCCTAATTTTGCCCAAAAAAACTGGGAAAACTTATTGTCTCGTGTATAAGCCTAGGGTGGAAAATGCAGCAGCTACTGGTAAATTACAAAAATAAAAATAGATACCAATAAAAGTAAAATTAATTGAGACATCATCATTAGGTTCAATGTTTTTGAATATCTATATCGAATCAGGAGCCCCATATAATGCTCCATACAAAATACACCCCATATAATGCTGCACAAAGGTTAATAATGGGCCCATAAGATGCTCTATAGAATAATATGCCCCATATAATGCTCCATAAAGGTTATGGTCCCACAAGATGCTCCATAGATTCTGCCCCCATAAGATGCTCCATAGATTCTGCCCCCATATGCTGCCCCATAGAATATGCCCCTATATGCTGCCCCATAGAATATGCCCCCATATGCTGCCCCATAGAATATGCCCCATATGCTGCCCCATAGAATATGCCCCATATATTATGCCTGCATATGCTGCTGCTGACAAAAAAAAAAATGCCATACTCACCTCTCCTGCTCAGGACCCAGCACATGAGATATTCACCTGTCCCCCGGTCCATCGCCGCTCACCACCATCTGCGCGTCCTCTGTCATTGACTGTTCAGCCAGCAGAGGGCACGGCACGCACTGACCACGTCACCGCGCCCCCTGCTGGCTAAACATCATGGACACAGGAAGCAGCAGACGGCGGTGAGCAGCGTGGGAGCGAGGACAGGTGAATATCGCTATACTCACCCGTCCTGGAACGTCTCTGCAGCCTCGCTTCTCCACTGTCTCCGTTCCTGCCTTCAGCGGTTATGTGATACCGCTCATTACCACTCATGAATATGCGCATATTCATGAGTTTAATGAGCGGTACCACGTGACCGCTGAAGGCAGACAGTGGAAAAGCGAGGGGGCTGCAGAGAGTGCCACAAGGGGTGAGTATGATCTGTGACACCCCCGCTCCCCCTCCCCCGCCGAACCCCAGGTATATGACTCGTGTATAAGCCAAGAGGGGGACTTTCAGCACAAAAAAATGGGCTGAAAATCTCGGCTTATACACAAGTATATACGGTATCTAACACTGAGGACACGGCCCATTACCGAGAAACCAGTGACTCCGGATTGCAAAAACATAGAAAATATTACATTTTATTATACAAAAAATGACTACACATAGGTATAATGGGGAAAACCATGAAGCACAGAGCGGCGCTAGCGTCTCCGGCGCATGAGCAGATGCGAAGTGGAGTCTCCCAAGTTCTGAAAGTAGTAGTTGAGTTTGCCATTGAGCTTCTCCCGCAGCGGTAAAGGAAATGGAGGAAGACATTAATGGCGCACACATGGTCCAAGCCCTGCTGCCATGGCTCTAATACATCACTGTTTATGAGTGTGGCATTATGTCACCATGCATGACATCACCATTAGTCACCACGGTCATGTGATGTGAAAGCGCGCTATTAACAGTCAGGGAGTCCAGGCGCATGCGGAGGACAAGCTTTGGCTTTTCCGGTTCTCGTCCTTAAATGTCAATCATCCCAGTAGCACCAGGCAGCACAGACTTATAATGGGGCCTATCGTGGCATCCGGTAAGTGGTGGCAGAATGTGCAGCGACTAATGGGGGACAAGTCCTATAATTGGAGCATATACCAAGCCCCCCGAATACCACACGCATGTGTGACAGTGACTGCGGCTCTTACCTCTTGGTGTAGCCAACTTTTATTCTCTTCCAGCGCTTGCAGAAGGTGATCGATGGAGGAATACGGCATCCAAACCAAAAGGAGACAAGGCGGACAGAGGCCACTGTGAGAAGTATACAGGATGGAAAAGATTAAAAATCACGGTAGCTTGCCTTTAAAAACAGTGCCTCCTTAGTCTACAGGTTGTGTCAGATATTACAGATGAGCTCCAAAGAGAATGTTTTCCAAATTCTGTACGACCCCTTTTACAATTGTGCCTCATGTAGATAATGCATGTATGTGTTATAAGGGACAATGTAACACAAGCTTTTTTCTGCTGTGTGATACAAGTCAACAATCGTGAGTCTCCAAACTCCGTCTGATGCCGGATTCCAGACCGCTGACCTTCATCCTATAGCCCACGTGCCTTACCAGCTAGGGGTTTCCTGATCCAAATATGCTAGCCTCATATGTACAGTATTAGATGAGACTGTTCAGTTTGTACACAAGTGGATTTTGGGGCAGCAAAGTGGCTCAGTGGCTAGCATGCAGTGGCTCAGTGGTTACCATTGCTGAACTGAGGTCCTGGATTCAAATCGCAACAAGGCCAACACCTGCAAGCAGTTTGTATGTTCTCTGTTTTCTCTCACACTCCACAGACATCCCGATAGGGAATGTAGATAGTGTGCCCCCGATAGGATCAGCAATGACATCAGTAAAGCTTGAGAATTAATGGTGCTATATGGGGGGGGGGGGATGAGGAACCGACCACACCCTAATATTCCTGACCGCAGCGTGTAACTGGGACATACTCTGGCTAAGTGAGGGTTAAAGGGAACCTGTCACATGGTTTTGGCCCTGTAAGGCTACTTTCACACTTCAGGTTTTCGGCGTCAGGCGCGATCCGGCGTCGTGCCGGAACGCCGGATCCGGCATGTTTCTGAAAACCGGATGTGACGGATCCGGTTTTCTGCTGGATCCGTCTTTTTCTGGACAGACAAAACCGGATCCGTCTCATCCGGTTCATCCGTTTTTCTATCCGTTTTTTCGACGGATTACGCCGGATCCGGTTTTTAAAATTGACCCTTGTGGCCTTCCGAACGGGATTGGCTACTGGAAAACTATATATAGCGTGTTCCTACAGCCCTTCTTTGACAGGTTGTAGAGGAGAAAGTGCAGGTTGGAGAGAAGAGCAAGTTACTGGCGAAGATGGATGTTGTGATTGGAAATATTTTGAAGAATTTGGCGGATTTTACAGCGGAGGCGAATCGTTTGAGGGTGATTGTTCTGGAGAAGGAGAGAGCGAGACAGCAGCGCATCAGGCATCGTAGACGACGTTTGTGGATCCACCCCATCACAGCCAAGAGAATGACGCGTGGGGTCTATTCTACACTATGCATGGACCTTCGACGAAACCCGGATAAATTTTTTGGATATGTTAGGATGAAAATGGAGAATTTTGATTACTTGGTGGAGCGCATTGCACACCTCATAAGAAAAGCGGACACCTATTGCCACTTCTCTGTTTCACCCGCAGAGCGTCTGATGGTGACTTTAAGGTAAGCCACATTTATTGGATGTGATCGCATCAGAGCACACTTTCACTGCAATCTTGTTGGTGGTAATTTGTATCTCCAAGTGTTATAGGTCAGTTTTGGTATGTAATGCTGTGATTTAAAACTAATTTATTGTTTTTTAATTCCCCACAGATTTCTTGCAACTGGAGAATCCCTTTCGTCACTGCATTTCCAGTACAGACTCGGGATTTCCACCATATCTGGAATTGTGAAGTACACATGCCGTGCACTGTGGGACTCCTTAGCTGAAGAGTTTTTACCAGAGCCCACAACAGAGAGGTGGATTGAAATTGCTGACAAGTTTCAACAGATATGTCAGTTTCCAAACTGCTTGGGCGCTGTGGACGGGAAACATATCCGCATTGTAAAGCCAGCTGGATCGGGATCTGAATATTTCAATTACAAGAAATATTTTTCAATTGTCCTCATGGCCATCGCTGACGCGGAATACAAATTTATTGCTGTTGATATTGGGGCTTATGGCCGCTCCAATGACTCTCAAGTTTTCAAACTGTCTGCCATGGGGCGTAAACTGTATGGAAACACCTTCCAGTTCCCACCACCTAGACCGCTGCCGCAAACATCTGGTCCACCTATGCCATTTGTCTGTGTAGGGGATGAAGCCTTCCAGCTGTCAGAACACCTTTTGAAACCGTACTCTAGCAGAGGATTGACAAGACCAAAACGCATTTTTAATTACCGCCTCACAAGAGCAAGAAGAATGGTTGAATGTACCTTTGGTATTCTGACAGCCAAATGGCGGGTCCTATTGACTGCGATCAACCTCCAGACAGAAACTGTGGACGAGGTGATCAAAGCGTGCGTGGTACTCCACAATTTTGTTATCTGCAAGGAACCCATTTCCATTGAGGACACCTCTGAAGAAACCACCTTGCAAGATTACCATGACATTACCACTAGAAGTTCTGTGACGGTTTCAGTAATGAGGGACAATTTTGCACTATACTTTATGTCACCTCAAGGCAGAGTACACTGGCAGGATGACAGAGTGTGAAAGATTTGTGCCCTAACCAAACTTGTGTACCTTCTGGACCAACAGTATATACCTTTGCCAACCAAAGTTGGCTATCTTGTCATGGTCTCTATTTTTAGCTTTAGGCCACAGGTGTGTACCTGGTTGTGTTTTATGCAAAGTATTTCACCTTTTAACAAAAGTTGTGTACATTGTTAGGAAATCACCAACAATAAACACAACTTTTTAGGTGAAATACTTTGCTTCAAACACAACCAGGAACACAACTGTGGCAAAAAGCTAAAATTTACCCACAGTTATATACCTAGTTTTGAATACCATTTCACCTTTTAAATACCCTGTATTTAACCTTTTTCGCCGCAGAAAGAAATGACAGACAACCAGTGTAAAATAATTTAACTTTTATTGAAAAATGTTTTTTTTAGTAAACTTTTTTAAAATTTTAATAAACTTGTTTAATAAAACTTTGAAACTATAAAACTGAAACCGTAAAACTGGTCATTTTTATTTAAATACACACATTATAATTCTGTGTAGTGTGTGGTGGAAATACTGCTGTAGGGGCTGCGGGACACTTCGACACTGGGAGTGTGGAGAGAGGACTGGGATCGTGGTGGGGAAGGAACAGTTAGAGGTGAAGGTGTGGAAAAAACTACAGAATGGGTGGACATGTGGGAAGCAGAAGAGGTGGTGGGTGGTGGAGTGGAGGGTTGGGCAGGGACTGTAGGAGCAGATGATGTTGATGGCAAGTTGTATGGGGAAGGAGTTTGGTACGGGGCAGGTTGCTGGAAGTGGGGAGATGTCTGGTACGGGGCAGGTTGCTGGAAGTGGGGAGATGTCTGGTACGGGGCAGGTTGCTGGAAGTGGGGAGATGTCTGGTACTGGGGAGGTTGCTGGTACTGGGGAGTTTGCAGGTACTGTGGAGGTTGCTGGTGCTGGGGAGGTTGCTGGTGCTGGGGAGGTTGCTGGTGCTGGGGAGGTTGCTGGTGCTGGGGAGGTTGCTGGTGCTGGGGAGGTTGCTGGTGCTGGGGAGGTGGATGGTGCTGGGGAGGTGGATGGTGCTGGGGAGGTGGATGGTATGTAATAGGAGGGGGAGGATGGAAAGTGGCTGGAGGTGGATGGTATGTAATAGGAGGGGGAGGATGGAAAGTGGCTGGAGGGGGTGTAGATGTAATAGGAGGGGGAGGATGGAAAGTGGCTGGAGGGGGTGCAGGTGGAGGAACTACTGTGGTGGGAGGAGGAGGAGGTTGGGAGGTAACTTGCTGGAGAGCAGCGTGGCATGAATGCATTACATGCATCTGCTGGGCAGGAGAGAGCGTTTCCATGCGCTCCACAACAGACCTGAAAAAGGTGTGGTTTGGCGAAGATCTTGCTTCTGAATGCATGGTTTGCAGAAGTGTCTTCACCTCCAGAATGCTGGAGTTGATCTGCTGATAGCCTGCGGATATTTGCTCTGACAAGACTTTGAGACAGTTCTGGAAAGATGCATTCAGATGCAAGAACTCTGGCGCATAAGTCTTTTCCTGACCCCTCTGCCGCTGCCGCCCAGTACCCACAGGTGTACTAGAGGTGGCAGGGGCAGAAGGGTGGGGTAAAGGGAAAGCGATCTCCTCACCAGCAGCTTCATGTAATGTAGGCGGCCACGATGCTCCTGTGCTGGTGGATGGGACAGATGGGTCGAATGTGTGGGAAGGCTGGGAATGTGCAGATGTACCGGGGCGGTCGAAGTGTCCCTCGGTGCCGGTCTCCTCAGGGATCGCCTCAGAAGGGTCCAATCGTGCCGGCTCCCGAGTGCTGCTCACCGTGCTGTGGAATAAAGAGAAAAAAAAACAATTAAAATACTGACATGGTATGGCCCTGGCTGAAAAAATTTTTTACATATAACATTTTTTTTCACATGTGGTGTGTAATATTTACCTTCTGGTGACCATTGTTTCCCGGAGGAACGACAGGGCTTGTGCGTACTTGTACTTGCTCCTGCGTCCTCCAGATCCACTCGGGGCCCGCATCTCTTTATTGAACTCCTTCTTGAAACGATCCCTCACAGACCGCCACCGATTCACAATTCTGTTCCCTGAAACGAGAAAGGACAAAGTGGTTAGTATACAACATCAGTGTTTCCCAAACTCCAGTCCTCATGGTCCCCAGGGGTCATGTTTTCAGGATTTCTATAGTAAATAGAAATCCTGAACACATGATCCGTGGGGACCACGAGGACTGGAGTTTGGGAAACACTGGTTTACATCAAGCAACCGGTACTGTATATACTTACGCTCTTTAATCTGGGCCCGAGCTTCGAGGTCCTCCCAGCGGCCCACAAGGAGAGAACAGATTTCCTCCCAGAGTCGTCGGGTAACAATCAGGTCAGCGTGGCGGCGGTCAGCCATATTCCAGAGCGGCTCCCTTTCTCTGACGAGATCGATGAGGCGGTCCACATCAATCCCTCCATCCTCACCGTCAGAGTCGGGAGCACGCTGTGAAGGCTGTTAAAGAAAAAGACAAAAATAACATAATTAGCCTCCACAAAAGAAATGAAATAAAAAGTGCAAAAAAACAAAGCAAAAATATTTATACTTACACGCTGGTGACCGCCGCGTTGCTGTCGCCGACGACCCTGGGAGGCACTGCGAGGACCTCTTGGCCAAGCACCAGATTGGGAAGACTAGAGAAGAAAACAAAAAAAGTTATGTCTTTGGATGTAGGCATTTGTTTGCTGTGTGTGGTCTGCAGAACATTGTTTTCTATGTGTTGTGTGTAGTGTGATGTTGTGTTTCTGCGTTTGATGCAAAAAACTTACGAATTGTGAGCCCACTCCAAGTGTCTGTCCACCCCTTCCTTCTTCTTCTGGGAGCTCCTCTTCATCTTGTGATTCCTGTTTTGAAATAAAAGGCAATGAATAGACATATATTACAGAGAAGATGGATTTTGGAAATAAAAACTTACCGTCAAACGCTGACGATGCGAGGGAGGGCTCCCAGAAGATGTGCTGTCCTCTTGCTGGCCAGACTCCATGGCTGTGGGTGGTGTTACAGCTGCTGCCAGTGAAGCCAGTGCTGCTGCATCTCTTGGGCGGCTGTTGAATAAAGAGAAACAAAGGGCCAATGAATATCTTGATATTCAATAGCCCTAGTTTGGAGGAATGGGGGATTTGATAATTACCGTCTCTCATCTGCTGCTGGCCTCCCCTCCTCAGCATGTTCTATTTGCTGCTCCATTTGGGGTGGTGGTGGTGCGGATGGTGCTGCAGTGGTCTCCTGCCTTCTCCTGCGCCTGGTTGCTGTCTTGGGTGGCATGTTGGGTGTGGCTGTGGGTCCCACTGTCTTGCTTTTATATATGTCTTGTGGGCAGAGCTACTGAGCATGCTCAGACCAAAAAACTGGATCCGGCCGACGGATCCGGCTTTCGCCGGATCCGGCGCATTGCGGCGCTCATAGGCTTTCATTGTGTGAAAAAGCCGGACGCGCCGGATCCGGCGTGTCCGGCTTTTTCGCCGGAGACAAAAAACGTTACAGTCACCGTTTTTTCCAGACGCCGGATCGCGACACATTGCCGGATCCGGCGAAAACCGGATGAAACGCATGGCCATCCGGCGCGATCCGTCGCAAATGCAAGTCAATGGGGGGGAAAACGGATCCGGCATTGCATTTCGCCGGATCCGGTTTCTGTCAAAAGCGCCGGATCGCGCCTGACGGCGAAAACCTGATGTGTGAAAGAGGCCTAAGCTGTGGCCTACGGCTATCAGGGCTTATCTACAGTATTCTATGATGCTGTAGATAAGCCCCAGATCTAACCTGAAGAAGACAAGCAAGTTTTATTATACTCACCCGGGTGCGGTTCGGTCCAATGGGCGTCGCAGGTCCACCGCCTCCCATCTCCATGCGATAACGTCCTCTTCCTTGCTTCGTGTAGCAGCTCCTGCGCAAGCGTACTTCTTTGCCCTGTTGAGGGCACAGCAAAGTACTGCATTGCGCAGGCGCCAGGAAATGTTAGAGATGTCCCGCTCCTGCGCACTGCAGTACTTTACTCTGCCTTCAACAGGGCAGAGCAGTGCGCCTGTGCCGAGGTAGAAGTAAGGAGGAGGACGTCATCGCATGAAGATGGGAGGCACCGGACCACGACACCCACCGCGCACAACCCTGCCCCCCGGTGAGTATAATAAAACTTGCTTTTCTTCTGTTTCAGGTTAGAGCTTGGGCTTTTCTACAGGCTTATAGAATGCTGTAGATAAGCCCTGAAAGGCAGTGGCCCCAGCTTACAGAGCCAAAACAACGTGACAGGTTCCCTTTAACAAGTTGGATCAGTGATGTTTCTGCCCATTGCCATTTCCTGTGGTGCTTTTAATACATTCTCAACCACTGAGGTGCATGTACATTACAGGCGAGGAGCGGGTGTACGGAGCGGCTCAAGATCAGGGAAAGACGCGAAAGAGATGCTTCCATCCTCCATCTGGCCATGTATGGAGCATACGCTGGGGTCTAAGGCTCAGGCACATACTCATCTCCGCCCCACACCACGAGCTGTCAGCCCTGCACCCCACACCACGCTCAGTCCTGCACCCCACACCATGAGCCATCAGACCTCCGCCCCACACCACGAGCCAGTGGACCTCAGTCTCACCTGCTATGTTCGGGAATATGTGCGAGAGCGTCGTACGACTGGCTGTTCTGTCCCAAGTCCAGGTGATACTTTAAGGTACGAGTCCTTGAATCAGCAGCTCTTTCCAACCCACACCTTCCAGGAGACGCAGCACCTGGGAATAAAGGCAAAGCTTGCTAGAGGCAGAATACGGATCATACGGCAGAGTGGCAAATGGTGGAGACACAGAAATGCGCGCTCATGAATGTCCGCCTTCTGCTCCTTAAGGTTCACGTTGCAGATTGTGGTGCAGATTTTTGCATGCAGATTTGGCTAAATCTGCAGGTCAAATGACCTGCGTTTTACCTGCGGATTTAGTGCGTATTAGCCTGCGGTTTGACACCTGTAATGGATCAGGTGTGAAACCGCTGTGGATTCCGCACAAAGAAGTGACATGCTACAAATTTTAAACCACAGCAAATCGACGCGGAAAAATACGTGACGTATGCAGTGCGTTTTTCATTTTCCAAAGACTTAAATGGTACTGTACAGTGCAGCAGAAACTGCTGCGGATCCGCAGGGCCAAATCCGCAGCAGAATCCGCAACGTGTGCACACACCCTAAATGTGCAGTGAGAGGCAGAAATGCGTGCTCCGGAATGCGTGGACACGCAGCACCTGGGAATAATGGCAACTGCTTACTATAGGTAGAATATGGATCATATGGCAGAGTGGCAAACAGTGGAGAGGCAGAAGAGTGCGGAGACGCTGCACCTGTGAAATGCGCGCCCAGCACCTGTCAAACGCGCCCAGCACATGTGAAATATGCGCCCAGCACCAGTCAAATGCGCAGACTCTGCACCTGTGAAAAGCACGCCCAGCACCTGTGAAATGCGCAGACGCTGCACCTGTGAAATGCGCAGATGCTGCACCTGTGAAATATGCGCCCAGCACCTGTGAAATGCGCAGACGCTGCACCTGTGAAAAGCACTCCCAGCACCTGTGAAATGAGCAGAAGCTGCACCGGTGAAAAGCACGCCCAGCACCTGTGAAATGCACAGATGCTGCACCTGTGAAAAGCGCGCCCAGCACCTGTGAAATGCGCAGACGCTGCACCTGTGAAAAGCGCGCCCAGCACCTGTGAAATGTGCAGACACTGCACCCGTGAAATATGCGCCCAGCACCTGTAAAATGTGCAGACGCTGCATCAGTGAAAAGCGCCCCCAGCACCTGTGAAATGCGCAGACGCTGCACCGGTGAAAAGCACGCCCAGCACCTGTGAAATGCACAGATGCTGCACCTGTGAAAAGCGCGCCCAGCACCTGTGAAATGCGCAGACGCTGCACCTGTGAAAAGCGCGCCCAGCACCTGTGAAATGCGCAGACGCTGCACCCATGAAATATGCGCCCAGCACCTGTGAAATGCTCAGACGCTGCACCTGTGAAATATGCGCCCAGCACCTGTGAAATGCGCAGACGCTGCACCTGTGAAAAGCGCGCCCAGCACCTGTGAAATGTGCAGACGCTGCACCGGTGAAAAGCGCGCCCAGCACCTGTGAAATGCGCAGACGCTGCACCAGTGAAAAGCGCAGACGCTGCACCTGTGAAAAGTGCGCCCAGCACCTGTGAAATGCGCAGACGCTGCACCTGTGAAAAGCGCGCCCAGCACCTGTGAAATGCGCAGATACTGCACCGGTGAAAAGCGCATCCAGCACCTGTGAAATGAGCAGACGCTGCACCTGTGAAAAGCGCGCCCAGCACCTGTGAAATGCGCAGATGCTGCACCTGTGAAATATGCGCCCAGCACTAGTCAAATGCGCAGACGCTGCACCTGTGAAAAGCACTCCCAGCACCTGTGAAATGAGCAGACGCTGCACCTGTGAAAAGCGCGCCCAGCACCTGTGAAATGCGCAAGCGCTGCACCTGTGAAAAGCGCGCCCAGCACCTGTGAAATGCGCAGACGCTGCACCTATGAAAAGCGCGCCCAGTACCTGTGAAATGTGCAGACGCTTCACCGGTGAAAAGCGCGCCCAGCACCTGTGAAATGCGCAGACGCTGCACCTGTGAAATATGCGCACAGCACCTGTGAAATGCGCAGACGTTGCACCTGTGAAGTGCACCCAGCACCTGTGAAATGCGCAGACGCTGCACCTGTGAAAAGCACGCCCAGCACCTGTGAAATGCGCAGACGCTGCACCTGTGAAAAGTGCGCCCAGCACCTGTGAAATGCGCAGACGCTGCACCTGTGAAAAGCGTGCCCAGCACCTGTAAAATGTGCAGATGCTGCACCGGTGAAAAGCGCGCCCAGCACCTGTGAAATGCGCAGACGCTGCACCTGTGAAAAGCGCACCCAGCACCTGTGAAATGCGCAGACGCTGCACCAGTGAAAAGCGCGCCCAGCACCTGTGAAATGTGCAGATGCTGCACCGGTGAAAAGCGCATCCAGCACCTGTGAAATGAGCAGACGCTGCACCTGTGAAAAGCACGCCCAGCACCTGTGAAATGCGCAGATGCTGCACCTGTGAAATATGCGCCCAGCACTAGTGAAATACGCAGACGCTGCACCTGTGAAATATGCGCAGATGCTGCACCGGTGAAAAGCGCATCCAGCACCTGTGAAATGAGCAGACGCTGCACCTGTGAAATATGCGCCCAGCACCTGTGAAATGCGCAGATGCTGCACCTGTGAAATATGCGCCCAGCACTAGTGAAATGCGCACTCCCAGCACCTGTGAAATGAGCAGACGCTGCACCTGTGAAAAGCGCGCCCAGCACCTGTGAAATGCGCAAACGCTGCACCTGTGAAAAGCGCGCCCAGCACCTGTGAAATGCGCAGACGCTGCACCTATGAAAAGCGCGCCCAGTACCTGTGAAATGTGCAGACGCTTCACCGGTGAAAAGCGCGCCGAGCACCTGTGAAATGCGCAGACGTTGCACCTGTGAAGTGCACCCAGCACCTGTGAAATGCGCAGACGCTGCACCTGTGAAAAGCACGCCCAGCACCTGTGAAATGCGCAGACACTGCACCTGTGAAAAGCACGCCCAGCACCTGTGAAATGCGCAGACGCTGCACCTGTGAAAAGTGCGCCCAGCACCTGTGAAATGAGCAGACGCTGCACCTGTGAAAAGCGCGCCCAGCACCTGTGAAATGCGCAGACGCTGCACCTATGAAAAGCGCGCCCAGTACCTGTGAAATGTGCAGACGCTTCACCGGTGAAAAGCGCACCAAGCACCTGTGAAATGCGCAGACGCTGCACCTGTAAAAAGCGCGCCCAGCACCTGTGAAATGCGTAGACGCTTCATCGGTGAAAAGCGCGCCCAGCACCTGTGAAATATGCGCCCAGCACCTGTGAAAAGCGCAGACGCTGCACCTGTAAAATATGCGCACAGCACCTGTAAAATGTGCAGATGCTGCACCGGTGAAAAGCGCGCCCAGCACCTGTGAAATGCGCAGACGCTGCACCGGTGAAAAGCGCGCCCAGCACCTGTGAAATGCGCAGACGCTGCACCTGTGAAAAGCACGCCCAGCACCTGTGATATGCGCAGACGCTGCACCGGTGAAAAGCGCGCCCAGCACCTGGGTGAAATGCGCAGACGCTGCACCTGTGAAAAGCGCGCCCAGCACCTGTGAAATGCGCAGGCGCTGCACCGGTGAAAAGCGCGCCCAGCACCTGGGTGAAATGCGCAGACGCTGCACCTGTGAAAAGCACGCCCAGCACCTGAGAAATGCGCAGGCGCTGCACTGGTGAAAAGCGCGCCCAGCACCTGGGTGAAATGCACAGACGTTGCACCTGTGAAATATGCGCCCAGCACCTGTGAAATGCGCAGGCGCTGCACTGGTGAAAAGCGCGCCCAGAACCTGTGAAATGCACAGACGTTGCACCTGTGAAATATGCGCCCAGCACTAGTGAAATGCGCACTCCCAGCACCTGTGAAATGAGCAGACGCTGCACCTGTGAAAAGCGCGCCCAGCACCTGTGAAATGCGCAAACGCTGCACCTGTGAAAAGCGCGCCCAGCACCTGTGAAATGCGCAGACGCTGCACCTATGAAAAGCGCGCCCAGTACCTGTGAAATGTGCAGACGCTTCACCGGTGAAAAGCGCGCCGAGCACCTGTGAAATGCGCAGACGTTGCACCTGTGAAGTGCACCCAGCACCTGTGAAATGCGCAGACGCTGCACCTGTGAAAAGCACGCCCAGCACCTGTGAAATGCGCAGACACTGCACCTGTGAAAAGCACGCCCAGCACCTGTGAAATGCGCAGACGCTGCACCTGTGAAAAGCGCGCCCAGCACCTGTGAAATGCGCAGACGCTGCACCTGTGAAAAGCACGCCCAGCACCTGTGATATGCGCAGACGCTGCACCGGTGAAAAGCGCGCCCAGCACCTGGGTGAAATGCGCAGACGCTGCACCTGTGAAAAGCGCGCCCAGCACCTGTGAAATGCGCAGGCGCTGCACCGGTGAAAAGCGCGCCCAGCACCTGGGTGAAATGCGCAGACGCTGCACCTGTGAAAAGCACGCCCAGCACCTGAGAAATGCGCAGGCGCTGCACTGGTGAAAAGCGCGCCCAGCACCTGGGTGAAATGCACAGACGTTGCACCTGTGAAATATGCGCCCAGCACCTGTGAAATGCGCAGGCGCTGCACTGGTGAAAAGCGCGCCCAGAACCTGTGAAATGCACAGACGTTGCACCTGTGAAATATGCGCCCAGCACCTGTGAAATGCGCAGGCGCTGCACCTGTGAAAAACGCGCCCAGAACCAGTGAAATTCGCCTCGTCCGGTAAAAATGTGTGCCCATGAATGCGCGCCGCCGCCGCCTTCCACCTTCTGTGCGCTCTTGATTGCGCGACTTACACCTTCCCAGCCTGCCCCTGGATCTGGATGTGAGCGCGCTCATAAATGCACCGCCCTCACTGCCGTGGTGAACCAATCAGCGCTGCAGCCATGATGAACCAATCAGCACTGCAGCTCACAAACACTGCCACCCCCCCTGACACGCCCACTACAGAACTAAACTGCGAAACAATAACTCGCGAGCGGGAGGCCTAAACCGTCTGCACAGGGAGCTGCACAGCGCCCCCTGCTTGTGTCAACAATCGCACTGGAGAATCAGCAGGGCCAAGGGGCTGCACAGAACAGCACAGCGCCGCCCCCTGGTCCTGCTGGTCTCATCAGTGCAGCGTGATAGTGTGTGCAAGGCAGACTATGCTGCCGGGTGTGCGTGCTGAAGAGGAAGAGGAGGTGATCAAGCGGCCCACCAGTGGGACCGGCCGTTGTGGCATTTGCCAGAAATGCCTGATGGCCAGTCCGGCTCTGGTTGGAGGACACTCGTTTAGCACTGGGATGAAGGCACGGGCATGTTTTCTACACAAAATAGTCTATTCGGGTTTATTTTACTCCGCATAAACCGCCATGTTACACATCACACACATAGTCCTTAGCACTTCCTAGTATACGGCTTAACTCGCAGTCACTAAACACGCCGGACCACTTTGCCCAGTTCCCGTGGGCGACTGCACGCCGAACAGTTCATTTATTTCCACGGAACACAATAGGCACCAACAGATGACATTAAGTCGCAGTCTCTAAGGCTATGTGCACACGCTGCGGTTCCGCTGCGGTTTTGACCGCAGCAGAACTGCAGCAGTTCTGCAGACAGTGTACAGTAGCATGTTATTCTATGGGATTTACATTCCGCTGTGCACATGCTGCGGATTTTTAACTGCGGAAAAGCTGCGGTTTTGAATCCGCAGAAACAATTGACGTGTCAGTTCTTTCTGCGGATTCTGCTGCGGTTTGCCACCTATTCCATTGTCCAGGTGGCAAACCGCAGGGATAAAAATCCGCAGACCAATCCACAGTGTGTGCACATAGCCTAAACACGCTGGACCATACGCCATCCAGTTACCGTGGGTGACCGCACAGTTAATTAACTGACCCTTAGGCTATGTGCCCACGTAGCGTTTTAAAACGCTCACTAAAAACCGGACTCCTTCCCAGAAATCGCGATTTCACCGCGATTTTGCAGCGATTTTCGCGTGCGATATTCAAGCACTTTCCAAGCGATTTGAAGCATCGCTAGGAAAGTGATTGACAGGTTGGTCACACTCGTCATAGTGTTTGACAAGTGTGACCAGGTTTTTACTATTGAGGCCACCTATGCGGCATCAATAGTGAAAGATAGAATGTTAAAATGCTAAAAAAAATCGGGGTATATTTACCTTCCGGCGTCCCGCGCTGCATTCCCGGGCCACAGCGTTCCCAGTAATGCCTTGCGAGACCTATGATGACGTAGTCTCACGTTGCTATAGCGATCTCGCGAGACTACGTCATCACAGGACCTTGCCGCAAGGCATTACTGGGAACGCTGAGGCCGGGAATGCAGCGCGGGACACCGGAAGGTAAAATTTTATTTTTTATTCTTTTTTTACAGGGGTATGGTACCCAGGGCCTGGAGGACAGTCTCCTCTCCTCCACACCGTGGGTACCAACCGCACATGAGACACTTAACTTCCCGCATGGTGGGCATAGCCACATGCGGGAAGTCAGCGATTCTCATGCATTCCTATGGGTGCGGAATCGCGGCAATTCTTTGCAATGATTCCGCACAAAAGAATGAGCATGCTGCGATTTTTTCCGCGATGCGATTCCGCCGCGGAAAAAAGCGCAGCATTAGCACAGCATGTGCAGAATGCCATAGGAATGCATGGGGGGCGTTCTGTACACGATTTTTAATCGTTTTCGCAGCGTTTTCGCACCGAAAATCGCGGCAAAAATGCTTAAAAATCGCTACATGGGCGCACAGCCTTAGAAAATGAAGAGGTGCAGCATCCAGTCCGGGTGAAGAAATGTGCAGAAGTTTATTTTGCCATGAAAATATACAACGTTTCGACCATCACATGGTCTTTTTCAAGTATAGTACATAGCAAATATGGCGGTCTTAAATAGCCGAAAGTAGCCAATCACCATCAAGAATCCGCCCATTATTAATAAATAGCAGTAGTATACAGAGAAAATATATAAAAATACATACCATATAAGTGACAATACAGTGTGAACATAATCTTAAAACATATTACAGAAATGGTGCAATCCTATCAACAAATGATGAAAGTAAACAAAAAATAAATCCAATCCCATATGTATAACCACCAATCATATGTCAGCGTCCCCAAGTATCATAGCAACCCCATACCAATCAGATGTAGTCATACAGAAAACGTCACCAATCAAACTAACCAGCCGATATATTCCCAAAAACAGGCGCCAACCCCGGCAGCCTATTAAATTTACCTACACATTTTAAGATGTCATAGATCCGCCATCCAGCGTTCAACATCCGCCCACCAGAGTCACTACGCAGCGCCAACATGTTGCTGCAGAGGAGATGACATCACAGGACACAAATCCTGCGATAACACTCCAGGACGCGGACCGCGGTGTCATAGATACCGCACATGCGCAATAGCGCCCAGCGCGGTCAATGTATCTGTAGCTATAGAAGCCCATATCAGTCAGCGCGCGGTCACGTGACAAAGTCACATGACCGCAATCCCAGAAACCAATGTCAATCAGGGCGCGGTCACGTGACAAAGTCACATGACCGCAATCCCCCCCCAAAAAAATGCCAGCGCTTATGTATCCACAAATTATAAATATATATAAAAACCAACTCCATGGTAATCAATAAAGCATATAGCACAAGGGCGGAATTAAGCAAACCAGGGTCACTATAACTATTCCTTCAGCAGCCTGTGTCAATCAAAAAGCGATCAAATGGCACAGTCACATGACCGCGGTCAGCAAACCAAACGGAGCGCTTTTACAAAGGGATCCAGTGCGTGAACAAATGGAGAATGTAAATAAGCCATCATCATGGCAATCTATACAAACCTCACAATGTACTCATTAAATCATAAATTAGAAACATCTCTATGGGCCCAAATATAAAAAATATAGAAAAATATAAAATTGACTGTATAGGAAATAACTTTATTATAGCATAAATATACAGAGACAAGAGGGCATGGGGATTAAGAAATATGCAAATTCACATAAAAAAATGGTAAATATACAAAAACTTCAGGACAATTCAGTCCCCATGTCCTCCGGTCACTTCAAAACACCATTCCTGAAAAAAAACAATTAAAACCAACTAATGCTAATTAAAAACCAAAAAATGATGCTGTCAAGACCTATGTGGACTATTTAGTACAAATTTGCAGATTATACTCAAGGTTCAAGCCTTTCGGCTGTAGTGTACCTAAAGTAAAAAACCACCTCAATTCTTCTCTTTTTAACAATATAGTCCTGTCACCACCCTGTCTCAACATAGGGACCCCATCTATCACCCTAAACCGTAACTGATTCACAGAATGTCTGTATTCAATGAAATGCTTCGGTGTTGGTAGTTCAAGGAGTTGAGTTCTGATAGTACTCTTGTGTTTACTGATCCGTGCCCTAACTTCCATAGTGGTCTCACCTACATACATCAACCCACAAGGGCAGTTGATCACATAAATAACAAAACTGGAAGTACACGTAAATTGTTCCTTAATCAAAAATTTCTTCCCAGTATGTGGATGATTGAAGCTGTCACTCTTGATCATATTCCCACAGCACGCACACCCGAGACACGTAAAGTTGCCAAGACTCAAAGGGCCCAATGTCAATTGTCACAGAATTCTACTAGGCCCCACATCTGCTCTCACCAATTTATCTTTTAAATTGTATCCACGCCTATACGATGAAATTGGTCTATTAGCAAATTCAGGGACCTCTGGCAACCCCTTTCGCAGAAGGTCCCAATGTTTATTCAAGATTCCATTGATTTTGTCACTAATAGGGCAAAAAGTTGACACAGATGGTACCTGGCTATTAGTCATTTTATCACGTTTACGGCAGAGTTCATCAGAAGTCAAATTCATAGCCTTTTCTTTAAAATGTTTCCCACCGGATAACCCCTATTGATGAATTTATGACACATCTCATCAAGTCTACTGTTCAGCTTATTCTCATCCTTAACTATTCTTCACACTCGTAGCATCTGGCTCCGGGGGAGAGACTCAACCATCTTCCTTGGGTGGTTACTATTGTACAACAAAAGACTATTCCTATCAGTTTCCTTAACATAGAGATCTGTACACAATGCACTCCCTTCTTTGTATACCATTGTGTCGAAAAATAGGACTTGAGTCAGAGATTGCGTTAGAGTAAATTTCAACTCTGGATAAATACTATTCAATTCTGTTTGGAAGTTGTATAAGTCCTCAACACTACCCTCCCATACACAGAAAACTTTGTCGATGTAGCGCCACCAGGCCCGGACATGGCACCAGTAGATGGAATTGTACACATGCCGGTCCTCAAATACCGCCATATAGATGTTTGCATAAGTTGGGGCCACATTGGACCCCATGGCGGTACCACGCACCTGCAGGTAATAATCATCCCCAAAAAGAAAATAATTCTTCCTAAGGATGAAACCTAACAGGTAGAGGACTAGCTGTGCACATTCTGGGGCCACGTCCGAGCCCGATAGCACCACACCGACTTCTTCCAAGCCCTTGTCATGCTGAATAGAAGTATACAATGAGGCCACATCAAATGAGGCTAACACTGTATTAGAATCAACCTTAATATCCTTGATCTTACCCAAGAAATCATTCGTGTCCATGATATATGACCATGCTGATGTTGCAAACCGTCGCAAAACCTTGTCCAAAAAAATAGCCACTTTATTTAAAAGCGAACCCCAACCGGATACAATAGGGCACCTGGGAGGATTGAAAAGATCTTTGTGGATTTTCGGAAGGGTATATAGAATTGGTGTCACTGGAATATCCACAATCAAAAAATCCATCAGCTTCTGGTCAATGAGTCCATTAAGAAAGGCATCATCCACCAGGAGTCATAACTCACTAAGAAAGCGAGAGGTAGGATCACCTGTCAATTTAGTATATACATCAACATCCGACAATTGTTGCAAAATCTCAGCCTTATATTTGTTGGTGTCCATTACTACCACAGCTCCACCCTTGTCAGCATTTTTACTTGTGATAGCTGTATTCTTAGATAGCCTTTGTAAAGCTTGTCTCTCAACAAGGCCAAGGTTACCCTTAGCATTATATCGAGAACTTTTCTTTAATTGTGCAATCTCTCTTTCAACCAGCTGGATGTAGGACTCAACAAAACTATTCTTAACAGGGGGCTGGAAATTACTCTTAGGCTGGAGTCACACACAACGAATAAAAAATCGGTCCCATTTTAACGGTCCGAAATCGCACAAAAGTACCTTAACCAGTGATCCGTTTTTGATGCGATTTTTCTTCATTGATGTGATTTTAATCGCATGTAAGGATCCGTTTGACATCCGTCTGGCAAGATTTTCTCGCAGGAGAGCTAAATGGACATATAATGGAGCCCAATGACAGGTTTCCGCACACAAACGAATTAATAGATCTAGACACATTAAATACATATATATATATATATATATATATTTTATACATGTTATAGAGACACATTTATATATATATTTCTAATTCACGCAGTTCTTCATTGCAGAATAGCCGCTGAAACATTTGCCGGCTTTTGTATAATCATTCTTCTGCCCGACATGAAATGACACATGCTTTATATATAGTTAACCATTTCATTTCATGTCTTTTTTATGTCTATCACTATTAATTATATGAGGGTTTGTGGGTAAAATTTTGGAGTTGTAGGGGTTTATTTAAGGGGTTAATTCGTTGTATTAAATTGCGGGGACTCCCTGCAGCCTCAGTGACGTCAGCAGGAGTATAAAATATATATATATAAAGAAATATACAGTGTATATATATATATATATATATATATATATATGTGTGTCTAGATCTATTAATTTGTTTCTTTATTTAACCGGTCACTGTGATATTACTGTATTTGAAAAAAAAATTTGGGCTTTTGGTGCGATTTTACCGCAACTCACACATCGGGTCCGTTTGCAATCCATTTTTTTCTCGCCCCCATAGACATTGCATTCGTCCGATTTAATCGCCAGTGTGACCCCGGCCTTAGAGTACAAACCAACTCCATGAAGTGTGAAACCAGAAGACTTACAATCAGTCAAAACATTAGAAGCCTCCTGTTTATCTGAAAAATATGACGTTAATCGTAATCTTCTAAAGAACGAGAATAAATCACATTCAATCTCGAACCAATCAGGAGAGTTCACAGGACAAAACGACAGTCCTTAGGATAAAATATCATAATCAGCATCTGTCAATACACAAGATGAAATATTTACCACTAAATTGTCCTGCATCAGGACAGGCATCGCACCCACACAGATCAGACCTTGATCACCTATCCTAAGGAAAAGCCCACTGCAGCACCATTATACACCAGCCAGCCAGCCCACTGCAGCACCAGTATACACCAGCCAGCCAGACCACTGCAGCACCAGTATACACCAGCCAGCCCCCCCACTGCATCACGTGTATACACCAGCCAGCCCCCCCCTGCAGCACCTGTATACACCAGCTAGCCCACTGCAGCACCTGTATACACCAGCCAGCCCCCCCACTGCAGCACCTGTATACACCAGCCAGCCCCCCCACTGCAGCACATGTATACACCAGCCAGCCCCCCCACTGCAGCACATGTATACACCAGCCAGCCAGACCACTGCAGCACCAGTATACACCAGCCAGCCCCCCCACTGTAGCACATGTATACACCAGCCAGCCCACTGCAGCACCTGTATACACCAGCCAGTCCGCCCACTGCAGCACCTGTATACACCAGCCAGTCCGCCCACTGCAGCACCTGTATACACCAGCCAGCCCACTCACTGCAGCACCTGTATACAACAGCCAGCCCCCTCACTGCATCACATGTATACAACAGCCAGCCCCCCCTCCACTGCAGCACCTGTATACACCAGCCAGTCAGCCCACTGCAGCACCAGTATACACCAGCCAGCCCCCCCACTGCAGCACATGTATACACCAGCCAGCCCACCCACTGCAGCACATGTATACACCAGCCAGCCAGACCACTGCAGCACCAGTATACACCAGCCAGCCCCCCCACTGTAGCACATGTATACACCAGCCAGCCCACTGCAGCACCTGTATACACCAGCCAGTCCGCCCACTGCAGCACCTGTATACACCAGCCAGTCCGCCCACTGCAGCACCTGTATACACCAGCCAGCCCACTCACTGCAGCACCTGTATACAACAGCCAGTCCCCTCACTGCATCACATGTATACACCAGCCAGCCCCCTCCACTGCAGCACCTGTATACACCAGCCAGTCAGCCCACTGCAGCACCAGTATACACCAGCCAGCCCCCCCCCACTGCAGCACCTGTATACATCAGCCAGCCCCCCCACTGCAGCACATGTTTACACCAACGAGCCCCCCCACTGCAGCACCTGTATACACCAGCTGGCCCCCCCACTGCAGCACCTGTATACCCCAGCCAGCCCCCCCACTGCAGCACATGTATACACCAGCCAGCCCACTGCAGCACATTTATACACCAGCCAGCCAGCCCACTGCAGCACTTGTATACACCAGCCAGTCCCCCACTGCAGCACCTGTATACACCAGCCCCCACTGCAGCACATGTATACACCAGCCCCCACTGCAGCACATGTATACACCAGTCAGCTCCCCACTGCAGCCCAGCACCTGTATTCACTTACTCACCAGGTCCTAGACACACCATCACTCCAATCCTGGCAGGCATCCAGTGATTACAGGCGGGCGCAGGTAGGCCGGAGGTCCTGAGCCTCTGGTCTCCTCCCCTGATAGGTCAGCGCTGCAGACTGGAGCAGGAGAGAAGAGCGTGCTGTCTCCGTCCACAAAGAACGTCCTGACGTGCAATGTCAGACGTTCTTAACCCCCTCCTGTGCCACAGACTGGTGAGTGATGATGCAGCTTCTGCCAGCACGCATACCTGTGTAAAACCGCCGTGCCCGCAGATTTAAAGGGCCAGCGGAAAGAATTTTAAACGGGCCGGCGGCCAGATATGCAGGCGCCGCCACTCCAGCGGCCCACAGAGTCACTTATATCGCGGCCCAGCGAGAAAATGCCCGGTTGGGCAGATTACCAATCCGGGCCTGCCACAGAGTCACTTATATCGCGGCCCAGCGGGAAAATGCCCGGTTGGGCAGATTACCAATCCGGGCCTGATTATGAGAGTTAGTAGTCTATACCGCAGCTCAGTGTAGGGCAGATATTTTTATTCAGGAGCATTATAATGACTCTGCTATTTTTAAGGGCACTGTGTCAGGATGTGCTGCAGAAGACCGGAGAAGATGGAGGTCTGCAGAGACGAGCTGTGGATGAGAAAAGTCATCATGGGGTCTGGACGAGATGGAGACTAAAAGAAAGAGAACAACTCTAATCAGAGAAGATGTCACAGGTAAGATACCTGGATGTAAATGCTCATTTGTGATCTTGCCTGCGTCTCATCAGTACTGTGGTTCCTGAATGGTTCACAGTCTGATGACTGGTAACAGCAACTCCCAGTATCTCTATTTTTAAGGACATACTGGGAGTTGTAGCTTCATGGTATACAAAGGTATATGGGGTATACCGAACATTACAATTGATGTACCATGTACTGATGATGGTTCAGGCGATGTATTTATGTACTGATGCGTGTGTGCGTCTCTGTCTGTTTGAACGTGTCTGGAGCTATGTCTGTGTATCTGTAATTTTATGTATTTTTGTAAGATGTGTGTATGTAACAGTGCATTGTGGTGTGTAAAAACATTCATGTGTGGGCACATTTACTAAATCTATAAGGGCTCTTTCACATGTGTAAGGGAATTACTTTTGCCTTTCCATGTTTAGAAACAGACAAGTGAAATTTACTAACCTTAACATAACTGTAACCTTAGGGATATGATTGTATTGAGCGGGTTCAGGAGCTGAGCCTGCTCCATACCGGGCAGATGTCAGATGTGATACATAGCTGGCGTCTGCCTGTAACAGCAATAATCAGAGCTCACCTTGATTGCTGCTGTTTTAAGTATTTAAATGCCCCTGTCAATCACTGACAGAAGCATTTAGATATCACGATGGCTGGTGCATTCACTCACCTGCTCCCATCAGCTCCTTGTGACGCAGTTGCAGGTTGCTGATGAGTTGCCACGTATTGCTGCCATGTTAGTCGTTCAATGAATCCCAGCTTGAGTTTTGGCTCCTTGGACGATGTTACAGTCAAGGTTACGGGACGTTATTACAGCACGCTCACTTGGTAGTTAGTGGAGACTGTAATGTTTCCCACCTTACACCGACCCTATGACCGGAAGTAAGTTGTGGCAAGGAGAATAAAACTTAATTTTCTCCTTGTAGCTAACGCTTTTCCATTAAGCCAGTTAACCAGGCTTTAAACCCTATTTACCTGCAGATTAACCACATATCTGCAGATAAATAACGTATTTCAAGGTGACAAGTTACCCTTAATGGGAGGACTCTGTCAGTACAGAATGGCTACTCAAAAGAAGTCCTGTTTGTTTTAACTCAATCTCCACCTCTCCCCTCTAATTTGATTGACAGCTCTGGCTTCATAGAGCCAGAGAACGATGACGATAGATGGAAAATACAGATCTATTTCAGATATTTCAGGGCTGTCGATGGGCAAAATGGAATTTCAGCTCCCTCCAAAGAATTTCTATTGGGTTCAGCTCTAGAGACTGGCTAGGCCAGTCCAGGACCTAGAAATGCTTCTTACGGAGACACTCCTTAGTTGCCCTGGCTGTGTGTTTTGGGTCATTGTCAAGCTGGAAGACCCAGGCACTACCCATCTTCAATGCACTTACTAAGGGAATGAGGTTGTTGACCAAAATCTTGCATTATACGACCCCGTCCATCCTCCCTTCAGTACTATGCAGTCGTCCTGTCCCCTTTGCAGAAAAACACCCCGAAAGTATGATGATTCCCCCATCATGCTTCACAGTTGGGATGGTGTTCTTGGGGTTACACTCATCCTTTTTCTTCATCCAAATGCAGCGAGGGAAGTTTATACCAAAACGTTCTATGTTGGTCTCATCTGTCCACCTTACCTTCTGTAGAAAAAAGTTAATTCAGCTCACCCTTATGATGATGTCCACACCGCACATGAATAGTTCTATCCGAGCAAGGAAGCGTCTCTGCTTGACGTCAAGTGCTTGTGAAAAAAGGGAAGGTATCCAGCTCCGGAAATAAAATCAAAAATCTTTATTGAGACAGATTAAAAGGTAATAAGCTGCTTAATTAGCCAGTATATACTGGAGGAAGGAATGTCCTAGATAACTGGACGTGTTTCGAACACGTGTGGTGCTCTTAATCCTCAGTTTCACAATGAGCAGTCTTGCAAAAGTTAAAATACTCCCCAAACAGGTTGATTTGATTATTGTCTGTGCCATCTATATATATGACATGTACTGTTGCAACTTAAATGTGTTATATGTTGGGTTTTTTTCTCGCTCCCTCTCTGCCATGTTATCTGGGTGTTAACCTTTTTCTAGTGGAGCAATTATCTTCATTTTTTCACCACCTGTTTGGGGAGTATTTTAACTTTTACAAGACTGCTCATTGTGAAGCTGAGGACTAAGAGCACCACACGTGTTCGAAACGCGTCCAGTTATCTAGGACATTCCTTCCTCCAATATATACTGGCTATTAAGCAGCTTATTACCTTTTAATCTGTCTCAATAAAGATTTTTCACCTTACCTTCTCCCATGCCTCCTCTGGATCATCCTGATGGTCACTGGTGAACTTCAAGTGGGCCTGGACATTTGCTGGCGTGAGCAGGTGGAACTTACTGTACGCTCCATGCAGGATTTTAATCCATGACGGTGTAGTGTGTTACAAACGGTGATTTGTAAGACTGTGGTCCCAGCTCTCTTCAGGCCATTAACAAGGGCCTCCCTTGTAGTTCTGGGCCGATTCCTTAAATTTATCAGAATCATCCTTAGCCCATAAGACGAAACCTTACTTAGAGCCACAGACCAAAGAAGATTGACAGTCATTTGCTTTTCTTCCATTTTAACAAAAAATAAACTTTGATATTGGGCAGTGCACATTACAGTTCTTTTCCACACTGTATAGTTTGCTAAAAGGCACACGTGAAAAATGCCGACAAATGAACAATAATACCGTTTATGGTAGCTGTCACGGGGTCCTTCTCCGATAACACACAATCAAGAGAGCGAGGGAAGTGTGAACAATCCAAATACCTTTATTGTAGGCAAAAATAAAAGGTCCATAAACAGTTCACCACACTGGGGTGTTGTGAGTTCATTTTCCCCTTCACCATTGAGGTCTGATGAACTCCCTCTTCTGGGGAAGGAAGGTAGTGAGGCTGATTACCAAGCATCTGGGCAGGATGATGATGATTGGGTGACGGGAATTGCTGACTGGATATAAGGCAGCCGACGCCCTTCTGCCTTACTGGTGATCTCTCTGAGGGATTCTAGGAGACCAGTCTGATTCCTGCTCCTCAAAAGCTAAGTTTTCTGCTCTGTTTTTTGCATTTGCGTTTTGGTTTTGTTTTTCCTTGTTTTTCTGGATTTCTGCCATTCCCTGCTGGGGTGAGCTGAATTCCTTTTTGCTCTGTCTTCAGAAAATACCTGAGTACTGATATAGTCTTTTTGAAGCCTAGCGTCTTCAGGGCTTTTTTCCCTATCAGCTGTTGGCTCTTGTTTTGATAGGGTTTTGGCGGATTACAGACAGCAGCTTTTCTATCCTGTCCTATGTAGTTAGCTTGGGTCCCATCATTTGCTCAGTCTATCTTTCTATCTGTGTGAGTGTTTTGTCATCATGCTTCACCGTCATTATATGTTGAGGGCTGCCTATTGCTTTGGGGTCTGCTCTGGGGCAGTTTAGATTTCCCTTTCTGTCTTTAGGCTATGTAGTTCTCTGGCTGTGATCGAGGGGTCTAGGGCACCGTAGGAACCCCCCACGGCTACTGCTAGTTGTTGTTGATAGGTTCAGGTGTCTGTAATCCGATAGCTGCCAACTTCTCTAGTTTTCTGGACTTAGCTAGTATTTCTGTTTTTGCCTCCTATGGTGACTCATTCATAACAGAATCACCAGCCATACCGCAGATCCTAGGGTACTCAATAGCAGGAAAGAATTGTAAAAAAAAAAAAAAGGTGTGTATATTTTTTCCTCTATATCTCTGAGGCCTTAGGGGGAATTTTTTTTTCTCTCAATGGAGATAAAGCAATTGTCTGATCGCGTGGAGCAGCTCGCTGCGGAAGTGGGGGGAATTTCCGCCTACTTGCTCATTCACATGCTGCTGAACCAAAGATCCCTACTCCTGATGAGTTTTTTGGGGATCGGTCTAAATTTTTGAATTTCAAAAATAATTGTAAATTATTTTTTGCCTTGAAGCCTAACTCGTCAGGGAGCTCCACGCAGCAGGTTAAAATTGTCATCTCTTTGCTGCATGGCGATCCCCAGGATTGGGCATTTTCTTTGAAACCAGATGATCCTATTCTGACTAGTGTGAACGCATTTTTTCAAGCCTTGGGGTTGTTGTATGACGAACCTAATGCTATTGATCAGGCTGAAAAGACCCTGTTGGCATTGAGACAGGGTCGAGATTCTGCAGAATTGTACTGTCAAAAGTTCCAAAAGTGGGCGGTCCTTACTACCTCGAATGATAGTGCCTTGGCACCTCTCTTTCGGAAGGGTTTGTCAGAAGCCGTAAAAGATACTATGGTGGGATTTCCTGTTCCCTCTGGTTTTGACGATTCTATGTCATTAGCCATTCAGGTTGATCGGCGTTTACATGAACGCAGGACTGCACGAGAGGTGCTGCCACCTGTTGAACAAGTGTCTGAACCTATGCAATGTGATAGAGTTTTGTCCAGGGAGCAACGTCAGGAGTTCAGAAGGCGTAATAAGCTGTGTTTTTTTTGTGGAGATGCCTCGCATATTATTTCTGTCTGTCCTAAACGAGAGAAACGTTTTGCACACACGTTTTCTGTGGGTGGTGTTCAACCTGAGTTTCTTCTGGCAATTACTCTGATCTGCTCCCTGTCCACATTTTCCGCCAAGGCTTTTGTTGATTCGGGAGCAGCCCTGAACTTAATAGACTTGGATTTTGCTAAACGTTGTGGATTTCCGATGACACCTCTGCGGACACCTATCCCTTTGAGGGGGATTGATGCTACTCCTTTGGCGAAAAATAAACCTCAGTTTTGGACCCAGGTGGTAATGCGGGTCGCCCCAGACCATCAAGAAAATTGCAGAGTTTTGGTGTTGCATAATTTGCATGATACCAGTGTTCTGGGGTTTCCCTGGTTGCAAATTCATAATCCAGTTTTGGATTGGAAATCTGTGTCTGTGGTGAGGTGGGGTTGTCGGTGTGCCCTTAGTGAGGCTCCAGTTTTTTCCACCTCACCTCAATCGCATGATGTTCCTGACTATTTGGCGGATTTTTATGATGTATTTAGTGAGAATGAGTCTGCGTCTTTGCCTCCTCATTGGAGTTATGACTGTGCAATTGAACTGATCCCGGGGTGTAAATTTCCCAAGGGTCGGCTCTTCAATTTATCTGTACCCGAGCACCAGGCTATGCGATCCTATATTAAGGAGGCGTTGGAGAAGGGTCATATTAGACCATCCTCTTCACCCTTAGGTGCTGGGGTTTTTTTCGTGGCCAAAAAGGATGGTTCATTAAGGCCTTGTATTGATTATCGTGCCCTCAACAAAATTACTATTAAATATCAGTATCCGTTACCCCTGATTTCGGATCTATTCTCCAGAGTTAAAGGTGCTTGCTGGTTTACGAAGCTTGACCTCAGGTGGGAGTATAATCTTATCCGCATTAAGCATGGGGATGAATGGAAGACGGCGTTTAATACTCTGGAGGGACATTTTGAGTACCTGGTGATGCCATTTGGGCTCACTAATGCCCCTTCTGTCTTCCAGTGCTTCATGAACGATATTTTCCGAGACTTTGTGGATAAATTTTTGATTATCTATCTGGATGATATTTTGATCTTCTCCAAGGATTGGGATTCTCATGTGGAACATGTTCGGACTGTGTTCTGGATCTTGAGGGAGAATTCCCTGTATGTCAAAGGATCGAAATGCCTTTTTGGGGTACAGAGGATTTCTTTTTTGGGATTTATTTTGTCTCCGTCAACTATTGAAATGGACCCGGCCAAGGTACAGGCCATTTATGATTGGGTTCAGCCCACTTCTTTGAAGGCCCCCAGAAGTTTTTGGGTTTTGCTAATTTTTATCAGAAATTTATAGCAAAATTTTCTAGTATTGCCAAGCCATTGACTGATCAGACTAAGAAGGGTGCTGATGTGTTGAATTGGTCTCCGGAGGCTGTTTCTTCCTTTCAGGAGTTGAAGCAAAGATTCACTTCTGCCCCGGTTTTGCGGCAACCTGATGTCTCACTCCCGTTCCAGGTAGAGGTGGACGCTTCTGAGATTGGTGCAGGAGCTGTTTTGTCCCCAAAGGATCCTGTAACATCTAAAATGAATCCCTGTGCTTTCTTTTCCCGAAAGTTCTCTCCATCTGAACGTAACTATGATGTGGGGAATCGGGAACTGTTAGCCATGAAATGGGCATTTGAGGAGTGGAGACATTGGTTGGAGGGAGCTAAACATCAAGTCGTGGTCCTCACTGACCACAAGAATTTGATTTACCTGGAGTCGGCCAAACGCTTGAACCATTGTCAGGCTAGGTGGGAATTGTTTTTTACACGTTTGGATTTTGTGGTCTCTTTTCTTCCTGGCACTAAGAATGTCAAGGCTGACGCTCTCTCTAGGAACTTCTTTGCTGATTCTCCTGTGGTGACCAAACCTGCTACCATCTTAGGCGAAGGGGTAGTTCTTTCTGCCATCTCGCCCGATTTGAGACGTGCTCTGGAAGAGTTCCAGGAGGACAAACCTGAGCGTTGTCCCAGTGGGAAGTTGTATGTTCCTGACCAGTGGAAGAAGAGAGTGATGTCTGAAGTTCATTGCTCTGCATTGGCTGGTCATCCAGGTATTTTTGGTACTAGAGATCTGGTGAGTCGGTCTTTTTGGTGGCCCGCCTTGTCTCGTGATGTCAGGAATTTTGTGCAGTCCTGTGGGACTTGCTCCCGGTCTAAACCTTGTTCTCGCTCTAGTGGGTTGTTGATTCCTTTGCCGGTCCCCAGGAGGCCATGGACCCATATTTCAATGGATTTCATCTCTGATATGCCTGTCTCTCAGAGAATGACTGTTATTTGGGTGATTTGTGATAGGTTCTCTAAGATGGTTCATCTTGTACCACTCCCTAAGTTGCCATCTTCCTCTGAGTTGGTGCCCCTGTTTTTGCAACAGGTGGTTCGCTTGCACGGGATTCCTGAGAACATTGTGTCTGACAGAGGAGTTCAGTTTGTGTCTAGATTTTGGAGGACTTTCTGTTCCAAGCTAGGAATTCAGTTGTCCTTCTCCTCTGCTTTTCACCCTCAGACCAATGGGAAGATGGAGAGAACAAACCAGACCTTGGAGTCATATTTGAGATGTTTTATTTCCGCTGATCAGGATGATTGGGTTTCATTTTTGCCCTTGGCCGAATTTGCTTTAAATAATAGAGCTAGTTCTGCCACTTTGATGTCACCTTTTTTTTGTAACTTTGGGTTTCATCCTCGATTTTCTTCAGGCAGGTGGAGCCTTCTGCCTGCCCAGGTGTTGACACTGTGGTGGAGAGAATGCACCAGATCTGGGACCAAGTGGTGGATAAGTTATCTCTCTCCCAGGAAAAGGCCCAGCGGTTTTCCAACCGACATAGGACCATTGGTCCCCAGTTTAAGGTTGGTGATATGGTTTGGTTATCATCAAAAAATATCGCTATGAAGGTGGCTTCTCCTAAGTTTAAGCCTAGATTTATTGGACCTTACAAGATTTTGGAGATTATTAATCCGGTCTCTTTTCGTTTGGCTCTTCCTTTCACATTTAAAATCCATAATGTGTTTCATAAGTCCTTGTTGAAGAGGTTTGTTGAACCAGTAGTTCCTGGGGTGGCACCTCCAGACCATGTATTGGTTGAAGGTAACATGGAATATGAGGTAGAGAAGATACTGGATTCCCGTCTGGCTAGACGGAGACTCCAGTATTTGGTTAAGTGGAAGGGTTATGGTCAGGAGGATAATTCCTGGGTCTCTGCCTCTGATATTCATGCCAAAAGATTGGTGCGTGCCTTTCATCGGGCTCACCCTGATCTCCCTGGTGGCGTGGATGAGGGTTCGGTGACCCCTCCTCAAGGGGGAGGTACTGTTGTGAGTTCATTTTCCCCTTCACCATTGAGGTCTGATGAACTCCCTCTTCTGGAGAAGGAAGGTAGTGAGGCTGATTACCAAGCATCTGGGCAGGATGATGATGATTGGGTGATGGGAATTGCTAACTGGATATAAGGCAGTCGATGCCCTTCTGCCTTGCTGGTGATCTCTCTGAGGGATTCTAGGAGACCAGTCTGATTCCTGCTCCTCAAAAGCTAAGTTTTCTGCTCTGTTTTTTGCATTTGTGTTTTGGTTTTGTTTTTCCTTGTTTTTCTGGATTTCTGCCATTCCCTGCTGGGGTGTGCTGAATTCCTTTTTGCTCTGTCTTCAGAAAATACCTGAGTACTGATATAGTCTTTTTGAAGCCTAGCGTCTTCAGGGCTTTTTTCCCTATCAGCTGTTGGCTCTTGTTTTGATAGGGTTTTGGCGGATTACAGACAGCAGCTTTTCTATCCTGTCCTATGTAGTTAGCTTGGGCCCCATCGTTTGCTCAGTCTATCTTTCTATCTGTGTGAGTGTTTTTTCATCTTGCTTCACCGTAATTATATGTTGGGGGCTGCCTATTGCTTTGGGGTCTGCTCTGGGGCAGTTTAGATTTCCCTTTCTGTCTTTAGGCTATGTAGTTCTCCGGCTGTGATCGAGGGGTCTAGGGCACCATAGGAACCCCCCACAGCTACTGCTAGTTGTTGTTGATAGGTTCAGGTGTCTGTAATCCGATAGCTGCCAAGTTTTCTGGTTTTCTGGACTTAGCTAGTATTTCTGTTTTTGCCTCCTATGGTGACTCATTCATAACACTGGGGCTACAATAGTCCAGAACACGAATGTAGCTCAGTAACAGGATGAATGTCCAATAATCCGGCGGACAGAGGATAAAATGGATCCATATGCTTCCCCTTCTCTCTGACGTGCCGTCTTCACATGATCATCACCATACAGGGTCTGACTTGTACAGCTCCTGTCCTCCCCAGCCCCCTCCTTATGTCCACGGGTAGTCAGACAGATTGGGGTGGTTTTCAAGCCTCCCAGACCTGACAAAGGTGCCTTGGGGATTAAGGCACTACAGGGGGTCATCAAGAGACATAGATGCAGTCAGTGTTAGGCGTCGGGTTCCTGCAGCTGCACAGCAGGAATCCAGAGCCTTGCATTCAGTGGTCTCCCATTATCCACCGACCACTCAGGAGCCTGCAGAGCAATCCCAGTGTCCCAGACGCTCTGCTCAGACCAGCTCTGTGGGTCTGGCTGTTGCTGCCACCTCTGGTCCAGCAATAGCATTGCAGGCTGCTCAGCAACAAGCCATTCCAGAGGCTAAGTCCTCCCGTCGCTCTACTGGGCATACTCACGAGACGATCTCCCATTGGAGATCGGGAGTCACATGCCCAGGTCCTTCTCGCGATCTGATTGGTCCATCACAGGGATCTGGAAGCTTCCGGAAGGTCCCAGCTATAAAAGGTTCGCATGGCCGCTCGGCCATGCTCTAATATAGTCTCTAGTGGCTAACTGTGTGAATGAGGAAGGATGCGTGTACCTGCGAATGACTCATTAAGATCCCCTCCCTCTGATATTACGAGTGTGTATAGGGACTTTGGTTTAGAGTCAGTGGCAAGCTACAGCCACAATAGCATCCTCCACAGTGCTAGCGTCCGACAGTGCGCCTCCTACCGGGCATTGTCGATTAGCGGCGGTGTCGGTTGCCGCACTGCAGTCTGCAGATCCTCTTGGCATCCGCAGTAGCGACACCACACGCACGATAGGTCTAGACGGACGCTGACCCTCTGCCTAGGGTCCAGCTCCTGTGACCATATATCGTACGTGCACTTCTCTGAGACCTGTGACGTTAACAGGCTCAGCCTTTTGTGTTTAGCACTTAGGCGTCTTTGTGAATAAACAGAGATCGCTCAGCGCACCGGGTGGCGTTCAATCCGCGTGCGTTATACCGCCATATTGTGCGCCCGCATTATCTAGCAGCAGTGTTAACACCTTCTGCATGGTAGACCCTGGGCGGTGAACGCACTTTACGTTATTTAATATTTAGTGCGTTCCGCCGTCCCTAACAGTCAGGCTGGAGACAGTAAGTGAGCTAATTCAATTATCAGACTTGGAAAGTAATTGAGACTCTAGACAATATGGGGAGTACACGGAATGATACAGGGCAACAAGAGAACACTATGGAAATCTGTATAATATAAATAGACACAAAATGATACCCACATAACATATCACACCATCATAGTAGCCATAGGGTGGGCCCCTAGAGTCGATTCCCCTGGTGGGCCCTAGGTACTCCAGTCCGACCCTGTATCTATCTATCTATCTATCTATCTATCCTATATCTATCTATCTATCTATCTATCTATCCCATATCTCTGGCTCCACGTCATCTCCTCTTCCTCTTGCTGTCGGGGTACCTCAGGGCTCAGTCCTTGGCCCCCTTCTTTTCTCTCTCTACACGGCCCCAATTGGACAGACCATCAGCAGATTTGGCTTTCAGTACCATCTTTATGCTGATGACACACAACTATACACGTCTTCCCCCGACCTTACCCCCGCTGTACTACAGAACGCCAGTGACTGTCTGTCTGCAGTCTCCAATATCATGTCCGCTCTCTATCTGAAACTCAACCTCTCCAAAACTGAACTTCTTCTGCTCCCGCCGTCTACTAACCTCCCTAAATCTGACATTTCCTTCTCCGTGGGTGGTACCACAATAACACCCCAGCAGCAGGTGCGCTGTCTGGGTGTTATGTTTGACACCAATCTCTCCTTTACATCCCATATACAATCCCTTGCCCGCTCTTGCCGCTTACACCTAAAGAACATCTCTAGAATCCACCCTTTTCTCACTATGGAAACAACAAAAACTCTCACTGTTGCATTGATCCACTCTCGCCTGGATTACTGCAACGCTCTATTAATTGGCCTCCCCGTCACTCGACTATCCCCTCTCCAGTCCATACTCAATGCAGCAGCCAGGATCGTCCATCTGGGTAATCGGTACTCGGACGCGTCCGCTCTTCGCCAGTCCTTACATTGGCTGCCCATTCATTATAGGATCCAATTCAAAGTACTTGTTCTCACCCACAAAGCTCTCCACAGTGCGGCACCCCCTTACATCTCTTCTCTCATTTCTGTCTATCGGCCTAGCCGATCGCTGCGCTCTGCAAACGACTTTCGACTAACCTCTGCACTAATCCGTACCTCCCACTCCCGACTCCAAGACTTCTCCCGTGCTGCTCCTATCCTCTGGAATGCTCTACCCCAAGACATCAGGACTATCCACAATTTGCATAGTTTTAGGCGCTTCCTCAAAACACACCTGTTCAGAGCGGCCTATCACATTCACTAATCAAAGTCATTCTCTGTGTAAGTGTGCGTGCGTAGCCCATTCACTATCTCCATCCATCCTTCACTCCCGCAAGATGGCTGGACCTTCATTGTAAATACACCATTGTAAATACACACCTGTACTCTGTATCTCCCTCACCTCATTGTAGATTGTACGCTCTCACGAGCAGGGTCGTCTTATTTCGTCTTATTTTGCTTTAATTATTGTATTGTTAGTGTTGTTTCTTATGACTTGTGTTTTGAAACTGTTAAACTGTAAAGCGCTGCGGAATATGTTGGCGCTATATAAATAAAGATTATTATTATTATTATCAATCTATCTATTTATCCCATATCTATCTATCTATCTATCTATCTATCTATCTATCTATCTATCTATCTATCTATCTATCTATCCCATATCTATCTAACTATCCCATTTCTATGTATCTATCTATCTATCTATCTAATATATCTATCTAATCTATCTATCTATCTATCCCATATCTATCTATCTATCTATCTATCCCATATCTATCTATCTATCTATCTATCTATCTATCTATCTATCTATCTATCTATCTAGCTATCTATCTAGCTATCTATCTATCTATCTAATATATCTATCTAATCTATCTATCTATCCCATATCTATCTATCTATCTATCTATCTATCTATCCCATATCTATCTAACTATCCCATTTCTATGTATCTATCTATCTATCTAATATATCTATCTAATCTATCTATCTATCCCATATCTATCTATCTATCTATCTATCTATCCCATATCTATCTATCTATCTATCCCATATCTATCTATCTATCTATCTATCTATCTATCCCATATCTATCTAACTATCCCATTTCTATGTATCTATCTATCTATCTATCCCATATCTATCTATCCATCTATCTATCTAATCTATCTATCCCATATCTATCTCTCTATCCCAAATCTATCTATCTATCCCATATCTATCTATCCCATATCAATCTATCTATTTATCCCATATCTATCTATCTATCTATCCAATATCTATCTAACTATCCCATTTCTATGTATCTATCTATCTATCTATCTATCTATCCCATATCTATCTGTCTATCTATCTATCAATCTATCTATCTATCTATCCCATATGTATCTATCATCTATTATAAGGTAACGATTGTTATTCAGGTAGGGGACACTTGTTAGGCAGCCAGATAACCAGGTCCGGCACGGGTTTCTCATATACAGTGGTGGGCAAAAGTATTGGCACCCCTGCAATTCTGTCAGATAATACTCATTTTCTTCCTGAAAATGATTGCAATCACAAATTCTTTGGTATTATTATCTTCATTTAATTTGCTTGCAAGGAAAAAACACAAAAGAGAATGAAGCAAAAATCAAATCATTGAACATTTCACACAAAACTCCAAAAATGGGCCAGACAAAAGTATTGGCACCCTCAGCCTAATACTTGGTTGCACGACCTTTAGCCAAAATAACTTCCAACAACCGCTTCTGGTAACCATCAATGAGTTTCTTACAATGCTCTGCTGGAATTTTAGACCATTCTTCTTTGGCAAACTGCTCCAGGTCCCTGATATTTGAAGGGTGCCTTCTCCAAACTGCCATTTTGAGATCTCTCCACAGGTGTTCTATGGGATTCAGGTCTGGACTCATTGCTGGCCACCTTAGAAGTCTCCAGTGCTTTCTCTCAAACCATTTTCTAGTGCTTTTTGAAGTGTGTTTTGGGTCATTGTCCTGATGGAAGACCCATGACCTCTGAGGGAGACCCAGCTTTCTCACACTGGGCCCTACATTATGCTGCAAAATTTGTTGGCAGTCTTCAGACTTCATAATGCCATGCACATGGTCAAGCAGTCCAGTGCCAGAGGCAGCAAAGCAACCCCAAAACATCAGGGAACCTCCGCCATGTTTGACTGTAGGGACCGTGTTCTTTTCTTTGAATGCCTCTTTTTTTTCCTGTAAACTCTATGTTGATGCCTTTTCCCAAAAAGCTCTACTTTTGTCTCATCTGACCAGAGAACATTCTTCCAAAACATTTTAGGCTTTCTCAGGTAAGTTTTGGCAAACTCCAGACTGGCTTTTTTATGTCTCGGGGTAAAAAGTGGGGTCTTCCTGGGTATCCTACCATACAGTCCCTTTTCATTCAGACGCCGACGGATAGTACAGGTTGACACTGTTGTACCCTCGGACTGCAGGGCAGCTTGAACTTGTTTGGATGTTAGTCGAGGTTCTTTATCCACCATCCGCACAATCCTGCATTGAAATCTCTCGTCATTTTTTCTTTTCTGTCCACATCTAGGGAGGTTAGCCACAGTGCCATGGGCTTTAAACTTCTTGATGACACTGCGCACGGTAGACACAGGAACATTCAGGTCTTTGAAGATGGACTTGTAGCCTTGAGGTTGCTCATGCTTCCTCACAATTTGGTTTCTCAAGTCCTCAGACAGTTCTTTGGTCTTCTTTCTTTTGTCCATGCTCAATGTGGTACACACAAGGACACAGGACAGAGGTTGAGTCAACTTTAATCCATGTCTACTGGCTGCAAGTGTGATTTAGTTATTGTCAACACCTGTTAGGTGCCACAGGTAAGTTACAGGTGCTGTTAATTACACAAATTAGAGAAGCATCACATGATTTTTCAAACAGTACCAATACTTTTGTCCACCCCCTTTTTTATGTTTGGTGTGGAATTATATCCAATTTGGCTTTAGGACAATTCTTTTTTTGTTTTTTTCATTGAAGACAACTTAAATGAAGATAATAATACCAAAGAATTTGTGATTGCAATCATTTTCAGGAAGAAAATGAGTGTTATCTGACAGAATTGCAGGGGTGCCAATACTTTTGGCCACCACTGTAACTCTAACAGTCCATGCGGTTTATTAAGCCTCATAAACCAAGGCCATATGCAACAGAAAGTTCACATAAAACAGCATAGCATCCATCCATCCCTGTGGGCACACAGGCTTTGCTCCATCCAGCCAACAGGCTATACAGTCTCTTAGTAACACTCCCGTGTCCCGGATACCTCATAGTTGCTTCACCATGCTGCAGACATCGGTTCCCTCTCCTGGGAACTCTCAGACACGTGCAACCATTATGCACACAGGCACTCCGGAAGGCAGACACATCTTCCAGCGAGACCTTGCACACGGACCAATCGGGTCCAAGCATTTTCCTCATGTGACCTACCCTGGCCACCTTATATGGTCCGTAGCCACGCCCAACGGATCACATGGCTATGACATCATCACAGGTCCTTCAATCATTCACACACATATACTTTACTATGGCGTTCTATACACGCCTAGGTGGGTTTGCAGGTAGCTGGTTCCACCTGTCTCACCAGCTCCCTGGAAAGCTCTCCCTGACACAGTGTAACGACAGCTCAGCAGTACCTCTGCTGATCAACACACATGTTCAAGCTTCCATCCCAAGGCCACCTACCTTGGGATACATGACGGTCATTCAGCATCCTGCCACTCATCCTCTCTCCTGGGACACCCACACAGCGCCCCCTAGCGGACACAGTGGTCACTACACCACATGCCTCCCCCCTCTGTTTAAACTTGTGGGGTTTAACACACAACATTACCCCGGGATCTCGAGACCGGGCACTCATTACACCTTGCTCAACAGGTCGAGAGAACCGTCTCCATCTGTTTTGTCTATCATAGTGCCTCATCTCTACATTAGGCCTCCCTCGCCCCCAGCAGTCAGAATATCGGCCTTGGTTTTTGGCCTTCCGTTCACAGTCCGTCAGTGTGACCAAATACTCTTTAGTCTCCACCTGTCTGCAGTGCGCTTCGTCACCTGACCTTTCTCTCACTGACCGGCTCTCCCTGTGGGTACAGTCAGAAGTCCCACTCCCAGTCGCGTCAACTGTCTGGCCTGAGTCTGACCCATTTAGTGAGTCCCCCCATTTCCTTGTAGATTGTAAGCTTGCGAGCAGGGACCTCACTCCTAATGTCACTGTTTGAATTGTCTTAACTTGTATTGAATTTATTGTCTGTACATGTCCCCGCTTAATTGTAAAGTGCTGCGGAATATGTTGGCGCTATATAAATAAAAATTATTATTATTATTATTTAGTGTCTCACAGGAGCTAATGTTATGAATGAGTCACCGGAGGAGGAGAAAACAAAAATACAAGCTAAGTCCAGAAAACTGGAGAGGTTGGTAGCTATCGGATTGCAGGCCCCTGATCCTATACACCACAACTAACAGTAGCCGTGGGGGGTTCCTACGGTACCCTAGACCCCTCGTCACAGCTGGAGAACTACATAAGCCTAAAGAAGGAAAGGGGAAATCTAAACTGCCCCAGAGCAGACCCCAAAGCAATAGACAGCCCCCAACATGTATTGTCGGTGAAAAACAGATGAAAACACAAACACAGACAGAAAGACAGGCTGAGCAAACGATGGGGCCCAACTAACTAGATAGGACAGGACAGAAAAGATGCTGGCTGCAATCCGCAAAAAACCCTACCAAAAATGTCCCAACCGTCTGATAGGGAAAAAGGCCCTGAAGTCGCTAGACTTCAAAATCACTATATCAGCACTCAGGTATATTCTGAAAACAGAGCAAAGAGATCAACTGATCAGAGACAAAAATGGAATTCAGCCAGTCCCAACCAGGACTGGCTGAATACAAACACTAAGGAAACCAGACAAAATCTCATGGAATAATAGCAGGGCAAAACTTAGCTTTTAGTAGACAGGAACTAAGCTGGATGCAAGAGCTCAGAGCAGAAAGGATCACCAGCAGCCCTGCAGGGCGTCGGCTGCCTTATATCCACTCAGAAATTCCAGATGTCCAATCACACTCCGCCTGTTCAGATGACAGGTTCTTCCCATCCCAATCAATTTCACTACCTCTGTTCACCAGCAGAGGGAGTTCATCAGACATCAAAGGTGAAGGGGAGAATTAACTCACAACAGTACCTCCCCCTTGAGGAGGGGTCACCGAACCCTCATCCACGCCACCAGGGCGATCAGGATGGGCCCGATGAAAAGCACGAACCAATCTTTCGGCACGAATATCGGATGCAGGGACCCAAGAATTATCCTCCTGGCCATAACCCTTCCATTTAACCAAATACTGGAGTCTCCGTCTAGCCAGACGAGAATCCAGTATCTTCTCAACCTCATATTCCACATTACCTTCAACCAATACAGGGTCAGGATTTGCCACCACAGGAACTACTGGCTCAACAAACCTCTTTAACAGAGACTTATGAAACACGTTATGGATCTTGAATGTAACAGGAAGAGCCAATCGAAAAGAGACCGGATTAAGAATCTCCAAAATCTGGTAAGGTCCAATAAATCTAGGTTTAAACTTTGGAGAAGCCACCTTCATAGAAATATTCTTTGATGACAACCAAACCATATCACCCACCTTAAACCGGGGACCAATGGTCCTATGCCGGTTGGAAAACCGCTGGGCCTTTTCCTGGGAGAGGCAACTTATCCACCACTTGGTCCCAAATCTGGTGCATTCTCTCCACCACAGTGTCAACACCTGGGCAGGCAGAAGACTCCACCTGCCCTGAAGAGAATCGAGGATGAAACCCAAAGTTACAAAAAAAAGGTGACATCAAAGTGGCAGAACTAGCTCTATTATTTAAAGCAAATTCGGCCAAGGGCAAAAATGAAACCCAATCATCCTGATCAGCAGAAATAAAACATCTCAAATACGACTCCAAAGTCTGGTTTGTTCTCTCCGTCTGCCCATTGGTCTGAGGGTGAAACGCAGAGGAGGACAACTGAATTCCCAGCTTGGAACAGAAAGTCCTCCAAAATCTAGAAACAAACTGAACTCCTCTGTCAGATACAATGTTCTCAGGAATCCCGTGCAAGCGAACCACCTGTTGCAAAAACAAGGGCACCAACTCTGAGGAAGATGGCAACTTAGGGAGTGGTACAAGATGGACCATCTTAGAGACTCTATCACAAATCACCCAAATAACAGTCATTCTCTGAGAGACAGGCATATCAGAGATAAAATCCATTGAAATATGGGTCCATGGCCTCCTGGGGACCGGCAAAGGCATCAACAACCCACTAGAGCGAGAACAAGGTTTAGACCGGGAGCAAGTCCCACAGGACTGCACAAAATTCCTGACATCACGAGACAAGGCGGGCCACCAAAAAGACCGACTCACCAAATCTCTAGTACCAAAAATACCTGGATGACCAGCCAATGCGGAGCAATGAACCTCAGACATCACTCTCTTCCTCCACTGGTCAGGAACATACAATTTTCCAATGGGACAACGCTCAGGTTGGTCCTCCTGAAACTCTTCCAGAACACGTCTCAAATCGGGCGAGATGGCAGAAAGAACTACCCTCTCACCTAAGATGGTAGCAGGCTTGGTCACAATAGGAGAATGAGCAAAGAAACTCGTAGAGAGGGCATCAGCCTTGACATTCTTAGTGCCCGGAAGAAAAGAGACCACAAAATCAAAACGTGTGAAAAACAAGGCCCACCTAGCCTGTCTAGGCTTCAAGCGTTTGGCCGACTCCAGGTAAATCAAATTCTTGTGGTCAGTAAGGACCATGACTTGATGTTTAGCTCCCTCCAACCAATGTCTCCACTCCTCAAATGCCCATTTCATGGCTAACAGTTTCCGATTCCCCACATCATAGTTACGTTCGGATGGGGAGAACTTTCAGGAAAAGAAAGCACAGGGATTCATTTTAGATGTTACAGGATCTTTTTGGGACAAAACAGCTCCTGCACCAATCTCAGAAGCGTCCACCTCTACCTGGAACGGGAGTGAGACATCAGGTTGCCGCAAAACCGGAGCAGAAGTGAACCTTCGCTTCAGCTCCTGAAAAGAAGAAACAGCCTCCGGAGACCAATTCAGCACATCAGCCCCCTTCTTAGTCAAATCAGTCAATGGTTTGGCAATACCAGAAAAAATAGCTATAAATTTACGATAAAAATTAGCAAAACCCAAAAACTTCTGGAGGGCCTTGAAAGAAGTGGGCTGAACCCAATCATAAATGGCCTGTACCTTGGCCAGGTCCATTTCAATAGTTGACGGAGACAAAATAAATCCCAAAAATGAAATCCTCTCTACACCAAAAAGGCATTTCGAACTCTTGACATACAGGGAATTCTCCCTCAAAATCCGGAACACAGTCCGAACATGTTCCACATTAGAGTCCCAATCCTTGGAAAAGATCAAAATATCATCCAGATAGATGATCAAAAATTTATCCACAAAGTCTCGGAAAATATCATTCATGAAGCACTGGAAGACAGAAGGGGCATTAGTGAGCCCAAAAGGCATCACCAGGTACTCAAAATGTCCCTCCGGAGTATTAAACGCCGTCTTCCATTCATCCCCCTGCTTAATGCGAATAAGATTATACGCCCCCCTGAGGTCAAGCTTGGTAAGCCAGCAAGCACCTTCAACTCTGGAGAATAGATCAGAAATCAGGGGTAACGGATACTGATATTTAACAGTAATTTTGTTGAGGGAACGATAGTCAATACAAGGCCTTAATGAACCATCTTTCTTGGCCACAAAAAAATCCCCAGTACCTAAGGGTGAAGAGGATGGTTTAATATGACCCTTCTCCAACGACTCCTTAATATAGGATCGCATAGCCTCGTGCTCGGGTACAGATAAATTGAAAAGTTGACCCTTGGGAAATTTACACCCAGGGCTCAGCTCAATTGCACAGTCATAACTCCTATGAGGAGGCAAAGACGCAGACTCATTCTCACTAAATACATCATAAAAATCAGCCAAATAGTCAGGAACATGATGCGACTGGGGAGAGGTGGAGAAAATAGGAGCGTCACTAAGGGCACACCGACAACCTCAACTCACCACAGACACAGATTTCCAATCCAAAACTGGATTATGGATTTGCAACCAGGGAAACCCCAGAACGATGGTATCATGCAAATTATGCAACACCAAAAATCTGCAATTTTCTTGATGGTCTGGGGCGACCTGCATTACCACCTGGGTCCAAAACTGAGGTTTATTCTTCGCCAAAGGAGTAGCATCAATACCCCTCAAAGGGATAGGTGTCCGCAGGTGGTGTCATAGGAAACCCACAACGTTTAGCAAAATCCAAGTCCGTCAGGTTCAGAGCTGCTCCCGAATCCACAAAAGCCATAGCAGAAAATGTGGACAGGGAGCAGATCAGAGTAATTGCCAGAAGAAACTTAGGTTGAACACCACCCACAGCAAATGTGTTTGCAAAACGTTTCTCTCATTTAGGGCAGACAGAAATAATATGAGAGGCATCTCCACAGAAAAAACACAGCTTATTACGCCTTCTGATCTCCTGACTTTGCGCCCTAGACAAAACTCTATCACATTGCATAGGTTCAGACATTTGTTCAACAGGTGGCAACACCTCTCGTGCAGTTTTGCGTTCACGCAAACGCCGATCAACCTGAATGGCTAATGACATAGAATCATCAAAACCAGAGGGAACAGGAAATCCCACCATAGTATCTTTTACGGTTTCTGACAAACCCTTCCGAAACAGAGCTGCCAAGGCACTATCATTCCAGGTAGTAAGGACCGCCCACTTTCGGAATTTTTGACAGTACAACTCTGCAGAATCCCGACCCTGGCTCAATGCCAACAGGGCCTTTTCAGCCTGATCAATAGTATTAGGTTCATCATACAGCAACCCCAAGGCCTGAAAAAATGCGTTCACATCAGTCAGAATAGGATCATCAGGTTTCAAAGAAAACGCCCAATCCTGGGGATCGCCGCGCAACAAAGAGATGACAATTTTAACCTGCTGTGAGGAGCTCCCCGATGAGTTAGGCTTCAAGGCAAAAAATAATTTACAATTATTCTTAAAATTCAGAAATTTAGACCGATCCCCAAAAAACACATCAGGAGTTTGGTTCAGCAGCATGTGAATGAGCAAGATAGGCGGAAATTCCCCGCACTTCAGCAGTAAGCTGCTCCACACGATCAGACAATTGCTTAATCTCCATTGAGAAAAAATTCCCCCTACGGCCTCAGAGAAATAGAGGAAAAAATATACACAAACAAAAAAAAAAAAAATTCTGACACTTTTTTTTTTTTTTACAATTCTCTCCTGCTATTGAGCACCCTAGAATCTGCGGTATGGCTGGTGATTCTGTTATGAATGAGTCACCGGAGGAGGAGAAAACAAAAATACAAGCTAAGTCCAGAAAACCGGAGAGGTTGGTAGCTATCGGATTGCAGGCCCCTGATCCTATACACCATAACTAACAGTAGCCGTGGGGGTTCCTACGGTGCCCTAGACCCCTTGTAAAAGCCGGAGAACTACATAAGCCTAAAGAAGGAAAGGGGAAATCTAAACTGCCCCAGAGCAGACCCCAAAGCAATAGACAGCCCCCAACATGTATTGTTGGCGAAAAACATATGAAAACACAAACACAGACAGAAAGACAGGCTGAGCAAACGATGGGGCCCAACTAACTAGATAGGACAGGACAGAAAAGATGCTGGCTGCAATCCGCAAAAAACCCTACCAAAAATGTCCCAACCGTCTGATAGGGAAAAAGGCCCTGAAGTCGCTAGACTTCAAAATCACTATATCAGCACTCAGGTATATTCTGAAAACAGAGCAAAGAGATCAACTGATCAGAGACAAAAATGGAATTCAGCAAGTCCCAACCAGGACTGGCTGAATACAAACACTAAGGAAACCAGACAAAATCTCATGGAATAATAGCAGGGCAAAACTTAGCTTTTAGTAGACAGGAACTAAGCTGGATGCAAGAGATCAGAGCAGAAAGGATCACCAGCAGCCCTGCAGGGCGTCGGCTGCCTTATATCCACTCAGAAATTCCAGATGTCCAATCACACTCCGCCTGTTCAGATGACAGGTTCTTCCCATCCCAATCAATTTCACTACCTCTCTTCACCAGCAGATGGAGTTCATCAGACATCAAAGGTGAAGGGGAGAATGAACTCACAACAAGCTAAGGTCTCTCAGTTTCGTCTTGCCAGTAAAATTGCCACTCGCCGATTTTTGATGTCCCTGCCTTGCTGACATTCTTTGGCCACCTGCCATGTCACCACTTGGAGGATCCCTTCAGGATCTTACATCTTGGGTTGAAGGCGGCCGCCACCTGGTGTTCCGTACCTCTTTATTGATCCACCGATGGTCCAGCCTCAACTGCTCAATCTCTTGCAGGTACCTCACTCGATACTCCTAGAGCATCCGAAAGTTTCTCAGGCTTTCCATGGAGCCGACCACCATGATGGGAACCATGGCCTCTTCACTGGATACCTGGACTTCATCATCAGGAGGCATCCTCACCCTCACCTCACCAGAGATATTTACAAGGTCTTGCATTACCTTCCTGAGTCTTCCAATGATTCTCCCAATCAGACCTTTGGGTACCGGAATTACATCTTTCCGCAAACCCAGCCAATCCATAGCCTCCCTTGCTAACTCTAGGCGTCGAGCAGCTTTCATATTACTCCGCCTGACCAACTGTTTGGTGTGCAGACATTGCAAATGCATTTCTTTCAGGATAGCTACTCAGTTTGCTGTATCTTCAATGGCTGATATTATCACCAACTGCCGAGTCTCAGGTGCCCAGTGCACCTTACACGCTTTGATGGCCTTTTTAAAAGCCTCATGCACACCTTCCTCAGTGCAGGCTTCTTGCTTGTCTTCAGGCACCTCAATCACAGACTTGAAGGTCGTGGTCTTGCTCTCTTCCTGGACAGAAGGCTCTGGCTTTACCACGGACACTTCCCTTACTAGTTGACCCGACCGGGTGACTCTTTTCTTCAGTTCTTAGTTCACAAACTTCATGAGATTTTATCTCTTCACGACCCTTTGCCAAGATGGGTACTGGCAGTTCCATCTTGTTATCACTCGTGCTCGGCTGCTGTAAGTCTTTGTCCACCTTCTTCTCCCGCAGAAGACCTTTTACTGTTCCTCTGAGTTCTTCCATCTCTTCCTGAAGGGTCTTGTTCACGTTTTGACACGTTGACAGGTGACCTCTGGGCTCCAAGACTTCTTTCTCCCTCCACCCTATGCTCGGCCATTTGTCTCAGGACCCTTTCTTGTTCGAGATGTTCTTCCACTGTCTCTTTTATCAACTGTATCTCATGATCTTGTTCTCTTTTGGCCAGCACGTGTCGCACTACTACTTCTTTAATTATATTTTCAAAGGGTACCACTGGATCAGCCCCGTCAGTCGAGTGAACCCTCCAGTTACCGTCCACCCATGTGTCTAGTCCAGTCGTCTCATCTCCCAGCCCACCATCCGTCATGTCACGAGATATCAGGTCCGTAAGTTGGGCAAATGTACCCCTTCCTCCGGTCACTTCTACATCTGACTTGTCCACTTTAGGAGGCGTCACCGTCTCAACGTCTGTTAGCTCAACATTAGAAACATCTCCATCCCCGTGCCACATATCATCAAACAAGACTAAGTCCCGGACCCTTTCAAAGGGATGCACTAAGCTTGGTGGCATACTGCCACCTTGGCACTTAACCCCCTTTGTCATCTCGATCATGACTCTGTCCACCGTATAGTTCACAATGACCCCATGGTCGCAGCGAACCCTGACGTTTTTCTCGGTCAGAGATAAAACGAGAGGAGTTCCTGTCAGAGTCACCTGACTCTTTGAGTCCAGCCTACCAGAGACTCCTTCCTGGTGCAGCATCACGGTACACACCTGTGGCCTGTCGTTATCCGGAAAATACATGCCGCACTCCGAAAAAGTCATACACACACACACACTGTGGTTCCCTAGACATGTCCACTGAGGTAACCAGTGCTGCCCCTTTTGAAAACTCGGCCCATTTCTGGACCACCATCCCAATTTGGGCCACCGCCCCCCTTTGGGACTCCACCCCTTTTTGGGTTACCACAACCGATTTGGGTCACCACCTCCCTCTGGGACTCCACGCCTTTTTGGATTACCACCCCGATTTGTGTCACCGCCCCCTTTCGGGATTTCCCCATGTCCTTTCTACAGGTCTCCTTAGACCACAGTTCACACGACACAGTTTGTCTCTTGAGCCCGTACTGGCCCTTTAAGTACAACACCACACAAGTTCTTGCTGGCACCACCACAGCTCCTGCTGTCACTGATCACCGACACCTCCGGCTGCCGCTCACACACAGTTGCTGGTGTCACCTTCGTTACACCGACAAGTTACAGGAAGCCGCTTGTCCCCTTCGTAACCCCGCCGAGTTACAGCAAGCTGCTTGTCACCTTCGTAACCCGTCGAGTTACAGCAAGCTGCTTGTCACCTTCTTGACTCCCCTGAGCCACCGCAAGCTGAGTTGAGAAGGAAAAGAAAAAAAACACACACACAACACAAAACTCACGTGTCCTGTCTGTGTGCTATTCAGGACGTCCGTCTCCTCCTGAGACCGTCCAACACACAGGGCGCACCGGGTGCTATTCAGGGAGCCGACCCTCCTCCCAGGGTTTCCCAACACACCGGCCTCACCAGGTCCAGGGGCTCAGTGGGTGCTATTCAGGACATCCGTCTCCGCCTGAGACTGTCCAACACTCACGCCTCACCAGGTCCAACGTCACAGCACGTGTTCCAGGGATCCGATTCTTCTCCCAGAACCTCCCAACACTGACCCTCCAGGACCTTTGCACACTGAACCCTCCAGGTACACAGTCTTTCTCACTGACCCAGGTCAGTACAACACAGACACCTGTCTGTTACCTGTGTCGGCCACACAGGTTCTCGGGTGCCTCTTATCCACAGAGGCACCCTATAGCAATCCACAGTCTCTTTCTCTGACCCCAGTCAGCATATCACACGGCTTTCAAGACAATCAGCCATCCTGGCTCAGTGTTGCCAGCACTGCAACATGTGCTTTTGGAAACCGTTGCCCTTAGTAACCAAATTTTGCAGACCTCGTCCGTTACCCCTAGCAACAAGGTGTGATAAAACATTCCGGGATCGGCTTTGCTGGGGTCAAAGTTCACGTGCGTTCAGCATGAAACTCAGGCGCAGAGCTGGGATTCGGGTGTAACTGACCCTGGTTCAGGTTTATTAATGGTGAAAGCAATGCAAAAAGAAATAAAACATAAAACAAATCCTTGCCTGTCCGGCACTAACTAAACAATGGACAACCTAACTACCAACAGGCGGGCTTCTCCCATCCAGCCAAACCACAGTTGCAGTGGGCACTGCTTTCACTCACGTGTCTCTCACACAGACAGACTCTCTGTGTTCCCAGGCTGAGACACTCACACAACCACCTGGCATCCTTTTATATCCACCTTCCATTATTCATTAGCAAGCAGGTGCGATACTGACCAGACTAGGCCACATAGGAAAGGAATCTGGGCGAGATATACCTGCCCTCATCCACTATTCCCACATGATTCTCACAAAGGCTACAACATTGCCCTTCGCATTTCCCCACCAATTGTAAGGTAGCGCTTGTTATTCAGGTAGGGGACACTCGCTAGGCAGCCAAATAACCAGATCCGGCACGGGTTTCTCATATAACTCCAACAGTCCATGCGGTTTATTAAGCATCATAAACCAAAGCCATATGCAACAGAAAGTTCATGTAAAACAGCATAGCGTCCATGACAGAGGTCTGCTCTGTTTCCCTGTGGTCACACAGGCTTTGCTCCATCCAGCCAACAGGCTATACAGTCTCTTAGTAACACTCCGGATTACCTCATAGTTGCTTCACCACGCTGCAGATGTCTGTTCCCTCCCCTGGGAACTCTCAGACACATGCAGCCATTATGCACACAGGCACTCCGGAAGACAGACACACCTTCCAGCGAGACCTTCCACACGGACCAATCGGGTCAAAGCATTTTCCTCATGTGACCTACCCTGGCCACCTTATATGGTCCGTAGCCACGTCCTGCAATCATTCACACACATATACTTTACTATGGCGTTCTATACACCCCTAGATGGGTTTGTAGGTAGCTGGTGCTGCCCATCTCACCAGCTCCCTGGAAAGCTCTCCCTGACACAGTGTAATGACAGCTCAGCAGTACCTCTGCTGATCAACACACATATTCAAGCTTCCATCCTAAGGCCACCTACCTTGGAATACATAACGGTCATACGGAATCCTGCCACTCATACTCTCTCCTGGGACACCCATACAGCGCCCCCTAGCTGACACAGTGGTCACTACACTACACTATCTATATCATATCTAACTATCTATATCATTTCTATCTATCCCATATCTATCTATCTATTTATCTGTGCGCGTAATGGAGTGTGGGTTGGACAAATGTAAAAGATAAATGTGGACAGAAATGACATCACAAATCTTTTTTTTTTGTTAAATAACATATCTTTTTTTACCTTACAAAAACTCATACAATCCGCATGTAAAAAGCGCAATCAAAAACGCACCTACGTTTTCTGCCAAAAGATGAGGATTCAGTGCAAAAAAATCCGCACTGGAATCCGCAATGTGTGCAGTTACCCTTATAGCTTTCAGCACTATAAAGGTATGTACATGGGTACATATTCATTATTTTTAAAAAAGAATGTCTGTTTGTTCATGCTCATGCGAGTGCTCACGATGCTTTCAATGTGTTACAATAAGCTTGAAGATAGAGGAGGGAGGGGTTTGGGTGCGTTTTGGAGTGGGTGTGCTAGGTTCTAGCTTATAGGCAAGTGCAATGCATCATAGAACTTGTAGTATTAGAGCACAGTAACTCAGGAGAAAGGAAGTTGTCGATTAACCCCATGAGAGCTGGAGACAGCACTGAAAATGTGCTTCTAAAGTATGATAAAAGGTAATATTGCTAAAATAAACACAGTGGATGTTTTGAGTGGCACATAATAGCAAGATTTATGAAAAAAAAAGTGATAATACTGGACAACTTCTTTAAAAGGATAAAAAAATTTGATGGGAGTATTTCTTTAAAAACAATCATACATATCCGTATACTTTTATCTATAATGGGATCTGTTTAGATTCCATTAGGGCATCTGCCAAATGATGGAAACTTTAGTTAAAATTAAACAGCCCCCATTATAGTTTAGTCATATTATTTTCCATGACTGTCCTTGGGTCTGACAAGCAAAATATAGGTTGTCAGGGATGAATATCGCTATTAATCTCCTGTATTGTGTAAATGGTCCACAAACAAGTGGAACAGAGGGGAAAGAAGTACATCCAAAAAATTGGAACTCCAGAAAATTAATAGAAAAATAGATAAATTCTTTATTCATCACATGTACACGTAACAGCACAAAAACATAAAAACACTTAAAAAGCACAAAAAGGCAATCATGTCACAATCATACAATAATGATATAGTGACACTTCCACAACCATTATCCCGATATCACAGTATTCATATGTAGGGGTATAGCAGATTCTCAGGATGCAGTGACGAGACACGAGACAGGGTATGACTTGTATAATCAACTTTTATAAATTGGAGCCGCTAAGGCTATACTGAACAAGCAAAAAGGGGTAACAACAAATTGTCCCCGCAGGGACTCAACAAAATAAACAATACTTTTTATGTAACTGGGAGTAACCCGGGTGTCGGAGGCCGAACTATGGCCAAACTATGGCACTTATTTCTAAAGTCCACTTATCCTTCCATGCGTCGCTCGGGATCGCAGATGCGGCCGCTTAGAGGTCATTGATGCGATGCCTTGACGCCTCGTTCTTCCGGGAAGGTTTGGCCTCGTCGGGCCCTGAAGAAACTGTGCCGGTGGGGCGCAACAGGCCCTGAAGAAATGGTGCCGGTGGGGCGCAACAGGCCCTGAAGAAACGGTGCTGGTGGGGCGCAACAGGCCCTGAAGAAACGGTGCCAATGGGGCGCAACAGGCCCTGAAGAAACCGTGCCGGTGGGGTGCAACAGGCCCTGAAGAAATGATGCCGGTGGGGCGCAGCAGGCCCTGAAGAAACGGTGCCGGTGGGGTGCAACAGGCCCTGAAGAAATTATGCCGGTGGGGCGCAACAGGCCCTGAAGAAAACGATGCCGGTTGGGCGCAACAGGCCCTGAAGAAACAGTGCTGATGGGGGCGCGGTAATGACGCAGTTCCCCCCCCAAATGACGAGTAGTTGTCCTCTGCTAAAGGGTCCCTCCGTAGCAGGGACGAGGGCCTCTACTGTCGCCTATGGCGAGGTGGCGTCCCTTGAGGCCTGTGATGACAGGGTCGCCACAGGGGGAGAAGGCCGGGAGGCAGTGTCCAGGCCTCTGTGGCCATTTTACGAGTAGTCGCAGCCGCGGCTTGAGATAACGGATCTCCCTCACAGGGGAGGGGGACGGCGGGCGTGGCCCTCTGAGAATGTGGGCAGGAAGCGGCCTCTGGTACAAGTCTCACACGTCTCACTTGTCGGTGAGTGCGCAGTATCCTCACAGGCTCCGGTAGTTGTCTCTCACACACACTGCCCGGCACCACGGCTCCCTCCAAGTCACCCTGCTTCCTGCCTCCTGTCACACTCACTCCCAACTGCCACTTCAGCGCGCCCCCTGCTCTTTTTATTCTTGCCCCGCCCCCTGTTGCCCTGACAACTTCAGTCATCCCCTGGGTACCGGCCCAGTTGCTGTCTGGGAGTCCTCCTCCCCACATTCCCCCACTCTGTAAGTTCGCCAGTCCTCGGGCGAGAGCTTTAATCTATTGAGATTGGTCTGTAGGGGTTTCAATGTTTGTTGCCATATGAATAGATCTTGTTCATATCGTTCAGGGAGTTTGCCGGCTGTTGACCACTCGGAGCATCTAAGTTCATTTGGGGTAGGGTCGTCTGGGGTGGTGGACATCGGTGGGCTGATAGGTGCAGGCGGGCTAATTGTGTCAGATGATTCGTTACTGAGTGCCTCTGTGTCCTGGAGGACTGTTATGATTGAGTCACCGTAGGAGGCAAAAACAGAAATGCTAGCTAAGTCCAGAAAACCAGAGAAGTTGGCAACTATCAGATTGCAGACCCCTGAACCTATCAACACAACTAGCAGTAGCCGTGGGGGGTTCCTACGATGACCTAGACCCCTCGATCACAGCCGGAGAGATACATAGGCCTAAAGAAGGAAAGGGGAAATCTAACTGCCCCAGAGCAGACCCCAAAGCAATAGGCAGCCCCGCACATATAATGACAGTGAAGCAAGATGAAAACACACAGACAGAAAGACAGACTGAGCAAAGACGGGGCCCAAAAACTACCTAGATAGGAACGGATAGGAAGGCTGCTGTCTGCAATCTGCCAAAACCCTATCAGAGACAAAAGCCAACAAGCTGATATAAAAATGGCCCTGAAGCAACTAAGCTTCAAAAACTAAATCAGCACTCAGGTACTTTCAGAAGACAGAGCTAACGGAACACTGCACACTCCAGCAGGGAGTGGCAGAATCCAAAAAGCAAGAAAAACAAAAGCAAATCTTAAATGCAAAAGGCAAAACAGAAAACTTAGCTTTAGGAGAGCAGGAATCAGACTGGTGTCCAAGAGTCCACAGAGAAATCACCCGCAGGGCAGAAAGGGCGTAGGCTGCCTTAAATCCAGTCAGTGACTCCACTCAGCCAATCGTCTTCATTAGTCCCAGGTGCCTGATAATCAGGCTCACTACCTTCCTTCACTAGAATAGGGAGTTCACCAGGCCTCAGTGACAGAGGGGAAAATGAACTCACAACAGTACCCCCCCTTGAGGAGGGGTCACCGAACCCTCAACAACGCTACCAGGGCGATCAGGGTGAGCCCGATGAAAGGCACGCACCAATCTTTTGGCATGAATATCAGAGGCAGAGACCCAGGAATTATCCTCCTGACCATAACCCTTCCACTTAACCAAATACTGGAGTCTCCGTCTAGCCAGACGGGAATCCAGAATTTTCTCTACCTCATATTCCAAGTTACCTTCAACCAATACAGGGTCCGGAGGTGCCACCTCAGGCACAACTGGCTCAACAAACCTCTTCAACAAGGACTTATGGAACACATTATGGATCTTAAATGTGACAGGAAGAGCCAAACGAAAAGAGACCGGATTAATAATCTCCAAAATCTTGTAAGGTCCAATAAATCTAGGCTTAAACTTAGGAGAAGCCACCTTCATAGCAATATTTTTTGATGATAACCACACCATATCACCAATCTTAAACTGGGGACCAATGGTCCTATGTCGATTGGAAAACCGCTGGGCCTATTCCTGGGAGAGAGATAACTTATCCACCACTTGGTCCCAGATCTGGTGCATTCTCTCCACCACAGTGTCAACACCTGGGCAGGCAGAGGGCTCCACCTGACCTGAAGAAAATCGAGGATGAAACCCAAAGTTACAAAAAAATGGTGACATCAAAGTGGCAGAACTAGCTCTATTATTCAAAGCAAATTCGGCCAAGGGCAAAAATGAAACCCAATCATCCTGATCAGCGGAAATAAAACATCTCAAATACGACTCCAAGGTCTGGTTTGTTCTCTCTGTCTGCCCATTGGTCTGAGGGTGAAAAGCAGAGGAGAAGGACAACTGAATTCCCAACTTAGAACAGAACGTCCTCCAAAATTTAGACACAAATTGAACTCCTCTGTCAGATACAATGTTCTCAGGAATCCCGTGCAAGCGAACCACCTGTTGCAAAAACAGGGGCACCAACTCAGAGGAAGATGGCAACTTAGGGAGTGGTACAAGATGAACCATCTTAGAGAACCTATCACAAATCACCCAAATAACAGTCATTCTTTGAGAGACCGGCATATCAGAGATGAAATCCATTGAAATATGGGTCCATGGCCTCCTGGGGACCGGCAAAGGCATCAACAACCCACTAGAGCGAGAACAAGATTTAGACCGGGAGCAAGTCCCACAGGACTGCACAAAATTCCTGACATCATGAGACAAGGTGGGCCACCAAAAAGAGCGACTCACCAGATCTCTAGTACCAAAAATACCTGGATGACCAGCCAATGCAAAGCAATGAACTTCAGACATCACTCTCTTCTTCCACTGGTCAGGAACATACAACTTTCCACTGGGGCAACGCTCAGGTTTGTCCTCCTGGAACTCTTGCAGAGCAAGTCTCAAATCGGGCGAGATGGCAGAAAGAACTACCCCTTCGCCTAAGATGGTAGCAGGCTTGGTCACCACAGGAGAATCAGCAAAGAAACTCCTAGAGAGGGCGTCTGCCTTGACATTCTTAGTTCCAGGAAGGAAAGAGACCACAAAATCAAAACGTGTAAAAAACAAGGCCCACCTAGCCTGTCTAGGGTTCAAGCGTTTAGCCGACTCTAGGTAAATCAAATTTTTGTTGTCAGTGAGGACCACAACTTGATGTTTGGCTCCCTCCAACCAATGTCTCCACTCCTCAAATGCCCATTTCATGGCCAACAGTTCCCGATTCCCCACATCATAGTTACGTTCAGATGAAGAGAACTTTCGGGAAAAGAAAGCACAGGGATTCATTTTAGATGTTACCGGATCCTTTTGGGACAACACCACTCCTGCACCAATCTCAGAAGCATCCACCTCTACCTGAAACGGGAGTGAGACATCAGGTTGCCGCAGAACCGGGGCGGAGGTAAATCTACGCTTCAGCTCCTGAAAGGAAGCAACCGCCTCCGGAGACCAATTCAACACATCCGCACCCTTCCTGGTCAGGTCAGTCAATGGTTTGGCAATACTAGAAAATTTTGCTATAAATTTCCGATAAAAATTAACAAAACCCAAAAACTTCTGGAGGGCCTTCAAAGAAGTGGGCTGAACCCAATCATAAATGGCCTGTACCTTGGCCGGGTCCATTTCAATAGTTGACGGAGACAAAATAAATCCCAAAAAAGAAATCCTCTGTACTCCAAAAAGGCATTTTGATCCTTTGACATACAGAGAATTCTCTCTCAAGATCCGGACCATAGTCCGAATATGTTCCACATGAGCATCCCAATCCTTGGAGAAGATCAAAATATCGTCCAGATAGATAATCAAAAATTTATCGACAAAGCCTCGGAAAATATCGTTCATGAAGCACTGGAAGACAGAAGGGGCATTAGTGAGCCCAAAAGGCATCACCAGGTACTCAAAATGTCCCTCCGGAGTATTAAACGCCGTCTTCCATTCATCCCCCTGCTTAATGCGGATAAGATTATACGCCCCCCTGAGGTCAAGCTTGGTAAACCAGCAAGCACCTCTGACTCTAGAGAATAGATCCGAAGTCAGGGGTAACGGATACTGATATTTAATAGTAATTTTATTGAGGGCACGATAATCAATACAAGGCCTTAAAGAACCATCCTTCTTAGCCACAAAAAAAAAAACGGCACCTAAGGGTGAAGAGGATGGTCTAATATGACACTTCTCCAACGCCTCCTTAATATAGGACCGCATAGCCTCGTGCTTGGGTACAGATAAATTGAAGAGCCGACCCTTAGGAAATTTACACCCCGGGCTTAGTTCAATTGCACAGTCATAACTCCTATGAGGAGGCAAGGACACAGACTCATTCTCACTAAATACATCATAGAAGTCCGCCAAATAGTCAGGAACCTCATGCGACTGAGGAGAGGTGGAAAAAATCGGAGCCTCACTAAAGGTACACCGGCAACCCCAACTCACCACAGACACAGACTTCCAATCCAAAACTGGATTATGAATCTGCAACCAGGGAAACCCCAGAACAACGGCATCATGCAGACCATGCAACACCAAAAATCTGCAATTTTCTTGGTGGTCTGGGGGCGACCCGCACAGTGGCGGATTATAATGAGGTCAATTTGGGCAGTTGCCCCGGGCCCAGTGGGGTTAAGGGGCCCACAGCCCAGGCCAGTAAATTGCCCCATTATAATCCGCCACCGCGCAGGGCTGGATTATAGGCGGGGCTTCAGCCCCGGGGCCCCCACCACAAGAGCTTCTAAGGGGGCCCCCACCACATTCCTGCTGGCTGCTGCAATGGCACTCCATCTTCTCCCCACCTAAAAGTGAGTGACCGTGGGGGCGGCATTATGTGCTCTGCTACCAGCAGCATCTACAAGTAGCGTGAACGCTGATGCTGCTGGTAGCGTGCAAAGGCTTGTGATGAGATCACAGGAGGTAAGGTGTCAGGGCCCCCGATCATGTGACCCCTGTCTCCTCCCCTCCTGTGACCTCATCACAGGTCCTGTGCGCACAGCACAGAGCACTGAGAGCAGCCATGTATGTGGAGTGCGGCTCTGTGGGTGGAGGTCGGTGCTGGAGGCTCCATTATTCTCTATGTGGAGTGCGGCTCTGCGGGTGGAGGTCGGTACCGGAGGCTCCATTATTCTCTATGTGGAGTGCGGCTCTGCGGGTGGAGGTCGGTGCTGGAGGCTCCATTATTCTCTATGTGGAGTGCGGCTCTGCGGGTGGAGGTCAGTGCTGGAGGCTCCATTATTCTCTATGTGGAGTGCGGCTCTGCGGGTGGAGGTCAGTGCTGGAGGCTCCATTATTCTCTATGTGGAGTGCGGCTCTGCGGGTGGAGGTCGGTGCTGGAGGCTCCATTATTCTCTATGTGGAGTGCGGCTCTGCGGGTGGAGGTCGGTGCTGGAGGCTCCATTATTCTCTATGTGGAGTGCGGCTCTGCAGGTGGAGGTCGTTGCTGGAGGCTCCATTATTCTCTATGTGGAGTGCGGCTCTGCGGGTGGAGGTCGGTGCTGAAGGCTCCATTATTCTCTATGTGGAGTGTGGCTCTGCGGGTGGAGGTCAGTGCTGGAGGCTCCATTATTCTCTATGTGGAGTGCGGCTCTGCGGGTGGAGGTCGGTGCTGGAGGCTCCATTATTCTCTATGTGGAGTGCGGCTCTGCGGGTGGAGGTCGGTGCTGGAGGCTCCATTATTCTCTATGTGGAGTGCGGCTCTGCAGGTGGAGGTCGTTGCTGGAGGCTCCATTATTCTCTATGTGGAGCGCGGCTCTGCTGGTGGAGGTCGGTGCTGGAGGCTCCATTATTCTCTATGTGGAGCGCGGCTCTGCAGGTGGAGGTCGGTGCTGGAGGCTCCATTATTCTCTATGTGGAGCGCGGCTCTGCGGGTGGAGGTCGGTGCTGGAGGCTCCATTATTCTCTATGTGGAGTGCGGCTCTGTGGGTGGAGGTCGGTGCTGGAGGCTCCATTATTCTCTATGTGGAGTGCGGCTCTGCGGGTGGAGGTCGGTGCTGGAGGCTCCATTATTCTCTATGTGGAGTGCGGCTCTGCAGGTGGAGGTCGGTGCTGGAGGCTCCATTATTCTCTATGTGGAGTGCGGCTCTGCGGGTGGAGGTCGGTGCTGGAGGCCCCATTATTCTCTATGTGGAGTGCGGCTCTGCGGGTGGAGGTCGGTGCCGGAGGCCCCATTATTCTCTATGTAGAGTGTGGCTCTGCGGGTGGAGGTCAGTGCTGGAGGCCCCATTATTCTCTATGTAGAGTGTGGCTCTGCGGGTGGAGGTCGGTGCCGGAGGCTCCATTATTCTCTATGTGGTGTGTGGCTCTACGGGTGGAGGTCGGTGCTGGAGGCTCCATTATTCTCTATGTGGAGTGGGGCTCTGCGGGTGGAGGTCGGTGCTGGAGGCCCCATTATTCTCTATGTGGAGTGTGGCTCTGCGGGTGGAGGTCGGTGCTGGAGGTTCCATTATTCTCTATGTAGAGTGTGGCTCTGCGGGTGGAGGTCAGTGCTGGAGGCCCCATTATTCTCTATGTAGAGTGTGGCTCTACGATTCGTGACCCCCGTCACGTGACGAGGGGGGCCCACAGAGTCTGAACTGCCCCGGGCCCTGGCTACCCTTAATCCACCCCTGGACCCGCATGACCAACTGGGTCCAAAACTGAGGTTTATTTTTAGCCAGAGGGGTAGCATCAATCCCCCTCAAAGGGATAGGCGTCTGCAGAGGTGTCAACGGAAATCCACAACGTTTAGCAAAATCCAAGTCCATAAGGTTTAGCGCTGCTCCCGAATCCACAAAAGCCTTGGCGGAAAATGTGGACAGGGAACAGATCAGAGTAATCGCCAAAAGAAACTTAGGCTGAACCCCACCAACAGAAAACGTGTGTGCAAAGCGTTTCTCACGTTTAGGACAAACAGAAATAATATGTGAGGCATCTCCACAGAAAAAACACAGCTTATTACGCTTTCTGAATTCCTGACGTTGCGCCCTAGACAAAACTCTATCACATTGCATAGGTTCAGACGTCTGTTCAACCGGTGGCAACACCTCTCGTGTAATCCTGCGTTCACGTAAACGCCGATCAACCTGAATGGCTAAAGACATAGAATCGTCCAGACCAGAGGGAACAGGAAATCCCACCATAGTATCTTTTACGGCTTCTGACAAACCCTTCCGAAAGAGAGCAGCCAAGGCACTATCATTCCAGGTAGTAAGGACCGCCCACTTACGGAACTTTTGACAGTACAACTCTGCAGATTCTTGACCCTGGTTCAATGCTAACAGGGTCTTTTCAGCCCGATCAATAGCATTAGGTTCGTCGTACAGCAACCCCAAGGCTTGAAAAAATGCGTTCACATTAGTCAGAATAGGGTCATCCGGTTTCAAAGAAAACGCCCAATCCTGGGGATCGCCGCGCAGCAAAGAGATGACAATTTTAACCTGCTGCGCGGGGCTCCCTGACGAGTTAGGCTTCAAAGCAAAAAATAATTTACAATTATTTTTGAAACTCAAAAATTTAGATCGATCCCCAAAAAATACATCAGGTGTAGGAATCTTTGGTTCAACAGCATGTGAACGAGCAAGATAGGCGGAAATTCCCCGCACTTCCGCAGCGAGCTGCTCCACACGATCAGACACTTGCTTAATCTCCATTGAGAAAAAAAAAAAATTCCCCCTACGGCCTCAGAGATATAGAGGAAAGAATATACAAACTCCTTTTTTTTTTTTTTTTTAAACACAATTCTTTCCTGCTATTGAGTACCCCAGGATCAGCGGTTTGGCGGGTGATTCTGTTATGATTGAGTCACCATAGGAGGCAAAAACAGAAATGCTAGCTAAGTCCAGAAAACCAGAGAAGTTGGCAACTATCAGATTGCAGACCCCTGAACCTATCAACACAACTAGCAGTAGCCGTGGGGGGTTCCTACGATGACCTAGACCCCTCGATCACAGCCGGAGAAATACATAGGCCTAAAGAAGGAAAGGGGAAATCTAACTGCCCCAGAGCAGACCCCAAAGCAATAGGCAGCCCCCCACATATAATGACGGTGAAGCAAGATGAAAACACACAGACAGAAAGACAGACTGAGCAAAGACGGGGCCCAAAAACTACCTAGATAGGAACGGATAGGAAGGCTGCTGTCTGCAATCTGCCAAAACCCTATCAGAGACAAAAGCCAACAAGCTGATATAAAAATGGCCCTGAAGCAACTAAGCTTCAAAAACTAAATCAGCACTCAGGTACTTTCAGAAGACAGAGCTAACGGAACACTGCACACTCCAGCAGGGAGTGGCAGAATCCAAAAAGCAAGAAAAACAAAAGCAAATCTTAAATGCAAAAGGCAAAACAGAAAACTTAGCTTTAGGAGAGCAGGAATCAGACTGGTGTCCAAGAGTCCACAGAGAAATCACCCGCAGGGCAGAAAGGGCGTAGGCTGCCTTAAATCCAGTCAGTGACTCCACTCAGCCAATCGTCTTCATTAGTCCCAGGTGCCTGATAATCAGGCTCACTACCTTCCTTCACTAGAATAGGGAGTTCACCAGGCCTCAGTGACGGAGGGGAAAATGAACTCACAACAGAGGACAATCTTCGTCGTCGTCCGTGTCCCAACATACGGAAGACGGTTCGGGTATTGACGGGGTAGGCTCCAGTTGCTTCGGATCGGAGGAAGTACACGGGCGTAGCATATTACGATGCACAATATGAGTGGGCAGTGTTTCATCCTCCTCAGGTTGTATTTCGTACACCGGTCCATCTGGATGGATACGGCGTAAGACCCGATAAGGACTTTCTTCCCAACGCGGCTCTAGTTTGTTCTTGGGGCGTTGATCTAGTACAAGCACCCGGTCCCCGTTTTGGAGGTGGAATTGCATTCTTCCCTGGGTGCTCCCAGTCTCGGAGATTGGTGTGTACAATTCGGTGAAGATTTTTTAGCCGGTGGCGATGATTTCGGACCCAAGACGACACTCCAGTCCAGGGCTGAGGCTCTTCGGGGTCCAACTCCACCTCCGTGATCCCTTTACCTTCTCGTCCGAACAGAGAGTAGGGGGTATAGCCAGTCACTTGATGTATCCTATTGTTATAGACCAAAACTAATTCAGAAACATATTCGGGCCAACGGGCCTTCTTGTCACTTTCCAGAGTGCGTAACCTCTGAATCAATGTACGATTAAATCGTTCACAAGCCCCATGCTCCCTGATCAGAATGTATTTGTTGAGGACAGCCGTATACTTGTATAAAGTTTCTACAAATTGCGGAGGCAGCTGACTCTGCGGTCTGATCCCGAGTGGGGGTGACCACAGCGAACTTGGTGAAATGATCTACCATAACAAGACAGTGTTCGTATCCCTGAAATGTGGGCCCAATGGTCAGATAATCCACCGTCAGGAGCTCAAGGGGCGCTGAGGTCACAATAGTCTGTGTTGCGGCTCGCTGAGCGGGTGGTTTGGCTAATTCGCATAAGCGGCAGGTCCGGCAAATTTCATCCACAACAGCCGGCAAGCGCGGGTGGTAAGCTTTCTGTTGCAGCCATTGCAGAGATTTTTTCGTTCCGAAGTGGGCCCCTTTTTCGTGAGCCTCCCGAGCTAATACGTGAATTTGGGATCCTGGCGTAACCACCTGCCAAACCGTCATTGAGGTTGTTTGTGATGTTATTTTACGATACAATAGTCCCTTTCGGATAACCAACCACTCCCATTGTCGCAGCATAAGCAACAGGTCTTGAGTCAAATTTTGTCGTTGAGAGTCAGTGGGTAATTGCCCAGCGGCGACCCACGTCCTGAGGAGGCCACCGTCTTCGTCTTCTTGTTGCTGTTGTATCCACTTATCCCGGGATTGCTCCAGTATGCCCTTTGAGGTCTCAGAGGAAGATATTTTTCTATTGTCAGTTGTGAGCGCGGCAGCAGTGAGAGCAAACGGCATTTCTTCTCCTTCTAATTCTTCGTCTCGATTATGTCCTGGAGTTGTATGTCGAATCCTGGAGAGGGCGTCTGCATGGACATTCTAGGCCCGTCGTTTGTAGATAATCTTATAATTGTACTTCGCCATCCGGGCCACCCATCGCTGTTCCAGAGCCCCCAATTTGGCGTTTTCCAAATGAGCCAGTGGGTTGTTGTCAGTTCGCACCACCACCTTGGAGCCCGCTAGGTACTCTGCGAATCTCTCCATCATGGCCCACACCACTGCGAGGAGCTCGAGTTTGAAGGAGCTGTAATTGTCAAGGTTACACTCGGAGTCATGGAGTGAGCAGTTTCCATATGCGATAACCCTCTCTCGGCCATCCTGAACCTGTGACAACACATCCCCCAGCCCGTGAAGACTCCCATCAGTGTGCAAGATGAACGGTTGAGAGAAGTCCGCATAAGGCAACACTGGGGCATCCGAGAGCACAGCCTTGAGGTCTCGGAAGGCTTCTTCCTGAGGGTGTTGCCACTGGATTTTCCGCCCATTGGCCCCAGCGGGAGCCCCCTTCAGCAGGTCATGCAGGGCTCGAGCTCGACATGCAAAATTCTTCACGAAACGACGGTAATATCCGGCTAACCCCAGAAATGCCCGCACATCTTTCACCGTCTCGGGGGTAGGCCATTCCTGGATAGCAGCAACCTTCTCCCGGGATGGCCTCACACCCTCTGCCGAAACGACATGACCTAGATACTCAATCTGAGAGTGAAATAGGTAGCATTTCTGAGGCTTCACCTTCAACCCGTACTTTTGCAACCGGCTGAGTACCTGTCCCAGCCGCTTCAGGTGGTCCTCGAAGGTGGCGGCATAGACAATGATGTCGTCCAGGTAGATCAACGTGGCCTCAAAATTAAGATCTCCCAGACACCACTCCATCAATCGCTGAAAGGTCCCGGGGGCGTTGGCCAGTCCAAACGGCATCCGATTAAACTCAAACAGTCCCATGGGCAATATGAATGCCGTCTTGGCCCTATCTTCTTCTGACATGGGCACCTGCCAGTACCCACTGGCCAAGTCCAGGGTCGAAAAATATGTTGCCTTCCCCAAGGTGGACAGGGATTCTTCTATACGGGGCAGTGGGTATGAGTCTTTAATAGTGCAAGCATTCAGTTTACGATAATCGACACAGAATCGTTATGTACCATCTTTCTTCCAGACCAACATGATTGGGGCTGCCCAGGGGCTTTGACTTTCCCGTATCACCCCTTTTCGCAGCATTTGGGCCAGCAAAGTTTTCACCTCTTGATAGAGTTGTGGCGGAATTTGTCGATATCGTTCCCGGATAGGGGTCGCTCCGGCTGTGGGGATTTCGTGAGTGATGGCGGTGGTACACCCAAAATCATCCTCATGACTAGCAAATACTTCATGGTACTGTCCAAGCAATGTTTTTACCTGTGAGAGTTGGGCTGCAGTTAACCCAGAAAGCTCGGCCCGCATCTGCTCTAAAATATTTCGGCCCTTCTCTTGTGCCGAGACTTCGTGGGCGTGTAAGGTTCGAATTGTTACTTCCCAAGGATCGTCGAGGTGTACTCGTAATTGAACCACAGGAGCCGGCAACACTTCTTCCAAGGGCCTTACTAGTTTGGCCAGTACAGTCCGTGCTTTCAGAACGGTGTCTCGGTCTTCAAGGTTAACGCAGCGTTCCAGGATGGTTCCTTTTTGCACCGTAGCCAGGAAACGGGCCACCAGTATGCCAGAAGGTTAATGCTCCGAGTGACATGGCTTCACCTGCATCTCCACACCCTCCAAAGGTATCGGGGCTCGAATCAGCAGGGCCACCACTGTCTGTCCAGGAGGTAGCACAAGCAGGGGAGCCGCTGACGTGATGACCTTGCCTAGAGCCTCGCCCTCCTGGCAGTCCTGATGCACCCGCGCACCTCGCACCAGCTGCTGGAATACCTGTTCCTGAGCTGTGCGAGAAACCCACTGCTTCAGAATCTTGTGTGTGGGATCATTTAGTAGTAAGTTGCCGAACTCTCGTAAAATATTCATGCCTAGGGTGACGGGGTGCCGTTGATCAGCTTCTCGAGTTAGCACCACCCCTCTGCGGCCAAGGGATTTACCGCACAACGTCACCTGCACCCACACTACCCCGGCAACCGGGACCGGCAATTGGTTGGCGGCTATTAGCCTGATCATGGGCCCCCACTGGGGTCTTGCTGCCTCCGGGAAGTTTTGTTGAAAGTACGTTGCAGGCATGGTGGTTACTTGTGACCCCGTGTCCACCAGACACCGGACGGCCCCGCCCTCCACTTCTGCCCAAACCACTGGACACTTTGCTACCAGATCTTCGGGACTTCCACCACCCCTAGTTGTGGTTTTCGGCTCCGAGCGGCGTCCCCCCAGCCCGGAGCCCTTTAGTTTAATGGCCGCCAGGGGTAGGTATCTCCCACGCCGCGGACACTCTCGGGCGAAGTGACCTGGTTCTCCACACTCAAAACACCGGGCCTGTGTAGGCTGACCACCCCGCGGGAAGCGTGATCCCCAGGAGCGCGGGGTTAAAGCTAGGTTGTCCAGTCCCGGTCTCGGTTCTTCTCTTTACTTCTGCCAACTCGCCCTTAATATTTTTCAGCTCTTGCTTCATCTCATCCACCCACTGAGGCTCCTCGACTGCCTTTTTCAAAAGAGTTGCGTTGCCCCGGAGGTTTCAACATCACTGACCTCCGTACCTCCCCATCCAGTGCCATGAGTGCTACCTCTGTTTCCAGATCAGGGGTCATTGGGTGCATCCGAAAGAGCCCCCACATCCGCTCTGTCCAGCTCCATAACATAGTATTGGAGCCGGAAAATCTAGGCAGGTTGTTCAGCATGGCCCCCAATGAAATGCTGGAGCGGGGACCCTCATTATTTGTAGAGTTGACAGCTCCTCCCTGATCGGGGGCACCACTGTTCGCGCTCGGAGACTGCATCCTGCCGACTACGCCAAGTGTAGGGGTATAGCAGATTCTCAGGATACAGTGATGAGACACGAAACAGGGTATGACTTGTATAATCAACTTTTATAAATTGGAGCCGCTAAGGCTATGCTGAACAAGCAAAAAGGGGTAACAACAATTTGTCCTCGCAGGGACTCAACAAAATAAACAATACTTTTTATGTAACTGGGAGTAACCCGGCTAGTCCGGGTGTCGGAGGCCGGACTATGGCCAAACTAAGGCACTTATTTCTAAAGTCCACTTATCCTTCCATGCGTCGCTTGGGATCGCAGATGCGGCCGCCTAGAGGTCGTTGATGTGGCCGCCTTGACGCTTCGTTCCTCCGGGAAGGTTTGGGCTCATCAGGCCCTGAAAAAACTATGCCGGTGGGATGCAACAGGCCCTAAAGAAACAATGCTGGTGGGGCACAACAGGCCCTGAAGAAACGGTGCCGATGGGGCGCAACAGGCCCTGAAGAAATGGTGCCGGTGGGGCGCAACAGGCCCTGAAGAAATGATGCCGGTGGGGCGCAACAGGCCCTGAAGAAACGGTGCCGGTGGGGTGCAACATGCCCTGAAGAAGCAATGCCGGTGGGGCGCAACAGGCCCTGATGAAAACGATGCTGGTGGGGCGCAACAGGCCCTGAAGAAACAGTGCTGATGGGGGCGCGGTAATGACGCAGTTCCCCCCCAAATGACGAGTAGTCGTCCTCTGCTAAAGGGTCCCTCCGTAGCCAGGACGAGGGCCTCTACTGTCGCCTATGGCGAGGTGGCATCCCTTGAGGCCATTGATGACAGGGTAGTCGCAGGGGGAGAAGGCCGGGAGGCAGTGTCCAGGCCTCTGTGGCCGTTTTACGTGTAGTCGCAGCCGCGGCTTGAGGTAACGGATCTCCCTCAGAAGGGATGGGGATGGCGGGCGTGGCCCTCTGAGAATGTGGGCGGGAAGTGGCCTCCGGTAAAAGTCTCTCACGTCTCACTTGTCGGTGAGTGCGCAGCATCCTCCCCACAGTCTCCGGTCGTTGTCTCTCACACACACACCGCCCGTTACCACGGCTCCCTCCAAGTCACCCTGCTTCCTGCCTCCTGTCACACTCTCTCTCAACTGCCACTTCAGCGCGCCCCCTGCTCCTTTTATCCTTGCCCCACGCCCTGTTGCCCTGACAACTTCAGTCATCACTCTCCCTTCACTGTCCTCCCAGTACTGTTCCCTCAGGAACCCTGATGGCGGTCCCCTGGGTGTCACGTCACGGCTTCCTTCTGCCGTGCTACCGCTCCCTGTGCCCCGTCGGACTCACCAGATTGCAGATTCCCGGCGCGTCCCCGTCTGTGCCCCTGCTCTGACGGCAGCGCTTGCTCCCTCCCGGGCGCGCGCTCCCCGCAGCTCTCTCCATGCACGGGCACTTCCTCCTCTCTGAGCCGGTCACTCCACCAGGTCCTCTCTACGGTCAGGAGGACCCTGACCCGGGAGCTCCTCCCCATGCTCCCATATCAGGCCGGCGGCCCCTAGAGACGCTGCCTGATTGTCACTTGCCTTCCCTTGTGATTCTGGCCCCTCTTGCTGGCGTTCGCCGCCGCTTCCTCCATGTCTCGTCTCCTGTCTCGCTCTCTCATATATGTTACCTGTTCTCTCCTATGTTCCAGTGTTCCTGCCTTGCCAGCCAACAGCTCCAGTCTCCTGGGTTCCTGCCGTTCTACCCCGGTCCAGTCTCTTGTGTTCCTGCCGCTCTAACCTGGTCCAGTCTCCTTTTGTTCCTGCCGTTCTACCCCGGTCCAGTCTCCTGCGTTCCTGTCGTTCTACCCCGGTCCTGTCTCTTGTGTTCCTGCAGTTCTACCCCGGTCCAGTCTTCTGTGCTTCTGCCCTAGGTACCAGCTGCCACGGTAATAGTTTCCTCTGGGACTGTCCCTAACACTCCCTGTATAGGGGGTGGTCCACCTGGTCCGCTCGCCCAGGGGAGGTTCGTTGCCGTGGTCCAGTGGGTTCACCTTCAGGGTTCCTAACAGTACGATCAGGCCATGAATCCCACTGGTGCCTCAGCAGCCACCCAGAAGGAACTGGCGACACTATGAGACAACCAGGCCCGCATTATGACTTTCTTAAAGTCTATGGAATCCCGGTTATCGGCACTACAGCCCTCTGATCCCGGTAGTGCCTCTCAGCTGGCCAGTCTCCAGCAGGAACTGGTCCAGCAACGCGATACTCAGGGCCATATTTTAAATTATATGGCCTCGGTGGACAATCGACTCCTCTCTCTCCAGTCTGCCACGGCTGCCCCCGCTCAGACGCCGCTTCCACATCCACCGCCCCGTTTAGCTAAGCCTCCACGGTATGACGGAGACCCCCGATTGTGCAGGGGGTTCCTTAACCAGTGCCAATTGCACTTTGAGTTGCTACCTCGTCAATATCCCACGGATCGTGCCAAGGTGGCTTTTATGGTATCCCACTTGGAGGGCGAGGCATTGGCCTGGGTAAACCCCCTCTGGGAGCGAGACGATCCAGTGGTTTCCCAGCTTTCCACGTTCCTCGAGACCTTTCGCAAGGTCTTTGATGAACCGGGATGCCTGGCCTCAACTATGGAGTCCCTCTTTAACCTCCGCCAGGGTACTCTCTCGGTGGGCCACTATGCCATTCAGTTTCGCACTCTGGCCTCTGAGCTCGGGTGGAATAACGAGGCTTTGGTGGGAGCATTTTGGCGGGGCTTGTCTGCTCGTATCAAGGACGAGCTGGCGGGTCGGGATACTCCCACGTCCCTGGAGGATCTCATTTCCCTGGCGACTCGCATTGACCTGCGATTCCAGGAGCGCTCCTGCGAGTCTGCCAGGGAGAGAAGACTTCCTCATGTTTCCCTAGCAACCCTCAGCCCCTCCAGTCCGCAATTTGGCTCTACATCTGCTGTCCCGGCTTCGGAACCCATGCAGGTAGATCGCCTCAAACCGGCAGAGCAGCGCCGCCAGGAGAGGTTCGACAAGGGACTCTGTCTGTACTGCGACAGTTCCTCCCATCTTCTGCGCTCCTGTCCAGTGAGGCCGGAAAACGCCTCCGCCTAGGACAGGTAAGAGAGGCCTTCCTAGGTGTTAGTGATACCTCTCTCCCCTTGACCCTTTCTGTCCTATTGAATCTTGGTTCCTCCCGCGTCTCTGAGCTGGCCTATATTGATTCAGGGGCTGCCGGAAATTTCGTCCAGCTCGAGGCGGTCAAAAAGTTGCGGATACCTGTCAGATCCTTGGAGTCTCCTCAGCAGTTAGCTTCTGTCGACGGCGCTCCCCTGCGGGAGGTCGTTACCCTGGTCACCGAAGAGGTGGAATTACAAGTCGGAGCCCTACATTGGGAGAAGATAGCCTTCTTGGTATTGCCCTCGCTATCCCAACTGCTCCTCTTAGGTCTTCCGTGGTTAAGGACCCATGAGCCTGTCCTCGATTGGCGATCTGGAGACATTCTTCGTTGGGGTCAGTCGTGCCACTCTTCGTGTCTTCTTCCCGTTCAGCCAATCAAGTCGCCTAGGATTCCAGCGGCGCCCGGGGGTTTGGCTTCAGCCTATTGGTCCTTCGCGGACATTTTCAACAAAAAGGAGGCAGAGTGCCTGCCCCCACATCGTCCTTATGACTGCCCCATCGATCTCGTTCCAGGTTCTACACCACCCCGGGGTCGAATTTATCCCTTGAATCCTCTCGAATCTCGAGCCATGTCCGAGTACGTCCAGGAAAATCTAACTAGAGGCTTTATCCGGAAGTCTTCCTCACCCGCGCCTTCTTTTTCGTGAAGAAGAAGGATGGGGCTCTTCGTCCATGCATCGACTACCGGGGCCTCAATGATATCACTCTCAATAACAAGTACCCGCTGCCCCTTATTCCTGAGCTGTTTGATCGATTGCGGGGGGCACGAATTTTCAACAAACTGGATCTCCGTGGGGCCTACAATCTCATCCGCATTCACCCTGGTGATGAATGGAAGACCGCGTTCAACACCAGGGATGGCCACTACGAGTATTTGGTCATGCCCTTCGGCTTGTGCAATGCTCCCACAGTGTTCCAGGAATTCATGAATGACATTTTCCGAGATCTCCTGTACTCTTGTGTGGTAGTGTATCTGGACGACATTCTTGTCTTTTCCTCGGATTTGGCTACCCATAGGAAGAGTGTTCGTCTAGTTCTCTCACGCCTGAGGGAGAATCGCTTGTATGCGAAACTGGAGAAATGCTCCTTTGAACAAACCTCTCTTCCGTTCCTGGGGTACATTGTTTCTGATTCAGGCTTAAGCATGGATCCAGAGAAAGTGTCAGCCGTGCTCCACTGGCCGCAACCTCATGGAGTCAAGGCAATTCAACGATTCCTGGGTTTTGCCAATTACTACCGGCAATTCATCCCTCATTTTTCGTCCTTGACCGCACCAATCTCCTCTCTGATTCGTAAGGGGGCCAACCCGCATGTTTGGAACTCAGAGGCCGAAGAATCCTTCCTTGCCCTGAAACAAGCCTTTGCTTCTGCTCCAGTCCTTCACCGCCCGGAGACTAACAAACCTTTTATTTTGGAGGTGGATGCTTCTGCCATCGGGGCCGGAGCCGTACTCTCCCAGCGATCCCCGTCCAGGCGACTGGTCACCTGCGGCTTCTTCTCGAAGACGTTCTCCTCTCCGGAACGCAGTTTGTTATGATTGAGTCACCGTAGGAGGCAGACACAAAAATAGAAGCTACGTCCAGAAAACCAGAGAAGTTGGCAACTATCAGATTGCAGACCCCTGAACCTATCAACACAACTAGCAGTAGCCGTGGGGGGTTCCTACGGTGCCCTAGACCCCTCGATCACAGCCGGAGAGCTAAATAGCCTAAAGACAGAAAAGGAAATCTAAACTGCCCCAGAGCAGACCCCAAAGTAAAAGGCAGCCCCCAACATATAATGACGGTGAAGCAAGATGAAAAAACACTCACACAGATAGAAAGATAGGCTGAGCAAACGATGGGGCCCAAGCTAACTAAACAGAACAGGAAAGGAAGGTTGCTGTCTGCAATCTGCCAAAACCCTATCAAAGACAAAAGCCAACAAGCTGATATGGAAAAAGACCCTGAAGCAGCTAGGCTTCAAAAACTAAATTAGCACTCAGGTATTTTCAGAAGACAGAGCTAAAGGAATTCAGCTCACCCCAGCAGGGACTGGCAGAAATCCAGAAAAACAAAGCAAAACAAAGTCAAAGCACAAATGCAAAAAGCCGAGCAGAAAACTTAGCTTTAGAAGAGCAGGAATTCAGACTGGTCTCCAAGGATCCCACAGAGAAATCACCCGCAGGGCAGAAGGGCGTTGGCAGCCTTATATCCAGTCAGTAACTCCACTCAGCCAGTCATCATCATTAGGCTCAGGTGTTTGATAATCAGGCTCACTACCTTTCTTTACCAGAAGAGGGAGTTCCTCGGGCCTCAGTAGTGAAGGGGAAAATGAACTCACAACAGCAGTTACTCCATTGGTGACAGGGAGCTTTTGACCATCAAGATGGCGTTGCAGGAGTGGCGGTACCTTTTGGAAGGAGCTGTGCATTCTTTTAAGATCTACACAGACCATAAGAACTTGGCTTACATCCGATCGGCACAGAGACTAAATCCACGACAAGCAAGATGGTCTTTGTTTTTCGCTCGGTTCGATTTTTAATTGCACTTTTGCCCGGGTAGTAAGAACCTCAAGGCTGATGCGTTGTCCAGATCCTTTCTGGCGGTCGATGCCGAGGAAGACCTTACGCACATCCTGGATCCCTCCAAGATCATCACAGTGGCACCCCTCAGGTTGTCTACCCTACCACCGGGTAAGACCTTCGTCCCAGTGACCAACCGGAAGCAAGTCCTGCATTGGGGTCATGCTTCCAAGATTGCAGGCCATGTTGGGTTGAAAAAGACCCTTCGTCTGGTCTCACGCTACTATTGGTGGCCTACTCTTCCCCAAGATGTTCGTAGCTTTTTAGCCTCGTGTCCATCCTGTGCCAAAAACAAGGTTCCCAGGCAATTACCTTCTGGACTCTTGCACCCGCTTCCAGTTCCTTCGGCTCCCTGGCAGTACATTGCTATGGACTTTATCACTGACCTACCTCGCTCTTCTGGATGTACTGTCATCTTGGTCATTGTGGATAGATTCTCCAAGATGGCCCATTTCATTCCCCTGTCTGGGCTCCCTTCGGCTCCTGAATTGGCAAAGATTTTTATCCACCATATTTTTTGTCTCCATGGTTCCCTCAACGTATTGTCTCTGATAGAGGAGTCCAGTTCACCTCCCGATTTTGGAAAGCGCTCTGCATGTTTATGAACATCACGCTGGATTTCTCCTCCACTTATCACCCTCAGACCAACGGTCAAGCAGAGCGTACTAACCAAATTTTGGTTAATTACCTCCGTCAGTTCTCCAACGTTCACCAGAACGACTGGTCTGACTTTCTCCCATGGGCCGAATTTGCGTATAACAAACACGCCATCGAATCTTCTGCCAAGTCTCCCTTCTTTATCGTCTACGGGCTACATCCAGGCGTACCTCTACCAGTTCCTCCTATCTCGGTTGTGCCGGCTGCTGATCTTCTGTCTGGGGAGTTCTCCAGGATCTGGCAGGAGACCAAAACCGCTCTCGAACAAGCGCAGGTTCAGATGAAGAGACACGCAGACAAAAGGCGCTTGGATCCACCTCTCTATCATCCTGGCGACAGAGTGTGGTTATCCTCCAAGTTCATCCGCCTTAGGATTCCTTCGCACAAATTGGGTCCCCGGAATATTGGACCCTTCGAGGTCTTGTCCCGCATCAACGACGTCTCTTACAAGTTAAAGCTCCCTGCCTCGCTTCGCATCCCCAATTCGTTTCATGTTTCTCTTCCGAAACCTGTGGTCCTCAACAAATTCTATGCCACTACCACCCGCACCACCCAGTGTTTCTGGTCAATTGGAAAGGTTTTGGCCCCGAGGAGAGATCTTGGGAACTTCGGGTGAACATTCAAGCTCCCCGGATTCTGGCAAGATTTCTCTCCAGCTTTGGGAGGGGGGCGCGTAAGGAGGGGGGTACTGTCACGTCACCGCTTCCTTCTGCCGTGCCACCGCTCCCTGTGCCCCGTCGGACTCACCAGATTGCAGCTTCCCGGCGCGTCCCCGTCTGTGCCCCTGCTCTGACGACAGCGCTTGCTTCCTCCCGGGCGCGCGCTCCCCGCAGCTCTCTCCATGCACGAGCACTTCCTCCTCTCTGAGCCGGCCACTCCACCAGGTCCTCTCTATGGCCAGGAGGACCCTGACCTGGGAGCTCCTCCCCATGCTCCCATATCAGGCCGTCGCCCCCTAGTGACTCTGCCTGATCGTCACTTGCCTTCCCTTGTGATTCTGGCCCCTCTTGCTGGCGTTCGCCGCCGCTTCCTCCACGTCTCGTCTCCTGTCTCACTCTCTCATATATGTTACCTGTTCTCTCCTATGTTCCAGTGTTCCTGCCTTGCCAGCCCACAGCTCCAGTCTCCTGTGTTCCTGCCGGTCTACCCCAGTCCAGTCTCCTGCGTTCCTGCCGTTCTACCCTGGTCCAGTCTCCTGGGTTCCTGCCGCTCTACCCCGGTCCAGTCTCCTGTGTTCCTGCAGTTCTACCCCGGTCCAGTCTCCTATGTTCCTGCCATTCTACCCCGGTTCTGTCTCTTGTGTTCCTGCCGTTCTACCACGGTCCAGTCTTCTTTGCTTCTGTCCTTGGTAAAAGGCTGCCGCGGTAATAGTTTCCTCTGGGCCTGTCCCTAACACTCCCTGTATAGGGGGTGGTCCACCTGGTCCGCTCGCCCAGGGGAGGTTCGTTGCCGTGGTCCAGTGGGTTCACCTTCAGTGATCCTAACACTGGGTACCGGCCCAGTCACTGTCTGGGAGTCCTCCTCCCCACACATATATAACAGGCTAACTCAGATACAATGATCAAAGCAGTTAATGTAATGTATAAGATAACCATTTATAATTGAGGTCTGAAAATACAAGAAAAAACACTATTCACAGCACCATATAGATAGAAAGGGGGCAAAAAGTTTGTAAAAAATATTAACTAGAAAGCCCCTAAATGAAAGTTCCCCAAATCAGGTAAGCAAAGGTGGTAAAATACCTGACTATTTAGAAAAGAGGTCCCATGACCTCTAAACCAGCAATTTGTGCAAAAAAGATGTCCAGCATACCAGAGGGTAAAGTGCCAAGTGAAAGCTGCAAAATGAATGACCTGTGGGGTAAAGGAGAGGGGAAAAGCTAACCCCACGCGTATCGCCACACGCTGTGTGGCTTCCTCAAGGGAGGGTGAAGCGCTGAGAAATAACATGAAGCATGTCCTTATATATAAAGAAATCACATGTTGTATAATTAATAAATCAGTACTAACCCACGAGGTGGAGAGAAAGGCATGGTCGCAGCCATCTTGTCAGCATTGTAGGCAGACCAATAAAGTTGTTCAGAAACAAGTTGGAGAGGTGCAGCGTCGCAGAGCAGATCTGCACCTGCGCAGATGAGAGTAGGCGTATTGAGATTGTAGTTGCCAGGCAACAACCGGAGGCCACGGCGTCAGCAGGCTAAATAGCGCCTGCGCAATAGAAAGTGTGGGCATAACAGACATGTCATTACCAAGCGATAACATCGCTGATCAGAACGGCGACTGTGCAATAAAATCAACAGGACGAATGAAGCTATAGTTACCAAGCGACTTGACGATGCCATAATTAGTCAGATCGGCGCTTGCACAGTAAAAACCGCGGCGTCGCCCGGCCGAATAGCGCCTGTGCAGTAAGAGCACACATATGGGCATGACAAACATGTCGTTGCCAGGTGATGAAATCACTGGTCAGAAAGGGCGCCAGCGCAATGAAGCCAGAAGGCAAAAGGCAAATGAGCATATCATTACTAAGCAATTGAGCAACTGCTCAAATAAAGCACCACATATGTTAGGAATATATTATGTTTCATCTATTTGTTCTTTATCAATTGTTGTCGCCCGGTTGGACATATACACCTTTAGTCTAAAGCGCTCACCTTGGTGGACCGAATTATCTGGGTACTTTATGTCGGACATATACATCTTTAGTCCAAAGCGCCTGTCATGATTTGTAGTTTTGCCCTGTCCTGTATTTTGTATAATATGTCATTTAACTTTTCTCTGGTTGTATTTGCTGTAAATTAACCATGTCTCCTTCCCCCAATACTTTGCAATGTCTTGTGATGTACCTGGACCATAATCTAATTTAGGCTTGTGTCAACAGCTAGTGGAACTTTGGCTATTGTTTCCTAAGCAGAAGATAACCTACAATACACATCCTGTAGACTCAGTGGAGACCTTACATTTCTAGAATCTTCTGATGGACCAAACCATTGAATAGTAGGTGTGACCCCTACCCCCCTTCAGATGGGTTGATCCCAGGAGCCCTGACAATACATTCTTATTTTAAGATCAGTTGTGATTTGAGTGCGGATGTGAAGGAGTCACGAACTGAGTTGAGGAAAGCTTGTGACGTCCGTGGGATTGTGTGGAATCCTGTGGACTATTGCAAGGATTATTGTTATCGCATCTGGCACAAGGACTATCGTGAGGTGCCCGGATTTGTTTCCATTGTGTGGACTTATTGTGGACTTCTCATGGACTCCAAGGACATTATGGATATTTGATGTTGTATGCTCTCTGCCTTAATAAATCTCGTTGGATCGTCCCTCGACCTGTTGTCCCTTCTTGCTCTGTCGTATACCCCGTCACAAACTGGTGGCAGCAGTGGGATTAGAGCAGAAGGAATGGAGGACAACGGCCCATCAACATCTGGAACCAGCACCGCAGAGTACAAGAACTGGATTGCGGTGAACCTACAAACAAAGGCCCGTGAACTGGGAGTCAGCTACAAGGGACTCTCCAAGGAGCAGCTGATTGAGGCTTTGGAAGGAGTTCGCCTGCAAGATGACGCTGAGGAAGGATCCCCACAGCAAACGGAGGAAAGACTGCAGCCGGAGGTAAATACCCATAAAAGTCAGTGGGTTGTGTGGTACGAGGAGGAGTTGGCATTGCTGGGAGAAGATGCTACCATAGAAGATAAGAGGGAGGCCATTCATAGAGCTCAAGAGAGGGCATTGCTGGAGAGGCAGCTCGCTGTGGAAGCAGCTAGAAGCTCCAGACAGACTGTAACCCCAGCACCCACCATGAAGGAACTCCCCAGAGTGTCCCGCAAAGACTTCAAGCCGTTTAATGAGGCTTCAGGTGACATTGAGGGCTTCTTCCAGGACTTTGAGCATCAGTGTCGATTAATGGAAGTCCCGGAAAGGGAGCGAGTCCGACATCTGGTGGGACTCTTAGAGGGTGGAGCTGCCACAGCCTATAGAGCTATGGACCCTCGGTGGAACTGTGAGTATGCGGAGATTAAACAGACTATTCTAGAACATTATGCTGTGACCCCAGACACTTACAGGACCCAGTTCCATACTTTAGCCTGTGATGAGGAAGTGTCCTTCAAGATGTATGCCCACAGACTCATGTAACTCATATGTTACACCCACTCACAGACGTGACGCCATGTCACGTGAGTGGGTGTAACATATACGCTTTATGGCGGCGGTTATAAAAAGAGGAGTTGACCTGAGCATCATTTGATATTGCACCTTGTATGGGACACATAATATCGCACTATCTGGCCTCCTGATGAGCCTAAGCAGGCGAAACGCGTTGAGGCGTTAACCATTTGATGGCAGGTGGCAGGTGACACAAGATGAGTATCGCTGTTGCAATTTTGTGTACATTACTCATGGATGGGAATAGTATATGCTCCATTAGTTATGCCAGATTGTAACAGGGCATCAAAGATATGTTAATTAATGAGATGTCAGTGAACTAAGCCGCTGATGATGTTGAAGGTGTATCTCCGTCTGCATCAGTATATTAGTATCTTTTTGTGAGGCTGGGGTATCACTGAATGAACTTCATGGATTTGGTGATTAATCTCGTTATCATTATTATATATACATTCCATCGATGCATTATATTATCTGATTGAAATCTCATGTGTAGTAGTTTTATGCAGGATAATTCCCATATGTACCACCAGATGCCAAGTGTGTTCTACCATTGTTTTTAATCTTTGTGGGACACAGGATCCTCTTTAGAGCAGTTATATCTCTGTCTAGCATTAGGGGTCCCCTCAGCTATCGGGTAGAGGGTGTCATTAGTGGCTGCAGGGCATACCAGGGCCCCTAGGGATAGCCATCGTTGAGCGGGGGCGCCACAACGTTCCCCCCTAGGGTGCCAACCTCCGCGGCCAGGCAGGTACAAGCTCAGAATTATCAGGGATTCCTAGTTGTCCCAAATGTGGGTTTTCTGTTTGAACACTTTTTTCTTTTGTTGTGTATTTGTCACGTTTTCTTTTGGTGTATAACCACACTAGTGGTTTTTTATTAATAAAGTACCAATTTTAGGGGATATATATTCATGATAATACTCTAAACCCTTCTTGTATTAGTAATTGAGATTGTTGATATTCGAATCTGGAATGGCTGGTTTTCTTGTGGGCCCTATAAACTCAGATTTGTGGCTGGAGGATGCAAATCAGGCATTTAATGTAGGGGGGATACCCGAGAACAGCACTGGCCCCTTGGCTCTTAAGAATCTGTTTAATGAAGTGTATGGGGGATATAAAGATTTTTTGAAATCCTGGTGGGAGATTAGGACTTTGGAGAATTATTTGAAGAATCGGATTATTCCAAGAGGCCTGAGGATAAATATCAATCCTTCCCCCAGGATTGCCTCACCGGATTTGATGAGTCTGTGGATTAAAGAGTCTATTGAGTCATCTATCAGATTCATGCAAATTCTGTTGGTAGAGGAAAGGAAGGTGCTTGAGAGGTCTACTAGTGAATTAAATAAATTGATTGAACGAGTTTTGAAATTCAAAGGGGATCCTGATTTTAACAGAAGGGAGGGGTTGTTACAAACTTCTGTTGAAAGATATCAGGCCCTGTTGAAAGAGCGAAAACATCTCCAGTTCCATAGGGACTTAAAGGACTTTAGTGAAAATCAGGTGTTCAATTATCAGAAAGAAAGACAATCTGAAGCCTCTTCCTCTGATATTGACACTTCCGATACAGAAAGGACAGATAAAACACCGGGTGGCACACATCAGTATAGAGAGACGATATCAAAACAGAGATGGCAAGGTGGAAGCGGCAGATCTGGGAGGAGAGGAAGAGGGCCATACAGGGGAGGGATGAGAACTCAAACCCCATTTTCAGGACCCAATTTTTCGTCTGGGCCTGTTCGGCCCTCTGCCTCTACTTCTTCCTCTTCTTCCTCTTTTTTGGAACAAGGTGCGAGGACGGGTTATCAATTAAGAACCCGGTTCAATCAATAAGGGGCCAGATTATAAACTTGTCCTCGCACATCCTCACGAGGGATGAGCAGAATGTCCTCTCGAAAGGTTTGAACTTTGTACCAACCAATAGGTTCAACTGTTTCGAATCGGTAAAGGATTTAAATCTGTTCTGTAGGAAACTCAAATGGAAAAAGTTCTTCAGACACAATAGCCGGGAGGCATGTAAACAACAGGGCCTAAGTGAGGAAGACATTGAGGGATATGAGGCGCTCCTTGGCCTTCTGAGAGAAAATAATAGGGCCCCAATTGCTGGGAAGGGTCCCTTTACCACATTGAGAAATAAAAGTGAAAAGATGCCACCTCAGGGAGATATGGGGAATATTGATGTTTTTGCCCTGTTGGTGGAGAGGGACCTTAAGAGAATAACAACATCAGAGTGGGAAAATGGCGATAATTTGATGGCAAGTGAGCGACCAGCTCTAGAGGCCCTCAAGAAAAATGATCAAATAGTGGTGAAACCCTCCGATAAGGGGGGGAATTTGATTATTATGGATCATATTAAATATCGTATTATCTGTAACGCTATATTAAAAGACAATTCCACCTATGAGGTACTGATGGGTAATCCCATGACTACCTACAGGGAGGAACTTCGACTTCTCCTGGATGGAGCTTTGGCTGATGGTTTGATTTCAAAAACAGAATTTGACTTTATCCTCCCTAAATTTCCATTGGTAGCTACTTTTTATGCATTACCAAAGATACATAAGGGGTTGTCCCCCTTAAAAGGGAGGCCAATTGTATCGGGTGTTGATTCTCTGACCCAGAATTGTGGGATTTACATTGACCAGATACTGCGTCCCTTTGTGGTTTCAACTCCATCATATCTGAGGGACAGATCAGATCTATTGTTAAAACTAGAGGGTATACATCTTGGACAGAGCACATGGTTGGCTTCTATTGATATAGAAGCGCTTTATAGCAATATACCACATGAAACAGGCATCAGGGGTGTGGGACACTTTCTGGGTCAGAGATCAATAGCATGTAGAGGGCATAATGTCTTCTTGATGTCCCTCTTGCGGTTCACTCTTACACATAATGCATTTAGCTTTGATGGGAAATTCTACCACCAGCTCAGGGGCACCGCGATGGGGAGCCCCTGTGCCCCGTTGTATGCAAATCTGTTCCTGGGCTGGTGGGAGGAGACCATTGTGTTTGGAGGGGAGGAAAAGTGGTGGCACAGTCTGATATCCATGTGGTATAGGTTCATAGATGATGTCTTCGTAATATGGACAGGGGAAAAGGATCAATTCGAGGAATTTGTGAGGGAATTGAACCAGAATGATGTCAATCTCAGGTTTACCTCGGAAATTCATGAAACTGAAATACCATTTTTGGATATCAGAATTAAAAAAGACTTAATGGGAGGTGTATCTACAAGCATATATCGTAAACCAACAAGTACAAATAGTCTGCTGCACTGGCAAAGCCACCACCCAATTCCCCTTAAGAGAGGAATCCCGAAAGGACAATTCCTCCGTCTTAGGAGGAACTGTTCTAGGAATGATTTATTTCACAAACAAGCTGGGGACATGTTCTGTCGCTTCAAGGATAAGGGGTACCCCAAACACATTCTAGACACAGCATATGATTTTGCAAGTAAAGCAAACAGACAGTCACTGTTGCAGAAACGTGAGGCTGAGGACTCTACGGAACACATAAGGATCATCGGGACATATGATGTGGGACATCAGGAGGTTAGAAGAGTCCTGGCCAGACATTGGGATGTGCTCAGACTGGATCCAGATCTCAAGGATGTGGTTGGTGAGCGCCCTAATATCACGTTTAGGAAGGGTAAATCTATCAGGGACATTTTAGTCCACAGCCAGTATAGGAGACCATTGGTCAGTGGTACATGGCTGGATAGAAAACCCTGTGGTTTTTTTAAGTGCGGGGATTGCAGTTTTTGTAAATTTATGAGACCTGGAAAGTCATTTCGTAGTTCAAACACAGGCAAAGTTTTCTATCAACGAGACTTTTCGAATTGCAAAACCACAGGGGTTGTCTATGTGGCTACCTGCTCATGCCCCAGGGACTACATAGGGAAGACCAGTAGAGAATTTAGGAGGAGAGTAGGGGAGCATTTGGGCGATGTTAGAAATAAAAGGGATACCCCACTTGCAAGACACATTTGGTTGTGTCATAAGGGTGATCCCGGTGATATTAAATTCAATATCATAGAAGTTGTCAAGATGAACACGAGAGGGGGGAATATGGACAAATTGATCCTTAGAAGAGAATGTGAGTGGATATTCAGGATGGAGTCTTTGGAGCCGAGGGGGTTAAATGAACAACTTTCATTTGCCTGTTTCTTATGAGCCACAACTGATTATAGTGACCCTTTTAAAGTATATTGGCCTTCTAGGTTTTGTATTGGACTCCCGGAAAAATTTGGGAGTCCCATGTATTGTCATGGAATATTATATGTATTATCCTCCTCTTTACCGTTTGCCTGTATTTAATAATTTTCATTATACCCCATAGTATCCTCACTAATTACAGTCCTTGAGAGTGTTTATTAGATTGAGTATTATTTTTGGGTTTATCAACCTTGGCCGCATGTTCACACTGCCAGTTTTTGATGCGATTATATACTGTGATTTTCAATCACGCATCTGGTGTGAAATGCGCTTATGGGTACAATATTGGATACTCCTGTGGGGGTCCTGAGTGTGAGCAATACCGGAGTGGACGCTCTGGTCACTTAAATGAGAGACTTCAATGTGACGGCCACGAATTATATGTGGCACAATGAGAGTGGGGATATAATGTTACAAACCTAACATATACATCTGACGGCGTTAATGTGAGACACGCTGATTCCAATGGGTGAGAAGGGAGCATGTGTGGTGTGTGTACTGCATGACAAACCCGGAAGTTAGAGTCGGCCTCAGCCATTGGAGAACGCGGTGGGACTGTTTGTCTGGAGGTATCTGATTGGTAGTGCATCCTGAGACCGCGGGGATGCCGTAAGGTTGATATGAGACGCGCTGATCCCAATGGGGGAGAGGGGAGCATGCGCGGTGTGTGCGCTGCATGACAAACCCGGAAGCTGGAGTCGTCCTCAGCCATTGGAGAGTGCGGTGGGACCGCTTGTCTTGAGATATCTGATTGGTGGTTCAGGGGTAATGTCTAATAGAGGCATCCTGAGACCGCGGGGACGCCATGTCACGTGAGTGGGTGTAACATATACGCTTTATGGCGGCGGTTATAAAAAGAGGAGTTGAGCTGAGCATCATTTGATATTGCACCTTGTATGGGACACATAATATCGCACTATCTGGCCTCCTGATGAGCCTAAGCAGGCGAAACGCGTTGAGGCGTTAACCATTTGATGGCAGGTGGCAAGTGACACAAGATGAGTATCGCTGTTGCAATTTTGTGTACATTACTCATGGATGGGAATAGTATATGCTCCATTAGTTATGCCAGATTGTAACGGGGCATCAAAGATATGTTAATTAATGAGATGTCAGTGAACTAAGCCGCTGATGATGTTGAAGGTGTATCTCCGTCTGCATCAGTATATTAGTATCTTTTTGTGAGGCTGGGGTATCACTGAATGAACTTCATGGATTTGGTGATTAATCTCGTTATCATTATTATATATACATTCCATCGATGCATTATATTATCTGATTGAAATCTCATGTGGAGTAGTTTTATGCAGGATAATTCCCATATGTACCACCAGATGCCAAGTGTGTTCTACCATTGTTTTTAATCTTTGTGGGACACAGGATCCTCTTTAGAGCAGTTATATCTCTGTCTAGCATTAGGGGTCCCCTCAGCTATCGGGTAGAGGGTGTCATTAGTGGCTGCAGGGCATACCAGGGCCCCTAGGGATAGCCATCGTTGAGCGGGGGCGCCACAACGTTCCCCCCTAAGGTGCCAACCTCCGCGGCCAGGCAGGTACAAGCTCAGAATTATCAGGGATTCCTAGTTGTCCCAAATGTGGGTTTTCTGTTTGAACACTTTTTTCTTTTGTTGTGTATTTGTCACGTTTTCTTTTGGTGTATAACCACACTAGTGGTTTTTTATTAATAAAGTACCAATTTTAGGGGATATATATTCATGATAATACTCTAAACCCTTCTTGTATTAGTAATTGAGATTACTCATATATTTCAGACACATATGTTGAATTGCCTGACAATGACATTTCTAAAAGGCTTATTTATCTCTTAGCTTTTACTGTGTTGGGGCTTCTTTTGACCAATAACGACATCGCTGTATTGCTTGGCAATAATACGCTTGTCACGCCTACATGTTTGCTGTTATTTTGCAGGCACCACCTAGTATGGTGACATCACTGGTCATCACGTCTGGTAATGTGATATTATCAAATTTTGTTTGTATCAGTGCTTCAGCTATCTACCGCGCATGTGTTTGATTTGTGATAACACCAATGTCTGCTTTTTAACAAGTTACAAATTTTTCTCTTACCATACTGAGATTCGTACATCTCAGACACGTTTTTTCGATCTGCCAGATTATATTCAATATACTTATTGACCTTTTTGTGTACGCTGCGCAGGCATTCAAATTACACCAATATACATATATTTTCCTTTTTGTTATACTGTTTGTGCAGGTGCAGATTTTTCTAGCAATGATATTTCCAATATGTCTATCTGTTTCTTTGTCTCTACTGCGCAGGCGCCTTTTTGATTAATGATGTCATCGCCGAATTATCTGACATGCTTGGTTTATCTACATTTTTGCTCAAGACTCATATTCCTAACATATGTGGAGCTTTATTTGCGCAGTTGCTCAATTGCTTAGTAATGATATGCTCATTTGCCTTTTACCTTCTGGCTTCACTGTGCAGGCGCTCTTTTTGACCAGTGATTTCATCGCCTGGCAACGACATGTTTGTCATGCCCATATGTGTGCTCTTACTGCGCAGGCGCTATTCGGCCGAGCGACGCCGCGGTTTTTACTGCGCAAGCGCCGATCTGACTAATTATGGCATCGTCAAGTCGCTTGGTAACTATAGCTTCATTCGTCCTGTTGATTTTATTGCGCAGTCGCCGTTCTGATCAGCGATGTTATCGCTTGGTAACGACATGTCTGTTACGCCCACACTTTCTATTGTGCAGGCGCTATTTAGCCTGGGGACGCCATGGCCTCCGGTTGTTGCCTGGCAACTACAGTCTCAATACGCCTACTCTCATCTGCGCAGGTGCAGATCTGCTCTGCGACGCTGCACCTCTCCAACTTCTTTGTGAACAACTTTATTGGTCTGCATACAACGCTGACAAGATGGCCGCGACCATGCCTTTCTCTCCACCTCGTGGGTTAGTACTGATTTATTAATTATACAGCATGTGATTTCTTTATATATAAGGACATGCTTCATGTTATTTCTCAGCGCTTCACCCTCCCTTGAGGAAGCCACACAGCATGTGGCGATACGCGTGGGGTTAGCTTTTCCCCTCTCCTTTACCCCACAGGTCATTCATTTTGCAGCTTTCACTTGGCACTTTACCCTCTGGTATGCTGGACATCTTTTTTGCACAAATTGCTGGTTTAGAGGTCATGGGACCTCTTTTCTAAATAGTCAGGTATTTTAGCACCTTTGCATACGTGATTTGGGGAACTTTCATTTAGGGGCTTTCTAGTTAATATTTTTTACAAACTTTTTGCCCCCTTTCTATCTATATGATGCTGTGAATAGCGTTTTTTCTTGTATTTTCAGACCTCAATTATAAATGGTTATCTTATACATTACATTAACTGCTTTGATCATTGTATCTGAGTTAGCCTGTTATATATGAATACTGTGATATGGGGATAATGGTTGTGGGAGTGTCACTATATTATTATTGTATGATTGTGACATGATTGCCTCTTTGTGCTTTTTAAGTGTTTTTATGTTTTTGGACTGTTACGTGTACATGTCATGAATAAAGAATTAATCTATTTTTCTATTAATTTTCTGGAGTTCCCATTTTTTGGATGTACTTCTTTCCCCTCTGTTCCACTTATGTCTTTTGAGTACATCTTTGATGATCCCGTGCAATTTTATTATATTGGCTGTGCCCTCCGTTTGTTAACATTTCTTCAGTGTATCACATTGGTGGTCTTCCACTAATACTCTCTCTTTTGGAGTGTTGGCACGCCTACTGATTGTAGCTAGCATTTTTTGTATAGACTGGCTTTGTTTGGTCTTTTTGTATTTACTTGTACTGCATTTCAGTTATGGATCTTGAGGCTAGAGAATTAGCATGGAAAGGCCAAATTGAAGGCATTTTTGGCAGTTGTGAGGCAGTGGTTACTCAGGATAGTTCTTTTCAACTTTTGTCTTCTGAACTTATTAATCTACATAAAAGTTTGACCAGGACTTGGTGGAATATTAATAGCTTGGAAGAATACAACAAACTTGGTATTGTCCCTAGGGGACTTCGGGTTAAGCTTTTTCCTGCTTGGGAACCAGATTCTGAATATAAGTCCATTTGGGAATCTGGTCTTTTGAAATGTTCATCTATTTTAATTGGTTTATTAATTGACCATGATCGTAAGCTCTTGGTTAAATTGAGGGGTGACATTAAGGAGAAAGAGTCCCAACTGACTTCTTTTGATGATGCCAGTCTTGTTAAACCTTTTCAACTACGTCTAAAAGAAATTATTGATAATTTTGAAAGAAAAATAATTCAAAAAAAGAAGAAAGTTCTTGCGGGACAAGGGTGACTTTGACAGTAAACAAGTTTTCAAGTGGACTCATCATGGAAATCAGAGATCCAACAAATTTCATAAATATCAGAGACAAAAATCAAAAGTGTCAGGAACACCGCACTGCACTTGCTCACTGAGCCAGTGCGTGTGTCCTGAGTAAGACAAACTGTGCTGAGAGATACCTGTGGAGCGGGCAGCAGCAGAGAAGATGCGTGCTTCAGACCCGCAGGACCTGAAGCAGGTGACTGCTAGGGGCGTGGCCTCAACTCCAGAGAGCTAGGAGCTGCAGGAAAACTCCTAGAATGGTAACTAAGGAACAAAGTTACTAATAGGCATAAACAGAGAACTAAACCAGATCAGGCCGGGGTCAAAGCACGAGATAGCAAGACAATTACCAAAGGGCTAGACAGAACGGAGAGTCAAGACGTAGCCAAGAAGTCAGAAACCAGAGAAGCAGATATACAGATCGAGAGCTGAGAAGGACTCCTTAGCGGGTTCTGACCAATTGTTTACATCAGCCCCCTTCAGGGTAAGATCTGTGAGTGGTTTAACCACTTGAGAAAAACCTTTAATGAATCTCCGGTAATAATTCGCAAATCCAAAGAAGCGCTGGAGCCCCTTGAGATCACGAGGCTGAACCCAGTCTGCGATCGCCAGCCCCTTCTTAGGGTCCATACGAAACCCCTCACAAGGTACAATCAGCCCCAAGAAAGACAAAAAAAATGAATATTTTTCCAATTTAGCAAACAAGTGGTTCTCCCTGAGTCACTGGAGAACTGTCTGTAGATGTTGTAAGTGAGACTAACTGTCTGGGGAATACACCAAAATGTCATCCAAATAAATGACAACAAAATGGCCTATCAGGTCAGAAAACACAACATTGATAAAGCTCTGGAAAATAGCGGGTGCATTAGTTAACCCAAATGGCATAACCAGGTTTTCAAAGAGTCCCTCTGTTGTGAGGAACGCAGTTTTCCACTCGTCCCCTTCCCGAACCCTTATCAGGTTGTAGGCCCCCCGGAGATCTAATTTGGAGAACCATTGAGCCCCAGATAACTGATTACATAGGTCTGGGATGAGGGGAAGTGGATAAGTGTTCCTAACCGTTATCTTGTTAAGTTCCCGAAAGTCGAGGCACGGCCGCAAACCACCATATTTCTTCTTCACAAAGAAGAATCCTGCTGCCACAGGTGACACAGATGGCCTGTTATGCCCTTTGCGGAGACTTTCAGCTATGTACTCCTTCATGGCTTGGCGCTCAGCCCCGGACAAATTGAACAATCGAGCCTTAGGTATCATGGCTCCGGGTACTAAATCAATGGCACAATCGTAGGGTCTATGTGGTGGCAGCGCCTCAGCCTCACTTTCGGAAAATGCGTCTTCGAAATCCTTCAGGTACTCTGGAATACCTTCCAGACCGACAGATGATACAGATACGGTTTTAACAGAGTTAAAAAGAGGCCCCAGGTTACAACATTTATCTTTACATCCCCATTGAGTGATCTCTCCCGTCACCCAATCAATGGTAGGATTATGGCGTTGTAGCCAAGGCATCCCCAGTACCAGTCTTGCAGGCAAGTTATCTAACACAAGACAACTTAATTTTTCCACATGATTGGAACCCACTTTCAGAGAAAAAAGTTCAGACCTGAAACAGATACCGTCCTGGGTAAGAGAGGACGAGTTAATTGCCACAAGTTTAACAGGATCCTGAAGCCTGACTGTCCCTATCTTATTGAGAGTCATCATCCGGGCATCGATCAGGTTAACAGCAGAGCCACAGTCAACAAAGGCGGTAGTCTGAACAGGACCATCACCAAGTTCCAGTTCCACCCAAAGCACAATTTTTGCAAGTGAGGAAAAAGGTACCTGAAGGTCTGGGTAGCCTCCTACCCAGACCTAGTCGTTTCCCGCCACTTTGGAGGATGACGGACAGGAGGGGCAGTCCTTCTTCCAATATCCAGATTCCCCACAATAGAAGCACAACTGCTTCTCCCGGCAGCGTCTTCTTTCCTTCTCATCACAGGTGACAGCGCTCACCTCCATAGCCACTGGAGGAGTCCGGGTCTCAACTCCACTGGAGAATAATGATGTTTCAAGTTGCATAACACCTCTTGCCCGCAGTCTGCGATCCATGCGAACTGCTTGGGTCATGGCATCCTCCAGGGAGTTAGGTGGAGGATGGAGTGCCAGGGCATCCTTCAGACGTTCACACAGGCCTCTACAAAACAGCCCCCGTAGGGCTGCATCACTCCAAGAAATCTCAGCTGCCCAACGTCTAAATTCAGAACAGAACCACTCGACCGAGTGCTTCCCCTGACAGACACTCATCACCTTGTCCTCAGCCAAACGCATTCTATCTGGCTCATCGTAAATAAGCCCTAAGGCCTCAAAAAATGCATCCACAGTCATTCTCTCTGGGGCAGAAGAGGAAAGAGAAAATGCCCATGCTTGTGGGGACCCCCTAAGCAGGGACATAACCACCCCCACCCTCTGTTTCTCATCCCCAGAGGAATGGGGTCTAAAGGAGAAAAAGAGTTTACAGACCTCTTTAAATGCTCTAAATTCATTTTTGTCATCAGCAAATGTATCTGGTAACTTAACCGGGGATTCGGGTGAGACTAAAATGACATCTCTAATCCCCACCTGCTGAAAGCCTGCGGAAAGCGCTCCCTGAACCGAGTCCGCAACCTGCCGTTGGGACTGGGCCAGGGTTTGGTGTTCCAAACTTAGCTTCTGCAGCGACTGAGTCAAGCATTTCACCTGCTCAGATAAGGCATGCATTGGGTCCATGCTGCAGAAGTGAGAGAAAAAAAAAAGTTTACGGTCAGTTATAATATGTCAGGAACACCGCACTGCACTGGCTCACTGAGCCAGTGCACGTGTCCTGAGTAAGAAAAACTGTGCTCAGAGATACCTGTGGAGTGGGCAGCAGCAGAGATGCGTGCTTCAGACCCGCAGGACCTGAAGCAGGTGACTGCTGGGGGCGTGGCCTCAACTCCAGAGAGCTAGGAGCTGCAAGAAAACTCCTAGAATGGTAACTACGGAACAAAGTTACTAATAGGCATAAACAGAGAACTAAACCAGATCAGGCCGGGGTCAATGCACGAGATAGCAGGACAATTACCAAAGGGCTAGACAGAACGGAGAGTCAAGACGTAGCCAAGAAGTCAGAAACCAGAGAAGCAGATATACAGTACAGAATCAAACGGCAAACTCACAACGGGGGGACAGAACCGGATCAGAACTATATAAGCAAGCTATAAGACAACGAACAGACACAGGGGTCAAAACACTCGGCCAAAGGCAAAAGTATAACTGACAGGGATTGGAGCTTCCCAGGGGTTTAAGAAGCTCTCCCTGAACCAAAGCGAGGCCACAATCATTAACCCCAGGTGTGCAGGTCAAAACCTGCACTGAGCTCCAGACATTAACCCCTGACGTGCAGCTCAAAAACCTGCACTGGGATCATGACAAAAAGACTCAGATACCAAATATAGATTCGGGGACCGGAGAATCATCTATGAGCGATTTTTTATCATCAGGCACAAGCGATCAAGAAACCATACCAGGAGGGGTCGGCGAAAACATTTCCAACTCCAGGAAGAAAGGACGTCAACATCAGGCTTGGTCACCAACATACAAAAGACAGCTGAGACAGCCCAGACAGAGATAATAGTCCCCATGGATATGATGAATACAGATCACACTTCGGATGAGGTGGGTGCTGTGGCCAATACGGCAGAGAAAGGTAACTTACAAATTATCTATCTATCTAGCTATGTTTTATCAGATGTCGAAATTTCCGTTTTATCAAGGGGCCTTTCCTTTGCACCCATGGGTGCTTTGGATAAATTTATTTTGACTAAGGACCTGTACTTATTCTGTAGGCAGCTTACATTTAAGATGCTTTACCATCAACCTTCATTATTAGATACACTGCCACTGGATGAGAGACAGGCCTTTATCGATCTTCTTGATTTATTACAGGAAAACGAGAATCCTAAAAAAGCCTCTGATAAATTCTGGCACTTACCTTCGCAAGCTACACCATCTTTTGCACTATTCCCTACAATTCAGATTTTCTATAATGTGGTCAGCAAAGAGATCTCCAAGCTTCATACGAACAGCAAACAAGGTGAGAACTTGGGGCACAAGGAAAGACTAGCTGTCAAAAAACTCAAAAACAATTCCTCCTTTATTATAAAGGAAGCTGATAAGGGGGGAATATACAGTAGTTCTATAGCCCATTGATATGTAGTTAAGGGAAGCCAAACATCAGCTTAACAACATGTCTTGTTACCAGGTTTTATAGTCATATGTTAAAGTTTGGGCACCACTATTAATGTTAACCTTTTTTCTTTATAACAATTTTGGTTTTTGCAACAGCTATTTCAGTTTCATATATCTAATAACTGATGGACTCAGTTATATTTCTGGATTCAAATGAGGTTTATTCTACTAATAGAAAATGTGCAATCTGCATTTAAACAAAGTTTGACCGGTGCAAAAGTATGGGCACCTCAACATGAAAGTGACATTAATATTTCGTAGATCCTCCTTTTGCAAAAATAACAGCCTCTAGTCGCTTCCTGTATCTATTAATGAGTTCCTGGATCCTGGATGAAGGTATTTGTGACCATTCCTGTTTACAAAACAATTCCAGTTCAGTTAAGTTTGATGGTCGCCGAGCATGGACAGCCCGCTTCAAATCATCCCACAGATGTTCAATGATATTCAGGTCTGGGGACTGGGATGGCCATTCCAGAACATTGCAATTGTTCCTCAGCATGAATGCCTGAGTAGATTTGGAGCGGTGTTTGGATCATTGTCTTGCTGAAATATCCATCCCCTGCGTAACTTCAACTTTGTCACTGATTCTTGCACATTATTGTCCAGAATCTGCTGAAACTGAGTTGAATCCATACGACCCTCAACTTTAACAAGATTCCCAGTGCCGGCATTGGCCACACAGTCCCAAAACATGACGGAACCTCCACCAAATTTTACTTTGGGTAGCAAGTGTTTTTCTTGGAATGCTGTGTTTTTTATCCTCCATGCATAACGCCTTTTTGTATGACCAAACAACTCAATCTTTGTTTCATCAGTCCACAGGACCTTCTTCCAAAATGTAACTGGCTTGTCCAAATGTGCTTTTGCATACCTCAGGCGAATCTATTTGTGGCGTGCTTGCAGAAACGGCTTCTATCGCATCACTCTCCCATACAGCTTCTCCTTGTGCAAAGTGCGCTGTATTGTTGACCGATGCACAGTGACACCATCTGCAGCAAGATGATGCTGCAGGTCTTTGGAGGTGGTCTGTGGATTGTCCTTGACTGTTCTCACCATTCTTCTTCTCTGCCTTTCTGATATTTTTCTTGGCCTGCCACTTCTGGGCTTAACAAGAACTGTACCTGTGTTCTTCCATTTCCTTACTATGTTCCTCACAGTGGAAACTGACAAGTTAAATCTCTGAGACAACTTTTTGTATCCTTCCCCTGAAAAGCTATGTTGAATAATCTTTGTTTTCAGATCATTTGAGAGTTGTTTTGAGGAGCCCATGATGCCACTCTTCATAGGAGAATCAAATAGGAGAACTACTTGCAAGTGGCCACCTTAAATACCTTTCCTCATGATTTGATACACCTGGCTATGAAGTTCAAAGCTCAATGAGGTTAAAAAAAAACAATTTAGTGCTTCAGGAAGTCAGTAAAAAGTAGTTAGGAGTGTTCAAATCAAGAAAATGATAAGGGTGCCCATACTTTTGCACCGGTCAAATTTTGTTTAAATGCAGATTGCACATTTTCTGTTAGTACAATAAACCTCATTTGAATCCAGAAATATAACTGAGTCCATCAGTTATTAGATATATGTTGTGAAAAATGTTGTGAAGAAGAATTCCTGTTGAGAGGAACAGAGGCCGCTATCTGCAGACCGGATATAACTTCAAGAGAAATGTGCTGTCTTCCAGGTGCAAAAATTAAAGATGTGTCTGACAGGATATCAGGACTCTTCAGACCTACAGATGACTACCTGTTGTGAGTTCATTTTCCCCTTCACTACTGAGGCCCGAGGAAATCCCTCTTCTGGTGAAGAAAGGTAGTGAGCCTGATTGTCAAAAACCTGGGGCTGATGATGATGACTGGCTGTTGGAGTTGGAGTGGAGTTAATGACTGGATATAAGGCTGCCGACGCCCTTCTGGCCTGCGGGTGATTTCTCTGTGGACTTCTTGGAAACCAGTCTGATTCCTGCTCATCTAAAGCTAAGATTTCTGCTTTGCCTTTTTGCATTAGTGTTTTGTTTTCCTTGCTTTTCTGGATTCTGCCATTCCCTGCTGGGGTGAGCTGAATCTCCTTTTGCCTGTTGCTCTGTCTTCAGAATATTCCTGAGTACTGACATAGCCTTTTTTGAAGCCTAGCGTCTTCAGGGCCTTTTTTACTGTCAGTTTGTTGGCTCTTATTTTCATAGGGTTTTTTCACGGATTGCAGACAGCAGCCTTCCTGTCCTTTCCTATCTAAGCTAGCTTGGGCCCCATCTTTGCTCAGTCTATCTTTCTGTCTGTGTTTTGTTCTTTCTTCTTGCTTCACCGTCATTATATGTGGGGGGCTGCCTTTTGCTTTGGGGTCTGCTCTGGGGCAGTTTAGATTTCCCTTTCTGTCTATAGGCTATGTAGTCCTCCGGCTGTGATCGAGGGGCCTAGGGCATCGTAGGAGCCCCCCACGGCTACTGCTAGTTGTGTTGATAGGTTCAGGGGTCTGCAATCCGATAGCTGCCAACTTCTCTGGTTTTCTGGACTTAGCTAGCATTTCTATTTTTGCCTCCTACGGTGACTCAATCATAACAACTACCCATTCCTGCTACTACATGTGGGGACAAATGACACCGCAAGAAACGACCTGGAAACCATCTGCAGAGACTTTGAAAACTTAGGCAAGAAAGTGAAAGAACTGGGAGCGCAGGTGGTCTTCTCTTCCATCCTCCCAGTGGATGGCCATGGAACAAGGAGGTGGAATAAGATTCTGCAGGTGAACAACTGGCTACGTTGATGGTGCCGTCAGCAACCATTTGGATTTCTGGATCACGGAGTGAATTACCTATACGATGGACTACTTGCTAGAGATGGGGTGCACCTTACGAAGACTGGAAAACAAGTATTTGGAAGTCGCCTTGCTACACTTGTAAGGAGAGCTTTAAACTAGAACAACGTGGGAAGGGAAGCAACACCTGATCTGGTAGATGATGACTGGGTAACAGGAACTGCTAACCGGATATAAGGCAGCTGACGCCCTTCTGAGTCGCTGGTGATTTCTCTGCTGGATTCTTGGAGACCAGTCTGATTCCTGCTTCCCAAAGATAAGTTTTTGCTCTGCTATTGAACTTGTTAGTTTTGTTTTGTTTACCTTGTTTTTTGGAGTTCAGCCATCCCCGGTCGGGGGTGTGCTGAGTTCCATTTTTGTCTTTGATCAGTTTGTCTCTTTGCTCTGTCTTCAGAATTTACCTGAGTGCTGATATAGTCATTTTGAAGTCCTAGCGACTTCAGGGCCTGTTTTTCCTATCAGACGGTTGGGACTTTTTTTGGTAGGGTTTTTTGCGGATTGCAGACAGCAGCTTTTCTATCCTGTCCTTTTTAGTTAGCTTGAGCCCCATCGTTTGCTCAACCTATCTTTCTATCTGTGTTAGTGTTTTCATCTTGCATCACCGTCATTATATGCTGGGGGCTGCCTTTTGCCTTGGGGTCTGCTCTGGGGCAGTTTAGATTTCCCCTTTCTTTCTTTAGGCCTATTTAGTTCTCCGGCTGTGATCGAGGGGTCTTGGGCATCGTAGGAACCCCCCACGGCTACTGTTAGTTGTTGTGGATAGGATCAGGGGTCTGCAATCCGATAGCTACCAACCTCTCCGGTTTTCTGGACTTAGCTTGTATTTTTGTTTTTTCCTCCTTCGGCGACTCATTCATAACAGAATCACCAGCCATACCGCAGATCCTAGGGTACTCAATAGCAGGAAAGAATTGTAAAAAAAAAAAAAGGGTTTGTCAAAATATTTTTTTTTTGTGTATATTTTTTCCTCTATGTCTCTGAGGCCACAGGGGGAATTTTTTTTTCTTTCTCAATGGAGATGAAGCAATTGTCTGATCGTGTGGAGCAGCAAACTGCTGAAGTGCAGGGAATTTCTGCCTATCTTGCTCATTCACATGCTGCTGAACCAAGGATCCCTACTCCTGGGGTTGTTGTATGATGAACCTAATGCTATTTATCAGGCTGAAAAGGCCCTGTTGGCATTGAGCCAGGGTCAGGATTCTGCAGAGTTGTACTGTCAAAAATTCCGAAAGTGGGCAGTCCTTACTACCTGGAATGATGGTGCCTTGGCAGCTCTCTTTCGGAAGGGTTTGTCAGAAACCGTAAAAGATACTATGGTGGGATTTCCTGTTCCCTCTGGTCTTGACGATTCTATGTCATTAGCCATTCAGGTTGATCGGCGTTTGCGTGAACGCAAAACCGCACGAGAGGTGTTGCCACCTGTTGAACAAATGTCTGAACCTATGCAATGTGATAGAGTTTTGTCTGGGACACAGCGTCAGGAGTTCAGAAGGCGTAATAAGCTGTGTTTCTTCTGTGGTGATGCCTCGCATATCATTTCTGTCTGCCCTAAACGAGAGAAACGTTTTGTACACACATTTGCTGTGGGTGGTGTTCAACCTAATTTTCTTCTGGCAATTACTCTGATCTGCTCCCTGTCCACATTTTCCGCTAAGGCTTTTGTGGATTCGGGAGCAGCTCTGAACCTGATGGACTTGGATTTTGCTAAACATTGTGGATTTCCTATGACACCTCTGCAGACACCTATCCCTTTGAGGGGTATTGATGCTACTCCTTTGGCAAAGAATAAACGTTAGTTTTGGACCCAGGTGGTAATGTGGGTCGCCCCAGACCATCAAGAGAATTGCAGATTTTTGGTGTTGCATAATTTGCATGATACCATTGTTCTGGGGTTTCCCTAGTTGCAAATCCATAATCCAATTTTGGATTGGAAATCTGTGTCTGTGGCGAGTTGGGGTTGTCGGTGTGCCCTTAGTGACGCTCCTATTTTCTCCACCTCTCCCCAGTCGCATCATGTTCCTGACTATTTGGCTGATTTTATGATGTATTTAGTGAGAATGAGTCTGCGTCTTTGCCTCCTCATATGAGTTATGACTGTGCAATTGAGCTGAGCCCTGGGTGTAAATTTCCCAAGGGTCGACTTTTCAATTTATATGTACCCAAGCACGTGGCTATGCGATCCTATATTAAGGAGTCGTTGGAGAAGGGTCATATTAGACCATCCTCTTCACCCTTAGGTGCTGGGGTTTTTCTCGTGGCTAAGAAAGATGGGTCATTAAGGCCTTGTATTGACTATCATTCCCTCAACAAAATTACTGTTAAATATCAGTATCCGTTACCCCTGATTTCTGATCTATTCTCCAGAGTTAAAGGTGCTTGCTGGTTTACAAAGCTTGACCTCAGGGGGGCGTATAATCTTATTCGCATTAAGCATGGGGATGAATGGAAGACGGCGTTTAATACTCCGGAGGGACATTTTGAGTACCTGGTGATGCCTTTTGGGCTCACTAATGCCCCTTCTGTCTTCCAGTGCTTCATGAATGATATTTTCCGAGACTTGGTGGATACATTTTTGATCATCTATCTGGATGATATTTTGATCTTTTCCAAGGATTGGGACTCTCATGTGGAACATGTTCCGACTGTGTTCCGGATTTTGAGGGAGAATTCCCTGTATGTTAAGGGATCGAAATGCCTTTTTGGTGTACAGAGGATTTCATTTTTGGGATTTATTTTGTCTCCGTCAACTATTGAAATGGACCCGGTCAAGGTACAGGCCATGTATGATTGGGTTCAGCCCACTTCTTTGAAGGCCCTCCAGAAGTTTTTGGGTTTTGCTAATTTTTATCGTAAATTTATAGCTAATTTTTCTGGTATTGCCAAACCATTGACTGATTTGACTAAGAAGGGTGCTGATGTGCTGAATTGGTCTCCGGAGGCTGTTTCTTCCTTTCAGGAGCTGAAGCGAAGGTTCACTTCTGCTCCGGTTTTGCGGCAACCTGATGTCTCACTCCCGTTTCAGGGAGAGGTGGACGCTTCTGAGATTGGTGCAGGAGCTGTTTTGTCCCAAAAGGATCCTGTAACATCTAAAATGAATCCCTGTGGTTTCTTTTCCCGAAAGTTCTCCCCATCCGAACGTAACTATGATGTGGGGAATCGGGAACTGTTAGCCATGAAATGGGCATTTGAGGAGTGGAGACATTGGTTGGAGGGAGCTAAACATCAAGTCGTGGTCCTTACTGACCACAAGAATTTGATTTACCTGGAGTCGGCCAAGCGCTTGAATCCTAGACAGGCTAGGTGGGCCTTGTTTTTCACACGTTTTGATTTTGTGGTCTCTTTTCTTCCGGGCACTAAGAATGTCAAGGCAGACGCCCTCTCTACGAGTTTCTTTGCTGATTCTCCTGTTGTGGCCAAGCCTGCTACCATCTTAGGTGAGGGGGTAGTTCTTTCTGCCATCTCGCCCGATTTGAGACGTGCTCTGGAAGAGTTTCAGGAGGACAAACCTGAGCGTTGTCCCATTGGAAAATTGTATGTTCCTGACCAGTGGAGGAAGAGAGTGATGTCTGAAGTTCATTGCTCTGCATTGGCTGGTCATCCAGGTATTTTTGGTACTAGAGATTTGGTGAGTCGGTCTTTTTGGTGGCCCGCCTTGTCTCGTGATGTCAGGAATTTTGTGCAGTCCTGTGGGACTTGCTCTCGGTCTAAACCTTGTCCTCGCTCTAGTGGGTTGTTGATGCCTTTGCCGGTCCCCAGGAGGCCATGGACCCATATTTCAATGGATTTTATCTCTGATATGCCTGTCTCTCAGAGAATGACTGTTATTTGGATGATTTGTGATAGATTCTCTAAGATGGTCCATCTTGTACCACTCCCTAAGTTGCCATCTTCCTCAGAGTTGGTGCCCTTGTTTTTGCAACAGGTGGTCCGCTTGCACGGGATTCCTGAGAACATTGTATCTGACAGAGGAGTTCAGTTTGTGTCTAGATTTTGGAGGACTTTCTGTTCCAAGCTGGGAATTCAGTTGTCCTTCTCTGCGTTTCACCCTCAGACCAATGGGCAGACGGAGAGAACAAACCAGACTTTGGAGTCGTATTTGAGATGTTTTATTTCTGCTGATCAGGATGATTGGGTTTCATTTTTGCCCTTGGCCGAATTTGCTTTAAATAATAGAGCTAGTTCTGCCACTTTGATGTCACCTTTTTTTTGTAACTTTGGGCTTCATCCTCGATTCTCTTCAGGGCAGGTGGAGCCTTCTGCCTGCCCAGGTGTTGACACTGTGGTGGAGAGAATGCACCAGATCTGGGACCAAGTGGTGAATAAGTTGTCTCTCTCCCAGGAAAAGGCCCAGCGGTTTTCCAACCGGCATAGGACCATTGGTCCCCAGTTTAAGGTGGGTGATATGGTTTGGTTGTCATCAAAGAATATCGCTATGAAGGTGGCTTCTTCAAAGTTTAAACCTAGATTTATTGGACCTTACAAGATTTTGGAGATTCTTAATCCAGTCTTTTTTCGATTGGCTCTTCCTGTTACATTTAAGATCCATAACGTGTTTCATAAGTCTCTGTTAAAGAGGTTTGTTGAGCCAGTAGTTCCTGTGGTGGCACCTCCTGACCCGGTATTGGTTGAAGGTAATGTGGAATATGAGGTTGAGAAGATACTGGATTCTCGCCTGGCTAGACGGAGACTCCAGTATTTGGTTAAATGGAAGGGTTATGGCCAGGAGGATAATTCTTGGGTCCCTGCATCCGATATTCATGCTGAAAGATTGGTTCGTGCCTTTCATCGGGCCCATCCTGATCGCCCTGGTGGCGTGGATGAGGGTTCGGTGACCCCTCCTCAATGGGGAGGTACTGTTGTGAGTTCATTTTCCCCTTCACCGTCGATGTCTGATGAACTCCCTCTTCTGGTGAAGGAAGGTAGTGAGGCTGATTACCAAACACCTGATCTGGTAGATGATGACTGGGTAACAGGAACTGCTGACTGGATATAAGGCAGCCGACGCCCTTCTGAGTCGCTGGTGATTTCTCTGCTGGATTCTTGGAGACCAGTCTGATTCCTGCTTCCCAAAGATAAGTTTTTGCTCTGCTATTGAACTTATTAGTTTTGTTTTGTTTACCTTTTTTTTTGGAGTTCAGCCATCCCCGGTCGGGGGTGTGCCGAGTTCCATTTTTGTCTTTGATCAGTTTGTCTCTTTGATCAGTTTGTCTCTTTGCTCTGTCTTCAAAATTTACCTGAGTGCTGATATAGTCATTTTGAAGTCCTAGCGACTTCAGGGCCTGTTTTTCCTATCAGACGGTTGGAACTTTTTTTGGTAGGGTTTTTTGCGGATTGCAGACAGCAGCTTTTCTATCCTGTCCTTTTTAGTTAGCTTGGGCCCCATCGTTTGCTCAACCTATCTTTCTATCTGTGTTAGTGTTTTCATCTTGCTTCACCGTCATTATATGTTGGGGGCTGCCTTTTGCCTTGGGGTCTGCTCTGGGGCAGTTTAGATTTCCCCTTTCTTTCTTTAGGCCTATTTAGTTCTCCGGCTGTGATCGAGGGGTCTAGGGCATCGTAGGAACCCCCCACGGCTGCTGTTAGTTGTTGTGGATAGGATCAGGGGTCTGCAATCCGATAGCTACCAACCTCTCCGGTTTTCTGGACTTAGCTTGTATTTTTGTTTTTTCCTCCTTCGGTGACTCATTCATAACAGCCGAACTTTTAAATTCCTATTTTGCATCTGTTTTCTCTCAGAAAGGAAATGTAATATCAACTGTTCTTCACTGTCCTATTAAGGGAATAGAAGAATCCAGGATATCTATAAACAGAAAGATAGTGAGGAAACACTTAGCTAACCTAAATGATTTCAAGTCTCCAGGTCCAGATGAATTACACCCCAGAGTACTGAAGGAGATAGCAGAAGAAATTTTTGAACCCCTCTCCATAATCTTTGAAAATTCTTGGAGAACAGGAGAAGTCCCAGAAGACTGGAGAAGAGCAAATGTTGTTCCTATCTTCAAAAAGGGGAAGAAGGTGGACCCAGGCAACTATAGGCCGGTGAGTCTGACTTCTATACCAGGAAAGATCTTTGAACAAATTATTAAACAACATGTATGTCAGCACCTGGATAAGAATGAAGTGATTAAACAGAGTCAGCATGGGTTTGTAACTAATAAGTCATGTCAGACTAACTTAATTTCCTTCTATGATGGAATCACTGATTGGGTGGATCAAGGAAATGCTGTAGATATAGTATATCTTGACTTCAGCAAAGCATTTGACAAAGTATCTCATACAATCCTTTTTGAAAAAATGACTAAGTATGGAATGGACAAGGCAACTGTTAGGTGGATTCATAACTGGCTTAGTGATCGGACCCAAAGAGTGGTCGTAAATGGCTGCACATCCAGTTGGAAGAATTTCTCAAGTGGGGTACCACAGGGCTCTGTCCTGGGCCCTGTATTGTTCAACATCTTTATCAATGATTTAGATTAAGGAATTGAGGGTAAACTGATTAAATTTGCTGATGACACAAAGCTAGGAGGGATAGCTAATACTAGAGAAGAGAGAGAGAGGATTCAATAAGATATAAATAAACTGGAGCAGTGGGCAGCAACTAACAGAATGGTTTTTAACAGGGAAAAATGCAAAGTACTACATCTGGGCAATAAAAATGAAAAAGCATATACAGAATGGGAGGAATAGGGCTAAGCAACAGCACATGTGAAAAAGACTTGGGTATACTAATAGATCACAGACTGAATATGAGTCAACAGTGTGATGCAGCAGCAAAAAAGGCAAATGCAATTCTAGGATGTATTAACAGAAGCATACAGTCTAGAACACGTGAAGTCATTATTGCCCTCTACTCCTCTTTGGTCAGACCTCATCTGGAATATTGTGTCCAGTTTTGGGCACCACATTTTAAAAAAGACATCAACAAACTGGAGCAAGTTCAGAAAAGAGCGACCAGAATGGTGACCGGTCTGCAAACCCTGTCTTATGAGGAAAGGTTGCAGGATTTGGGAATGTTTAGTTTGCAAAAGAGAAGACTGAGAGGAGACATAATAGCTGTCTACAAATATCTAAAGGGCTGTCACATTGTAGAAGGATCATCTTTATTCTCATTTGCACAAGGAAAGACTAGAAGCAATGGGATGAAACTGAATGGGAGGAGACACAGATTAGATATTAGAAAAAACTTTTTGACAGTTAGAGTGATCAATGAGTGGAACAGGCTGCCATGAGAAGTGGTGAGTTCTCCTTCAATGGAAGTCTTCAAACAGAGGCTGGACAGACATCTGACTGGGATGATTCAGCGAATCCTGCTTTGAGCAGGGGATTGGACCAGATGGCCCAGGAGGTCCCTTCCAACTCTACGATTCTATGATTCTATGAAACTGAAATAGCTGTTGCAAAAACCAAAATTGTTATAAAGAAAAAAGTTTAACATTAATAGGGGTGCCCAAACTTTAACATATGACTGTACCATCTGATCCTACCACTGTGTTCAAGTTGAAACTCAATCGGCTTCTTTTGTCTGCCAAACAGAATGATATCCTGAGTAAAAAAAAGCACACATTTTTAACCATGTATCATCCTGTGGTTCCCACCTTATATCTCCTCACAAAAGTGCACAAATCTATCTCTGAGCCACCGGGCAGACCTATTGTGGCTGGCATTGGCAGTCTTTTCGAACGCCCGTGTATTTATTTGGACCATTTCTTACAGCCACTCGTCACTTCCCTGGATTCCTTTGTGCAGGACACTTCTCATTTGATTCGGCAACTTCAGGATATTACGGTACCACAGGATACCATCCTTGTGACCATGGACGTGGAATCCCTATATACCTGTATTGGACATACACTGGGAATCGAAGCAGTATCATAGTTTCTAAATCAACAGTTCTCAGGTGATCATCGACACCATTCTTTTCTATTGGACTTATTGCATTTTGTGCTTTCCAATAGTTATTTTACATTTGACAGGGTGTTTTACAAACAGGTCTCTGGCACCACCATGGTGGCGCGCTGTGCACCCTCCTATATCAACCTATTTTTGGGTTGGTGGGAGGAGACACAGGTGTGCCCCCTGGCGGCATGTCGTAACAACATTTTTTGTTGGTTCAGATACATTGACGATATTCTGGTGTTTTGGTCGGGTTCTAGAATTGAGTGTCAGTCCTTTGTGGATCATCTAAATAATAATCCTTGGAACATCTCTCTAACAGCCTACTTTTCGGATGAATCAGTTGACTTTTTGGATTTGAAAATTATGAAGATTGGCACAGGGATACAGACCAAACTCTTTCGAAAAACCACTGCGACAAACAGTTTGCTCCATTTTTCAAGCTTTCATCCTCGCCATTTAAGGAACAATATACCAAAGGGACAGTTCCTGCAGGTAAGGCTAGTTTCACACTTGCTTTTTTTTGCAGCGCGTTTTTCCCGCAAAAAAACGCATTGAAAAAACGCATACAAAAGCATACAACTGCTGCGTTTTTTTCAAGCATTTTTATGAGCATGCATGAAAAAAACGCAGCGTTTTTAAGCGTTTGTATGCGTTTTTAGTGCGTTTTTACCGCGTTTGCGTTTTTTTCCAACATTGGATGTCCCCTCACACTAACCCAAACCATGACTTTACTAACCATAACCCTGACCCTAACCCTGACCCTAACCCTAACCCTGACCCTGACCCTAACCCTTACCCTAACCCTAACCCTGACCCTAACCCTTAACCAAACCATACTTAACCCTAATCCTGACCCTAACCCTGACCCTAACCCTTAACAAAACCATACTTAACCCTAACCCTGACCCTAACCCTAACCCTAACCATAACCCTAACCCTAACCCTAACCCTGACCCTAACCCTTAACCAAACCATACTTAACCCTAACCCTGACCCTAACCCTAACCCTAACCCTGACCCTAACCCTTAACAAAACCATACTTAACCCTAACCCTGACCCTAACCCTAACCCTAACCCTGACCCTAACCCTTAACAAAACCATACTTAACCCTAACCCTGACCCTAACCCTGACCCTAACCCTAACCCTGACCCTAACCCTTAACCAAACCATACTTAACCCTAATCCTGACCCTAACCCTGACCCTAACCCTTAACAAAACCATACTTAACCCTAACCCTGACCCTAACCCTAACCCTGACCCTAACCCTGACCCTAACCCTTAACCAAACCATACTTAACCCTAATCCTGACCCTAACCCTGACCCTTAACCAAACCATACTTAACCCTAACCCTGACCCAAACCCCAACCCTAACCCTGACCCTGACCCTAACCCTAACCCTAAATCCCCTTAACTAACCCTAACTCTAACCCAAACCCCTAAATTCCATGGTTAAAAAAAAAAAACGCATATGCAAAAAAACGCATACATGAGCATGCCAGTGCGCACATATGCGCATCCATAGGCTATAATGGCCATTTTTAGCGCAAAACGTGCGGCTTTTTTGCAGGGCCAAAAAATGCAACATGCTGCGTCTGGAAAATACCAACGCACACCCCAAAAAAACGCAGCGCATGAAAATCGCATACATGCGCTTACAAGCGCGCAGGTATGCGCACCCATGTTAAATATAGGGGAAAAAACGCATGCGCACATATGCGTTTTTTTCCAGCGCTAAAAAACGCAAATGTGAAACCAGCCTTAGACGTAACTGCAGTAATGACCGAGACTTCCGAAAGGAGTCTAGGGAGCTGTCTCGCCGTTTTACCGACAGGGGCTATCCGCGAAAGGTTATTTCAAAAGCCTTTCAGAACTCACTAAGTGATGATAGACCATCTCTTTTACAACCTAAGGTTCGGGCGGTATCTAATACCATCAATTTGATCACACCATACAACAACCAATGGAGTGAGATCTATAGTGTGTTGGAAAAACATTTGGGGGATTCTACTCAATGAGCTCAAGTTGAAACCCTTCCTGTCTAAGAGACCAAAAATAGTCACCAGGAGGGCCAAAAATCTTAAGGACTATCTCACCGTTAGCCATTTTAAAAGACCTACGGTTAAAATTGGCTCTAGTCATCTTTTGAAAGGTTCATACCCTTGTGGCAATTGTACCATATGTCCCTTCATGGTTGCTTCTGACACTGTCACCCTTTCTGTGTTTCCAGGCGTGATCAAGTTATACCAATTCTCCAATTGCAAATCTAGAAATGTTGTTTATGTCTTGATCTGTTCGTGTCCGAAGATTTATGTGGGCCAGACGGGCCAGGAGTTGAGATGTAGAGTGCAGCAGCACATTTCTAATATCAACAAAGCCAAGACAGATCGAGAAAAGGGTAAGCCCGTTACATCAGTAGCGAACCACTTTCTGGATCATTATGCCAGTAGATACCACGATCTACGTGTCTTGGTCGTTGACCAAGTATTGGGCAGTATCCGTAGGGGGAACCCTACCAAAGAACTCCTTCATAGAGAGTCACGATGGATTTATAATTTAAAAAGTTCAGCTCCGGAGGGTCTGAATGAGGAATTGCTTTTTTCAGGCTTTTATGGCTAACTCAGTTTTCCTCTTCTTTTTAGGTCTCCTCTTTATCCATTTTGATAGGAACCCTTGAAACTCTTCACACCTGGACCGTCTTTGGAACATCTTTGCCTACATGAGATCTCGCTTTGTCTTACTGATCAGCTTCTTTTATTGTGGACATTATCAAATGGTGGATCTTTTGAACCAATTTATGTCAGATTCTGTGCTTTCTAGGGGCGTCCATATTTTTCAATCTTGGGACCTCCTGTATTATTCACAGCACCATGTCATTTTTCAATTTGGTGGGAACAATTCAATTTTCTACTTTTGGGTTGTTTGAATATTTCTGTTCACACAAAATCCTTTTTAGTATGGATTCTCTGAGATAATCTGTATTTGATTGTACTTTAGGGGTGTTCCCATATTTTGACCTTTGGGACTTTTTTCACTATTCACAGCACCATGTTATTTATCCATTTTTTTCAATTAAAAACTTTTGCAATGATGTGATCTTCTATTTTATTGGATTTGGTTATCCCATATTATGTTTCATCTATTTATTCTTTATCAATTGTTGTCGCCCAGTTGGACATATACACCTTTAGTCTAAAACACTCACCTTGGTGGACCGAATTATCTGGGTACTTTATGTCGGACATATACATCTTTAGTCCAAAGCGCCTTTCAAGCATTTCCCCTGGGCAGGCCTAATTATTTGGGTACCATCAGATGGAGTTTTGTCCCATTCCTTGCTCTTATATAATCCTGGGACTGATATGGGTACTTGATGTATACTTTTATTTGGTCTGCACTAAAGTGTGGTATAGACCTGAAGGCTTCATGGTCTTATTGTTTGATCTTTTTTACACATCTTTTGTATTTTCATGTTGGCACTCCTGTATAGAGCCACCTGTTTATACCCAAACATCAGTATTTAAGGTGGCTTTTGTGTAAGTGTTCTAAACACCTACTAACATGAAAAACAATATTATATATTGTTTTTCAACGAACTAGCGCTAAAGTTGGCTATTACACAGCAACTTGATACATGTCAATTTGTTCCTATTTGTATATAAGTTAGCAACTTCAGCTGCGTCTATTGGACAATAACTACTTTTGTCTCTTCATGAAGCTCCCACAATATTGAGACTCATATATTTCAGACACATATGTTGAATTGCTTGACTATGACATTCTAAAAGGCTTATTTATCTCTTAGCTTTTACTGTGTTGGGGCTTCTTTTGACCAATGACGACATCACTGTATTGCTTGGCAATAATATGCTTGTCACGCCTACATCTTTGCTGTTATTTTGCAGGCGCCACCTAGTATGGTGACATCACTGGTCATCGCGTCTGGTAATGTGATATTATCAAATTTTGCTTGTATCAGTGCTTCAGCTATCTACCGCGCATGTGTTTGATTTGTGATAACACCAATGTTTGCTTTTTAACAAGTTACAAATTTTTCACTTACCATACTGAGATTCGTACATCTCAGACACATGTTTTTTCGATCTGCCAGATTATATTCAATATACTTATTGACCTTTTTGTGTACGCTGCGCAGGCATTCTCATTACACCAATATCCATATATTTTCCTTTTTGTTATACTGTTTGTGCAGGTGCAGATTTTTCTAGCAATGATATTTCCAATATGTCTATCTGTTTCTTTGTATCTACTGCGCAGGCGCCTTTTTGATTAATGATGTCATCGCCGAATTATCTGACATGCTTGGTTTATCTACATTTTTGCTCAAGACTCATATATTCCTAACATATGTGGAGCTTTATTTGCTCAGTTGCTCAATTGCTTAGTAATGATATGCTCATTTGCCTTTTGCCTTCTGGCTTCATTGCGCTGGCGCCCTTTTTGACCAGTGATTTCATCGCCTGGCTTTGACATGTTTGTCATGCCCATATGTGTGCTCTTACTGCGCAGGCGCTATTTGGCCGGGCGACGCCGCGGTTTTTACTGCGCAAGCGCCGATCTGACTAATTATGGCATCGTCAAGTCGCTTGGTAACTATAGCTTCATTCGTCCTGTTGATTTTATTGCGCAGGCGCCGTTCTGATCAACGATGTTATCGCATGGTAATGACATGTCTGTTACGCCCACACTTTCTATTGTGCAGGCGCTATTTAGCCTGGGGACGCCGTGGCCTCCGGTTGTTGCCTGGCAACTACAGTCTCAATACGCCTATTCTCATCTGCGCAGGTGCAGATCTGCTCTGCGACGCTGCACCTCTCCAATTTCTTTGTGAACAACTTTATTGGTCTGCCTACAATGCTGACAAGATGGCCGTGACCATGCCTTTCTCTCCACCTCGTGGGTTAGTACTGATTTATTAATTATACAACATGTGATTTCTTTATATATAAGGACATGCTTCATGTTATTTCTCAGCGCTTCACCCTCCCTTGAGGAAGCCACACAGCGTGTGGCGATACGCGTGGGGTTAGCTTTTCCCCTCTCCTTTAGCCCACAGGTCATTCATTTTGCAGCTTTCACTTGGCACTTTACCCTCTGGTATGCTGGACATCTTTTTTGCACATATTGTTGGTTTAGAGGTCATGGGACCTCTTTTCTAAATAGTCAGGTATTTTACCACCTTTGCATACTTGATTTAGGGAACTTTCATTTAGGGTCTTTCTAGTTAAGATTTTTTACAAACTTTTTGCCCCCTTTCTATCTATATGGTGCTGTGAATAGCGTTTTTTCTTGTATTTTCAGACCTCAATTATAAATGGTTATCTTATACATTACATTAACTGCTTTTATCATTGTATCTGAGTTAGCCTGTTATATATGAATACTGTGATATGGGGATAATGGTTGTGGGAGTGTCACTATATAATTATTGTATGATTGTGACATGATTGCCTCTTTGTGCTTTCTAAGTGTTTTTATGTTTTTGTGCTGTTTCGTGTACATGTCATGAATAAAGAATTTATCTATTTTTCTATTAATTTTCTGAAGTTCCCATTTTTTGGATGTACTTCTTTCCCCTCTGTTCCACTTTACTCTTTTGAGTACATCTTTGGTGAACCCGTGCAATTTTATTATATTGGCCGTGCCCTCCGTTTGTTAACATTTCTTCAATGGTCCACAAACAATGACTGTTTCAGATCTAACTTTGAAAACACACTCTCTATTGAGACTCATCCGTAAAGTTCATCACCTCTTTTTACTTTTGTCTGTATGTTTTTGGTGAAAAAGAGGGGATACTTTTACCTTAGTATCTAACTCATTCCTTTACTTGGGTGCTGAGGGTTCATCAGGGTGATGGTGGGGGTGCGGTTAGCTTCATTATCCTATGGCACCAAAATAATGTACCTTGTCCTTGCCCTGGCGTGAGTGACACCTCAGCCACCCTGTGGATAGTAGGGGTGTGTCGGGCTGTTAGTTTTGAGTTTCAGATTCCTGCAGATGTTTTCCATCCTGGATAATTGCCAGGCCATTTAGCTGGCTGATAATGTCAGATCATTCACAATTGTACTTCAAGCTCAGTGGCGTGTTGATGCTGTGCTCGGTATTTTGTTATTCTGATCTATCATTGCCTATCATTATTGGGGTTTCTGTTGTTTTCTTGTGTAATGGGTTTGTCATCTAGGCCTACAACTTCAAATAATCCTGTGGCCTTCTGGATAGAGACTTCAGATTTCTGTAGGACACTGCAGGCTGCTACAGTGTCCACAAGACACTCTATTGTGTTAAAGGGCATATCAGAGAGGGTAAAATGAACAAAGGCATCATACCCCTAGTTTCAGAGATGACTGGTAGAGCTGGAAGCCCTTCATGTCAATTGCTCCTTCCCTGCAGTATTTTCTTTGGGGCCTTACACTTGCTTCTTGAAGTGGCCCAGTTCATCATAATTGTAGCACCTCAACTTACTGAGGTCCACCCTTCCAGGGAACAACCTTTTTTTGCCTGATCTTTCCCATTGTTTGTTTATATGCATTTTTATCACTATTACCTTCTGGAATTTCTTTTCGTCCACCTCTTGAACATTCCTTTGAATTGAACTAGCCTAACTTAGTGCTGGGACTAACTTCTCATGCCAACCAGCATGAGTAAAAATTAATGAGTCTCATTATTCAATCCAGACACCAAGATGGTAATCAACTTTTTCCCATTCCTTGGTCCTTCAGGCTCGCTATTGTCTCCTCAAATGCCTGCCTAAATCTCTCAATGTATTCCTCAACTTTTTACTTCACCTTTTGATGAATATTCTTCACCCTTACCCAAGACTGGGTTGCAAAAACATCTCCAATATTGCTTTGGATATTCCAATGCTTTTTAAGGAGAGTTTTATTGCTCTTTTGGGTTAGATGGCAGAATGAGTCTTGTGCATCAGGTGGCAGAAGCATCAATCTGTCCAGCTATTGTTTTAATTTTCTGCAACAAGTCTCTCCATGTCGGGTGTAACTGACTAATGTTATACAGCTCATTTACAAATGGAAGTGGATTGTTCTGTGGTTTTGTGATCGATGACAGAAATCCTTCACTTTCTCAGGTGTCCACGGAACATGTTGGGTGATTCTCCTATCTGTCTGACCATTTATACAAGGCATAGATTGTTCGCTGACAGGATAGGCAGAGGTCTCATGTGACAATTATGTCTCAGTCATCCTGTCTAGTGTGAGTAAATTTCAGTACCATTCGTGCCATGGGTTCTAGAGACACACATGATTGTGTTGAGCACCGTACTCGAGCTCTCCCACAATCATATTTCACAAGGGAAATGTGTTTACTGCAGGAGTGTAAGTGACCCTCTACAGCTGTCAGTAATAGAGGGGGGTCCTGTTTTGGATAATAAACCAACATGATCACAGCTGTTCCAAATTAAAAGAAAATTGCTTTATTAAAACAAGAGTTTGTTCACACAATTATGTAATATGACCGAGAACTATCCGATGATTTATCAGATAGCACTAGGCCCGATGTTATACCATGGGGCAGAGCAGGACTGTAATTTTTTTCTTATACTAATTCTGCATGAGAAAAAGAAATCGCAGCAATGCCAAGTGGCCACCTCCTGATGGGCACCATCAAGAATGTTCGTGAAGTGACCATATAAAATCCATTATCATCCTTCAGCTTGGTTCAGCTGGACGTGGCTCTTCTTTAGCACATGATGTTCACAAAGGAGTCACAAAAGCATTTTTACTAAGCAGATATTCTATTTCTTGTTTAAATTGTCTTTATTGAAAATGTTCTAATTATTATACAAAATGGAGTTAAACAACATGAAGGAAAAGAAAAGGAAAAATATGGGGAAACAAGGGAAAATAAAGGGAAGGAACTATCGCTAAGCAATAACAGTTATTCTATCTCTGATACATGTACCAAGAGATATTAAGATCAAGGGTAAGACAATGGAATTATCAGTTCTTTCACAGTATCTCATCATTGTATAGTTTCATTGTCACATATTATGTAAGCTAGCAATGTTCCTGATCAGGGCTGCCATAAGGAATTTCTGGGCCCCATACTGGCAAAATTTTGGGGCTCCCTTGAGACTCCGCCTAGGCTCCATCCCAGTTGCGCCTCCACCTTAGCCCCATCTACACCCCTTGAACTTTCCACAGTCCCACCATCCACCCTTGGAAAAGCTCTTCTGCCCCCCCATTCTCACCATGCACACAGTAAAATTTGTATTAACCCCTTAAGCCCCAAGGGTGGTTTGCACGTTCATGACTGGGCCAATTTTTACAATTCTGACCACTGTCCCTTTATGAGGTTATAACTCTAAAACGCTTCCATGGATCCCGGTGATTCTGACATTATTTTCTCGTGACATATTGTACTTCATGTTAGTGGTAAAATTTCATTCATATAACTTGCGTTCATTTGTGAAAAAAACAGAAATTTGGTGAAAATTTTGAAAATTTCGCAATATTCCAAATTTGAATTTTTATGCCCTTAAATCACAGAGATACGGCACACAAAAAACTTAATAAATAACATTTCCCACATGTTTACTTTACATCAGCACAATTTTGGAACCAAAATTTTTTTTTGTTAGGAAGTTATAAGGGTTAAAATTTGACCAGCGATTTCTCATTTTTGCAACACCATTTTATTTTTACGGACCACATCACATTTGAAGCCACTTTGAGGGGTCTATATGATAGAAAATACCCAAAAGTGACACCATTCTAAAAACTGCACCCCTTAAAGTGCTCAAAACCACATTCAAGAAGTTTATTAACCCTTTAGGTGCGTCACAGGAATTTTTTGAATATTTAAAAAAAATGAACATTTAACTTTTTTTCACAAAAAAAAAACTTCAGGTTCAATTTTTTTTATTTTACCAAGGGTAACAGGAGAAATTGGACTGCAAAAGTTATTGTGCAATTTGTCCTGAGTACGCTGATACCTGATATGTGGGGGGGAACCACTGTTTCGGCGCATGGCAGACCTCAGAAGGGAAGGAGCGCCGTTTGACTTTTTCAATGCAAAACTGGCTGGAATTCAGATCGGACGCCATGTCGCCTTTGGAGAGCCCCTGATGTACCTAAACAGTGGAAACCCCCCACAAGTGACCCCATTTTGGAAACTAGACCCCCCAAGGAACTTATCTAGATATGTGGTGAGAACTTTGAACCCACAAGGGCTTCACAGAAGTTTATAGCGTACAGCCGTACAATTAAAAAATCATATTTTTTCCACAAAAATGATCTTTTCACAGTCAATTCTTATTTTTCCAAGGGTAAGAGGACCCTAAAAGATATTGTGCAATTTGTCCTGAGTGCGCTGATACCCCACATGTGGGGGTAAACCACTATTTGGGCGCATGGCAGAGCTCGGAAGGGAAGCAGCGCCATTTGACGTTTTTTCCTGGAATTGAGATCGGACACCATGTCGCGTTTGGAAAGCCCCTAATGTACTAAAACAGTGGAAACCCCCCACAAATGACACCATTTTGGAAACTAGACCCCCCAAGGAACTTATCTAGATGTGTGGTGAGCACTTTGAACCCCCCAGTGCTTCACAGAAGTTTATAATGCCCGGGCGTGAAAATAAAAAAAATCGTATTTTTTCCACAAACATGATCTTTTAGTCACCAATTTTTTTATTTTCCCAAGGGTACAAGGAGAAATTGGACCCCAAAAGTTGTTGTCCAATTTGTCCTGAGTACGCTGATACCTCATATGTGGGAGAAAACTACTGTATGGGCACACGTCGGGGCTTGGAAGAGAAGTAGTGACGTTTTGGAATGCAGACTTTGATGGAATGGTCTGCGGGTGTCATGTTGCTTTTGGAGAGCCCCTGATGTACCTAAACAGTGTAAACCTCCCACAAGTGACCCCATTTTGGAAACTAGACCCCCTATGGAACTTATCTAGATGTGTGGTGAGCACTTTGAACCCCCCAGTGCTTCACAGAAGTTTATAACGACCGGGCGTGAAAATAAAAATATCGTATTTTTTCAACAAACATCATCTTTTAGTCATGATTTTTTTTATTTTCCCAAGGGTAGCAGGAGAAATTGGACCCCAAAAGTTGTTGTCCAATTTGTCCTGAGTACGCTGACACCCCATATGTGGGAGAAAACTACTCTATGGGCACACGTCGGGGCTCGGAAGGGAAGTAGTGACGTTTTGGAATGCAGACTTTGATGGAATGGTCTGCAGGTGTCATGTTGCCTTTGGAGAGCCCCTAATGCACCAAAACAGTGGAAATCCCCCACAAATGACCCCATTTTGGAAACTAGACCCCCCACAGAACTTATATAGATGTGTGGTGAGCACTTTGAACCCCCAAGGGCTTCACAGAAGTTTATAATGCCCAGGCATGAAAATAAAAAAATCATATTTTTTTCACAAACATGATAAATTAGTCTCCTTTTTTTTATTTTCCCAAGGGTAACAGGAGAAATTGGACCCCAAAAGTTGTTGTCCAATTAGTCCTGAGTACCATGATACCTCATATGTGGGAGAAAACTACTGTATGGGCACACGTCGGGGCTCGGAAGGGAAGTAGTGACGTTTTGGAATGCTGACTTTGATGGATTGGTCTGCGGGTGTCATGTGCGTTTGGAGAGCCCCTGATGTACCTAAACTATTGAAACTCCCCACAAGTGACCCCATTTTGGAAAATAGACCCCCCACGGAACTTATCTAGATGTGTGGTGAGCACTTTGAACCCCCAAGTGCTTCACAGAAGTTTATAACGCCTGGGCGTGAAAAAAAAAATCATTTTTTTCCACAAAAATGATATTTTTGCCCCCATTTTTTTATTTTCCTAAGGGTAACAGGAGAAATTGGACCCCAAAAGTTGTTTTGCAATTTGTCCTGAGTATGCTGATACCCTATATGTGGGGGTAAAACACTGTTTGGGGCATGGCGGAGCTTGGAAGGGAAGGGGCACCATTTGATTTTTTCAACGCAGAATTGGCTGGAATTGAGATCAGACGCCATGTTGCATTTGGAGAGCCCCTGATGTGCCCAAACAGTGGAAACCCCCCAATTATAACTCCAACCCTAACCCCAACACACCCTTAACCCTAATCTCAGCCCTAACCCTAGCCCTAACCCGAGCCCTAACCCTAACCCTAGCCCTAACCCTAGCCCTAACCCTAGCCCTAACCATAACCCTAACCCTAACCCAAATGGGAAAATAGAAATAATTACATTTTTTTTATTTTATTATTTTTCCCTAACTAAGGGGGTGATAACGGGGGGTTTGATTTACTATTTATGGCGGTTTTTATGTTTGGCGGCTGTCACACGCTAAGACGCTTTTTATTGTAAAAATAGTTTTTGCATCACCACATATTGAGAGCTATAATTTTTCCGTATTTTGACCCACCGAGTCATGTGAGGTCTTATTTTTTGCGGGACGAGTTGACGTTTTTATTGGTACCATTTTCGGGCACGTGAAATTTTTTGATCGCTTTTCATTCTGATTTTTAGGACGCAGAATGAACAAAAACCAGAGTTTCATGAATTTCTTTTGGGGGGCTACGTTTACAAAGTTCCGCGTGCGGTAAAATTGATAAAGCGGTTTTATTCTTCGGGTCAGTACGGTTACAGCGATACCTCATTTAGGTCTTTTTTTTATGTTTTGGAGGTTTTATGCAATGAAAACTATTTTATGTAAAAAATAATTATTTTTGCATCTCTTTATTCTGCGAGCTATAACTTTTTTATTTTTTGCGGATGACAGTATATTGCGGCTCGTTTTTTGTGGGACAAGCTGACGTTTTCAGTGGTACCATGGATATTTATATGCGTCTTTTTGATCGAGCGTTACTGCACTTTTTGTTCGGTGGTATGATAATAAATCATTATTTTTTGCTTCGTTTTTTATTTTTTAAGGGGTTCGCTAAAGGGGTTAACTAATGGGACAGTTTTATAGGGCGGGTCGTTACGGACGCGGCGATACCAAATATGTGTACTTTTATTGTTTTTTTTTTATTTTCAAAAAATGAATTTATTGGAGAATATCTTTTTTTTTTACTAATTTATTTAGCGATTTTTAAAAAAATTATTTTTACACTTTTTTTTTTTACTTTATTACATTGTCCCAGGTAGGACATCACTGTCCTGTGACAGATCGCTGATCTGTCACATCACAGATCACTGTGACAGATCAGCGATCTGTCACAGGCACTGCTGCAGACTTCCTCATGCCTGCGCTTTGCAAGCAGTGAGGAAGTCAGCTATCCTACCTACAGGCCCCCGAAGGTCCCCGTCGCCATCTTGGATGTAGGGAAAGAGCCCCCCGCAGCAGCGCTGCACATTGCGCTGCTGTGGGGAGCTCAGGGAAGCACAGAGGGAGCCCCCTCCCTGCCGATGCTTCCCTTTAACCCCCGGTACACCGCGATCGTGTTTGATCGCGGTGTACAAGGGGTTAACGTGTCGGGGGCGGTCCGTGACTGCCCCTGACACATTGTGCCGGGTGTCAGCTGTGATAATCAGCTGACACCCGGCCGCGATCAGCGGCGCTCACCACGTGGGCGCCGCTGATCGCTATGACGTACTATCCCGTCCCTGGGAGTTAAGTCCTAGGGCACATGGACGGGATAGTACGTCATATGGGATTAAGGGGTTAAAAAGGACGGGATTGGTTCAGCGGGTTTAGGGGAGGAACATTGGGGGGAGGCGGGCTCTGGGAGTGGGGCAGAAGTGCAGGAAAACCGCCACTTTGGGACTGGAAGCCGGAGTGAAGAGACCCTCCCCCTTGTTTTTGCTTCCGTTGGGATTACGTTTGCTTATATGGGTTGGGGCATATGTACGGAAGCTAATAGATGGATATATATAGAAGTATGTTGGCAGTTGTTTTGTCACAGTGGCAGAGTTGGTGGGGGTGGGGTTCTTGGAGTTGACGCTAATTCAGCAGGGAAGGAATTCTAAGTAAAAATCCGGAGAGTTAAAATTGTGTGGGTTGATCTGGAATTTGGTTATGGGCTCTGGATGGGGTTTTTACCCTGGGAGATGGTTGGTCGTTAGTCTTCCCGGAATGGGATGTATGGTGCCCTCGAGCTGGTGGTGTACTGCTGAGGGTAAAGTGGTGGTTGAAGTTCTTTTGGTTTGCCAAATGTTAAGCCAGATCTTTCGGAAGCTCCAAGAACCCTCCCCTCATGTTTTATGCATATAAAATTGCATAGTAATATTTATTGTTTAAAAATGTTTTTATGTTATTGTTTGTTAATAAACTGGCCGCTGTGGCCAAAATTGTCCAAAATAATTTTATGTGTAGTGCTTTTATTTTGAAGGGGGTGGCTTTTTTCCCTTTACAGGTTGGTGCGTAAGGGAGGCGGCAGGTAAGAAGCCATATTGGCCATTCATGGTCAAGGTGATTGCATCTTACATCGGCCAAAACTGCTGACAGGGTCGCTTTAACTTAAAACTGAAAATAAAGTTTACAAAAGTAGCACAAGACGGATTTCATACCCAGGTATCAGTGTAAGGCCGGGGTCAGACTAGCGTATGGCATTGGATGAGATATGCTAATTATTTTCTCCATCTCTTCCATTGCCGGGGTCAGTGGGTCACCCTCCCAGGGCTGTGGGGTACTCGGTACCGGGTCGGTGTCAGCGGGATGTGTTACAGCAGTGGTGATCCGGTCCGTGGCCCTGGGCACCCAAGTAATGGGGGAATGTAATGGTGGAATGTAGTTAGATGAATAGTTCGCGACTTCACCTGTGGTGCTCGGCAAGGGGGGTGTTAAGCCGACGCTGCATGCAGATCCACTGGGACTGATGGTAGGGCGCAGCAGAGATGTACAAGCTCCCCACAGGTGAAGCTGTAGTCCCAGGGCAGTGTAGATGTGATTGGCATGGGGATGTAGCAGTGCCGGAAAGGTAGGAAGCAGACAAGACACAGCGGGGTGCAATTCTGTACCTTTACTTGATAACGGCACTCCAGGTTCCTGATTACAGATGGTATCGGAGCGGGCTAGCCTGGAAGCAGCTCAGGATTCTCTCTCAGCAGAAGGGCTGTGCAGTCTCCTTCCTAGCGCTTATTTGAATGAAGTACTCCTAGTACTGACTTACACTGAAGTTCCTCTCAATTCTCTTCTACTCTCACTCCTCGTATGGCAGACAGCTGTAGCCGCTATTCCTCTCCTGGCTCACTGCGTGCTGTTGTGCCTCCGAGTCTTAGATGGGAGTAGGGCATTTACAGCCTCCTACTCCTCTGGTATCTGCTGTAGGACCATCAGTGTCCATACAGCCGTGGAGACCAGGCTCCAGATCATGCGCTCTCACTGTGAGGGAGCTCTCTTTCCTCAGCTCAACCTCCAGCTTCTCTCTACACATCTGCACACTTCACCCTCCACAGACTAACTAACCACTCCTTCCTCTTGGCCCACAGAGAGCACTCCTCCCCTTAATCCTGGTTCAGAGTTCCCCCTGCTGGCCTGGAGTGGAACTGTGTTGCATGTATAGGTAAACTGCTGGAGAGACCCATCATTGCCTCCAAGCCTGGCATTACCCTCCCCTGGAGGAAAGCAAAGCCAGTGTGGCGACCATACTCCTGGGGGCGCCACATTCCCCCCTAGTGAAAGTCAGCACTCTGGGGCTGAACAAAGAAAAACATGAATAATACATAACAGTTAAACAATAGGAATTGTACAAGATTTAAAAATAAAAAGTTACTAAAACCAAGTGTTTCAAAAATGGTGCTGTGATGACAAGTCCACAAACATCAATGTCTATGGTCCATTCCTGGCAAATGGTAAATTATTTACAAGCAAAGTTTTTGACCACACACAAGTCCTGTGGTTCAGTGTCCATAAAAATTCAAAGGGAACTCTTACAGGTTACCTGTAGGCACAAACTTGAAAACAGTTACATATTTACACAAACAATTTCAGTATTTACATTTATTCTATTATATACGATATTTAAGGGGCGGTATCCCTTGTGTGATGCGGGTAGACCTTCGTAAGACTGGTGTAGTGAGTAATGTACTGGATACACTACTGGGTGGTAAACTGGGCAGCATTCTCCTATGGACTCTTAGACTCACCAGGGGCAATACAGGTTCACCACTGGCAGGGCGAGGGTTCTCTGGCTCCACTGCTGGTGTGTCATCTGCTGCCTGTTTTTCCTGATCCTCAGGATTCTCTTGAGTCACTTCTTCCTGGGCTACCACTTGAGGAAATATCAACACTGGCACCACTATTGCATCATTCACTTTAGTCCAGTTCGCAGGGAATTCTCTAAGTATTGTGCTGACCGTCTTTTCTTCCACTATGGGTTGGATGTTATCTGGCTCTTCTTTTCTCTCTTTTAACTGGTCAGGGCACAACTTCAAATGATCTCTCGATACCGCTGCTGTGGTATCTCCTCCATCCTTACTAGCAAGGCATACCTTAGTATTATCAAAATTTGAGGGCATAATGGTATAAGGTTCAGCTTCCCACTTATCATCCAACTTGTGCAATCTTCACTTTCTTTTCAGGACTTGCTCTCCCGGCGACAAAGGGACGGCAGGTGCATTTTGATTGTAAAGCTTCTCCTGCTTTTGTCTTGCCTGGGCTAGACTTTTCTCCACACATTCTTGAACTCTTCTATACTGTTGCTGCCTTTCCATGTCCCAGTCAGCATCTGGTGACGTTACTCCAGGGGTCAGGACTCCCATATCCAGATCAATAGGCAGCTTACCAGGTCTTGCTCTCATTAAGTAAGCTGGGGTGGAGGTGGAGGGGTGGAGTTCACGGGTATGTGGTTGTAGAGGTCTGCCAGATCTGGCAACTTCTCTGGCCACAGATTTCTCTCCTCCAAGGACAAAGTCTTCAGGAGGTCCATCACCACCTGGTTCATCTTCTCACATATGCCGTTGGTCTGTGGGTGATACGGTGTTGTCTGGATCTTCTTACAACCATACAAGCTACAGAATTCATGGAGCACTTCTGCCTCGCAAGCTGGACCTTGATCAGTGAGCACTCTCCCAGGATACCTATGTGGTCTGCAAAAATGTTGTTGGAATGCTCTGGCTGCTGTCCTGGCAGTTAGATCTTTGACAGGCACAACTACCAGGAATCTTGAGTAGTGGTCCACAATGGTAAGAGCGTAGATGTAGCCTGACCGGCTTGGAACCAGCTTCACATGGTCCAGGGCTACCAACTCAAGTGGCTGTTTGGTGATGATTGGCTGTAGAGGAGCTCTCTGGCTGTCTCGATCCTTTCTGCGCAGGTTACACTGTCCACACTCCCGGCACCACCTCTCAATGGATTTCCTCATACCAGCCCAGTAGAACCTCTCCCGGAGCAATACTTCCAACTTCTTCCATCCAAAGTGTCCAGCTCCATTGTGGTATGCTTCCAGGACCATTGATGCCTCTCGCTTCGGGACTACAACCTGCCAAACCAGCTCATGAGTACGGGCATTGATACTCCTCCGACACAGCTTTCTTTCATAGATAAACAGCTGGCCTCTCTCCTTCCACAACTGCTGAGTTTCTTCAGGAGCATCTGACTCTGGGCGTGAGTCAACTCGCGACAGTAGCTCCTTCACCAGGCAGACTGCAGGGTCACTATCTTGCATTTCTGCCCAATCATGATGGGGCAACGGATTCAGAGTGACCTCCTTCATGCCAGACTGTCTGTTCCTCACTCCTTGAGCACGTTGGGCCGCCAGTGGCCTGTGGAAGGGAGGTAGCTCTATTTCTTCAAGAGCCTCAGGGTCTTCTCCTGCATCTGGTAGGTTAGACATCCTGGACAGCGCATCGGCATTGGCCTTCTTGTGCCCTGCTCGGTACTTGATAGTGAACTCGTAATTAGACAGCCGAGCCATCGCTGCTCCAGTGCACCTAGCTTTCAAGTGTCCAAGTGGGTCAACGGATTGTTGTCCGTGAAGATAGTAAACTTGGCAGAGACTAAGTAATGCTTGAACCTTTCGGTGACAGCCCAGACTATGGCAAGGAACTCCAGCTTGAAAGAACTGTAGTTGTCAGGGTTCCTTTCAGTGGGGCGCAGTTTCCTGCTGGCGTAGGAGATCACTCTTTCTTTTCCATTCTGTACCTGCGACAGTACTGCTCCTAATCCCACATTGCTGGCATCGGTGTACAGCACAAAGGGTTTCTCATAGTCTGGGTAGGCCAGAACTTCATCACCTGTGAGAGCCATCTTCAATCTGGTGAAGGACCTTTCCAACTCTTCAGTCCATTCAAAGGTGGAATTTTTCTGTTTGTTCTTTTAGGACTGCCCCACCAGAAGATTTTGCATAGGGGTGGCTATTTCAGTAAAGCCTTTGATGAATCTTCGGTAGTAGCCTACCAGTCCAAGGAATTGGCGTACTTCATGGAGGTTGCTGGGCTTTGTCCAGTCCCGGATGACTGTGACCTTGTCAGGATCTGATGCCACACCTTCTGCACTGACCACATGACCGAGGTACTGTACCTTGGGCTTCAGGAGGTGGCATTCAGAAGGCTTCACCTTCAGGCCAAAATTGGACAGAGCCTCAAACACTTCAGCCAGGTGTTCCAGATGATCTTCATAGGTCTTGGAGAAAACAATGACATCATCCAGGTACAACAGGACCGTCTCAAAGTTCATGTGTCCCAGGCAGCACTCCATCAGCCGTTGAAATGTTCCTGGAGCAGTGCAGAGCCCAAACGGCATATAATTGAACTCACAGAGACCCATTGGAGTGGTAAATGCGGTTTTCTCCTTGTCTGCCTCTGCCACGGGAACCTGCCAATACCCACTAGTGAGATCCAAGGTGGAAAAGTAGTTAGCAGTTTTAAGTGCAGCTAAGGACTCTTCAATTCTAGGTAATGGGTAGGCATCTTTATGTGTAATGCTGTTAATTTTCCTGTAATCAACACACATTCTCATGGTACCATCCTTTTTCTTTACAAACACTATGGGAGCTGCCCATGGGCTACAACTGTCTCTGATAACCCCTGCTTCCTTCATCTCTTTCAACATACTCTTAGCACATTGGTACTTTGTTCGGGGGTATAGGTCTGTACCTCTCCTTTATGGGTGGATGGTCTCCAGTGGGGATATGATGTTGAACCCCTTTTGCCTGCCCAAAATCCAGTGGGTGTTTGCTGAATATCCACTCATACTCTTGTGTCACCCTGTAAACCCTATTTCTCTGGTATGAAGGTGTAGAGTCAGTTCCCACCTGCAGTTGCTGGCACCACTCCTCTGGCTGCTTCACGGAGCCATTGTCCTCCACCTGATCGGATGAGACCAAGGGCTCTGCTGCCTGCAATGAGTTGTTATTAACAGTGAGCAGCTTAGCAACTGTGGCGTACCGAGGTATGGTGGCCTCCTCTTCCCCACAATTCAAAAGGCGTACAGGTACTCTCCCCTTACGTACATCAACCACCCCTCTGGCTGTCAAGACAGTGGGCCTGCTATCAGAATATACTGGTTCTACCAATGCCTGGTAATCTCTCCCTCTGAGGCCTATAGCTGCCTGACACCATATCAACATTTCACACCTGGGGGGGTAATGCAATGGGGAAGGGATCACTCACTCTGACACTGCCAATTTCTCCGCCAGAGAGTTCTACCTGCTGTCTTTGCATCAGGGCTCGGATCTCCTTCTGCAGGACTCGTTGTTCTCCGGAGCCAGCAGTCTCAGCCGCCTGTTGCAACAAGACAATAACCTAGGACAGACAGTTTTCAATTACATTGGTACCAAGAGTCATCATGGGATTACATTCACGTCGATCAATATCAACAACTATCAGACCCTGAGATTTCAGCTCTACCCGACCCACTTTAACAGTAACCTCTTTACATCCAATCTGCAGCAAAGTCTGACCGTTACTGACAACTATTGTCAGCTCATCAGTTGGGCCACGAGTGAGTTCAGAGTCAGCCCAATATCTCTTATACAAAATATACGGCATAGTGGTCACCTTGGAGCCAGTGTCCAGCAAAGCGTTCATGGGGATGCCGTCAATCACCACAGGAAGGATCGGCCTCCCTCCCACATACTTGGCTCGCCAGTTCCTTGGGCCTGCTGGTCCTACTCCTGGGGGTTGGCCCTCTGCCCCAGGGGTTGCTCGTTTAAAGGACAGTACCATGCAAGATGACCTACTTTGTAACAGTGACGACAGATGGGACGTCCGTCCTGGTTATAGAGATCGTTGTTCCTTCCTCGAAGTGGCGGGGTTCTCCTCCTCCGGAGCCACGGGACATCCTCTGGACTGGAAGCAAGCTGGACCTTTCCTTTGGAAGACACCTGCAGGGACTGCACGGTTTTAGTACGTGCAGCCAATTCTTTGGTCAACTCCTGGACCTGAAGACGCAGCTCCTCAGTTGGATCTTTATCCAGAGTCCGGGCATCAGCCTCCACAGGGATGGAAGGGAAAGATGTGGCTTCCTGGTGGTAGGTGATCGCTGGGCGCCTCAGGGGCGCTGGACGACCCTGATACTGTCCTGCGCCTTCTGTTTACAGCCAAAGAACCTAATCTTGATTTCAGCTGCAGTGTGAGTGTCAAAGGTGTGTATGGTGTCTTGTGTGCGTGTGTGTGTGGGGGGGGGCCTGCGGGTGTTGCCGGGGCTGTGCGGGGGTTGCCAGGGGGGTCTGTATGCAGGCAAAATCCGATGAGACTACAAGTCCCATCGGGCTATGCCTGCTACACTGACAGTGAGTGACATATTAGCCAATGATGGGACAGTAGTAGTCCCATCATCCGGCTAATGTGTTGAATGTAAAAAAAAGCAAATAAAAAAACCCATACAGAACATACAACATATAAAATACAGAACATACATATAACATACAACATAACATAGAGTACATACTTACCAATCACCTAATTCCCCGAAGCTCTCATCTCCTTTAATAAAACTAAAAAAATAAACCAACCTATACTTACCTTTCTGCCGTAGTCCAGTTAATAATGACTGTCCCACGACGATCTCTGGTGTAGAACACTGACATCGGGTGATGTCAGTGCTGTACAGGGGCTCCCACGATGAACTGACAGCGGAGGCAATCCTCCGCTGTGTATGCCTCCGCCGCCGGGAAAGAGGTACCATAACCCTAATTCTCATGCAGCATTGCTATAAAGTGAGAGCCTGAACTCAGGTAACCTCAGTGATGCACTGCAGGAGGCATTGTCTCCTGTCAGTTCATCACTGGGAGGTCCTATAGAGCAGTGACATCACCTGATGTCACTGTTCTATAGGGGAGATCGTCTTGGGACACTCGTTATTAAATTGACTGCATTGGACAGGGAGTATATGGTTGGTTTATTTTTTACTTTTCATTATAGGAGATCGAGGGTGTTGTTTGGATCTGGGCTTGCAATAAAAATATGAAAACGGTGTTGTGTTTTATTTAATTAAAATACTTTATTCTTATGTTTGTGTTTTAACTCTTTATTAAAATAAGATTAATAATAGATAGGCGTCTTATTGACGCCTCTCCATTATTAACCGGGCTTCATGTCACCTTACAATAGCAAGGTGACATTAACCCCTTATTACCCCATATCCCACCACTACACAGGAGTGATAAGAGAAGGGCTAAGTGCCAGAATTGAAGCATCTTATAGATGCGCCATTTCTAGGGCGGCTGCGGGCTGGTATTTGTAGCCAGGGGGGTCCAATATCCCAGCCATCCAACAGCAAGGAAGCAGCTTGCAGGTCGGCAACACAGACAACTGGAGACCAGGAAGCTGGTATGTCAGGTCTCCCCCTGTCCCAGGTCTCTGCCACTGGTTTTGAGGGCACTTCCCACCAGCGGCAGAGGGCCTCGGACAGGAATGTCATGCCCGAGTTCCTTCACTAGAGCTCAGTTTTTCAGAATGGCATCAAGGTGCTATCACACAGAGTGGAAAGCGGTTTTAACAACATGGACCACCGCTTCCAGTCTGTCAACAGTCGCCTTGACCGTCTGGAAGCCGACCTCAACAGACCAGTGCACCATTTTTACAGCAAAATTGAACGGGCCATGGCGGAACACCTTAGTCCTGATCTACAGCTGACTGTCCTGCAGGACTGCAACACTGCTTTCTTGCAAGCTATGCAGCAGAGTCAGTACGTGCAGCAGTCAGTGGTGTCATTTCCAACTGTGCCACCACTGAGTCGCTTCACCTCACTACCTGCTTCTGCTGCATACCACCGCACGGCCACCTGCATTCCAAGCCAAACTGGACACCACTACACCACCGCAAGGCCGAGTGCTGCTGGACATTCCCCCGCCACCACCATGGTAAGTGTAGCTCCTGTCTGGACCACCACTGCCACCACCACGTCAAGGCAGTCACCCAGCTCCAGGAGGTCCAGGCACGACACAAGATCACAGGAGACACAAAAAGAGGAAAACTTTGACTGTCCCTCCCCCCTCACCTGACACTGTGACTCACCTGCCTCGACTTCCATCCCTGAGCTCCTTTCCCCCCAACTTTCGTCGCCCCTTCCCCTAGAACCCCTTCCTAACCTTCCAGCCATTCCTCGCCACTCCACACCCCCAACTTTCCACCATGTTCCCCCAAATGTCATTTCCAAAAAAAGTTGTTTTAATTTTTTCTTTTTAAATAAATTTCAAAGCCTGGTTTCCCCTAATACTGTTTGATTAATGTTTTTTTCACCGCCTACACACACTGCGCCGTACTCACACTGCGCCATACATTGTGTTTTTGCCACCACATAGCTCCATTAATGACACATGTTTTTTGTGTCATTCCTGGAGATATGTGTAGTCAAAAACAAATATATGACTTGTATTTTCACCACCAGTCCTTTCAGTCTGCTAATATTGCACAGACTGAATAGAGGATGGTGTTGAGTGCAAGGCATATCTATTGTTACCTTGCCAGGTATCATAAAGAGTGAATTGAGGATGGTGTGTTTTTACCATCATCATTTCACTCTTTGTGACACAAGGCCGGGGGATTCTAGATATACCTTGTAATTAACCACATTCTCTATTCAGTGTGTGGTGAATAAACTGAAGAGATGATGGAGAAAATACACGTCATATCTACAATACCCTGGCCTCGTATCATAACTATTTTTCACACCTGGGCAGGTGAATACACATGAGTTAACCTGCAGCATCGCTTCAGTTTGCATTATCTATTGCACGCAGACTGGAGCGATGCTGGAGTTTAACTCATATGTGTATTAACCTGGCCAGATGTGATAACTTCACCATGACACCAGGCCTGGGGATTGTAGATGTTTTATAAACTTTATCATTTCTCCAGTCTGCGTTCATACTAAAGCCACAGTGGAGATCCTATATTAATATTTATTCTCAGATGGTCAGGTGTCATAAAGAGTGAAGGATGCTATTGCATCCCAAAATCCCTATTTGTTAAATCAGGCCATGTGATACAAATATGTATTATCTACACCGTTGCTGCACATTGAACACAAACTGTAGAGATGATACAGGTCATACAACTTGTGTGTATGTAGTCACCTGGCCAGGAGTCCTAGTAAATTCATGGTGCACAAAACACAGTATCATAAATTCACTGGGACACCTGGGCAGGTGATTATTGTATTTGAGTGTATAAAAACAGAGTGCACTCAGTACAGGTATCAAAACAGATTTTTTGTAACATACACACAAGCAAACAATTTTACACCATTTGATCTTGCCATTCCACACGTCCTACATCAGTGATAAGTAGGCCGCAAATTGGTCCCTCATTTAGCCAACTTCAACTGATGACCTGTGAGGGAGCTGTGTGAATTCAGGCAATGAGTTTGCAGCAGGTTCATCGGGTTCAAAGTTAGGATGATCTTTAGCCATAACAAAATTGTGAAGAACCACACACTCCTTCACCACCTCATCCACTGTTTCCATTTTAAGATTAATGGCTGTGCCGAGAATGCGCCATCTGGAGACAAGAATACCAAAAGCACACGCTACAGTTCTTCGCGCCCTGGTCAGTCTGTAACTAAAGATTTTTTGGGTGTGGCCCAGGTCCCGGCTGGAGTAGGGTTTCATCAGGTTTTGGCACATTTGAAATGCCTCATCCCTAACCATTACAAATGACTGTGGTGGACCTTCGGTGTGGGGAAGAGGCCGTGGCATGGGGACATTGAAATGGTTGCCATACAACCTCCGGCCCATGTCCGAGTTCTTAAAAGCCTGGGAGTCATTCCCACAGCCAAATGCCCCAATGTCCACTGCAACAAATAGACAGTCTGCATCCGCAACGGCCATGAGTACTGTAGAAAAGTACTTTTTATAGTTATAGTACTCCGATCCCCTTCTTTTGGGTTTGATTATCCGGATGTGTTTCCCATCCACCGCTCCCAAACAGTTGGGGAAATTGCAGACTGTCCAGAATTTTTCAGCAATATGTATCCACTTTTCCACGGTTGTCAGGGACATAAATTCTGGACAGAGAACGTCCCACAAAGCCCGGCAGGTGTCCGCAACTATTCCCGACAAGGTGGATATTCCAATTCGGTACTGGAAGTGGAGTGATGACAGGGTCTCTCCAGTAGCCAGGAATCTGCCAAACAGAGAAGCGAAACAAGCGTTTGGGCGACGGGGAAGCCAGCATCATACACTAACAAACATGTAAGTGCCCTTTCTCTGGGAGTTTCTCCTTATTACATTCATCTAATTGGCTGCACACCACTATATCACCGTTAGGTGTGGTATATACAAATAGATAGGTGGCATATTTTTGAGATTAGAGTCTCCATGTATTTAAATATAGGCTGTGCCTGTTTTAATTAAGGAATTTTTCCTTTTATTTAAATATGCTTACCCAGTATACATGAATTTAACAATTATGGGTGTTGTCTGTACCAACTAGTGGCCTACTGTATGATTAATTCTCATTACAATTGTATACAGGCTATGCCAGCTTTGAATTAAATAGTCACAGTGTATGCAGTTTATGGGCAAACGTGCAATATGGCTCCCTGTTTGGATAGCAGTATCCTTTTTTGTCATCTGTGAACAATTTGGAATGTTTGGATATTTTGTGTAGCAAATTGTGCTTAAAAAAATTTGTATATTTTGGCAATTTAAATTAATTCTGCTGTGGTTGATTAATATTGCTCTGAGTTTTTGCCGTAATAATCATTCATTGGTTTTTTTTGTGTGTTATAACAATAATTCTGCAGGCTTTTGTTTACTACATGGCAGAACAATAATTCTGCAGGCTTTTGTTTAGTACATGGCAGAACAATAATTCTGCAGTCTTTGGAATAGTACATGTCAGTACAAAGAAAATTAAGCAGGCATTGGTTTGTAAATATCACGTACCGTAATGTGACCAGGAGCCATTCCTCAGGAGGAATTGCATGACGGAGCTGTGTCCTGTCTCCGGATGGCTTCTTGAACACGAGCAAGCAAATCCATGAAGCTTTCTTGGGACATCCAGGTATAGTTACTAAATTTCGCTGGGTTTCCCTGGAGCTCGTTGCAGAGGGTGTGGTACGCTCCACGGCTCTCCCAGAGTTCAATAATCGGATGTATCCACAAAGGCCCTTGCTGCTGTCTTCGCTGTCTCTCTCTCTCCCTTTGTTGCTGGCAAGCAAATGCAAAAGCCTGAGCCAGCACGATGTCCAGATCCAAGTTAAAGTGAAAACTCGTCCAACGCAGATACATTTTCACAAAGGAAAAAGTAACCAAATCTGAAGAATTCAGCTGTAAACAGGGTATACATAAAGAATTCCCATGACACATGCCCACTGGTGTCCCATTGGTGGAGTCTGTTTCAAGAATTTTTCAAGGATTTTCCTCCTGTGAAATGTGACACCTAGACAACGCATGCGCATAAAAATACAAATGCATGCAAAAACGCATACAAACGCTGCGTTTTTTTGTCGTCATGCGCACGCTAATGCATAAAAAAATCGCTGCATTTACATGCGTTTGCAAGTGTTTTTTGGTTGCGTTTTATGTGTGCACGAAACACTGCACAAAACGGCGCAAATGTGAAAGTAGTCTAACTACCGCTGTTAAAAGGCGTATCGACGGTCATTAAGGGGTTAAATAACAACTGTTGCTCCTGCTGATGACGTCATGGAATGTTGTGGTTTCTGGTTCCACCCCCTTGCATTATGACATCACACACACACATTGTGTAAGGAGCTGCAGAGCCAACATTCCATTTGACAGTTGCAGACGGTGGAGAGACAGGTAAGTCGGTTCTATGTTTTCTCTGGTTCTGTCCTTCATTCTCTTCTATCATCTATTTCTCATTTATTTTTTATTCATTAAGGAGTCTTTATTCTATATGATACAAGCAGGTCCAAAACAAATAGTGAACCCCTCAGATTAGGTGATGTCCTAGTTTTACAGCATTTCTTCCAATAGTAAAGGGATATATAGGATGTGACAGGATTTATCTCCAAGTACAGAAATGACAATGACTTCCCGATTATCCATCACATTTTATTGGTTTCTGACTTTCTTGCTCATCAGGTCCATAGAACACTTATAACTGAGAGAATTCCCTCAGCCATAACTGGAACATGACGACTTCTTGATTTTAAGGCCATGAATTATTATAGAATCATCCAAATCTGGGAGATTAAAGTTATATCCTGTAAAACGAACACATGTAACCTGGAGACAATTATGGAATTGTCAGATGTTATTTAGACATTATAGTAATATGTAGTCTAAATCAAAAATATAAATCCAACCAATATTGGGAAATTCTTGTACAACACCGATGTATATACATATTAGCTCCATAGGTAGTGAAACTATTCAAATATTCCCCCACATTGGTAGGATTCATATTGTTTGATGCCTAGTATATTGGGCAATGCACTTCAATCGAAGCCAAATCCCAATCTACCAAAGGACCCCTTGACCAGAAAAGACCAAGCAGGATATAATTAATTCAATAATTTTTATTATATTAGTGGTAAAAATTGTATATTTAAAATCAATTTAAAAACAATGTGCAGGTAGGGACAATTGTATAACAATAAATTGGACCCAATTAAATATATACTATAATCGCATATGTATTCCTCAGTATATCTCCAATACCTCGTTCACTGGAAAAGTGCAAAATAAAATAAAAAAATGAAAAGATCAAATATATCAATATTCAATGAAATATAAAGTGCAATACGCATCATAGGTCCCCAGTAAGCAGGTAAATGTCTCCAATAGGCAGGTAAATGTCCCCAATAGGCAGGTAAATGTCCCCAATAGGCAGCATAGGTCCCTAATAGGCAGGTAAATGTCCCCAATAGATAGCATAGGTCCCCAATAGGCAGGTAAATGTCCCCAATAGGCAGGTAAATGTCCCGAATAGGAAGCATAGTCCCCAATAGGCAGCATTGTCCCCAATAGACAGGTAATTGTCCCCAATAGGCAGCATAGTCCCCAATAGGCAGCATTGTCCCCAATAGGCAGGTAAATGTCCCCAAAAGGCAGCATTGTCCCCAATAGGCAGGTAAATGTCTCCAATAGGCAGCATTTTCCCCAATAGGCAGCATTGATCTCAGTAGGCAGGTAAATGTCTCCAATAGGCAGGTAAATGTCCCCAATAGGCAGCATAGTCCCCAACAGGCAGATAAATGCTACTAACAGGCAGGCAAATATTCCCAATAGGCAGCATAGACCTGACCCAACTTAAAAAAAAAAACCTAACAGTACTCACCTATGTCCCCCGCTGCTCTGAAGAGGCACGCTGACTCCGTCTTCCTCTAGCACAGGCGGCGTGACGTCACATCAGGCCGTGCAGGTGGCATAATGACAATCACGTCGTCTGTGCTGCATATGGGTTGCCTTCCTTTGCTGTCTCGTCATTCCACCCGAAATTACAGGGCCCGCCGGCATTGAACTGTAGTGAAGATCAATGTCGGCCGGGCCCAGGGGCCAGATAAATGTCCTCAGCAGGCTGTATGTGCCCCGCGGGACATAGTTTGAGGACCCCTGTGTTAGAGTGTTGGGATTGTTGATTCTGCCCCCATTAGATGCGTCATATGATGTCACAGAATGCTATGGCTGTTGGCCCCACCCACATTGGCTCTTATTTGTCATTTTATCAAATGTTTTGGTTGTTGGTTGTGCCCCCATTAGCTTCTACTTCTGATGTCAACGAAAGGGGATGGTGGCCATTCAGAAGAGAATGGCTCTTGACTACCTGTTAGCGATTGAAGGGGGCACTTGTGCTGTTATCGGTGAGGAATGCTGCTCCTGGATTGAAGATGCATATGATTCAATAGAAAAACATGGATAAAGTAAAGGAGCTGCAACAAAAAGCTAGAGATATATGCAAGGAGTGATGGAATCCCTTTTTCTGGATGGGGTCTATCAGAGTTGGGATAAACAATATACCGTATATACTCATGTATAAGCTGAGATTTTCAGCACATTTTTTGTGCTGAAAATGCCCCCTCTTGGCTTATATGCAAGTCATTTTGCAGAAAGCCAGCGGGGGAGGGGGAGCGGCAGCAGGAGCCAGTGGCTGGGACATCGAACTCACCCACCTCATGCCATCGCTGAATGTCCCTGCATCCTCCATTGTACCAGGGCAGGCAGCTTCTTCCCGTGTTGAGCGGTCACATGGTACCGCTCATTAAGGTAATGAATATGGACGCGACTCCACTCCCATAGGCGTGGAGGCAAATTCATTACCTTAATGAGCAGTACCATGTGACCACTCAACACAGGAAGAAGCTGCCGGCCCCAGGACAACGGAGGATGCAGGGACGTTCAGCGATGGCACAAGGAGGGTGAGTATGACGGAGGAGGATGGGGGGAAGCATGGATGAGGAGGACTGGGGGAGCACTGAGGAGGATGAGGGGAGCACACAAGGAGGGTGAGTATGATGGCAGAGGACGGGGGAAGCACGAATGAGGAGGACTGGGGGAGCACTGAGGAGGACGGGGGGAGCACTGAGGAGGACGGGTGAAACACTGAGGAGGATGGGTGAAACACTAAGCAAGATGGGTGAAACACTGAGGAAGATGGGGAAGCACTCAGGAAGACAGGGGAAGCACTGAGGAGCAAGAAGGAGGGTGGGGAAGCACTGAGGAGGACAGAGGAAGCACTGAGGAGGATGGGGGAAGCACTGAGGAGGACGGGGGAACACTGAAGAGGACATGGAAGCACTTAAGAGCACGGAGGAGAACAGGGGAAGTACTGAGGAGGACAGGAGAATCACTGAGGAGCACAGAGGAAGACAGAGGGAAGCATCGAGAAGGACGGAAGAAACACTGAGGAGGACATGGGAAGCACAGAGGAGCACGGAGGACGACGGATGAAGTACTGAGGAGAACGAAAAGCACTGAGGAGGACAAGGGAGCACAGAGGAGTACTGAGGGAGCACTGAGATGGACGGGAAGCAATGAGGAGCATGGAGGAGGATGGGGGAGCACAGAGGAGGAGGGGGAGCATGGAAGAGGACTGGGATAACGGAGGAGGACGGGGGAGCACTGAGGAGCATGGAGGAGGACAGGGGAGCACGGGAAAGGACAAGGAGCTGAGCAATGCATAGAAGGATGGGACAGGGAGCCGAGCTGTGCATAGTAGGAGGGGAAAGAGCCACACAGAGCAGGACAGGGATGAGGGGACATTGCATACCCGGCTTATACTCAAGTCAATAAGCTTACCTAGTTTTCCGTGGCAAAATTAAGTGCATCGGCTTACACTCGTGTCGGCTTAAACTCGAGTATATACGGTAATCTCAACTTTGCTAAACCCCATAGTGGTAGTTATAGGATTGATTGTATTGAGCTTGATTGCCTGGAAATTATTAATGTGATGTGATTCTCATTGCAGGAAATTAACTATACATTGGAGCCACTGACTTACACAGATAGAAGAGGACCCCTATGCAAGAACAGTATATGAGTCCTTTGCAGCCCAATAACTCATCATAATGCACAATTTCATCTACGGTGGAGTTGGAAATGGTTTCCCTTACCTCTTGGCCTGTCTGGAGTTGCAACAATATCATTTCTGCCCCTGTCCACCTCTGAATGGAACCATAGGAAGGATGACACTACAGCTACAGAGGTGACCGTCTGATAGCCTAGCTCGACTACCCATCTCTCCTGAAGACCCTTTCAGCTTTTTGAGACTTGGGTGGAGGACATCATCTCTGAAAATAGGGTCCCACAGCTGCACCCCAACAGTTTGAGCAGCACTCTTAGATGAGTAAATATCCTAAGAGCAAAGGGAGATGCAAAGCCACATGCTTTGTCACTGAGGATGATTTCTGTTATAGCCATGGATGGGATTTCTTTATTCCGTCCTCTCATGGTCAATTTTGTGGCCTCCTTTTGGTTTGGGGAGGGCTATATTTACCCGATCCTGTCTGAGTTCCCTTGTCAATGATACATTCATTCTTGGCTGTGTGTCTGAACCCCTGGTGTGCTTGCATACTCTTTTGTCTGATTGTCTCTCAGTGTATGACTTGGTCTGTTTTCTCGTTCTGTGCCTTGCCTTGTGACTCTATGCTTACTGTCTATTCTGGCTCTGACCTTTGGCTTGCTTCCTCTGACTTCTCACCAGTCTGCCCCATTTGTAGAGTACAGCTATCTCCGGTGTTCTGAGATTTGGCTATGTCCTGACCACTTTCTGTGTTTAACCCTTTAGCACCTCGCCGACGTCCTAGCTTGACTTCTGCATGATCAATCTAATTTCTGGCATCGCCGGTCACTGCCGCTACTCGGCGCCTGATTCCTCCTCCGTTCACTCACCGGTGGTCACTTGCTTCAGGACCTGCTCTGCTGCAAGTAAGCTCAACGCAGCCCTCTTCTCACACTTTCAGAGCTCTCGGTATTCTTGCACAGATTTCTGCTGTAATACTGCAGCAGGGATCTTGATAGATTTCATTCTCCCGGGATTACTCCAGAGTTGTTGTTGTGGTGGGATGCAGGTCTGGACAGCTGTCGTCATCATCCTATTAGAAAAAATAAGAATTAATATATGAGTGTTAATGCTTTAAAGGGAATCTGTTACTCCTGAGACGCATATGACCTATTAATATGGGCATACAGGTAATAGAAATGTTAAGCTAGTCCTAACTGTATGCCTTATGTTAATGGTGCTTTTGTGGAGAAATGTTATATTCTGTCTTTACGCTAATGATCAGCCCAATAACTCATCATAATGCGCAATTTCATCTACTGTGGAGGTGGAAATGGGTCCCCTTATCTCTTGGCCTACGTGCAGTTGCACCAATAACATTTCTGCCCCTGTCCACCCCTGAATGGAACCATAGGAAGGATGACACTACAGCTACAGAGGTGACCGTCTGATAGCCTAGCTCAACTACCCATCTCTCCTTAAGACCCTTTCAGCTTTTTGAGACTTGGGTGGAGGACATCATCTCTGAAAATAGGGTCCCACAGCTGCACCCCAACAGTTTGAGCAGCGCTCTTAGATGAGTAAATATCCTAAGAGCAAAGGGAGATGTGTAGCCACTTGCTTTGTCACTGAGGATGATTTCTGTCATAGCTATGGACGGGATTTCTTTATCCCGTCCTCTCAGGGTTAATTTTGTGGCCTCCAGTTGGTTTGGGGAGGGCTATATTTACCCGCTCCTGTCTGAGTTCCCTGTCAGTGATACTTTCATTCTTGGCTTTGTGTCTGACCCCCTGGTGTGCTTGCATACCCTTTTGTCTGATTGTCTCTCAGTGTATGACCCGGTCTGTTTTCTCGTTCTGTGCCTTGCCTTGTGACTCTGTGCTTACCGTCTATTCTGGCTCTGACCTTCGGCTTTCTTCCTCTGACTTCCCACCACTCTGCCCCATTTGTACTGTACAGCTGTCTCCGGTTTTCTGACATTTAGCTACGTCCTGACCACTCTCTGTGTTTAACCCTTTGGCACCTCACCGACCTCCTGGCTTGACTTCGGTACGTTCAAACTACTTTCCGGCATCGCCGGTCACCGCCTCTATTCGGCGTCTGACTCTGCCTCCGGCCACTCCCCGGTAGTCATTTGCTTCAAGTCCTGCACAGCTGCAGGTAAGCTCACCGCAGCTCTCCTCTCACATTCTCTGAGCTTTCAGTATTCTTGCACAGATTCCTGCTGTAAGTCTGCAGCAGGGATCTTAGAATCATAGAATCATAGAATCGTAGAGTTGGAAGGGACCTCCTGGGCCATCTGGTCCAACCCCCTGCTCAAAGCAGGATTCGCTAAATCATCCCAGTTAGATGTCTGTCCAGCCTCTGTTTGAAGACTTCCATTGAAGGAGAACTCACCACTTCTCGTGGCAGCCTGTTCCACTCATTGATCACTCTAACTGTCAAAAAGTTTTTTCTAATATCTAATCTGTGTCTCCTCCCATTCAGCTTCATCCCATTGCTTCTAGTCTTTCCTTGTGCAAATGAGAATAAAGTTGATCCTTCTACAATGTGACAGCCCTTTAGATATTTGTAGACAGCTATTAAGTCTCCTCTCAGTCTTCTCTTTTGCAAACTAAACATTCCCAAATCCTGCAACCTTTCCTCATAAGACAGGGTTTGCAGACCGGTCACCATTCTGGTCGCTCTTTTCTGAACTTGCTCCAGTTTGTTGATGTCTTTTTTAAAATGTGGTGCCCAAAATTGGACACAATATTCCAGATGAGGTCTGACCAAAGAGGAGTAGAGGGAAATAATTACTTCACGTGATCTAGACTGTATGCTTCTGTTAATACATCCTAGAATTGCATTTGCCTTTTTTGCTGCTGCATCACACTGTTGACTCATATTCAGTCTGTGATCTATTAGTATACCCAAGTCTTTTTCACATGTGCTGTCACTTAGCCCTATTCCTCCCATTCTATATATGCTTTTTTCATTTTTATTGCCCAGATGTAGTACTTTGCATTTCTCCCTGTTAAAAACCATTCTGTTAGTTGCTGCCCACTTCTCCAGTTTATTTAAATCTTTTTGAATCCTCTCTCTCTCTTCTCTAGTATTAGCTATCCCTCCTAGCTTTGTGTCATCAGCAAATTTAATCAGTTTACCCTCAATTCCTTCATCTAAATCGTTGATAAAGATGTTGAACAATACAGGGCCCAGGACAGAGCCCTGTGGTACCCCACTTGAGACATTCTTCCAACTGGATGTGCAGCCATTTACGACCACTCTTTGGGTCCGATCACTAAGCCAGTTATGAATCCACCTAACAGTTGCCTTGTCCATTCCATACTTAGTCATTTTTTCAATAAGGATTGTATGAGAGACTTTGTCAAATGCTTTGCTGAAGTCAAGATATACTATATCTACAGCATTTCTTTGATCCACCCAATCAGTAATACCATCATAGAAGGAAATTAAATTAGTCTGACATGACTTATTAGTTACAAACCCATGCTGACTCTGTTTAATCACTTCATTCTTATCCAGGTATTGACATACATGTTGTTTAATAATTTGTTCAAAGATCTTTCCTGGTATAGAAGTCAGACTCACCGGCCTATAGTTGCCTGGGTCCACCTTCTTCCCCTTTTTGAAGATAGGAACAACATTTGCTCTTCTCCAGTCTTCTGGCACTTCTCCTGTTCTCCAAGAATTTTCAAAGATTATGGAGAGGGGTTCAAAAATTTCTTCTGCTATCTCCTTCAGTACTCTGGGGTGTAATTCATCTGGGCCTGGAGACTTGAATACATTTAGGTTAGCTAAGTGTTTCCTCACTATCTTTCTGTTTATAGATATCCTGGATTCTTCTATTCCCTTAATAGGACAGTGAATAACAGTTGATGTTACATTTCCTTTCTGAGAGAAAACAGATGCAAAATAGGAATTTAAAAGTTCAGCCTTCTCAACATCCTGTCTTACCATTTCATCATTTTCATCCTGTAAAAATCCTATAGCATCTTTGACTTTTCTTTTACTTTTGACATATCCCCAAAATCCTTTATTATTGCTTTTGACATCTCTTGCAAGCCTCAATTCATTTTCAGCTTTAGATAATCTGATTTGTGCCTTGCAGGTTCTGCAGACAGCATTATATTCTTCTTTAGATATGCCTCCTTCTTTCCATTTTATAAACATTTTTTGCTTCCTTTTTAGCATGTGCTTAAGTTCTGTGTTCATCCATCCTGGTTTCCTTAAATGCTTCCTATTCTTCCCTCTTTTCGGAATTGTTAACAACTGTGCTTTGAGAATTTCATTTTTCAAGATTTCCCATCCTTCCTGGACATTTTTGTCTTTAAGGATATCCAGCCATTGGATCCCTCCAATTCTCTTTCTGAATCCCTTAAAATCTGCCTTTCTGAAATCTAACCTTGACGTCTGAGTCTTCACAGGTCTTCCGCCTCTAGTTATCCAAAATTCTAAAATAGCATGGTCGCTACCTCCTAGGGTCCCAGCCACTTTTACCTCCTCAACCATTTCCTCCCTGTTTATAAGGATTAGATCCAAGGTAGCAGTTCCCCTTGTTTTCTCCTTTACCTTTTGGAAGATAAAGTTGTCAGCAAGAGAGGATAAGAATTTCCTTGACCTGTTAGATTTCATTCTCCGGGGATTACTCCAGAGTGGTTGTTGTGGTGGGATGCAGGTCTGGACAGCTGTTGTCATCCTATTAGATAGATAAGAATTAATATATGTGTGTTTATGCTTTAAAGAGAATCTGTCACCCCCGAGAAGTATATGACCTATAAATATGGGCATAAAGGTAATAGAAATGTTAAGCTAGTTCTAACTGTATGCCTTATGTTAATGGTGCTGTTGTGGAGAAATGTTATATTCTGTCTTTACGCTAATGATCAGCCCAATAACTCATCATAACGCACAATTTCATCTACTGTGGAGGTGGAAATGGGTCCCCTTATTTCTTGGCCTGTGTGCAGTTGCACCAATATCATTTCCGCCCCTGTCCACCCCTGAATGGAACCATAGGAAGGATAACACTACAGCTACAGAGGTGACCGTCTGATAGCCTAGCTCGACTACCCATCTCTCCTGAAGACCCTTTCAGCTTTTTGAGTCTTGGGTGGAGGACATCATCTCTGAAAATAGGGTCCCACAGCTGCACCCCAACAGTTTGAGCAGCACTCTTACATGAGTAAATATCCTAAGAGCAAAGGGAGATGCTTAGCCACTTGCTTTGTCACGGAGGATGATTTCTGTCATAGCTATGGATGGGATTTCTTTATCCCATGCTCTCATGGTTAATTTTTTGGCCTCCTTTTGGTTTGGGGAGGGCTATATTTACCCGCTCCTGTCTGAGTTCCCTGTCAGTGATACATTAATTCATGGCTGTGTGTCTGACCCCTGGTGTGCTTGCATACTCTTTTGTCTGATTGTCGCTCAGTGTATGACCCGGTCTTTATTCTCGTTCTGTGCCTTGCCTTGTGATTCTGTGCTTACTGTCTATTCTGGCTCTGACCTTTGGCTTGCTTCCTCTGACTTCCCACCAGTCTGCCCCATTTGTACTGTACAGCTATCTCTGGTTTTCTGACATTTAGCTACGTCCTGACCACTCTCTGTGTTTAACCCTTTGGCACCTCATCGACCTCCTGGCTTGACTTCGGTACGTTCAAACTACTTTCCGACATCGCCGGTCACCGCCTCTATTCGGCGTCTGACTCTGCCTCCGGCCACTCCCCGGTAGTCATTTGTTTCAAGTCCTGCACAGCTGCAGGTAAGCTCACCGCAGCTCTCCTCTCACATTCTCTGAGCTTTCAGTATTCTTGCACAGATTCCTGCTGTAAGTCTGCAGCAGTGATCTTGATAGATTTCATTCTCCGGGGATTACTCCAGAGTGGTTGTTGTGGTGGGATGGAGGTCTGGACAGCTGTTGTCATCCTATTAGATAGATAAGAATTAATATATGTGTGTTTATGTTTTAAAGAGAATCTGTCACCCCCGAGAAGTATATGACCTATAAATATGGGCATACAGGTAATAGAAATGTTAAGCTAGTTCTAACTGTATGCCTTATGTTATTGGTGCTTTTGTGGAGAAATGTTATATTCTGTCTTTACGCTAATGATCAGCCCAATAACTCATCATAACGTACAATTTCATCTACTGTGGAGGTGGAAATGGGTCCCCTTATTTCTTGGCCTGTGTGCAGTTGCACCAATATCATTTCCACCCCTGTCCACCCCTGAATGGAACCATAGGAAGGATGACACTACAGCTACAGAGGTGACCGTCTGATAGCCTAGCTCGACTACCCATCTCTCCTGAAGACCCTTTCAGCTTTTTGAGACTTGGGTGGAGGACATCATCTCTGAAAATAGGGTCCCACAGCTGCACCCCAACAGTTTGAGCAGCACTCTTACATGAGTAAATATCCTAAGAGCAAAGGAAGATGCTTAGCCACTTGCTTTGTCACGGAGGATGATTTCTGTCATAGCTATGGATGGGATTTCTTTATCCCATCCTCTCATGGTTAATTTTTTGGCCTCCTTTTGGTTTGGGGAGGGCGATATTTACCCGCTCCTGTCTGAGTTCCCTGTCAGTGATACATTAATTCATGGCTGTGTGTCTGACCCCTGGTGTGTTTGCATACTCATGTCTGATTGTCTCTCAGTGTATGACCCGGTCTTTTTTCTCGTTCTGTGCCTTGCCTTGTGATTCTGTGCTTACTGTCTATTCTGGCTCTGACCTTTGGCTTGCTTCCTCTGACTTACCACCAGTCTACCCCATTTGGACTGTACAGCTATCTCCGGTTTTCTGACATTTAGCTACGTCCTGACCACTCTCTGTGTTTAACCCTTTGGCACCTCACCGACCTCCTGGCTTGACTTCGGTACGTTCAAACTACTTTCCGGCATCTCCGGTCACCGCCTCTACTTGGCGTCTGACTCTGCCTCCGGCCATTCCCCGGTAGTCATTTGCTTCAAGTCCTGCACAGCTGCAGGTAAGCTCACTGCAGCTCTCCTCTCACACTCTTTGAGCTTCCACTATTCTTGCACAGATTCCGGCTGTAAGTCTGCAGCAGGGATCTTGATAGATTTCATTCTCCGGGGATTACTCCAGAGTGGTTGTTGTGGTGGGATGCAGGTCTGGACAGCTGTTGTCATCCTATTAGATAGATAAGAATTAATATATGTGTGTTTATGCTTTAAGGAGAATCTGTCACCCCCGAGACGTATATGACCTATAAATATGGGCATACAGGTAATAGAAATGTTAAGCTAGTTCTAACTGTATGCGTTATGTTAATGGTGCTGTTGGGGAGAAATGTTATATTCTGTCTTTACGCTAATGATCAGCCCAATAACTCATCATAACGCACAATTTCATCTACTGTGGAGGTGGAAATGGGTCGCCTTATTTCTTGGCCTGTGTGCAGTTGCACCAATATAATTTCCGCCCCTGTCCACCCCTGAATGGAACCATAGGAAGGATGACACTACAGCTACAGAGGTGACCGTCTGATAGCCTAGCTCGACTACCCATCTCTCCTGAAGACCCTTTCAGCTTTTTGAGACTTGGGTGGAGGACATCATCTCTGAAAATAGGGTCCCACAGCTGTACCCCAACAGTTTGAGCAGCACTCTTACATGAGTAAATATCCTAAGAGCAAAGGGAGATGCTTAGCCACTTGCTTTGTCACGGAGGATGATTTCTGTCATAGCTATGGATGGGATTTCTTTATCCCATCCTCTCATGGTTAATTTTTTGGCCTCCTTTTGGTTTGGGGAGGGCTATATTTACCCGCTCCTGTCTGAGTTCCCTGTCAGTGATACATTAATTCATGGCTGTGTGTCTGACCCCTGGTGTGCTTGCATACTCTTTTGTCTGATTGTTGCTCAGTGTATGACCCGGTCTTTTTTCTCGTTCTGTGCCTAGCCTTGTGATTCTGTGCTTACTGTCTATTCTGGCTCTGACCTTTGGCTTGCTTCCTCTGACTTCCCACTAGTCTGCCCCATTTGTACTGTACAGCTATCTCCGGTTTTCTGACATTTAGCTATGTCCTGACCACTCTCTGTGTTTAACCCTTTGGCACCTCATCGACCTCCTGGCTTGACTTCGGTACGTTCAAACTACTTTCCGGCATCGCCGGTCACCGCCTCTATTCGGCGTCTGACTCTGCCTCCGGCCACTCCCCAGTAGTCATTTGCTTCAAGTCCTGCACAGCTGCAGGTAAGCTCACCGCAGCTCTCCTCTCACATTCTCTGAGCTTTCAGTATTCTTGCACAGATTCCTGCTGTAAGTCTGCAGCAGGGATCTTGATAGATTTCATTCTCCGGGGATTACTCCAGAGTGGTTGTTGTGGTGGGATGCAGGTCTGGACAGCTGTTGTCATCCTATTAGATAGATAAGCATTAATATATGTGTGTTTATGCTTTAAAGAGAATCTGTCACCCCCGAGAAGTATATGACCTATAAATATGGGCATACAGGTAATAGAAATGTTAAGCTAGTTCTAGCTGTATGCCTTATGTTAAAGGTGCTGTTGTGGAGAAATGTTATATTCTGTCTTTACGCTAATGATCAGCCCAATAACTCATCATAACGCACAATTTCATCTACTGTGGAGGTGGAAATGGGTCCCCTTATTTCTTGGCCTGTGTGCAGTTGCACCAATATCATTTCCGCCCCTGTCCACCCCTGAATGGAACCATAGGAAGGATGACACTACAGCTACAGAGGTGACCGTCTGATAGCCTAGCTCGACTACCCATCTCTCCTGAAGACCCTTTCAGCTTTTTGAGACTTGGGTGGAGGACATCATCTCTGAAAATAGGGTCCCACAGCTGCACCCCAACAGTTTGAGCAGCACTCTTACATGAGTAAATATCCTAAGAGCAAAGGGAGATGCTTAGCCACTTGCTTTGTCACGGAGGATGATTTCTGTCATAGCTATGGATGGGATTTCTTTATCCCATCCTCTCATGGTTAATTTTTTGGCCTCCTTTTGGTTTGGGGAGGGCGATATTTACCCGCTCCTGTCTGAGTTCCCTGTCAGTGATACATTAATTCATGGCTGTGTGTCTGACCCCTGGTGTGTTTGCATACTCATTTGTCTGATTGTCTCTCAGTGTATGACCCGGTCTTTTTTCTCGTTCTGTGCCTTGCCTTGTGATCCTGTGCTTACTGTCTATTCTGGCTCTGACCTTTGGCTTGCTTCCTCTGACTTCCCACCAGTCTGCCCCATTTGTACTGTACAGCTATCTCCGGTTTTCTGACATTTATCTACGTCCTGACCACTCTCTGTGTTTAACCCTTTGGCACCTCATCCACCTCCTGGCTTGACTTCGGTACGTTCAAACTACTTTCCGGCATCGCCGGTCACCGCCTCTATTCGGCGTCTGACTCTGCCTCCGGCCACTCCCCGGTAGTCGTTTGCTTCAAGTCCTGCACAGCTGCAGGTAAGCTCACCGCAGCTCTCCTCTCACATTATCTGAGCTTTCAGTATTCTTGCACAGATTCCTGCTGTAAGTCTGCAGCAGGGATCTTGATAGATTTCATTCTCCGGGGATTACTCTAGAGTGGTTGTTGTGGTGGGATGCAGGTCTGGACAGCTGTTGTCATCCTATTAGATAGATAAGAATTAATATATGTGTGTTTATGCTTTAAAGAGAATCTGTCACCCCCGAGAAGTATATGACTTATAAATATGGGCATACAGGTAATAGAAATGTTAAGCTAGTTCTAACTGTATGCCTTATGTTAATGGTGCTGTTGTGGAGAAATGTTATATTCTGTCTTTACGCTAATGATCAGCCCAATAACTCATCATAACGCACAATTTCATCTACTGTGGAGGTGGAAATGGGTCCCCTTATTTCTTGGCCTGTGTGCAGTTGCACCAATATCATTTCCGCCCCTGTCCACCCCTGAATGGAACCATAGGAAGGATGACACTACAGCTACAGAGGTGACCGTCTGATAGCCTAGCTCGACTACCCATCTCTCCTGAAGACCCTTTCAGCTTTTTGAGACTTGGGTGGAGGACATCATCTCTGAAAATAGGGTCCCACAGCTGCACCCCAACAGTTTGAGCAGCACTCTTACATGAGTAAATATCCTAAGAGCAAAGGGAGATGCTTAGCCACTTGCTTTGTCATGGAGGATGATTTCTGTCATATCTATGGGTGGGATTTCTTTATCCCATCCTCTTATGGTTAATTTTTTGGCCTCCTTTTGGTTTGGGGAGGGCTATATTTACCCGCTCCTGTCTGAGTTCCCTGTCAGTGATACATTAATTCATGGCTGTGTGTCTGACCCCTGGTGTGTTTGCATACTCATTTGTCTGATTGTCTCTCAGTGTATGACCCGGTCTTTTTTCTCGTTCTGTGCCTTGCCTTGTGATTCTGTGCTTACTGTCTATTCTGGCTCTGACCTTTGGCTTGCTTCCTCTGACTTCCCACCAGTCTGCCCCATTTGTACTGTACAGCTATCTCCGGTTTTCTGACATTTAGCTACGTCCTGACCACTCTCTGTGTTTAACCCTTTGGCACCTCACCGACCACCTGGCTTGACTTCGGTACGTTCAAACTACTTTCCGGAATCTCCGGTCACCGCCTCTACTTGGCGTCTGACTCTGCCTCCGGCCACTCCCCGGTAGTCATTTGCTTCAAGTCCTGCACAGCTGCAGGTAAGCTCACCGCAGCTCTCTTCTCACACTCTTTGAGCTTCCACTATTCTTGCACAGATTCCGGCTGTAAGTCTGCAGCAGGGATCTTGATAGATTTCATTCTCCGGGGATTACTCCAGAGTGGTTGTTGTGGTGGGATGCAGGTCTGGACAGCTGTTGTCATCCTATTAGATAGATAAGAATTAATATATGTGTGTTTATGCTTTAAAGAGAATCTGTCACCCCCGAGAAGTATATGACCTATAAATATGGGCATACAGGTAATAGAAATGTTAAGCTAGTTCTAACTGTATGCCTTATGTTAATGGTGCTGTTGTGGAGAAATGTTATATTCTGTCTTTACGCTAATGATCAGCCCAATAACTCATCATAACGCACAATTTCATCTACTGTGGAGGTGGAAATGGGTCCCCTTATTTCTTAGCCTGTGTGCAGTTGCACCAATATCATTTCCGCCCCTGTCCACCCCTGAATGGAACCATAGGAAGGATGACACTACAGCTACAGAGGTGACCGTCTGATAGCCTAGCTCGACTACCCATCTCTCCTGAAGACCCTTTCAGCTTTTTGAGACTTGGGTGGAGGACATCATCTCTGAAAATAGGGTCCCACAGCTGCACCCCAACAGTTTGAGCAGCACTCTTACATGAGTAAATATCCTAAGAGCAAAGGGAGATGCTTAGCCACGGAGGATGATTTCTGTCATAGCTATGGATGGGATTTCTTTATCCCATCCTCTCATGGTTAATTTTTTGGCCCCCTTTTGGTTTGGGGAGGGCGATATTTACCCGCTCCTGTCTGAGTTCCCTGTCAGTGATACATTAATTCATGGCTGTGTGTCTGACCCCTGGTGTGTTTGCATACTCATTTGTCTGATTGTCTCTCAGTGTATGACCCGGTCTTTTTTCTCGTTCTGTGCCTTGCCTTGTGATTCTGTGCTTACTGTCTATTCTGGCTCTGACCTTTGGCTTGCTTCCTCTGACTTCCCACCAGTCTGCCCCATTTGTACTGTACAGCTATCTCCGGTTTTCTGACATTTAGCTACGTCCTGACCACTCTCTGTGTTTAACCCTTTGGCACATCACCGACCTCCTGGCTTGACTCCGGTACGTTCAAACTACTTTCCGGCATCTCCGGTCACCGCCTCTACTTGGCGTCTGACTCTGCCTCCGGCCACTCCCCGGTAGTCATTTGCTTCAAGTCCTGCACAGCTGCAGGTAAGCTCACCGCAGCTCTCCTCTCACATTCTCTGAGCTTTCAGTATTCTTGCACAGATTCCTGCTGTAAGTCTGCAGCAGGGATCTTGATAGATTTCATTCTCCGGGGATTACTCCAGAGTGGTTGTTGTGGTGGGATGCAGGTCTGGACAGCTGTTGTCATCCTATTAGATAGATAAGAATTAATATATGTGTGTTTATGCTTTAAAGAGAATCTGTCACCCCCGAGAAGTATATGACCTATAAATATGGGCATACAGGTAATAGAAATGTTAAGCTAGTTCTAACTGTATGCCTTATGTTAATGGTGCTGTTGTGGAGAAATGTTATATTCTGTCTTTACGCTAATGATCAGCCCAATAACTCATCATAACGCACAATTTCATCTACTGTGGAGGTGGAAATGGGTCCCCTTATTTCTTGGCCTGTGTGCAGTTGCACCAATATCATTTCCGCCCCTGTCCACCCCTGAATGGAACCATAGGAAGGATGACACTACAGCTACAGAGGTGACCGTCTGATAGCCTAGCTCGACTACCCATCTCTCCTGAAGACCCTTTCAGCTTTTTGAGACTTGGGTGGAGGACATCATCTCTGAAAATAGGGTCCCACAGCTGCACCCCAACAGTTTGAGCAGCACTCTTACATGAGTAAATATCCTAAGAGCAAAGGAAGATGCTTAGCCACTTGCTTTGTCACGGAGGATGATTTCTGTCATAGCTATGGATGGGATTTCTTTATCCCATCCTCTCATGGTTAATTTTTTGGCCTCCTTTTGGTTTGGGGAGGGCGATATTTACCCGCTCCTGTCTGAGTTCCCTGTCAGTGATACATTAATTCATGGCTGTGTGTCTGACCCCTGGTGTGTTTGCATACTCATGTCTGATTGTCTCTCAGTGTATGACCCGGTCTTTTTTCTCGTTCTGTGCCTTGCCTTGTGATTCTGTGCTTACTGTCTATTCTGGCTCTGACCTTTGGCTTGCTTCCTCTGACTTACCACCAGTCTACCCCATTTGGACTGTACAGCTATCTCCGGTTTTCTGACATTTAGCTACGTCCTGACCACTCTCTGTGTTTAACCCTTTGGCACCTCACCGACCTCCTGGCTTGACTTCGGTACGTTCAAACTACTTTCCGGCATCTCCGGTCACCGCCTCTACTTGGCGTCTGACTCTGCCTCCGGCCATTCCCCGGTAGTCATTTGCTTCAAGTCCTGCACAGCTGCAGGTAAGCTCACTGCAGCTCTCCTCTCACACTCTTTGAGCTTCCACTATTCTTGCACAGATTCCGGCTGTAAGTCTGCAGCAGGGATCTTGATAGATTTCATTCTCCGGGGATTACTCCAGAGTGGTTGTTGTGGTGGGATGCAGGTCTGGACAGCTGTTGTCATCCTATTAGATAGATAAGAATTAATATATGTGTGTTTATGCTTTAAGGAGAATCTGTCACCCCCGAGACGTATATGACCTATAAATATGGGCATACAGGTAATAGAAATGTTAAGCTAGTTCTAACTGTATGCGTTATGTTAATGGTGCTGTTGGGGAGAAATGTTATATTCTGTCTTTACGCTAATGATCAGCCCAATAACTCATCATAACGCACAATTTCATCTACTGTGGAGGTGGAAATGGGTCGCCTTATTTCTTGGCCTGTGTGCAGTTGCACCAATATAATTTCCGCCCCTGTCCACCCCTGAATGGAACCATAGGAAGGATGACACTACAGCTACAGAGGTGACCGTCTGATAGCCTAGCTCGACTACCCATCTCTCCTGAAGACCCTTTCAGCTTTTTGAGACTTGGGTGGAGGACATCATCTCTGAAAATAGGGTCCCACAGCTGTACCCCAACAGTTTGAGCAGCACTCTTACATGAGTAAATATCCTAAGAGCAAAGGGAGATGCTTAGCCACTTGCTTTGTCACGGAGGATGATTTCTGTCATAGCTATGGATGGGATTTCTTTATCCCATCCTCTCATGGTTAATTTTTTGGCCTCCTTTTGGTTTGGGGAGGGCTATATTTACCCGCTCCTGTCTGAGTTCCCTGTCAGTGATACATTAATTCATGGCTGTGTGTCTGACCCCTGGTGTGCTTGCATACTCTTTTGTCTGATTGTTGCTCAGTGTATGACCCGGTCTTTTTTCTCGTTCTGTGCCTAGCCTTGTGATTCTGTGCTTACTGTCTATTCTGGCTCTGACCTTTGGCTTGCTTCCTCTGACTTCCCACTAGTCTGCCCCATTTGTACTGTACAGCTATCTCCGGTTTTCTGACATTTAGCTATGTCCTGACCACTCTCTGTGTTTAACCCTTTGGCACCTCATCGACCTCCTGGCTTGACTTCGGTACGTTCAAACTACTTTCCGGCATCGCCGGTCACCGCCTCTATTCGGCGTCTGACTCTGCCTCCGGCCACTCCCCAGTAGTCATTTGCTTCAAGTCCTGCACAGCTGCAGGTAAGCTCACCGCAGCTCTCCTCTCACATTCTCTGAGCTTTCAGTATTCTTGCACAGATTCCTGCTGTAAGTCTGCAGCAGGGATCTTGATAGATTTCATTCTCCGGGGATTACTCCAGAGTGGTTGTTGTGGTGGGATGCAGGTCTGGACAGCTGTTGTCATCCTATTAGATAGATAAGCATTAATATATGTGTGTTTATGCTTTAAAGAGAATCTGTCACCCCCGAGAAGTATATGACCTATAAATATGGGCATACAGGTAATAGAAATGTTAAGCTAGTTCTAGCTGTATGCCTTATGTTAAAGGTGCTGTTGTGGAGAAATGTTATATTCTGTCTTTACGCTAATGATCAGCCCAATAACTCATCATAACGCACAATTTCATCTACTGTGGAGGTGGAAATGGGTCCCCTTATTTCTTGGCCTGTGTGCAGTTGCACCAATATCATTTCCGCCCCTGTCCACCCCTGAATGGAACCATAGGAAGGATGACACTACAGCTACAGAGGTGACCGTCTGATAGCCTAGCTCGACTACCCATCTCTCCTGAAGACCCTTTCAGCTTTTTGAGACTTGGGTGGAGGACATCATCTCTGAAAATAGGGTCCCACAGCTGCACCCCAACAGTTTGAGCAGCACTCTTACATGAGTAAATATCCTAAGAGCAAAGGGAGATGCTTAGCCACTTGCTTTGTCACGGAGGATGATTTCTGTCATAGCTATGGATGGGATTTCTTTATCCCATCCTCTCATGGTTAATTTTTTGGCCTCCTTTTGGTTTGGGGAGGGCGATATTTACCCGCTCCTGTCTGAGTTCCCTGTCAGTGATACATTAATTCATGGCTGTGTGTCTGACCCCTGGTGTGTTTGCATACTCATTTGTCTGATTGTCTCTCAGTGTATGACCCGGTCTTTTTTCTCGTTCTGTGCCTTGCCTTGTGATCCTGTGCTTACTGTCTATTCTGGCTCTGACCTTTGGCTTGCTTCCTCTGACTTCCCACCAGTCTGCCCCATTTGTACTGTACAGCTATCTCCGGTTTTCTGACATTTATCTACGTCCTGACCACTCTCTGTGTTTAACCCTTTGGCACCTCATCCACCTCCTGGCTTGACTTCGGTACGTTCAAACTACTTTCCGGCATCGCCGGTCACCGCCTCTATTCGGCGTCTGACTCTGCCTCCGGCCACTCCCCGGTAGTCGTTTGCTTCAAGTCCTGCACAGCTGCAGGTAAGCTCACCGCAGCTCTCCTCTCACATTATCTGAGCTTTCAGTATTCTTGCACAGATTCCTGCTGTAAGTCTGCAGCAGGGATCTTGATAGATTTCATTCTCCGGGGATTACTCTAGAGTGGTTGTTGTGGTGGGATGCAGGTCTGGACAGCTGTTGTCATCCTATTAGATAGATAAGAATTAATATATGTGTGTTTATGCTTTAAAGAGAATCTGTCACCCCCGAGAAGTATATGACTTATAAATATGGGCATACAGGTAATAGAAATGTTAAGCTAGTTCTAACTGTATGCCTTATGTTAATGGTGCTGTTGTGGAGAAATGTTATATTCTGTCTTTACGCTAATGATCAGCCCAATAACTCATCATAACGCACAATTTCATCTACTGTGGAGGTGGAAATGGGTCCCCTTATTTCTTGGCCTGTGTGCAGTTGCACCAATATCATTTCCGCCCCTGTCCACCCCTGAATGGAACCATAGGAAGGATGACACTACAGCTACAGAGGTGACCGTCTGATAGCCTAGCTCGACTACCCATCTCTCCTGAAGACCCTTTCAGCTTTTTGAGACTTGGGTGGAGGACATCATCTCTGAAAATAGGGTCCCACAGCTGCACCCCAACAGTTTGAGCAGCACTCTTACATGAGTAAATATCCTAAGAGCAAAGGGAGATGCTTAGCCACTTGCTTTGTCATGGAGGATGATTTCTGTCATATCTATGGGTGGGATTTCTTTATCCCATCCTCTTATGGTTAATTTTTTGGCCTCCTTTTGGTTTGGGGAGGGCTATATTTACCCGCTCCTGTCTGAGTTCCCTGTCAGTGATACATTAATTCATGGCTGTGTGTCTGACCCCTGGTGTGTTTGCATACTCATTTGTCTGATTGTCTCTCAGTGTATGACCCGGTCTTTTTTCTCGTTCTGTGCCTTGCCTTGTGATTCTGTGCTTACTGTCTATTCTGGCTCTGACCTTTGGCTTGCTTCCTCTGACTTCCCACCAGTCTGCCCCATTTGTACTGTACAGCTATCTCCGGTTTTCTGACATTTAGCTACGTCCTGACCACTCTCTGTGTTTAACCCTTTGGCACCTCACCGACCACCTGGCTTGACTTCGGTACGTTCAAACTACTTTCCGGAATCTCCGGTCACCGCCTCTACTTGGCGTCTGACTCTGCCTCCGGCCACTCCCCGGTAGTCATTTGCTTCAAGTCCTGCACAGCTGCAGGTAAGCTCACCGCAGCTCTCTTCTCACACTCTTTGAGCTTCCACTATTCTTGCACAGATTCCGGCTGTAAGTCTGCAGCAGGGATCTTGATAGATTTCATTCTCCGGGGATTACTCCAGAGTGGTTGTTGTGGTGGGATGCAGGTCTGGACAGCTGTTGTCATCCTATTAGATAGATAAGAATTAATATATGTGTGTTTATGCTTTAAAGAGAATCTGTCACCCCCGAGAAGTATATGACCTATAAATATGGGCATACAGGTAATAGAAATGTTAAGCTAGTTCTAACTGTATGCCTTATGTTAATGGTGCTGTTGTGGAGAAATGTTATATTCTGTCTTTACGCTAATGATCAGCCCAATAACTCATCATAACGCACAATTTCATCTACTGTGGAGGTGGAAATGGGTCCCCTTATTTCTTAGCCTGTGTGCAGTTGCACCAATATCATTTCCGCCCCTGTCCACCCCTGAATGGAACCATAGGAAGGATGACACTACAGCTACAGAGGTGACCGTCTGATAGCCTAGCTCGACTACCCATCTCTCCTGAAGACCCTTTCAGCTTTTTGAGACTTGGGTGGAGGACATCATCTCTGAAAATAGGGTCCCACAGCTGCACCCCAACAGTTTGAGCAGCACTCTTACATGAGTAAATATCCTAAGAGCAAAGGGAGATGCTTAGCCACGGAGGATGATTTCTGTCATAGCTATGGATGGGATTTCTTTATCCCATCCTCTCATGGTTAATTTTTTGGCCCCCTTTTGGTTTGGGGAGGGCGATATTTACCCGCTCCTGTCTGAGTTCCCTGTCAGTGATACATTAATTCATGGCTGTGTGTCTGACCCCTGGTGTGTTTGCATACTCATTTGTCTGATTGTCTCTCAGTGTATGACCCGGTCTTTTTTCTCGTTCTGTGCCTTGCCTTGTGATTCTGTGCTTACTGTCTATTCTGGCTCTGACCTTTGGCTTGCTTCCTCTGACTTCCCACCAGTCTGCCCCATTTGTACTGTACAGCTATCTCCGGTTTTCTGACATTTAGCTACGTCCTGACCACTCTCTGTGTTTAACCCTTTGGCACATCACCGACCTCCTGGCTTGACTCCGGTACGTTCAAACTACTTTCCGGCATCTCCGGTCACCGCCTCTACTTGGCGTCTGACTCTGCCTCCGGCCACTCCCCGGTAGTCATTTGCTTCAAGTCCTGCACAGCTGCAGGTAAGCTCACCGCAGCTCTCCTCTCACATTCTCTGAGCTTTCAGTATTCTTGCACAGATTCCTGCTGTAAGTCTGCAGCAGGGATCTTGATAGATTTCATTCTCCGGGGATTACTCCAGAGTGGTTGTTGTGGTGGGATGCAGGTCTGGACAGCTGTTGTCATCCTATTAGATAGATAAGAATTAATATATGTGTGTTTATGCTTTAAAGAGAATCTGTCACCCCCGAGAAGTATATGACCTATAAATATGGGCATACAGGTAATAGAAATGTTAAGCTAGTTCTAACTGTATGCCTTATGTTAATGGTGCTGTTGTGGAGAAATGTTATATTCTGTCTTTACGCTAATGATCAGCCCAATAACTCATCATAACGCACAATTTCATCTACTGTGGAGGTGGAAATGGGTCCCCTTATTTCTTGGCCTGTGTGCAGTTGCACCAATATCATTTCCGCCCCTGTCCACCCCTGAATGGAACCATAGGAAGGATGACACTACAGCTACAGAGGTGACCGTCTGATAGCCTAGCTCGACTACCCATCTCTCCTGAAGACCCTTTCAGCTTTTTGAGACTTGGGTGGAGGACATCATCTCTGAAAATAGGGTCCCACAGCTGCACCCCAACAGTTTGAGCAGCACTCTTACATGAGTAAATATCCTAAGAGCAAAGGAAGATGCTTAGCCACTTGCTTTGTCATGGAGGATGATTTCTGTCATAGCTATGGATGGGATTTCTTTATCCCATCCTCTCATGGTTAATTTTTTGGCCTCCTTTTGGTTTGGGGAGGGCTATATTTACCCGCTCCTGTCTGAGTTCCCTGTCAGTGATACATTAATTCATGGCTGTGTGTCTGACCCCTGGTGTGTTTGCATACTCATTTGTCTGATTGTCTCTCAGTGTATGACCCGGTCTTTTTTCTCGTTCTGTGCCTTGCCTTGTGATTCTGTGCTTACTGTCTATTCTGGCTCTGACCTTTGGCTTGCTTCCTCTGACTTCCCACCTGTCTGCCCCATTTGTACTGTACAGCTATCTCCGGTTTTCTGACATTTAGCTACGTCCTGACCACTCTCTGTGTTTAACCCTTTGGCACCTCACCGACCACCTGGCTTGACTTCGGTACGTTCAAACTACTTTCCGGCATCTCCGGTCACCGCCTCTACTTGGCGTCTGACTCTGCCTCCAGCCACTCCCCGGTAGTCATTTGCTTCAAGTCCTGCACAGCTGCAGGTAAGCTCACCGCAGCTCTCCTCTCACACTCTTTGAGCTTCCACTATTCTTGCACAGATTCCGGCTGTAAGTCTGCAGCAGGGATCTTGATAGATTTCATTCTCTGGGGATTACTCCAGAGTGGTTGTTGTGGTGGGATGCAGGTCTGGACAGCTGTTGTCATCCTATTAGATAGATAAGAATTAATATATGTGTGTTTATGCTTTAAAGAGAATCTGTCACCCCCGAGAAGTATATGACCTATAAATATGGGCATACAGGTAATAGAAATGTTAAGCTAGTTATAACTGTATGCCTTATGTTAATGGTGCTGTTGTGGAGAAATGTTATATTCTGTCTTTACGCTAATGACCAGCCCAATAACTCATCATAACGCACAATTTCATCTACTGTGGAGGTGGAAATGGGTCCCCTTATTTCTTGGCCTGTGTGCAGTTGCACCAATATCATTTCCGCCCCTGTCCACCCCTGAATGGAACCATAGGAAGGATGACACTACAGCTACAGAGGTGACCGTCTGATAGCCTAGCTCGACTACCCATCTCTCCTGAAGACCCTTTCAGCTTTTTGAGACTTGGGTGGAGGACATCATCTCTGAAAATAGGGTCCCACAGCTGCACCCCAACAGTTTGAGCAGCACTCTTAGATGAGTAAATATCCTAAGAGCAAAGGGAGATGCATAGCCACTTGCTTTGTCACAGAGGATGATTTCTGTCATAGCCATGGATGGGATTTCTTTATCCCGTCCTCTCAGGGTTAATTTTGTGGCCTTCTTTTGGTTTGGGGAGGGCTATATTTACCCGCTCCTGTCTGAGATCCCTGTCAGTGATACATTCATTCTTGGCTGTGTGTCTGACCCCCTGGTGTGCTTGCATACTCTTTTGTCTGATTGTCTCTCAGTGTATGACCCGGTCTGTTTTCTCGTTCTGTTCCTTGCCTTGTGACTCTGTGCTTACTGTGTATTCTGGCTCTGACCTTTGGCTTGCTTCCTCTGACTTCCCACCAGTCTGCCCCATTTGTACCATACAGCTATCTCCGGTTTTCTGACATTTGGCTATGTCCTGACCACTCTCTGTGTTTAACCCTTTGGCACCTCACCGACCTCCTGGCTTGACTTCGGCATGATCTATCTACTTTCCAGCATCGAAGGTCACCGCCGCTTCTCGGCGTCTGACTCCGCCTCCAGCCACTCCCCGGGGTCACTTGCTTCAGGTCCTTCCTGCTCTGCTGCAGGTAAGCTCACCGCAGCTCTCCTCTCACACTACCTGAGCTCTCAGTATTCTTGCACAGATTCCTTGTTAGGAATCTGAGTTCTGCCATACCTATGCAGAAACCCAGGTCCTCACATTTATCTTCAGAGGCTAAGTCCTTTGTGCCAGCTTCTGAGCATGCTCACAGGACGAGCTCCTATTGGAGTTCGGGAGTCAGGTGCTTAGGTCCTGCTGTGAATCCTATTGGCTCCTATTGGAGTTCTGGAGATTTCTGGCAGGTCCCGTACGCTATAAAAAGCACGCATGGCTGTTCCGCTGTGCGCTAGTATAGTCATACTTGCTGCTGTTTGTTTGTTGACTCCGCCTCCGGCCAACCCCAGTGTTCAATTGCTTCAGGTCTTGCTCTGCTGCAGGTAAGCTCACCGCAGCTCTCCTCTCACAATCTCTGAGCTTTCAGTATTCTTGCACAGATTCCTGCTGTAAGTGTGCAGCAGGGATCTTGATAGATTTCATTCTCCCGGGATTACTCCAGAGTGGTTGCTGTGGTGGGATGCAGGTCTGGACAGCTGTCGTCATCCTATTAGATAAATAAAAATTAATATATGTGTGTTTATGCTTTAAAGGGAATTTGTCACTCCCGAGATGTATATGACCTATTTATATGGGCATACAGGTAATAGAAATGTTAAGCTAGTCCTAACTGTATGACTCATGTTAATGGTCCTGTTGTGGAGAAATGTCATGGAAGTCTGGAAGAAATCATTAACATACAGACAGTATATAACAATTCTCCACAAGATCTTTAATATTAGGCATACAGGTAGGACTATTACTTACTACCTGTGTGCCCATATTAATAGGTCATATACTGTATGTCCCAGGGGGTGACAGTTTCCTTTTAATAATGATTTAGTGAATGTGTAGATGAAATGTTAACTATAGGTAGCAAAGAATGGGTGTCTGACAACCCATTATCTACGCAGACTAGCTACATACTTCATGTAGTATAGGTTTTCAACAAGTGTCATTTCACGATATGCAGAAACTTGGCCGCCATCAGGGCATGACTACCCTTACTAGTGTACGGGACCTGGTGAGTAGAACATAAAGGGGGGTTGGACATGGTTCCGTTCCTTGGATCGTGTGCAATATTCTTTGTTGTTTTTTATTATTTTTCTCTGATCTCACAAAATAACCTTATTTTCATTGTTTTGATTGGCTATATGTGTTGTCTTTTTTGTCTGTTTCGTTTGTTTATCTCTTTTGTTATTGACAGTATAATTTTTCACCTTATGTAATTGACCAATTGATTTAACTAAATGACTCTTATGAAAAATAGATTTAGTTAGCAAAATATTTAGTGGGAATGTGTTACGAAGCTGTTATGTTTTGGGCATTGACCACTCTCTGGTTATTGTTATCCACTATGTTTGTGAGATGATTAAAAGGCACTTAGAAATATAGACTATGCTGAATATCTGCACTATTTCCCATTTTTCATACTTGTGCTGAAATTCAAGAAAGGCCTTATCATCTCAAAGACAATCGTCAACAATAACCAGAAAATGGCCAATCCGTTTAATCATAGTTTAAAGTTTTGCAAGAATTTACTTTAAAGTTTGTCACCCCTTCAGTCATAAAATAAACAAAAACGGCTTTTCTAGCAGACTGACATGTCCAGAAGAGATCCCTTATTAGCAGTCACCACATTATCATAACAGGCAGGATTACAATAATAATACAATTATTTTAATTTCTATAGCGCCAACATATTCCGCAGCACTTTACATTTTAGTGGGGACTTGTGCAGACAATAAAAGACATTACAGAATAACAATAATCACTTAAACAACAAATACCAAGAGGAATGAGGGTCCTGCTTGCAAGCTTATAATCTGAGAGATAACAGAATTCGCCATTCACAGTATGTAGTGTCACAGCTCACCTCTTCCCCCTTCCTACACAATGACATCTGCATGTCACTACAACATGAGAACATAAAGAGAAAATTCTTAGAAGGAAATAGAGTTCCCTAAAATGTCTTATGATATATATATACATGTGTATGTCCAATGTCCTTATCTTCAGTCAGGCAAGAAAGCAGCTTCCATAAATGTACAGGAAACAGAATACAATAATTTGCAATCAGAAATACAGATTATAAAAAAGATGATCACAATCTGATTTCAATTAGCTAAAAAAAATGTATGTGACACATTCCCTTAAAGAAAAATATACCTAAAAAGAGTATTGGATATTTTAAGAAATGTTTAATACGTTAGAGTAGAGTAGGGCCCTGCCCAAAGAGTCTACCTTGTCGTGGTGGCAGGCTTAAAAATCTGTTGGTCAAATCAGAAGCTGATGGTTATGTATGTGATATGGTTCCATGGGAACTGTTACTGTGTGCTTGGTGAGAACGGGGGCAGAAGTTTTCTCAAGGGTGGGTGGTGGGACTGTGGAAAGTTCAAGGGGTGTAGATGGGGCTAGGGTGGAGGCGGAACTGAGGTGGAGTCGGGGCAGAGTCTCAAGGGAGCCCCAAAATTTTGCCAGTATGGGGCACAATAATTCCTTATGGCAGCCCTGATCAGGAACATGGCTAGCTAATATAATATGTGACAATGAAACTATAAAATGATGAGATACTGTGAAAGAAATGATAATTCCATTGTCTTACCCTTGATCTAAGTATCTCTTGGTACATGTATCAGAGATAGAATAACTTATTGCCAGGGCCGGATTAAGGTTGGTGGGGGCCCCTGGGCAGAAAATCTGGTGGGGGCCCCCATATCATTAACATTTTAGCCATAACAGTAGAGCGCGAACTGTAGCACTCAGATGTACAATCTAATCTTATCCTCTTGTTCTGCCACATTCAGATTTACAGTACTACAATAGAGATACAGTCCAGGATAACTCAAAGCAGTCCAATTATAGACAGAAAGAATTACTCACATTTTTTTTATTGAACCCAATGTTAAGACAGCCAAGGAATAATAAAAATGCAGAAAGGGAAAGTTTTCACCGGCAGCAATTGTTGCTAACTACTGTATAACAATATGCTCTCTATTGTATTATCTCCGGAGTACAGCTCCCCCCCCACGCAAGGGTATACAGCTCTTGCCCCCTACAAGGGTATACAGGCAGCTTTCCCCCCCATGGGAATACAACTCCCCCCCAACGGGTATACAGCTCTTGCCCCCTACAAGGGTATACAGGCAGCTGTCCCCCCCCCCAAGGTTATACAGTTCTCCAATGTTTCGTCTTTATACAGTTCCCTCCTCCAGGTATACAGGCCCAAATGTACAGCTCCCCTCTCGCGCATACAGCTCCCCCGATCAATATATAGCTAGCTGGAGCCTGGAGGCAAGGGGGTTAATCACCGTGGCGCTGCAGAGTTGATTGGCGGGTACACAGCAGGCGGCGGGCGCACGATGCTCGTGAACGCGGCGAGCAGGCAGAGGAGATCCACAGGACAGGAGGCGTGACAGGAGAGGAGGCGTGACAGAAAGAAAGAACAGAGAAAAAAGAAAACAGAGAAAGAAAGAACAGAGAGAGAGAAAGAAAGAATGGAAAGGAAGAACAGAGAAAGAAAGAAAAGAAAGAAGAAAGAACAGAGAGAGAGAGAGAGAGAAAAAAAAGAAAGATTAGAGAGATAAAGAAACAGAGATAGAAAGATTCTATAAAGATACTATAGCAGCCCGGCTCCCACTGTAGTGCCCACCTGAGCCTCCCGATGCAGGAAATATAACGATCCGCTCACATGGCCGACATCCCCAAATTCAAGGTGATCCTGCTGTCCGCGCTGTTGGAGGAGGACATGGTGATGGATCTGAAGCATTCCCTAAAGTGCCTCCATGGTTCCGTCACAATCTCCTCCCGAAATGACCTAATTTCCGGTCAGCTTCTAGCACGTCACTTCCGGTGGAACGTCACATGCGAATTTTAAAGTGCTCCTCGGGGCTCCGCCGTGTACTCCTGTGTCCGCACGAAAAGTAAGCTCCCAGCCGGGGCAGTATCTCTCTCAAAATCGGGACTGTCTCGCTGGGAGGTATGAATGCTCCCCACCATACACCTTGTACACGTATGGCACCGCATACATCATACACACACGGTTCCGCTTTTTATGCCTCATACACACAGCTCCGTTCTGTACACCTTGCACACACACACTGCTCAACTCAGTACACACATGGCTCCACTCCGCAAACCTCGTACACATGCGGTTCCGCTCCACACACCTTGCACACACGCAGCTCCGCTTCATACACACACGTGGGGCTAAGCTCCGTACACGTGCGGCTCCGCTCAGTACACCTCACACACTCGCGGCTCTGCTCCGTACACCTCATACACACACACACGGCTCCGCTCCGTACACCTTGTACACACACGTCTCTGCTATATCCACCCTGTAAACCCTCCCTGACCCCACACAAACTTCACCTCATCCAGGACGATGAGAACCAGCACAGACAGCAGAGTCCTGCATAAACCAAGGGCTGATACTGGGTACTGGGGGAACATTATACTGTGTATGGGGGGGATGGCGGTACTGGGGGAACATTATACTGTGTGGGGGATGGCAGTACGGTGGGAATATTATACTGTGTGAATATTATACTGTGTGGGGGTGACAGTAGTGGGGAACATTATACTGTATGTGGGGGGATGGTGATACTGTGGGAACATTAAACTGTATGTGGGGACGTGATACTGTGGGAAAATTATACTGTATGTGGGGACAGGAAAGGGACATTGCAATATGTGTTTTGTTACTTCCTGTTTTCCATACTTGGGTCACATGTACAAGGAACAAAATGCTATGATTCTTAGAAAGTGACAACAAAAAAGCACCAAGATAGTCTCAGCTCTGAAAAGGTTATTGCCCCCTCTGCCCAGTAATGGGGAATCTCCAGCACCTACCTCCACCCGCAGAGCCGCACTCCACATAGAGAATAATGGAGCCTCCGGCACCGACCTCCACCCGCAGAGCCGCACTCCACATAGAGAAAAATGGAGCCTCCAGCACCGACCTCCACCCGCAGAGGAACACTCCACATAGAGCATAATGGGCCCTCCAGCACCGACCTCCACCCGCAGAGCCACACTCCACATAGAGAATAATGGGCCCTCCAGCACCGACCTCCACCCGCAGAGCCGCACTCCACATAGAGAATAATGGGCCCTCCAGCACCGACCTCCACCCGCAGAGCCGCACTCCACATAGAGAAAAATGGAGCCTCCGGCACCGACCTCCACCCGCAGAGCCTCACTCCACATAGAGAATAATGGAGCCTCCAGCACCGACCTCCACCCACAGAGCCGCACTCCACATACATGGCTGCTCTCAGTGCTCAGTGCTGTGCGCACAGGACCTGTGATGAGGTCACAGGAGGGGAGGAGACAGGGGTCACATGATCGGGGGCCCTGACACCTTACCTCCTGTGATCTCATCACAAGCCTTTGCACGCTACCAGCAGCATCAGCTTTCACGCTACTTGTAGATGCTGCTGGTAGCAGAGCACATAATGCCGCCCCCACGGTCACTCACTTTTAGGTGGGGAGAAGATGGAGTGCCATTGCAGCAGCCAGCAGGAATGTGGTGGGGGCCCCCTTAGAAGCTCTTGTGGTGGGGGCCCCGGGGCTGAAGCCCCACCTGCCCTGCCTATAATCCAGCCCTGGTTATTGCTTTACAATAGTTCCTTCTACCATATTCCTTTATTTTCCCTTGTTTCCCCATATTTTTCCTTTTCTTTTCCTTCATGTTGTTTAACTCCATTTTGTATAATAATTAGAACATTTTCAATAAAGACAATTTAAACAAGAAAATGAGTATCTGCTTAGTAAAAAATGCTTTTGTGACTCCTTCGTGAACATCATGTGCTAAAGAAGAGCCACGTCCAGCTGAACCAAGCTGAAGGATGATAACGGATTTTATATGGTCACTTCACAAACATTCTTGATGGTGCCCATCAGGAGGTGACCACTTGGCATTCCTGCGATTTTTTCTTTCTCATGCAGAATTAGTATGAGAAAAAAATTTCAGTCCTGCTCTGCCCCATGGTATAACATCAGGCCTAGTGCTATCTGATAAATCATCGGGTAGTTCTTGGCCATATTATACGGTTGCGTGAACAAACTCTTGTATTAAAGTAATTTTCTTTTAATTTGGAACAGCTGTGATCATGTTGGTTTATTATCCAAAACAGGACCCCCCTCTAATACTGACAGCTGTAGAGGGTCACTTACACGCCTGCCGTAAACACATTTCCCTTGTGTAATATGATTGTGGGAGAGCTTGAGTACGGTGCTCACCACAATCATGTGTGTCTCTAGAACCCATGGAACGAATGGTACCGAAATTTACACACACTCAGCCCTATCTCTCTTATATAAGCTTTCAGGACAACCGCAAACTAACCATTAGGCCCATGAACATGGCACTTTTATGTGCAGACTCCGAATTCTCAAGCCTCCACACAAGTTCTTCTCTACTAGACCCCATGTGAGCTCTAGGCAACACGCTTCCTCCTCATCCCCCGATATAAGCTGCCAACAGTCCTGAAATAACAGGACAGTCCATAAAAACGGGCACTTTTTTGCCCTGCTTGTAAAAAAAACTGAAGGCTGCAGTCCCTGAATTTTTCTCTTGCCATCCTACCCCAGGTGTATGGGGAGAGATATCTATTCCTGGGGAGGAAGAGTTTATTGTGGAGTGGAAAAGGAACTACCAATCACATGAAAAAAAACAAACAAAAATAGCTAGACAGGATGACTGAGACATAATTGTCACATGAGACCTCTGCCTATCCTGTCAGCGAACAATCTATGCCTTGTATAAATGGTTAGCCAGAAAGAAGAATCACCCAACATGTTCCGTGGACACCTGAGAAAGTGAAGGGAATTCTGTCATCGATCACCAAATCACAGAGCAATCCATATTCGTTTGTAAATGAGCTGTATAACATTAGTCAGTTACAACCCAACATGGAGAGACTTGTTGCAGAAAACTAAAACAATAGCTGTACAGATTGATGCTTCTGCCATCTGATGCACAAGACTCTTTCTGCCATATAACCCAAAAGAGCAAGGAACTATCCTCAAAAAGCATTGAAATATCCAAAGCAATATTGGTGAGGTTTTTGCTACCCAGTCTTGGGTAAGGGTGAAAAATATTCATCAAAAGGCGAAGTAAACAGTTGAGGATTACATTGAGAGATTTAGGCAGGCAGTTGAGGAGACAATAGCGAGCCTGAAGGACCAACGAATGGGAAAAAAGTTGATTGCTATCTTGGAGTCTGGATGGAATAAGGAGACTCAGTAATTTTTGCTCATGCTGATTGGCATGAGAAGTAAGTCCCAGTACTAAGTTTGGCTAGTTCAATTCAAAGGAATGTTCAAGAGGTAGAGGAAAAGAAATTCCAGAAGTTAAAGGGGGTTTTACACATAGCGATATCGCTAGCGATATCGCTATAACGTCACCGATTTTGTGACATTATAGCGATATCGCTATGTGTGATACTTACCTCCGACCGGCTCCCCCGCTGTCCATTGCTGATCGTGCAAGAATGTCCGACTCCATTTCTCGTCGTCCGCTTCCTGCTGGGCTTCCTGCTGGCGCCGACGAGCGACGCGTGGAGGCGGGCGGGAGGACGTCAGGATCGCTGTGTGTGAAAGGTGAGTATCGTGCGCTGCGTCGCTGCTGCATCGCTGTGAGATCTTCAGGTGTGAAAGCTCACTAGCGATCATTTAGTGATGCACCAGCGATCCTGACCGGGTCGGATTGCTGGTCGGATCGCTGGTGCATCGCTAAATGTAAAGGGGCCTTAAGAGTGATTAAAATTCGTATAAACAAACAATGGGAAAGATCAGGCAAAAAAAAGGGTGTTCCCTGGAAGGGTGGACCTCAGTAAGTTGAGGTGCTACGGTTGTGATGAACTGGGCCACTTCTAGAAGCAAGTGTAAGGCCCCAAAGAAAATACTGCAGGGAAGGAGCAAATGACATGAAGGGCTTCCACTTCTACCAGTCATCTCTGAAACTAGGGGTCTGATGCCTTTGTTCATTTTACCCTCTTAATATGCCCTTTAACACAAGAGTGTCTTGTAGACACTGTAGCAGCCTGCAGTGTCCTACAGAAATCTGAAGTCCCTACCCTGAAGGCCACAGGATTATTTGAAGTTGTAGGCCTACATGGTAAACCCATTACACAAGAAAACAACAGAAACCCCAATAATGATAGGACCCATCATCACTTCACTCTCTTTCATCCTGTGAAGCTGGTCACTACTCATGGAATAGACGTGAGGCAGAGTGGTCAAGAGGTCCAAGGTCAAAAGCCAGGATGGTACGTCAAAGACCGAGGGAAAAGACAAACAGATAGTCAGTGGCAATGTCCAGGGTCTGGTAACTAAAGTCAGAATACATTAAAGGCAAAAGGATTATACAAACGGGTAGTCGAAGGCAAATTCTAGGTCCGGCAATGATAGATCAGAATAACAAAATACTGAGCACAGCATCAACACACCACTGAGCTTGAAGCTACAATTGTCAATGATCTGACATTATCAGCAGCTACTATCCATAGGGCGGCTGAGCTGTCACTCACGCCATGGCCAGGACAAGGTACATTATTTTCATAGGAAAATGAAGCTAACCGCACCCCCACCATCACCCTGATGAACCCTCAGCACCCAAGTAAAGGAATGAGTTAGAAACTAAAGTAAAAGTACCCCCTCTTTTTCACCTAAACCATGCCGACAAAAGTAAAAAGAGGTGATGAATAGAGTTGAGCGATACCGTCCGATACTTCAAAGTATCGGATCGGAATGGATCGGCCGATCTTAAAAAAAAGTATCGGTATCGCCGATTCCGATACCGGAAGTCCCATTCAAGTCTATGGGACTTCCGGTATCGGAATAAGAAAAACCCTGTTTTTGCCTTGTACAGACTCTCTGGGGTCTGTACGGGCCTTTCGGGGGGCTGTGCCGGCCTGCCAGGGGGTCTGTGCAGGCTCCGGTGGTCTGTGCCGGCCTGCCGGGGGGGGCTGTGCCGGCCTGCCGGTGGTCTGTGCAGGCTCCGGTGGGCTGTGCCGGCCTGCCGGTGGTCTGTGCAGGCTCCGGTGGGCTGTGCCGGCCTGCCGGGGGGCTGTGCCGGCCTGCCGGTGGTCTGTGCAGGCTCCGGTGGGCTGTGCCGGCCTGCCGGTGGTCTGTGCAGGCTTCGGGGGTCTGTGCAGGCATCGTCCAATGGGACTACAAGTCCCATCGGGCGATGCCTGCTACCATGACAGTGATTGACACATTAGCCAATGATGGGACAGTAGTAGTCCCATCATCCGGCTAATGTGTTGAATGTAAAAAAAAAAAAAATACATGCTACATACATACAACATGCTACATACATACCACATATATACTACATGCATGCTACATGCTACATACATGCTACATATATACTACATGCAACATACATACTACATATATACTACATGCATGCAACATGCATACTACATATATACTACATGCAACATACATACTACATATATACTACATGCATGCAACACGCATACTACATATATACTACATGCTACATACATACTACATATATGCTACATACATACTACATATATACTACATGCATGCTACATACATACTGCATGCTACATACATACTACATGCTACATACATACTACATATATGCTACATACATACTACATATATACTACATGCATGCTACATACATACTGCATGCTACATACATACTACATGCTACATACATACCACATATATACTACATACATACTACATGCATGCTACATGCTACATACATACCACATACATACTACATACATACTACATACATACTACATACATACTACATGCATGCTACATGCTACATACATAACACATATATACTACATGCATGCTACATACATACTACATGCTACATACATACTACATATATAATACATGCATGCTACATACATACTACATACATACTACATGCATGCTACATACATACTACATGCTACATACATACCACATACTACATATATACTACATGCATGCTACATACATACTGCATGCTACATGCATGCTACATACATACTACATGCTACATACATACCACATATATACTACATACATACTACATACAATACATTCATACAATACATACATAGACATACAGTACATATAACATAGAGTAACATACTTACCAATACTTGTCACATTGTTCCCCGAAGCCATTGTCTTTTACGGAATAAATATTAACATAACAAACCACAAAAATACTCACCCACGATCCGAAGCAGTCCACGAGTGTGTCCCACGACGATCTTGGGTAGAGAACGGCAGCATCAGCTGATGCTGCCGTTCTCTACGGGCTGCAGGAATCCAATGACAGAAGGTAGGTATCCTTCCGCACTGTATTCCTCCGCCACTTAAAAAAAAAAAAAGTCCCTAGTCTCACTTTATGCCATTGCTGTGTGGGAATTTCCCACGCAGCAATGGCATAAAGTGAGACTAGGGACTTTTTTTTTTTAAGTGGCGGAGGAATACAGTGCGGAAGGATACCTACCTTCCGTCATTGGATTCCTGCAGCCCGTAGAGAACGGCAGCATCAGCTGATGCTGCAGTTCTCTACCCAAGATCGTCGTGGGACACACTCGTGGACTGCTTCGGATCGTGGGTGAGTATTTTTGTGGTTTGTTATGTTAATATTTATTCCGTAAAAGACAATGGCTTCGGGGAACAATGTGACAAGTATTGGTAAGTATGTTACTCTATGTTATATGTACTGTATGTCTATGTATGTATTGTATGAATGTATTGTATGTAGTATGTATGTAGTATATATGTGGTATGTATGTAGCATGTAGTATGTATGTAGTATGTATGTAGCATGCAGTATGTATGTAGCATGCATGTAGTATATATGTAGTATGTATGTAGCATGTAGCATGTAGTATGTATGTAGTATGTATGTGGTATGTATGTAGCATGTAGCATGTATGTAGCATGCATGTAGTATGTATGTAGTATATATGTAGTATGTATGTAGCATGTAGTATGTATGTAGCATGCATGTAGTATATATGTAGTATGTATGTAGCATGTAGTATGTATGTAGCATGCATGTAGTATGTATGTAGTATGTATGTAGTATATATGTAGTATGTATGTAGCATGTAGTATGTATGTAGCATGCATGTAGTATATATGTGTTATGTATGTAGCATGCATGTAGTATGTATGTAGTATGTATGTAGTATGTATGTAGCATGCATGTAGTATGTATGTAGTATATATGTGGTATGTATGTAGTATGTATGTAGTATGTATGTAGTATGTATGTAGCATGCATGTATGTATGTAGTATATATGTGGTATGTATGTAGTATGTATGTAGCATGCAGTATGTATGTAGCATGCATGTAGTATATATGTAGTATGTATGTAGCATGTATGTAGCATGCATGTAGTGTGTATGTAGTATGTATGTAGTATTTTTTTTTTTTTTTTTTTTAACATTTAACACATTAGCCGGATGATGGGACTACTACTGTCCCATCATTGGCTAATGTGTCAATCACTGTCATGGTAGCAGGCATCGCCAGATGGGACTTATAGTCCCATCGGACGATGCTTGTACAGACCCCCGGACATCAGCACAGCCCCCCGGCAGGCCGGCACAGCCCCCCGGCAGGCCGGTACAGACCCCCACAGGGTGCACAGACCACCGGCCAGCCGGCACAGCCCCCCGGCAGGCCGGTACAGACCCCCACAGGGTGCACAGACCACCGGCAGGCCGGCACAGCCCCCCGGCAGGCCGGTACAGACCCCGGGCAGTCCACACAGCCCCCCGGCAGGCCGGCAGAGACCCCCGGAAGGCCCGAAATGACGGCGCATCATGATGCGCACACACCGCGCATCATGATGACGTCATTTCGGCTGTCAATCAACTTTGAACTTCCGATTCCGATGCCGACTTCCGATATTGAAAAAATATCGGAAGTCGGTATCGGAATTCCGATACAGCAAGTATCGGCCGATACCCGATACTTGCGGTATCGGAATGCTCAACACTAGTGATGAACTTTATGGGTGAGTCTCAATAGAGTGTGTTTTCAAAGTTAGATATGAAACAGTAATTGTTTGTGGACTATTTGCACAATACAAGGGATTAATAGCGATATTCATCACTGACAACCTACATTTTGCATGTAAGACCCAAAGACAGTCATGGAAAATAATATGACTAAACTATAATGGGGCTGTTTAATTTCAATTAACGTTTCCATCATTTGGCAGATGCCCTATTGGAATCTAAACAGATCCCATTATAGATAAAAGGATACGGATATGTGTGATTGTTTTTAAAGAAATACTCCCATCACATTTTTTTTATCCTATTAAAGAAGTTGTCCAGTATTATCACTTTTTTTTTCATAAATCTTGCTATTATGTGCCACTCAATACATCCACTGTGTTTATTTTAGCAATATTAGCTTTTATCATACTTTAGAAGCACATTTTCAGTGCTGGCTCCAGCTCTCATGGGGTTAATCGACAACTTCCTTTCTCCTGACTTAAGGTACTGTCACACTTAGCGATGTACCAGCGATCCCGACCAGCGATATGACGCGGTCAGGATTGCTGGTGCATCGCTAAGTGGTCGCTAGTGAGTTGCCACACAGGCAGATCTCACCAGCGACATCGCAGGGGTCGGGGGTCGCTACTTACCTGTCAGACGGGGCGATCCTGACGTCCTCCCGCCCGCGTCCACGCGTCGCTCGTCTCTCCACAGGAAGCGCCGCAGGAAGCTGACGACGAGAAGCGGTCCTGGACGTTCTCGCGCGATCAGCGATAACCAGCGGGGGAGCGGGTTGTAGGTATCACACACAGCGATATCGCTAACAATAGCGCCAAAACGTCACTAGTTATAGCGATATTGCTAGCGATACCGCATAGTGTGACAGTACCATAACTGTGCTCTAATACTACAAGTTCCATGATGCATTGCACTTGCCTGTAAAGCCGGGTTCTCACTGCGCCATTATGTGGCGCATCGCGGCGTATGACGTAAAGTGGCACACGTTCGCGATGTGCCGTTAAGCACTGACGGAGCCTCGGACGCCGCCTGCTGCGTCTGAGGCTCCGTCACAGCTAGCGCTGAAGAATCATCAGTGCTACCGGTATAGCATAACGCATATCGCTATGCATTGATAGGGCTGGTTAACGCTATGTGAACCTGGCCTAAGCCAGCACCTACCACAGCCACTCCAAAATACACCCAAACACCTCCCTCCTATCTTCAAGCTTATTGTAACAAGTTGCAAGCATCCTGAGCACACGCACGAGCATGCACAAACAATCTTTTTTAAAAATAGTGAATATGTACCCATGTACATACGTTAAGGGTGTGTGCACACGCTGCGGATTCTGCTGCGGATCCGCAGCAGTTTTGGTCCTGTGGATCCGCAGCTACAGTACCATTAAAATCAATGAAAAATGAAAACCGCTATGCAGACAGTGCGGATTTTTCCACGCGGATTTGCTGCGGTTTCAAAACTGCAGCATGTCAATTTTTTGTGCGGATTCCGCTGCGGTTTGGCACTTGATCCATGACAGGTGTCAAACCGCAGGGGAAAACCGCAGGCTAAACCACAGAAAAACTGCAGATAAACCGCAGGTCGTTTGACTTGTGGATTTACCTGCCGTTTTTGACAAATCCACGCGGAAAAATCCGCAGGACAATCCGCACCTTGTGCACACAGCCTTATAGTGCTGAAAGCTATGAGGGTATCTGCACATGTTGCAGATTCCAGTACGGATTTTTCCGCACAGAATCCGCATCTCTTGGCAGAAAACGCAGGTGCATTTTGATGCGATTTTTACATATGCATTGTAATAAAGCGCAGGCATGAGGAAGGTTTCTGATCTGTCACAGTGATCTGTGATGTGACAGATCAGCGATCTGTCACAGGACAGTGATGTCCCACTTGGGACTATTTAATAAAGTTAACAAAAAGTGTTAAAATAATTAAAAAAAAAAATCGCCAAATAAATCAGAAAAAAAAACTTCCCCCAAATAAATCCATTTTTTGGAAATAATAAAAAAAAAACAATAAAAGTACACATATTAGGTATCGACGCGTCCGTAACGACCCGCCCTATAAAACTGTCCCATTAGTTAAGCCCTTTAGCGAACCCCTTAAAAAATAAAAATAAAAAACGAAGCAAAAAATAATGATTTATTATCATACTGCCACACAAAAAGTGTAATAATGCGCGATCAAAAAGACGCATATAAATAACCATGGTACCGCTGAAAACGTCATCTTGTCTCGCAAAAAACAAGCCACAACACAGCATCATCAGCGAAAAAATAAAAAAGTTATAGCTCGCAGAATAAAGCGATGCAAAAATAATTATTTTTTATATAAAATAGTTTTCATTGCATAAAACCGACAAAACATAAAAAAACGACCTAAATGAGGTATCGCTGTAACCATACTGACTCGAAGAATAAAACTGCTTTATCAATTTTACCGCACTCGGAACGGTGTAAACACACCCCCCCAAAAGAAATTCATGAAACGCTGGTTTTTGTTCATTCTGCGTCCCAAAAATCGGAATAAAAAGTGATCAAAAAATGTCACGTGCCCGAAAATGGTACCAATAAAAACGTCAACTCGTCCCGCAAAAAATAAGACCTCACATGACTCGGTGGGTCAAAATACGGAAAAATTATAGCTCTCAATATGTGGTGATGCAAAAACTATTTTTACAATAAAAAGCGTCTTTTAGCGTGCGACAGCTGCCACATATAAAAACCGCCATAAATAGTAAATCAAACCCCCCCCGTTATCACCCCCTTAGTTAGGGAAAAATAATAAAATAAAAAAAATGTATTTATTTCCATTTTTACATTAGGGTTAGGGCTAGGGTTAGGGCTGAAATTAGGGTTAGGGGAGTGTGGGGGTTCGGGTTGGAGTTAGAATTGGGGGTTTCCACTGTTTGGGCACATCAGGGTCTCTCCAAATGCAACATGGCGTCTGATCTCAATTCCAGCCAATTCTGAGTTGAAAAAGTCAAATGGTGCTCCTTCCCTTCCAAGCCCCGCCATGCGCCCAAACAGTGTTTTACCCCCACATGTAGGGTATCAGCCTACTCAGGACAAATTGCAAAACAATTTTTGGGGTCCAATTTCTCCTGTTACCCTTAGGAAAATAAAAAAATTGGGGGCAAAAATATCATTTTTGTGGAAAAAAATGATTTTTTTATTTTCACGTCCGAGCGTTATAAACTTCTGTGAAGCACTTGGGGGTTCAAAGTGCTCACCACACATCTAGATAAGTTCCGTGGGGGGTCTAGTGTCCAAAATGGGGTCACATGTGGGGAGTTAGTTTAGGTACATCAGGGGCTCTCCAAACGCACATGACACCTGCAGACTATTCCATCAAAGTATGCATTCCAAAACGCCACTGCTTCCCTTCCGAGCCCCGACGTGTGTCCATACAGTAGTTTTCTCCCACATATGGGGTGTCAGCGTACTCAGGACAAATTGGACAACAACTTTTGGTGTCCAATTTCTCCTGTTACCCTTGGGAAAATGAAAAAATTGGGGACTAATTGATAATGTTTGTGGAAAAAATACGATTTTTTTATTTTCATGCCCGGGCATTATAAACTTCTGTGAAGCCCTTGGGGGTTCAAAGTGCTCACCACACATCTAGATAAGTTCCTTAGGGGGTCTAGTTTTCAAAATGGGGTCATTTGTGGGGGGTTTCCACTGTTTAGGTACATTAGGGGCTCTCCAAAGGCAACATGACACCCGCAGACCATTCCATCAAAGTCTGCATTCCAAAACGTCACTACTTCCCTTCCGAGCCCTGACGTGTGCCCAAACAGTAGTTTTCTCCCACATATGGGGTATCAGCATACTCAGGACAAATTGGACAACAACTTTTGGGGTCCAATTTCTCCTGGTACCCTTGGGAAAATAAAAAAATGGTGACTAAAATATCATGTTTGTGGAAAAAATACGAATTTTTTATTTTCACGCCCGGGCGTTATAAACTTCTGTGAAGCACTGGGGGGTTCAAAGTGCTCACCACACATCTAGATAAGTTCTTTGAGGGGGTCTAGTTTCAAAAATGGTGTTATTTGTGGGGGGTTTCCACTGTTTTGGTACATCAGGGGTTTTCCAATCGCGACATGATGTCCGATCTCAATTCCAGCCAAAAACGTCAAATGCCGCTGCTTACCTTCTGAGCTCTGCCATGCGCACAAATAGTGGTTTACCCCCACATGTGGGGTATCAGCGTACTCAGGACAAAGTGCACAATAACTTTTAGGGTCCTGTTACCCTTGGAAAAATAAGAATTGAGGGTGAAAAGATCATTTTTGTGGAAAAAATATGATTTTTTAATTGTACCGCTGTACGTTATAAACTTCTGTAAAGCCCTTGTGGGTTCAAAGTTCTCACCACATATCTAGATAAGTTCCTTGGGGGGTTTAGTTTCCAAAATGGGGTCACTTGTAGGGGGTTTCCACTGTTTAGGTACATCAGGGACTCTCCAAACGTGACATGGCGTCCGATCTGAATTCCAGCCAATTTTGCATTGAAAAAGTCAAACGGCGCTCCTTCCATTCTGAGCTCTGCCATGTGCCGAAACAGTTGTTCCCCCCCACATATCAGGTATCAGCGTACTCACGACAAATTGCACAATAACTTTTGTAGTCCAATTTCTCCTGTTACCCTTGGTAAAATAAAAAAAATTGAACCTGAAGTATTTTTTTTGTGAAAAAAAGTTAGAAGTTCATTTTTTTTTAAATATTCAAAAAAATTCCTGTGACGCACCTAAAGGGTTAATAAACTTCTTGAATGTGGTTTTGAGCACCTTAAGAGGTGCAGTTTTTAGAATGGTGTCACTTTTGGGTATTTTCTATCATATAGACCCCTCAAAGTGGCTTCAAATGTGATGTGGTCCTAAAAATAAAATGGTGTTGTAAAAATGAGAAATCGCTGGTCAACTTTTAACCCTTATAACTTAATAACAAAAAAAAGTTTTGGTTCCAAAATTGTGCTGATGTAAAGTAAACATGCGGGAAATGTTAGTTATCAAGTATTTTGTGTGCCTTATCTCTGTAATTTAAGGGCATAAAAATTCAAAGTTGGAAAATTGAGAAATTTTCAAAATTTTCGCCAAATTTCCGTTTTTCTCACAAATAAACGCAAGTTATTTGAATGAAATTTTACCACTAACATGAAGTACAATATGTCACGAGAAAACAATGTCAGAATCACCGGGATCCATGGAAGCGTTCCAGAGTTATGACCTCATAAAGGTACAGTGGTCAGAATTGTAAAAATTGGCCCGGTCATGAACGTGCAAACCACCCTTGGGGGTGAAGGGGTTAAAGATATATTATTTAAAAAAAAAAAAAATTGTGATGTCATTTCTGTCCAAACTCATCTTTTACATTTGTCCAACCCACACTCCATTACACACACACAGATAGATAGATAAGGGATAGATAGATAGATAGATAGATAGATAGATAGATAGGAGATAGATATGGGATGGATAGATAAATAGATATGGGATGGATAGATAGATAAGGGATAGATAGATAGAAAGATAGATAAGGGATAGATACATAGATAATAGATAGCTAGATAGATAAATAAGGGATAGATAGATAGATATGGGATGGAAAGATAATAGATAGATATGGGATAAATAGATATGGGATAGATCACCGCAGACCCCTTCCTCATAGCCCGCAGACCCCTCCACACAGCTCGCAAATACTGAATGTGTGAACATGGCCTAAAAGGGACATCCGGGACTTTCTGAGAAGCAAAAAATGTGTCTAAGCACTAACAGGCAGGTAGTTGTTACTTACTTGCTTGTTATGCCTGGCGCCGTTCTTCCCCAACACACATTGGTCATAGACGACTCCTGCCATAGATTCAGCTGCCTTTGCTGACGTCACATTAACAGACCGGTGGATTCTTCCCTACTCCGCACTGTTAACGAGGCGACACAATTAAGCAGCAGGAATCATACTGTCAATCAGAATGATGTCGGAAGTCCTGACCTGCTAACAGAGCAGAGCTAAAAAATAATCCACTGCTTTGTCAGCCTGGCGTCAGCAGAGGCACCTGAATTGCCTGCAAGAGCAGTCTGCCATTATCAGCTATAATCACCACACCCTCCGCTCTTAGGAACAATGGCCTATACCATGGAGGGGATCTGCTGCTGACACTGTTATAGGGGAAATGTCCCCCAGTTCTGCACAAATGTCCCCCATTATGGGCCCGTTCTAGAGATATAAGTCCCCCATGCTGGTATATATGACCCCTCATCGTCTTCTATAAGGCCCCCCATATATAGGGGCATCACTTTTTCACACAGTGCCCTGTAGGTTTGGATTTTCTTTTCCCTCAATAATAAAGATGTTAATTTAAAAACTACATTTTGTGTTCACTTGTGTTATCTTTGTCTAATATTTAAATTTGTTTGGCGATCTGAAAAATGTATGTGTGACAAACATGCAAAAGAATAGGAAATCAGGAAGGGGACAAACACTTTTTCCACACAACTGTATATGAACTCATCCAGGTGTACTGTATATGGCCCCACATTCTGGTATATACAGTGGGGCAAAAAAGTATTTAGTCAGTCAGCAATAGTGCAAGTTCCACCACTTAAAAAGATGAGAGGCGTCTGTAATTTACATCATAGGTAGACCTCAACTATGGGAGACAAACTGAGAAAAAAAAATCCAGAAAATCACATTGTGTTTTTTTTCATTTTATTTGCATATTATGGTGGAAAATAAGTATTTGGTCAGAAACAAGCAATCAAGATTTCTGGCTCTCACAGACCTGTAACTTCTTCTTTGAGAGTCTCCTCTTTCCTCCACTCATTACCTGTAGTAATGGCACCTGTTTAAACTTGTTATCAGTATAAAAAGACACCTGTGCACACCCTCAAACAGTCTGACTCCAAACTCCACTATGGTGAAGACCAAAGAGCTGTCAAAGGACACCAGAAACAAAATTGTAGCCCTGCACCAGGCTGGGAAGACTGAATCTGCAATAGCCAACCAGCTTGGAGTGAAGAAATCAACTGTGGGAGCAATAATTAGAAAATGGAAGACATACAAGACCACTGATAATCTCCCTCGATCTGGTGCTCCACGCAAAATCCCACCCCGTGGGGTCAGAATGATCACAAGAACGGTGAGCAAAAATCCCAGAACCACGCGGGGGGACCTAGTGAATGAACTGCAGAGAGCTGGGACCAATGTAACAAGGCCTACCATAAGTAACACACTACGCCACCATGGACTCAGATCCTGCAGTGCCAGACGTGTCCCACTGCTTAAGCCTGTACATGTCCGGGCCCGTCTGAAGTTTGCTAGAGAGCATTTGGATGATCCAGAGGAGTTTTGGGAGAATGTCCTATGGTCTGATGAAACCAAACTGGAACTGTTTGGTAGAAACACAACTTGTCGTGTTTGGAGGAAAAAGAATACTGAGTTGCATCCATCAAACACCATACCTACTGTAAAGCATGGTGGTGGAAACATCATGCTTTGGGGCTGTTTCTCTGCAAAGGGGCCAGGACAACTGATCCGGGTACATGAAAGAATGAATGGGGCCATGTATCGTGAGATTTTGAGTGCAAACCTCCTTCCATCAGCAAGGGCATTGAATATGAAACGTGGCTGGGTCTTTCAACATGACAATGATCCAAAGCACACCGCCAGGGCAACGAAGGAGTGGCTTCGTAAGAAGCATTTCAAGGTCCTGGAGTGACCTAGCCAGTCTCCAGATCTCAACCCTATAGAAAACCTTTGGAGGGAGTTGAAAGTCCGTGTTGCCAAGCGAAAAGCCAAAAACATCACTGCTCTAGAGGAGATCTGCATGGAGGAATGGGCCAACATACCAACAACAGTGTGTGGCAACCTTGTGAAGACTTACAGAAAACGTTTGACCTCTGTCATTGCCAACAAAGGATATATCACAAAGTATTGAGATGAAATTTTGTTTCTGACCAAATACTTATTTTCCACCATAATATGCAAATAAAATGAAAAAAAAAAAAACAGACAATGTGATTTTCTGGATTTTTTTTTCTCAGTTTGTCTCCCATAGTTGAGGTCTACCTATGATGTAAATTACAGACGCCTCTCATCTTTTTAAGTGGTGGAACTTGCACTATTGCTGACTAAATACTTTTTTGCCCCACTGTATGTCCCCATCCTGGTTGGTGTATATGGAGTCCCATGCTGATACATATCTCCAGCGTCGGACTGGAGTAGTTTGGGCCCACCAGAGAAAATCATTCTTGGGGGCCACCACGCTTAAGGGGTTTTAGCTGCAGAGTCTTCCCTTAGCTTTCATCTAGTAAAGCTGATAATGAGGGAATTTTTTCCAACTATATACAATGTCCAAACAATCATCTGACAAACCAGCAATGCACTCATTTGTTGGGTGAAATGATTTTTATACTTGATTTAAAAACATTCTTATCGGCAACAGATAATTTTGTGTATATACAACACAAGTGCTGCCGAGAACAATGACATTCTATAAGCACAGAAAGATTGTATTAGATACGTGCCACATACACACACTAGACACATGACACAAACACACACTAGACACAGGATACATACAGACCAGTCACGCACTAGACACAGGATACATACAGACCAGTCACGCACTAGACACAGGATACACACAGACCAGTCACACACTAGACACAGGATAAACACAGACCAGTCACGCACTAGACACAGGATAAACACAGACCAGTCACGCACTAGACACAGGATACACACAGACCAGTCACGCACTAGACACAGGATACACACAGACCAGTCACGCACTAGACACAGGATACACACAGACCAGTCACGCACTAGACACAGGATACACACAGACCAGTCACGCACTAGACACAGGATACACACAGACCAGTCACGCACTAGACACAGGATACACACAGACCAGTCACACACTAGACACATGATACATACAGACCAGTCACACACTAGACACATGATACACACAGACCAGTCACACACTAGACACATGATACATACAGACCAGTCACACACTAGACACATGATACATACAGACCAGTCACACACTAGACACATGATACATACAGACCAGTCACACACTAGACACATGATACACACAGACCAGTCACGCACTAGACACATGATACACACAGACCAGTCACACACTAGACACATGATACACACAGACCAGTCACGCACTAGACACATGATACACACAGACCAGTCACACACTAGACACATGATACACACAGACCAGTCACACACTAGACACATGATACACACAGACCAGTCACGCACTAGACACAGGATACACACAGACCAGTCACGCACTAGACACATGATACATACAGACCAGTCACACACTAGACACATGATACACACAGACCAGTCACACACTAGACACATGATACATACAGACCAGTCACACACTAGACACAGGATACACACAGACCAGTCACGCACTAGACACATGATACATACAGACCAGTCACACACTAGACACATGATACATACAGACCAGTCACGCACTAGACACATGATACATACAGACCAGTCACGCACTAGACACATGATACACACAGACCAGTCACACACTAGACACATGATACATACAGACCAGTCACGCACTAGACACATGATACATACAGACCAGTCACACACTAGACACATGATACATACAGACCAGTCACGCACTAGACACAGGATACACACAGACCAGTCACGCACTAGACACATGATACACACAGACCAGTCACGCACTAGACACAGGATACACACAGACCAGTCACGCACTAGACACAGGATACACACAGACCAGTCACGCACTAGACACAGGATACACACAGACCAGTCACGCACTAGACACAGGATACACACAGACCAGTCACGCACTAGACACAGGATACACACAGACCAGTCACGCACTAGACACAGGATACACACAGACCAGTCACGCACTAGACACAGGATACACACAGACCAGTCACGCACTAGACACAGGATACACACAGACCAGTCACGCACTAGACACAGGATACACACAGACCAGTCACGCACTAGACACAGGATACACACAGACCAGTCACGCACTAGACACAGGATACACACAGACCAGTCACGCAATAGACACAGGATACACACAGACCAGTCACACACTAGACACAGGATACACACAGACCAGTCACGCACTAGACACAGGATACATACAGACCAGTCACACACTAGACACAGGATACACACAGACCAGTCACGCACTAGACACAGGATACACACAGACCAGTCACACACTAGACACAGGATACACACAGACCAGTCACGCACTAGACACAGGATACATACAGACCAGTCACACACTAGACACAGGATACACACAGACCAGTCACACACTAGACACAGGATACACACAGACCAGTCACGCACTAGACACAGGATACACACAGACCAGTCACGCACTAGACACAGGATACACACAGACCAGTCACGCACTAGACACAGGATACACACAGACCAGTCACGCACTAGACACAGGATACACACAGACCAGTCACACACTAGACACAGGATACACACAGACCAGTCACGCACTAGACACAGGATACACACAGACCAGTCACGCACTAGACACAGGATACATACAGACCAGTCACGCACTAGACACAGGATACACACAGACCAGTCACGCAATAGACACAGGATACACACAGACCAGTCACACACTAGACACAGGATACACACAGACCAGTCACGCACTAGACACAGGATACATACAGACCAGTCACACACTAGACACAGGATACACACAGACCAGTCACGCACTAGACACAGGATACACACAGACCAGTCACGCACTAGACACAGGATACACACAGACCAGTCACGCACTAGACACAGGATACACACAGACCAGTCACACACTAGACACAGGATACACACAGACCAGTCACACACTAGACACAGGATACACACAGACCAGTCACGCACTAGACACAGGATACACACAGACCAGTCACGCACTAGACACAGGATACACACAGACCAGTCACGCACTAGACACAGGATACACACAGACCAGTCACGCAATAGACTCAGGATACACACAGACCAGTCACACACTAGACACAGGATACACACAGACCAGTCACGCACTAGACACAGGATACATACAGACCAGTCACACACTAGACACAGGATACACACAGACCAGTCACGCACTAGACACAGGATACATACAGACCAGTCACGCACTAGACACAGGATACACACAGACCAGTCACGCACTAGACACATGATACACACAGACCAGTCACGCACTAGACACAGGATACATACAGAACAGTCACACACTAGACACAGGATACATACAGACCAGTCACGCACTAGACAGGATACATACAGACCAGTCACGCACTAGACACAGGATACACACAGACCAGTCACGCACTAGACACAGGATACACACAGACCAGTCACGCACTAGACACAGGATACACACAGACCAGTCACACACTAGACACAGGATACACACAGACCAGTCACGCACTAGACACAGGATACACACAGACCAGTCACGCACTAGACACAGGATACATACAGACCAGTCACGCACTAGACACAGGATACACACAGACCAGTCACGCAATAGACACAGGATACACACAGACCAGTCACACACTAGACACAGGATACACACAGACCAGTCACGCACTAGACACAGGATACATACAGACCAGTCACACACTAGACACAGGATACACACAGACCAGTCACGCACTAGACACAGGATACACACAGACCAGTCACGCACTAGACACAGGATACACACAGACCAGTCACGCACTAGACACAGGATACACACAGACCAGTCACACACTAGACACAGGATACACACAGACCAGTCACACACTAGACACAGGATACACACAGACCAGTCACGCACTAGACACAGGATACACACAGACCAGTCACGCACTAGACACAGGATACACACAGACCAGTCACGCACTAGACACAGGATACACACAGACCAGTCACGCAATAGACTCAGGATACACACAGACCAGTCACACACTAGACACAGGATACACACAGACCAGTCACGCACTAGACACAGGATACATACAGACCAGTCACACACTAGACACAGGATACACACAGACCAGTCACGCACTAGACACAGGATACATACAGACCAGTCACGCACTAGACACAGGATACACACAGACCAGTCACGCACTAGACACATGATACACACAGACCAGTCACGCACTAGACACAGGATACATACAGAACAGTCACACACTAGACACAGGATACATACAGACCAGTCACGCACTAGACAGGATACATACAGACCAGTCACGCACTAGACACAGGATACACACAGACCAGTCACGCACTAGACACAGGATACACACAGACCAGTCACGCACTAGACACAGGATACACACAGACCAGTCACGCACTAGACACAGGATACACACAGACCAGTCACACACTAGACACAGGATACACACAGACCAGTCACACACTAGACACAGGATACACACAGACCAGTCACACAGTAGACACAGGATACACACAGACCAGTCACGCACTAGACACAGGATACACACAGACCAGTCACACACTAGACACAGGATACATACAGACCAGTCACACACTAGACACAGGATACATACAGACCAGTCACACACTAGACACAGGATACATACAGACCAGTCACACACTAGACAAAGGATACATACAGACCAGTCACTAGAATGGGGGTCCGAACATCCAGTGTTTGCCATGCTGTCATGTGCATGACAGCGCGACAAACCCTGCTTCCTATCGCCAATTCTGATGCTTTGCCCGCCTCTTCAAACTTGCCCTGTAGCAGGGGTAAGCGGGGCTCATATTTGTGCAGTTGATGCCAACTTTGTATTGTCAGATGACATCAAGCCCACGGCTTAGTAATGGAGAGGCGTCTATAAGACACCTATCCATTACTAATCCTATAGTTACTGTAAATGGTAAATTAAGACAAAGCAAGAATAAAGTCCTTTAATTGAAAGAATGACACAGACTCCTTTAATGATTCTAAATTAAACCATACTCACGTCATTCCACTGAATCTCTCGTCTCCTGTAATAAAACAAAAATAAAAAATAACTATCCCTCAACTGTCCGTCATTCTGTCCCATGCCATATTCCATTTCTGGTGGTGAAGCCGGTATATATAAACAAAACCTGGCACTCAACTTGTTTGATGAATAATAGGAAGACTTAATAAACAGTCAGTAGTACAAAGCACAGACGTTTCGTTCTAACTCGACCTTCATCAGTGTACTAACAAAAAGGAAAAAAGATACACAATATATTTGACTACTATGGCCCAAATGGGTCCAATATATAGACATATTAGAATATCCCAGTAAAAAAACCTATATCAGCAACCTTATATCAGTCTAGGGACAAAAATAGTTCAGGCAAAAAATGCAAAACATGTAACCAAATCAAAAATAAAGGGAAAAAGAAAAATAGGGCATGTAAAGACGAAAACAAAATAAAGATAGCCTACCCGACTGCTGTAATGAATAGAATGTAATGGAGGAATATAATATTTATATCCCGGTGGTGAAGCCGACACTCTAGTGAGAGCCACTGAATTCTCTTAATGGCTCTCACTGGGCATATAATTCCCAAGTTCGGCAGAAGTAACCCCGCCCACCTGAAACAAAACCCATCTATTCATTAATTTAATTGGTTGGCTGCATATGGGCGTGGGTTTGACCACTGGTGGGCGGAGTTTCAGTCATATTCACGTCACCTTCAATATGGGTTAACCTGTGGTGAGCACATATTTAATAGGCATCCATTTACGATCCAAAAAGAGCTGGCTCTTTTTGGTGAGCAGAGCCATGAGGGCCAGATCACCAAAAAGAGCCGGACTGCCTATCACTTCTCTCCAGCAGCCTGAGCACAGCACTGCTTCTGGCTATCTGGTCTTCACTGGACTGAAGGAGGCCCCTCCCCTTCCGGTGACATCAATCCCTCCAAATATCACCTCCATTATAGACGTTCCCGTGCTGTATGTGCAGTCTCACAGTCTGTGATTGAGCCGGCTTTGCTGTACGTGCGTTATTCCATACATGGTGCCGGCGGGATGTCTGCACTGTTCAGCAATGAGTGATGTAAAGTGAGCGCTTTCTTGTCACCTGCTGCTGGCGGCTTCTAGTAATCTCATCGAGCACCCCACAGCTGAGAGAGCGGTCAGCGCAATGAGATCAGTAGACGCCGACAGCAGCAGGTGATGAGAAAGCGCTCACTTCACATCACTTGTTGCTGAGTAGTGCACACGGCCACAGGCACCGGGTCTGGAATAACGCGCTCACCACTCAGTGCACGCTATCGGACAACTCCAACCAACACAAACTACAGTAAAGTGAATGAATCCAACAAAGACTATCAACAGCAGGAAACATCAGCAGGGGAAGGAATGTAAAGCTGAACCCGAAAGGTGATAGGGAAAACAAACAGTAAATGAAAAACACCTGTTGCCCAAAACAGACAGGAAAAAATAGAACAGAACAAAAACCACCAACAGAAAGGTGAATCTGCTGTGGCTCAGCAAAAAGACACCAAGCACAGAACACAGGACCAAGGGTTCAAATATAAGCGCTAAGAGAACTGTGTTTGGGTAGTAGGGCAAAGAGAACTGTCCCTGGGTAGTAGGGCTAAGAGCTGTGCCAGACCTCAGCATAGGGAGCAGTCCATCTTGGATTCTTAAGCACTGGTTGTCTTCCCTGATTCAAAGATGGAACCACACAAAAGTGCTGGTTGGATGGCTAACTGTGGTATCTGCGTTCACTTTTTGTGCAGGCTGACTGCATTCACTGTTTCAAAGATGGCACCTGCTGTGTTGCCATAGAAGGCAGCAAGTACTTAGTAGAAAGGGGTGCGACTGTTCATGGGAAAACCCTTTAAGCTAAGGGTTATGCCTCCCGAAGAAGGTGCAGCGAAATGCGCATCGGGGCAGAGGGATTCCTGGGGGATTCCATGTGTCCATATTAGGTATGAGTGCCCATTTACTTCACTAGCGGTGAACATTTGGTGCTGAGCCTTGGCATTAATAGCGGTTCACAGTAGGGGTTATTAGATGCTAGAAAGCCCTGCACTTTGTTGTTTGACATGCTTTTATAGCGGTCCTTTATATGTGAACAGGTCCGATGTGTCTGTTTTGTACATACCCTATCATTGGCATCTCTGCTATTATCGTATTTACTTAGGTTACATCAAAATACATTGATTATTTATATTTATACTAGATGTGTGCTTTGTGGCGCTGGGGGTGGCGGCCCACCCACTTCCGTGCAGTCACAACCGGCAGGAAAGACGGTGTTTTGCGGCCTGTGCTGGAGATGGTGTGCGGAGGGTGGCCACACCCAATCTCCAGCACAGGCCTCAAGCTGCGGTCTTTCCTGCCCGCTGTGACAGCACAGAGGTGTGTGGGCAGGCAGCGGCGGGATCCGGCGCGTGTAGTCAGGCTGTGGGTCCTGGTGGGGGTCCGGCGGCGGCATCCCTCTCATTACTCCCCCCTCATTACACCCTCTCATTACACCCCATTCATTACACCCCTCTCGTTATACCCCTTTCACAGCCTCGTGATCGCGGCGGCGGCCTGGATCCGAGCAGAGGCTGGGATCCCTGCGGCGGCTGGGATCGCAGCGGCGTCCTGGATCCGAGCGGCAGCTGGGATCCCTGCGGTGGTCGGGATCGCAGTGGTCACCTGGATGGAGCGGCGGCTGGGATCCAAGCAGCGGCCAGGATCCCAGCGGTGGTCGGGATCCTAGCGGCGGTTGGGATCGCAGCGGCAGCCTGAATCAGAGCGGTAAGTGGGATCCCAGCGGCGTTTGGTATCGTATCGGTGGCCTGGATCAGAGGGGCATCACTTGGGTGTACCAAAATGGCGATCGGTGTACTTCCGGTACGGTGCAGTGGATTGTGGGACTCGGGGACATCCAGATGGAAGTGGATGACAGGCAATTTAAGGCAATTATGTATACAGATGTTTTGCACTGCATAATAAGTTTATATTATTAATAGGGCTGCATATCATATTTATGGACCTTTTTTGGAGGATACCCCAGGGTTTTTTCTAGTCCCTCTTATTATTGGGTAACAAGAGTGGGGGACCCAAATTCAGAGTGCAAAAAATTATAATTCTGTCAACAATGTGAATCAAAGTAAGCCATGGGTAAGAAAACCACGTAAATTGAGCACTACTGAATGAATTAGACTGTACTAATATTGGACATTGGAAAGAGAACCACCATAAAAACAAGAGACAAGAAACCGACTAAAAGTCCAAAAAATTTTTTGATAGTGTAAAATATAAATTTTATTAGTATATCAGGATTTAAAATGGTATAAGATCAAAGAGATACATAATTAACAATTGACAATATCAAGCTGTATGCCATATAAAAAAAGGAAAAGAAAAGGAAAAATGGGGTGTAATAACCAAAAAGAACCACCAAGTGGCAGTATATCCACAAAAAGAGAAGCCCCTGATGAAGGCTGCTGGCTGAAACGAGTGTTGGGTAGGGCGCCTCAGGAGACCAGGAGTTGCTGACATCATATTGTGAGTTACTTATAGTTAACAGCATATTATAATACCTACCTGCTTTCATTTTTAGCCCTGGTCCTAATATAAAGATGTGGATATATTAAAACTGGCACTATGCTTATATATAGTATTACTACCATACTTAGTTGACAAAGATAGTTCCAATGTGCTGAGGCTTTCTTTTTGTGGATATACTGCCACTTGGTGGTTCTTTTTGGTTATTACACCCCACTATCAGTTTGTGTGTTCAAATTTGCAGTCAGCAAAATATTTTTTTTGCACATATTTTGCACTTTACTCTGGGTGTTATTATTATTCTCATTGTGCATTTTTAGCACAATTATAATATGTGTATTTCACACACTGTATTTTTATACTTTAACACTTTGTTTTCAATTTTTTCACATTAGAATATTTATTATAAATTATAATTATTTTTTTTACAGTATATCCCTGTACATTCATAGATATCCACACCTAATTTTATACTACTGAGTTGCGCCCCATTTTTCTTTTCCTTTTGTTATATGGCATACTGCTTGATATTGTCAATTGTTAATTATGTAACTTTGATCTTATACCATTTTAAATCCTGGTATACTAATAAAATTTATATTTTATACTATCACAAAAATGTTTTGGCCATTTAGTCGTTTTCTTGTCTCTTGTTTTTATGGTGGTCCTCTTATTATTGGATATACACCTCTCTGTATATGTGTTTTAATTGTTATTCAATAAAATATTATTTTAAATTGAGAGCACCATTTTTTGGAGCCATGTTTCATTATTGGTAGCCAAATAGTGATAAATCAATAGGTGGAGTTGTGCCTATATTGTTTGGCTCCTGAATTACTGAGTACTAGTAGTTGGTTGCTGACATTGCAATGTATTCAGTGGTGCTCGGTTCTGATGTTGTACAGTGACAAATGTAAAAGGTGACCTTACCTTACATAAACTTTTGCTTAACCCCTTCCCGACCTTTGACGCCATGTAGGCGTCATGAAAGTCGGTGCAAATCCGACCCATGACACCTATGTGGTGTCATGAATTGATTGCCCCCCTGCGGGTCGGGTGACTGGGGTCACTGAAAGGTCACCCAACCGGCACACAGAGGACCCTTTGCAGTTCACCCCAGGGGGGGGTGGCTTAGCCCCCACGTGCCTACGATCGCTCTGATTGGCTATTTCACTTTTAACGGCCAATCAGAGCGATTTGTAATATTTCACCAATGAAATTTGGTGAAATATTACAATCCAGCCACGGCCAATGCTGCAATAGCATCGGCCATGGCTGGGGACAATGATCAGACCCCTCCTACCGAGTGAAGGCGCCGATCGGCCGCCATCATCATCTGCTCCCCCTCCCTCAGCTCCCCACTGCCTTCCAATCACCTCCCCTCACCCTCCACAGTGCCTCTGATGTCTGCCTGGCCATCCTGGTGTCCCGCCGTCACGGATTATGGGCGTCGCTATCTTGGAAAATGGCGGGCGCATGCGCAGTGCGCCCGCCAGAATCTGCAAAGCAACAGATTTATTCATTTATTTTGATCACTGTGATAAACTCTCACAGTGATCAAATTAAAAAAAAGTAAAATCACCGCCCACCTTTTCACCCCCATAGGCGGGCACAAACAATAAAATAAAGAAAATATTTTTATTTTTCCATTAGGGTTAGGGTTAAAATTAGGGTTAGGGTTGGAATTAGGGTTAGGGTTGGAATTCGGGTTAAGGTTAGAAATAGGGTTAAGGTTGGAATTAGGGTTAAGGTTGGAATTAGGGTTAAGGTTGGAATTAGGGTTAGGGTTGGAATTAGGGTTAAGATTAGGGTTAGGGGTGGGATGGGGTTGGGATTAGGGTTAGAGTTGGGATTAGGGTTAGGGGTCTGTTGGGGTTAGGATTGTGGTTAGGGTTATGATTAGGGTTGGTATTAGGGTTAAGGGTGTGTTGGGGTTAGGATTGGTGTTAGAATTGAGGGGTTTCCACTGTTTAGGCACATCACGGGGTCTTCAAACGTGACATGGCGCCTCCATTTATTCCAGCCAATTTTGTGTTCAAAAAGTCAATCAGTGCTCCCTCCATTCTGAACCCTGACTTATGCCCAAACAGTGGTTTACCCCCACATATAGGGTATCAGCCTACTCAGGAAAAATTGCACAACAACTTTGGGCGTCTAATTTCTCTTGTTACCCTTGGGAAAATAAAAAATTGGGGGCTAAAAAATTATTTTTGTGGGGAAAAAAATAATCTTTATTTTCACGGCTCTGTGTTATAAACTTCTTTGAAGCACTCGGGGGTTCAAAGTGCTCACCACACATCTAGATAAGTTCCTTGGGTGGTCTAGCTTCCAAAATGGGGGTCACTTGTGGGGGGTTTCCACTGTTTAGGCACATCAGGGGCTCTGCAAAAGTAACATGACGCCCGCAGACCATTCCATCAGGACGGCATTTCAAAACATCACTACTTCCCTTTCGAGCCCCGACGTGTGCCCAAACAGTGGTTCCCCCCCACATTTACTGTACCAGCGTACTTAGGACAAACTGGACAACTTTTTGGGGTCGATTTTCTCCCATTACCCTTGTGAAAATAAAAAATAGTGGGCTAAAAATCATTTTTTGAGGAAAAAAAATTATTTTTTATTTTCATGGCTCTGCGTTTATAAACTTCTGTGAAGCACTTGGGGGTTCCAAGTGCTCACTACACATCTAGATAAGCTCCATGGGGATTCTAGTTTCCAAAATTGGGTCACTTGTGGGGGGTTTCTACTGTTTAGGCACATCAGGGGCTTTGCAAACGCAACATTCCATCAAAGTCTGCATTCTAAAATGGCGCTTCTTCCCTTCTGAGCTCTCCCATGCGCCCAAACAGTGGTTCCCCCCACATATGGGGTATCGGTGTACTCAGGACAAATTGCACAACAACTTTTGTGGTCCAATTTCTCCTGTTAGCCTTGTGAAAATAAATTATAGCGGGCTAAAAAATCATTTTTGAGGGGGTCTAGTCTCCAAAATGGGGTCACTTGTGGGGGAGCTCCAATGTTTAGACACACAGGGCCTCTCCAAACGCGACATGGTGTCCGCTAATGATTGGAGCTAACTTTCCATTCAAAAAGTCAAATGGCGCTCCTTCCCTTCCGGGCCCTGCCGTGCACCCAAACAGTGGATTATGACCACATACGAGGTATCGGTGTACTCAGGAGAATTTGCCCAATAAATTATAGGATCCATTTTATCCTGTTACCCATGTGAAAATGAAAAAATTGATGCTAATATAAAAAAAAATGTCCATTTTTTCCTTCCACGTTGCTATAGTTCCTGTGAAGCACCTGAAGGGTTAATAATCTTCTTGAATGTAGTTTTGAGTAGCTTGAAGGGGGTGCAGTTTTTAGAATGGGTCAATTTTGGGTATTTTCTGCCATATAGACCCCTCAAAGTGACTTCAAATGTGAGGTGGTCCCTAAAAAAAATGGTTTTGTAAATTTTGTTGTAAAAATGAGAAATCGCTGGTCAACTTTTAACCCTTATAACTTCCTAACAAAAAAAATTTTGTTTCCAAAATTGTGCTGATGTAAAGTAGACATGTGGAAAATGTTATTTATTATCTATTTTGTGTCACATAACTCTCTGGTTTAACAATAAAAATTCAAAATTTGAAAATTGCGAAATTTTCAAAATTTTCACCAAATTTCTATTTTTTCACAAATAAATGCAAAAATTATCGACCTAAATTTACCACTAACATGAAGCCCAATATGTCACGAAAAAACAGTCTCAGAATCGCTAGGATGCATTGAAGCGTTCCTGGGTTATTATCTCATAAAGGGACACTAGTCAGATTTGCAAAAAATGGCCAAGTCATTAAGGTCAAACTAGGCTGGGTCATGAAGGGGTTAAAATCTCAACCTCAGTACAGTACTTACAGTTTGGTCATGTCTGGAGATTGCTATTTCTTGTGATTATTGCATTGTTTTCATGTATAAATTTGCAATCAATCCAGCTTTCTCTTTAATATTTGCATGCATTTCCACACTGTGTTTAATAGTAAGACACAAAATATTCATAGTTTTACGGTTGAAGGTAGAATTACGGTAAGTCCATCAATCCCAAACTATAGCCTACTTTGTTGATCCAGAGGAAGGCTAAAAACCCATCGGGCAGACATTGATAGCTCCATATTAGGGGAAAAATTCCTTCTCAACTCCTTTGAGCAATCAGACTAGTTCAGTGGATCTAGTCACCATAACCTGTAATATTATATTTATTAAGTTATATTACAAAATAATGTTACATAGTAACACAGTAACATAGTATTTAGGCTGTGTGCACACGTCCGGAAGACCCGCATATTTTATGCGCTTTTGCCAAGTTTTTTCGCGTGAAAACGCATAAAATAAGCAAGCCATTGAAGTCAATGGCATTCCGCACATGCTGTGCTAATGCTGCGTATTTTTCCGCGGCTAAATCACATCGCGGAAAAATACGCAGCAGGTTCATTCTTTTTGCGGAAAATGTGGGGATGGTACCCAGAGTCTGGAGGAGAGGAGACTGTCCTCCAGGCCCTGGGTACCATATCACTGGTAAAAAAAAAAAAAAAGAAATAAAATAAAAAAAAATCAAGATATTCTCACCTTCCGGCGTCCCCCACAGAGTTCCCAGGCCTCAGCGATGCTCCCGGCAGCTCCCGTTCCCAGTGATGCCTTGCGACAATGACCTGTGATGACGTAGTGGTCACGCGAGACCACTACATCATATGGAGTCAATTGTCGCAAGGCATCGCTGGGACCGGGAGCTGGCGGGAGCATCGCGAGGATCGGGAAGGCTGCGGCGGATGCTGGAAGGTGAGAATATCCCGATTTTTGATTTTTTTTAATTATTTTTAACAAAATATCTTTTACTGCATACGCAGCCTCAATAGTAAAAAATTTGGTCACACTTGTCAAACACTATGTTTGATGAGTGTGACCAACCTGTCAATCAGCATGCGGATTTTTCGCGGATTTCCTGCAGCAGAAGTTGCGGAATTGCTGCAGAAAATTCCACAAAAAATCAGCACGTGTGCACATAGCCTTAAGGTTGAAAGGAGACTTTAAGTCCATCTAGTTCAACCCATAGCCTAACAAGTTGATTCAGAGGAAGGAAAAAAAAACATACGGCAAACACTAAGCTCCACATTGGGGAAAAGAATTCCTTCCCGACTCCACATATGGCAATCAGGCTAGTTCCCTGGATCAACGCCCTATCAAGGAATCTAGTATATAAACCCTGTAACATTATACTTTTTAAGAAAGGCATCCAGTCCCTTCTTAAATTTTAGCAGTGAATCACTCAATACAACATCAAATCACTCATTACAACATCCCAGTTTAATAGTACTACTTATGACACAAAGGGCACAAGTCATCTAAGTGCTTTCACCAGATTTCTGGCGTTTTCAAGTCAGTCCTGGTGAGGTTTGCAAAAGTGTGCAGAACATGGGTGGAATGGGGCATGGCAATGCCCACCCAGGAAATTCTTCAAAAGTTACACCAGAAATGTAGTCTAGCCCTTGACAGAGTTAATCTGCAGATTCAAGACTTGAAATAGATGCGGATTGTAGAAACCATTGCAGCTATGCGCCAGTTCTGTGGAACAGACCCCGTCTCTATAGAGTCCCTAAATATAAGAAATAATGGCTTGTCTATTATATTACTTCGTTCTCTTAGTACTCGTGGGTGTATGCCATCCGGACCTGGAGATTTATCCATTTTACTCTTATTTAGCCGGTTTTGCACCTCTTCTTGGTTTAGATTGGTGACCCTTAATATAGGGTTTTCTTTGTCTCTCGGTATTTCACCTAGCATTTCATTTTCCACCGCGAATACCGTGGCGAAGAAGGTGTTTAATATATTACCATAAGAAGAAAAATAGAAGGCACTCACCGGTTAGGATATGAAACTTTATTGAAGAATCTTCAACGGGAGAATGGGAACAGGGGTGCAAAAAATGACGACGGATGTTTCGCAGACAAAAACGCTTCTACGGGTCACATGAATTAGGGAAAATGACGGGAGATCAAATACCCAAGGTGAGGCAAGCTCCTCCCCACAAAAATCCCTCATAACAACATACAAAGCTAAAATTCTGTGTAATACAAAAAAACACAAAAAATTATTGTTATACAAAAATTGAATAAAAACAATTGTATTAAAAGCTAAAACAACCTGAGGAAAAAAGCAGTGGTTAGAGAAAAATCGACATTAGGATTTCCTCTCATTGCGTCTTTGATTTCATTTCTTGTAAAACTACTCATGTAGTGTATGTGATCTTTTGTCCCTGTAAATTTTTCTATATAATGTGAGGTAGCGCTGTCATTCAAGTAGGGGATACTCGCTCAGCAGCCACAAAATCAGATCCGGCACAAGTTTTCCATACAACATCATAGTCCATGCGGTTTATTTAGCAGCATAAACCCACAGAAGCAACATAAACTTCATATACCAGCATAGCGTCCATGACAGAGTTCAGCTCTGTAATCCCTGTGGTCACACAGGTTATATATGCGCAGGTTTTCTAGCCTCAGTGTTATCTCACCCACATCAGGTCACTCGTGGTTCCTTCTTCATCATGCGGCAGACGTCCATTACCTCCAGGGAATTACCAGGCACGTGCAGCCATTAACACAGCGTTCACTTGCTGTCAGAAGGCAGCCCCATATCACTCAGATGGGACCTTCCACACTGGACCAACCAGGTCCCAGCATTCACCCCCATGTGACCTACCCTGGCCACATTATATGGTCCATAGCCACGCCCACCGGGTCACATGACTCTGACCTCATCACAGGTCCTTCAAGCCTTTACACACTCTTTACAATAGTGCTTTAAACACACCCCCTGGGTGGGTTTGTAGGTAACCAGGTCGACCCATCTCTCTAGTTACCTGGAGACTTCTCCCTTACACATTGAAACAACACCTCAGCAGTATCACTGCTGATCAACACAAGTCTCCATTCCAAAGCCACCCACTTTGAGATACATAACGGCCATTCAGTATTCTGCCATTCATCCTTTCTCCTGGGACATCCACACAGCGCCCCCTAGCGAACTCAGTGGTTACTACACCACAATAGGGAAAACGATATGTCCCATGTATGTAAGGTTCAGGGAGCATTTCAACTCTATTGGTACAGGCAAAGGGGACCCACGCCTAATAAATCATATTAGGGATATACATGGAGGAAATCCTAATGTTTTGACCTTTGCTGGCATAGAAAGGGTTAGTTTACCATCACAAGGAAGCAATCTGCATAGGATTCTACTGAGAAGAGAAAAAGGTTAGCTCCTCCTCCGCCGCATACACCCTCGCCCCAGTCACGGGCGGAAACCAGTTCAGTGCAACAGCAGTAGGAGAACATGAAACAAAACAGCCTTAATGCAGAATACAATATGTCTGGAAAAGGACCACCCTAATCTTAAAAGGAAAACACATTAATTAAATAAACAAGAGCCAACTGGCCATGAGGGTGAGTGCTGTGTCCCCCAATGAGCGTCTCGGAGAAAAGTATTTTACGGTGAGTACTCACAAAAATCCATGTTTCTCCTTCGTCTCATTGGGGGACACAGGTGCTGTGGGACGCCCTAAAGCAGTCCCTGGGTGGGAGATTGACTCACCGATCCAAGCCACATGCACCTCCTGTCTAAAAGTGCGCCACTGCTGCTTGGAGATCTTTCCTACCCAGGCTCACATCTGACGAAGCCTGGGTATGCACCTTGTAATGTTTAGAAAATGTGTGCAGGCTGGACCAGGTTGCTGCTTTGCATACCTGCTCCGCCGAAGCCTGGTGCCGAAGTGCCCACTGCACGAGTAGAGTGCACTCTGATCCCTGCTGGAATCGGCGTGCTTCTAATGCGGTAGGCCTCTTGAATAGTTAGATGGATCCATCTGGCTATGGTCGACTTTGAGGCTGCGAGTCCCTTCCTGTGCCTTTCGGGGAGCACGAACAGCGTGTCTGTCAGGCGAAAGGTCGCCGTCCACGACACATACCTTCTGAGTGCTCTCACTAGGTCTACTGTGGAAGCGCTCTTTCCACCTGATGTACTGGTGCTGGACAAAATGAAGGCAGGACAATGTCCTCATTAATGTGAAATGAGGACACGACCTTCGGCAGAAAGGGGGGAGCTGGTCTGAGAACCACCTAATCCTTGAAGAAAGTGCGATACGGTGCTCGACAAGATAGGGCTGCCAACTCTGAGACTCGCCTAATGGAAGTTATGGCTACCAAGAATACCACCTTCCGGGAAAGGTACGACAAAATTTCCCGTAATGGCTCAAAAGGAGCTTCCTGCAGGACACTCAAGACCAGGTTAAGGTCTCAGGAGTCTAGAGGCACCCTATAGGGGGGTACCAAATGTGAAACCCACTGGATGTACGTCCTCCCCTGCCTATTGGTAGCGATTTTTCGCTGGAAGAGGACCAACAAGGCCGATATCTGTCTCCTAAGGGAGCTCGGGGCCAACCATGAGTCTAGGCCTGACTGAAGAAAAGCCAAGATGTTGGGGATAGAAAAGATCAGTGGAGCAACCTCACGATCTCGACACCAATCAAAGAAGACCTTCCAAGTGTGATGGTAAATTTTTGCCGAGGTAGGCTTCCGGGCGCTAACCATTGTAGCGACCACCTCACGCCCAAATCCCGCCTGGGTCAGAATCCAAGATTCAATGGCCAAGCCGTCAAACACAGGGCCCCTGGGTTCGGGTGGAAGATCGGGCCCTGGGATAGTAGATCTGGGCGCTCTGGCAGTCGCCAAGGGACGTCAGCGAGCAGCTGCACTAGATTTGCGTACCATGTTCGGCGGGGCCAGTCTGGAGCCAGCAGAATCGCTGGAACCCCTTCGGTTTTGATCTTTTTGATAACCCTCGGGTGCAGCGGCAGCGGGGGAAACAAGTATGGAAGGCGAAACTGGTTCCATGGCAGAACCAGCGCATCCACTGCCATCGCTCGCGGGTCCCGAAATCGAGCGGCAAACACGGGCACCTTGGCATTCACCCTGGAGGCCATCAGATCCACATCCGGTGTCCCCCACCGTTTGCAAATCTACAGGAAGGCCTCGGGGTGCAAAGACCATTCCCCGGACGCGACCCCCTGCCGGCTGAGGAAGACCGCCTCCCAATTTTCCACGCCCGGTATGTGGACTGTGGAAATTACCGAGTGGTTCCTCTCAGCCCAGCGAAGTACGTGTTCTACCTCGCGCATGGTTGCCTTGCTGCGCGTACCCCCTTGATGATTTACGTAAGCCACCGCCGTGGTATTGTCCGATTGAATCCGGACAGGACGTCCCGCTATAAGGTGCTGGAAATGTTGCAGCGCCAAACGCACTGCTCGTATCTCCAACAAGTTGATCTGGAGGCACGCCTCCTGTTTCGACCATTGCCCCTGGGTCGTGTGGTGACGAAAAACTGCTCCCCAGCCGAGAAAGCTTGCATCGGTTGTGACCACCAGCCATTGATCCAGGGGAAAAGGTTTCCCCTGAAGCAGGGAGGAACTGTTCGTCCACCACTGTAGTGACTGTTTGACCTGAGGGGACAACCGGCACCGGTGATCGAGCGTGAATGGGTTCTTGTTCCAGGATGACAAGAGGGCGTGCTGTAGGGGACGAAGATGAAATTGGGCAAACGGAATCGCTTCCATTGCCGCCACCATCTTCCCTAGCACCCTCATCCCAAACCGGATGGTGTGAGGGACTGGTTGCAGCAGCTTCCGGACTCCTTGCCGAAGCGCTAGAGACTTGTCCTGAGGGAGAATTACCAACCCTCGGGAGGTGTCGAAAAACATCCCTAAAAAAGAAATCCTTTGGGCTGGGACAAGGGATGATTTCTTTCTGTTGACCAACCATCCTAGACGGGATAGGGTATCCAGCGTGACGCTGACGTTTTCCTCGCATGCCCGAAATGAGGGGCCTTTCACCAAAAGGTCGTCTAAGTATGGCAAGACAACTATGCCCCGAGAGTGCAAAATGGCCATGACAACTGCCATTACCTTTGTGAACACTCTGGGGGTGGTGGCTAGCCCGAAGGGAAGTGCTACAAACTGGAAATTGCGACCGTTGATGGCAATACGTAGGAACCTCTGATGCGGAGGAAAAATAGGGATGTGCAGATAAGCATCCTTGACGTCGATCGAGGCCAAGTATTCTCCCTGCTCCATGGCCGATATAACCGAACTGAGACATTCCATTCGAAAATGTCTGATCCTGATGAACTTGTTCAGGAGCTTTAGGTCCAGCACTGGCCTGACTGTCCCGTCCTTTTTGGGGACCGCGAACAGATTGGAGTAAAAACCCTGAGTCCTCTTGTACTCTGGTACGGGAATAATGTCTCCGTTGCGCTGGAGTGACTCGATGGCCCCTATCAGCGCCTCTGCCCTGGCCTCCCCTTTGGGAAGCTGGGACAGAAAGAAACACTTTGGAGGATACCTGAGAAACTCTATCTTGTACCCTGAGGACACCAATTCTGCCACCCATGAGTCGCGTGCTACCGTGACCCAGATGTGGCGAAACCGGAGCAGGCGGCCGCCTACCCTGCCACTTTTGGGTAGAGGGCGCCCCGAGTCATTTGGCTGAGGATCTTTGGGATCTTATTCCCCTTGACCTGGGCTGGCGAGCCCACATCCTGCCCAGCGGGTTGGCTCTATATGTGACCTGTCGATCCTTATCTTGGTTGTAGCGGGCTGGCGCGGCGGAACTGGCCGGTGCCATCCACTCGGGGTTGCGAAATGCTCGAAACCGTGCCTGAGGCTGGCGAAAAGGCGGTTTAATTTTCTGTTGTGGGAGAAAACTGCTTTTTCCCCCTGTAGCATCAGAGATGAGTTGGTCTAATTTTTCCCCAAATAGGCGGCCACTTTGATAAGGTAGGGAAGTCAAGGATTTTTTGGAAATCGAATCGGCTTGCCACATCCTTAACCATAGGGCCCTACTAATGGCGATTGCATTTGCAGCCACAAGTGCCGCGCAATTAGCCACATCCAAGGAAGCATTGATTAAGTAATCACCAGCCATCGCAATCTGACTCGCTATCTCTGATACTTCCGTCTGCAGGTCCCTATCCTGCAGGACCTTATTTAATGAATCTGACCATGACATCATGGCCTTGGCTACCCATGTTGCTGCGAATGAGGGAGAATGCTGCTCCTGATGCCTCATACACCAAGCGGGCCAAGCTTTCTATGAGTCGATCCGTGGGGTCTTTAATGGCAGAAACACTAGGTACTGATAACAAAGTTTTTGAGGCCAAGCGCGATACTGGCGGATCCACCACTGGGGATTCCGCCCACTTCTTACAGAGCTCCGGTGCAAACGGATACCTTGCTTCCTGTGTTTTCTGGCCCGAGAAATGCCTGTCCGGTCGTTCCCTATGATGCTGCACTATGTCCTCGAACTCCGGGTGAGTGCAAAACACTCTATGCGGTCGTTTGGCCCTCTTAAAGGCCTCCTTATGACCTGAGGCCAGGGAGAGGTCTTCCTCGATTCCCAGACTCTGATTGACTGCTTCAATGGCCACCCTGGAGTATCTAGGTCCAGGGGCTTGTCTGCGTCATAACCTGAACTCTGCTTGCTCCCGGATAATGGTGACGGTGAACGAGACGCCGCGCTCACAGATGCCGAGGCACCGGACGGGCCCGGAGACGAAGTGTGGGTTCTTTTCCTTTGTACCTGCCTAGAGTGAGAGCGGCCCCTGCAGGCCGGAGGCTCTTGTGAGGTGGATGATCCCTCCCAGACCGGCGAGCCGCCATCTCTGCCCTTACCTGGGGCTTGAAGGGTCTCAATTGCCTTTGTCAGCGATGCCATAGACCGCGAAAGCGATAAGGCCCATTCCGGGGGATCCAGACTACTGGGCTCTGTCGCAGGGGAGAGCTCGTGGGTGCGTTCGCAGTCGCAGGCTTCACATACCTTTTTACTCTGTGCTCGCGGGAACATAGCACCACAGGAAATGCATGCGGCATAAAGGAACGTGTGTGACTTTCCTTTTCCGGCCATAATGCCTGCCAGACTCAATCTATACTATGAGGGTTGAGTGGAAGGAGGAGGAAAGCCCCCTTTTATTGCACGTAGCGCGGGCTCTAGGGTCGGGGTCACACTTACCCCGATCCTGTGTCCCCCCCGCCTGCTGCTGAGCTCCCTTGCGTCCTTTCTCCTCTGGGTAGGCCGAGATGTCCTCCTCCAGTCGCGGCCCACCCTGCACTGAAGCCGGGAGTTCAATTTGTTTGGCGTCCGCCCTAGTCGCGGGGGGCGGGCTCCGGAAATGACGTCATACCGGGGGCGGGACTTCCACCCGCAGCATAGTCTCGGCCAAAGCCGCGGACTAAATTTTTTATCTGCCTGCCCGCCGCGTGGTGGATGTGCGCAGGAAACCCCGCACTCTATGGGCGCTGGAATCGGCGTCAGAACTCGGCGACTGTGCCGGGGTAGGGAAGGGGGAGGGGGGAAGGGGGACAGGGCTGACATCCTCTTTTTCACCTGCATTCCTCTGATGCCTGACGCCCTCCGAACGCTGCCGCAGGACCCTCCCCAGCCCTCCATACCTGACGAAGGAGATCCTCATGACAATTCCAGGTAGAGGGAAGGGGGTAATCTTCTGGACGGTGCAGGCACCCTAGCTCCGTCCAACTTCAAGGGTGAGGAGAGGGACCGTCCGCCGCCCTGCAGCACCGCCGTCTAGCGTTGGTGGAGCAGTGGGGGCCGCGCAGACCAGTCTTGTGCCTCTGTACAAGCCCACGGTTTCTATACCTAGGGGTGGACAGGGCTAAGTCTGGCATAATCTCCCACGTTGTGGGAGAGGATACGTGGAGGGACACTCGCACGTGCTCGCCCGTTGAAAGTTTGGGGAAATCGGACCCTTTCAATAGGATCCGTTGCCCCGGTCTTTTCTTCACAAAATTAAAAAATAAAAAAAAATAGAAGTCTGGGGAAAAGCGGCCCAGATATGTCCCATGGTGCGGGAAAGGATACTCAACGTGTGCTCGCCCGTTGATGGTTTGGGGAGATCGGCCCCTTTCAATAGGGTCCGTCGCCCCTGTCTTATCTTCATAGTAAAAAGAAAAATGAAAAAAAAATATAAATAAAAGTCTGGAGACATGCAGACGTGTGTGCCTCCACAGGACACTAAGCAAAAAACTGGTTTCCGCCCGCGATTGGGGCGAGGGTGTATGCGGCGGAGGAGGCGCTAACCTTTTTTTGTTCGCTTAGTGTCAGCCTCCAGGTGGCAGTAGCATACACCCACAGTACCTGTGTCCCCCAATGAGACGAAGGAGAAAATATTCAGCCTACCATACATCAGTGTCCATATAGTCCATAAGCGGTCTGATGCCAGGAGATGTCCAGTGCGGTTCAACTGGTGCTGTAAATCCAAATCCAAAGGAAAAAAGAGGGGGTCTCCAGCACCAAAATCAGTGAAAAAAGATAAAACTCACATTTATTAGGAAGGTTTTAAAATCATATTCTTCTTAGGCTGGAGTCACACACAACGTGTAAAAAAATCAGTCCGATTTTGTAATGCAATAATTGCACAACTGTTTTCCGTATGTAGATCCGTATATAATTCATTTTAAATGCGATGATGCGATTTCCTCGCATCTAAGGATCCGTGTGACATCCTTATGGCAGGCGTATGACGAGATCTTCTCGCCGGCTTGAAAAACGAGCAAATGATTGATTTCTGAGCTGAAAATAATTTTAAATTAATGTTTTAGGCTATTTATTGGTTGACTACCAAGTCCCCTTCTCCTCCTAGTTTGCTGTTGTGTTTCTCGAGCTGACTTGTGTGCAACATGTCATACAGGCTAACCTTTAACACCACTGAGCAGGTTCTTTTATACTGGGTTTTGTACCAACGTTTCGGGGAGCCTTAGCCAGTGATTGTTGATCTGAGGAGGCGGACAAGAAGAATGTGGGTCCATCCATTTTTGAGACAACGGATGACAAAAGGCCATTTTCACCATCTGTATGCTTCACTACGCAACCATCCAGACATGTTCTATCAATATTGCAGGATGAGCTTGCCCACATTTGATCTTCTCGAGACTGTGCGCTCTGGGATCACGTACAAGAACACTGTGATGTGCAAGCTATTTCGGCAGAGGAGCGTCTTCTACTGACTTTACGATATGCTACCAACCTTAAAATGTTGTGGGGCTTTTTCAGATCCTAATTTTTTTTTTTTATTTGTGCCTCTAGCTTTCTGTCCACTGGGCTATCCTATGCGGGCCTACACCTTGAGTTCTTACTCGGTAAATCCACCATTTCAGGCATTGTCAGTTGGATCTTCCACCCCCACGTCAGCTACCAGGGTCTAATCTAGAACCAGTGCCTTATGTGATGTTTGGTGATCAGGCTTTTCAGTTAACCAGGATCCTCATTAGGCCCTATCCAAGGTGAACGCTGGACCACCAGCGCAGAATTTTTAATTTCCGCCTATCCCGTGCACGCCGCCTGGTGGAGTGTGCCTTTGACATTCTCACTGCCAAATGGTGGGTTCTGCAGTCTGCAATCCAACTAAGCGAACAAAATGTAAATCAAGTTATAAAAGCATGTGTGGTACTACACAACTTTACCCGAAAACATGACTGTCTTGCCAACAAAGCTTATGATGTTGCAGGTGTAAATACTGTCGGACCTACTCAACATGGACATCAAACACGTCGGCCACCATCTAGTGCGTGATGTCTTCGCTACTTATTTTGCTTTGCCGGAGGGATATACTCCTTGGCAAGACAATGCATTGTCTATGTTATGATTTGTTTGGCTGTGTGTGTGCTAAACACAAAATTTTGGTAAATTTCCCTTTTTTTTACCCAAAAATATAATATGTCTCAAATAAGACATTCCAAGCATCATCTAAACATTAAAAAAACTAGAAAACCATATTGACTTTACGCTTTTTACTTGCATAAATTGTAGTAGTTAACATACCATATTAATGTCATATGGCAAATATGGCCTGTATTTGAGGCCAGAAAGAAAGTTTGACAAAAGCAAACAATACTAAGAAAATTTTTAACACAAAATTATAAAACCAAGGCAAAAAAACACTCACAAATTTATATATGTAGGTGGTGGAGATGGTGGAGCAGCAGCCTGAGTGTTTTCGGTACTTTGTTGGCCTAATTGGCCATGATGCTGATTGGTGGCTGAGGCGGCATGATGGAGCATGGAAGGTACTTGGGGTGGAACATGCTGGTACTGTCCACTTTGGTAATGCGGGACATGCTCAAGGGCATTGACAGGGCCCATGTGCGGATACACCCCAGAATGTCCATGTCGACCATACCCATGTAGTGGCCACTCTCCTCCACTGGGTATGGTCAAGTGGCCATACTGGTGATGTACTGCAGGAGGATATACATGCCCATGTTGTGGGTGGTGTTGGCTAACACCTTGAGGTAGTTGTGGGGATGGACTACGCGTGGAAGGGGGATCACTTTCAGGTCTAGTGTTATCCTCAGGTGGCACAGGCATTTGGAGTCAGTTTGCCCGTGAAAGTTGCCATCTGTCTAGATAAGCCAAGATCTGAGTTGGGTTATTGGGTGGGGTGCAGGCATCTATTACAATTTGTAGAGCATGGTTTTCAGCAAATGATCTACCAGCTAGAAATAATATCTTCACCAGCAAGCTAGACAAATACTAGAAATTAAAACTAATAAACTTTATTTTAATTTGATTAAAAAGGGACTTCGTCCATTTTAAAAATGCACATGTACAAAAACACAAACACAAACAAAAGAACCGCTAAATGCGGCAAGACCAAACTTCAGAAACTTTCCGGTTTACTCTTAGTGTCGTAGTCCAAATAATACACAGGCACTCCTTCAGAGTATCCGCTTAGTATAAATTTGTTTGGAACAAGCACTCTCTTATAGTGCCGTAAATTGTCTATATTAAATCCATTGCTTTTAAATCGATGTGTTACTTCTGTATTACATCCATCATTCACACTCACAATGATTTTTGACAATTTTTACAACAACAGCCTATACTATACACAATGGCATGGCACACAGTCTGAGATTCTTCAACTCGGTGTGAAACTATACATTGCTCTACTTATGCAGTTCACCACCTCCACAGACTTCTTTTAGAAAAAAAATCTCGTATATCATGGAGAGATCTCACCCAAATATTACTCAGTAACGGGTTCCTCCATGTGACGCTCCCTTCTCCCTACGCGTTTCACCGTCCAGATCATCAGGGGAGTCTCTGGGTCAAACTTAATGCCTTCATGGAAAAAGTGCCATCACAGGGCTGTTCATTTGCTTGCTTTTTATAACATGCACTCATTAGTATGTTCCCGCCTCCTACAAGTAGGCCGGGTGTATGCCCGTGACCACTTCCTGTTGATGCGTTACCATAGTGATAGACCTATTACTCATATGTTTCCAATACCACCTTCTGACTCATTCAAATTAAACCGTTATCACAGGTGTACTTAGACATATTACTAATCTATGATTGCGCAGGAATCAACCTTCTCATAGGGTATACACTCATGCGCGCTCTTTAAACTTCGTTCAGCTTATCGGGTTGCCTGGTAACGCGCTGACGTCACTCCTCTCTCCTTCCTTTCTGGCTTGGACGCACTGCGCCTGCGTGCTCTACCGAACAAGTCCAACCCTCTTTCCTATGTCAGAGCGCCTATTTCCTCCCATTACTGAGTCACCATCCAGGGGCACACCGCGCCTGCGCACTCCATATGCAGCCGCTTCTTACAAGCTCCATCCTCTGAGTGCATATAATCCCATCACAGGGTTATCACACGGGAGCATTTGTATATCTATCTACCCTTCACATGCGCTTCATCTAACACTTTTTTTGCGTCTGTCAGCTTATGTCAATTTTCATATACAGTGGGGAAAAAAAGTATTTAGTCAGTCAGCAATAGTGCAAGTTCCACCACTTAAAAAGAGGAGAGGCGTCTGTAATTTACATCATAGGTAGACCTCAACTATGGGAGACAAACTGAGAAAAAAAAATCCAGAAAATCACATTGTCTGTTTTTTTTTCATTTTATTTGCATATTATGGTGGAAAATAAGTATTTGGTCAGAAACAAGCAATCAAGATTTCTGGCTCTCACAGACCTGTAACTTCTTCTTTAAGAGTCTCCTCTTTCCTCCACTCATTACCTGTAGTAATGGCACCTGTTTAAACTTGTTATCAGTATAAAAAGACACCTGTGCACACCCTCAAACAGTCTGACTCCAAACTCCACTATGGTGAAGACCAAAGAGCTGTCAAAGGACACCAGAAACAAAATTGTAGCCCTGCACCAGGCTGGGAAGACTGAATCTGCAATAGCCAACCAGCTTAGAGTGAAGAAATCAACTGTGGGAGCAATAATTAGAAAATGGAAGACATACAAGACCACTGATAATCTTCCTCGATCTGGTGCTCCACGCAAAATCCCACCCTGTGGGGTCAGAATGATCACAAGAACGGTGAGCAAAAATCCCAGAACCACGCGGGGGGACCTAGTGAATGAACTGCAGAGAGCTGGGACCAATGTAACAAGGCCTACCATAAGTAACACATTACGCCACCATGGACTCAGATCCTGCAGTGCCAGACGTGTCCCACTGCTTAAGCCTGTACATGTCCGGGCCCGTCTGAAGTTTTCTAGAGAGCATTTGGATGATCCAGAGGAGTTTTGGGAGAATGTCCTATGGTCTGATGAAGCCAAACTGGAACTGTTTGGTAGAAACACAACTTGTCGTGTTTGGAGGAAAAAGAATACTGAGTTGCATCCATCAAACACCATACGTACTGTAAAGCATGGTGGTGGAAACATCATGCTTTGGGGCTGTTTCTCTGCAAAGGGGCCAGGACGACTGATCCGGGTACATGAAAGAATGAATGGGGCCATGTATCGTGAGATTTTGAGTGCAAACCTCCTTCCATCAGCAAGGGCATTGAAGATGAAACGTGGCTGGGTCTTTCAACATGACAATGATCCAAAGCACACCGCCAGGGCAACGAAGGAGTGGCTTAGTAAGAAGCATTTCAAGGTCCTGGAGTGGCCTAGCCAGTCTCCAGATCTCAACCCTATAGAAAACCTTTGGAGGGAGTTGAAAGTCCATGTTGCCAAGCGAAAAGCCAAAAACATCACTGCTCTAGAGGAGATCTGCATGGAGGAATGGGCCAACATACCAACAACAGTGTGTGGCAACCTTGTGAAGACTTACAGAAAACGTTTGACCTCTGTCATTGCCAACAAAGGATATATCACAAAGTATTGAGATGAAATTTTGTTTCTGACCAAATACTTATTTTCCACCATAATATGCAAATAAAATGAAAAAAAAATAGACAATGTGATTTTCTGGATTTTTTTTTTTCTCAGTTTGTCTCCCATAGTTGAGGTCTACCTATGATGTAAATTACAGACGCCTCTCATCTTTTTAAGTGGTGGAACTTGCACTATTGCTGACTGACTAAATACTTTTTTTCCCCACTGTAAGTATAATCAGCGTTATTTAACGAAGCGACAGTATATGAAAACTTTAGTATTTTTTTACAAAGTCAATAACGATGGTGACTCAGTGATGGGAGGAAATAGGCGCTCTGACACAGGAAAGAGGGTTGGACTTGACACGGTAGAGCACGCAGGCGCGGTGCGTCCACGCCAGAAAGGAAGGAGAGAGGAGTGACGTCAGCTCGTTACCAGGCAACCCGATAAGCTGAACGAAGTATAAAGAGCGCGCATGAGTGTATACCCTATGAGAAGGTTGATTCCTGCGCAATCATAGATTAGTAATATGTCTAAGTACACCTGTGATAAGGGTTTAATTTGAATGAGTCAGAAGGTGGTATTGGAAACATATGAGTAATAGGTCTATCACTATGGTAACGCATCAACAGGAAGTGGTCACGGGCATACACCCGGCCTACTTGTAGGAGGCGGGAACATACTAATGAGTGCATGTTATAAAAAGCAAGCAAATGAACAGCCCTGTGATGGCACTTTTTCCATGAAGGCATTAAGTTTGACCCAGAGACTCCCCTGATGATCTGGACGGTGAAACGCGTAGGGAGAAGCGAGCGTCACATGGAGGAACCCGTTACTGAGTAATATTTGGGTGAGATCTCTCCATGATATACGAGATTTTTTTTCTAAAAGAAGTCTGTGGAGGTGGTGAACTGCATAAGTAGAGCAATGTATAGGTTCACACCGAGTTGAAGAATCTCAGACTGTGTGCCATGCCATTGTGTATAGTATAGGCTGTTGTTGTAAAAATTGTCAAAAATCATTGTGAGTATGAATGATGGATGTAATACAGAAGTAACACATCGATTTAAAAGCAATGGATTTAATATAGACAATTTACGGCACTATAAGAGAGTGCTTGTTCCAAACAAATTTATACTAAGCGGATACTCTGAAGGAGTGCCTGTGTATTATTTGGACTACGACACTAAGAGTAAACCGGAAAGTTTCTGAAGTTTGGTCTTGCCGCATTTAGCGTTTCTTTTGTTTGTGTTTGTGTTTTTGTACATGTGCATTTTTAAAATGGACTAAGTCCCTTTTTAATCAAATTAAAATAAAGTTTATTAGTTTTAATTTCTAGTATTTGTCTAGCTTGCTGGTGAAGGAATTTGTAGAGCACCTCTGGCCCACAGCCTGACTTCTCGGGGGATTGTGCGTAGATAGCGAGCCAGACTCCGGGCATATGCCTCATCATTTGCAGTGCCGGACAGGTAGTTCAATACCCCAGTATCCACTTGGCGTTTGGTATCCAGTTTGCATCGTTCAGGCCGTGACACTACTGCAGCCTGTGGTGAGGTATCAAGTGGGAGGGTTGGGCTGCTACTCTGCCCACGGTCCTCCTCTTCTTGATTAGCCTCCTGTCCTGCAGATGGCCATGCTGGTGGTGGTGGATGGTGATTGCTAACTTGATGGGATGATGGTCCAGCCTGTTCTTCCCCTTCACCAACTGGGTCCACTTAGACCTCAGAGTCAGAGCCTGTCTCCCACTCTGTTATATTAGATTCATTTCTATTTTTTAAGAAAAAGCCAATAATTAGTATCATACCTTAAGGAGTGGGGCAAACGTGCGGGAAAACCGGCTCTTTGGGACTGGAAGCCGGAGTGAAGAGAGTGCTACACTGACAGTGAGTGACACATTAGCCAATGATGGAACAGTAGTAGTCCCATCATCAAGTTAATGTGTTGAATAAAAAAAAAACAAAACAAAAAAAAACATACAGAACATACAACATATAACATACAGAACATACATATAACATACAACATAACATAGAGTACATACTTACCAATCACCTAATTCCCCAAAGCCCTCGTCTCCTTTAATAAAAATAAAATAAACAAACCTATACTTACCTTTCCAGTCCAGTTAATAACGAGGGTCCCACGATGATCTCCGGTGTAGAACACTGACATCGGGTAAGTCAGTGCTATACAGGGGCTTTCACGATGAACTGACAGCGGATCTAATCCTCCGCCGCTGGGAAAGAGGTCCTGTAATCCTAACACTAATTCTCATGCAGCATTGCTGTAAAGTGAGAGCCTGAACTCAGGTACCTCAGTGATGCACTGCAGGAGGCATTGTCTCCTGTGTTATGAATGGGTCACCGCTGAGGATAGCAGGCCCAGGCTAAGCCACACAAAACCAGAGAGTTTGGTAACTAAGCGGATGCAGACCCCTGATCCTGTCCACACAACTAGCAGTAGCCGTGGAGCGTACCTACGATGATCCTAGATGCCTCGGCACAGCCGGAGAGCTAACTAAGCCTAAAGCAAGAAAGGGGAAATCTAAACTGCCCCGGAGCAGACCCCAAAGGAATAGATAGCCCCCAAACATATATTGTCGGTGAGACAAGATGAAAACACAAACGCAGGCAGAAAAATTGACTGAGCAAACTATGGGGCCCACACTGACTAGACAGGACAGGAAAGGAAAGACACTGTCTGCAATCATGCAAAAAACCCTGCAAAAAAGTCCAACACATCTGCTGCACAAAAACACTGAAGTTGCACGACTTCGCCCCCACTAATCAGCACTCTGGTATATTCTGAAAGCAAAGTAAAAAGAGACCAATAAAAAAGGGGACAAAACAAACTGGTACATGCAGTAACATATGGGCGGTGATTCAGCACAGCCACAGTCGGAGCTAGCTGACCCGCACAAAGCAGAGATAAACAAAACCAGATAAAATGCAAACAGAATAGCAAATGAACCACTTAGCTGAACATGCAGGGAAAGAGCAGGAGACATCAGACCTCAGGAGGCACAAGAAGAAAATCACCAGCATTGATAGAGGGAGTCAGCTGTCTTAAATCCCAATCAGAAACCCCAGATCTCCAATCGTCTTCCTCATTATCAGGTGGCAGGTCTCTGTCAATCAGACCAGCTTCACTACCTCCAGTAACCACCAGAGGGAGCACAGAAAGAGAGCTCTCAATCTGACCAGCTCCACTATCTTCAGTAATCACCAGAGGGAAGCCAGAGAGAGAATTCACAACACTCCTGTCAGTTCATCACTGGGAGGCCCTATAGAGCAGTGACATCACCTGATGTCACTGTTCTGGAGGGGAGATCGTCGTGGGACACTTGTTATTAATTGGACTGCGTCGGACAGGGAGTATACGGTTGCTTTATTTTTTTACTTTTCATTATAGGAGACCGAAGGTGTCGTTTGGATGTGGGCGTGCAATAAAAATATGAAAACGGTGTTGTGTTTTATATAATTAAAATACTTAATTCTTATGTGTGTGGTTTTTTAACTCTTTATTTATATAAGATTAATAATGGATAGGTGTCTTATTGACGTCTCTCCATTATTAACTGGGCTTAATGTCACCTTACAATAGCAAGGTGACATTAACCCCTTATTACCCCATATCCCACCACTACACGGGAGTGGGAAGAGAGGGGCTAAGTTCCAGAATTGAGGCACCTTATAGATGCGCCATTTCTGGGGCGGCTGCGGGCTGGTATTTGTAGCCAGGGGGGTCCAATATCCATGGCCTCTTCCTAGGCTATGAATATTAGCCCGCAGCTGTCTGCGTAGGCTTTTCTGGCTATAAAATATAGGGGGACCCCACTTCATTTTTTGGGGGGTCCCCCTATTTTAATAGCCAGTAAAGGATAAGCAAACAGCTGCGGGCTGATATTCAAAGCCTGGGAAGGGGCCATGGGTATTACCCCCTTCCTAGGCTACAAATATTGGCTCCCAGCCATTGGCTTTCCCCCTCTGGCACAGAAAATTGCGCGGGAGCCCACACCATTTTTTTTTTTTTTTTTTAAATGGATATATGTATAGATATATCTATGGATATATCTATTCATATATGGATAGATATATCTATGTATCTATCCCATATCTGACTATCTATCAATCTATCTATCCCATCAGGGGAGGACACTGACAGCTTGGGGCCCCTGTGCAAGAAATGTGCCTGGGCCCCCTTCCTTTTATAGCGACAAAGCTAAATATATATATATATATATATATATATATATATATACATACTAGCTGAAGAGCCCGGCGTTGCCTGGGTATAGTAACCAACTGAGGTTAGTTATAACAAATTATAATGAATATATTGCACATAAAAACATTTCACATCATATATTCAACACTACAGATTTGCAACACAAATTAATTAAATGATTACCCAAGTACTGATAGTATTTTATTTTCAGCCTTTTGATAAACAACATGTGTATCTAATCCTATCCTGTGTGATATCTGCTGAGCTGTGTACCTAATCCTCTCCTGTGTGGTACTTTCTGCTGAGCTGTGTATATCTAATCCTATTGTGTGTTACTGATTGCTCAGCCGTGTATCTAATCCTATACTGTGTGATACTGACTGCTGAGCAGTGTATCTAATCCTATCCTGTGTGATACTGACTGCTGAGCCGTGTACCTAATCCTATCATGTGTGTTACTGACTGCTCAGCCGTGTATCTAATCCTATCCTGTATGATACTGACTGCTGAGCCGTGTATCTTATCCTATCCTGTGTGATACTGACTGCAGAGCCGTGTATCTAATCCTATTCTGTGTGATACTGTCTGCTGAGCCGTGTATCTAATCCAATTCTGTGTGATACTGTGTGCTGAGCTGTGTATCTAATCCTATCCTCTGTGATACCGTCTGCTGAGCCGTGTATCTATTCCTGTCCTGTGTGATACTGACTGCTGAGTTGTGTATTTAATCCTATCCTGTGTGATACTGACTGCAGAGCCATGTATCTAATCCTATTCTGTGTGATACTGACTGCTGAGCCGTGTACCTAATCCTATCATGTGTGTTACTGTCTGCTGAGCCGTGTATCTAATCCAATTCTGTGTGATACTGTGTGCTGAGCTGTGTATCTAATCCTATCCTCTGTGATACCGTCTGCTGAGCCGTGTATCTATTCCTGTCCTGTGTGATACTGACTGCTGAGTTGTGTATTTAATCCTATGCTGTGTGATACTGACTGCAGAGCCATGTATCTAATCCTATTCTGTGTGATACTGTCTGCTGAGCCGTGTATCTAATCCAATTCTGTGTGATACTGTGTGCTGAGCAGTGTATCTAATCCTATCCTGTGTGAAACCATCTGCTGAGCCATGTATCTAACCTTATCCTGTGTGATACTGACTGCTCAGCCGTGTGTCTAATCCTCTCCTGTGTGATACTGACTGCTGAGCCGTGTGTCTAATCCTCTCCTGTGTGATACTGACTGCTGAGCTGTGTATCTAATCATATCCTGTGTGATACTGACCGCTGAGCAGTGTATCTAATCCTATCCTGTGTGAAACCATCTGCTGAGCCATGTATCTAACCTTATCCTGTGTGATACTGACTGCTGAGCCGTGTATCTACTCCTATCCTGTGTGATACTGGGCTCCCCCTGCAGTCTGTGTCAGAGGGTGGTCTGTGTTGGCACGGTAATAAATTGTGTTATTTGCAGCTTTACAGGACGATAACACCATAGAAATGATAAAAATAATAGGCAAAATTGTTTGGTGAATTGGAACGCACGGGGTTAAAATTTCTCCTCACAACATAGCCTATGACGCTCTCGGGGACCAGACGTGTGACTGTGCAAAATTTTGTGGCTGTAGCTGTCACGGTGCAGATGCCAATCCCGGACATACACACAAACATACATACATGCATACACTTTTTCTCCATTATGTACATAGGGGCAAAATTGTTTGGTGAATTTGAACGTGTGGGGTTAAAATTTCGCCTCACAACATAGCCTATGACGCTCTCGGGGTCCAGACGTGTGACTGCAAAATTTTGTGGCTGTAGCTGCGACAGTGCAGATGCCAATCCCGGACATACACACACACACATTGAGCTTTATATATTATATATACACATATATATATATATATATATATATCCACACACGCATACACGTATACATATTACATAGTCTCCTTTATTATGTATATTGCTGTCCCTTTTACAGTACCCTCTCTTTTTATGTACAGCACCGTCCCTTACATATTGGATTATATAGACCCCTGTTTTTTATTACATACCGTCCTGTCTTGTTAGCTGTATAATGCAATGATGGCTGATGGAGCATGGGAAAGCTTCCTTTCTAATGGAGGAGCTGATGGACTTGTAGTCTGGTCACCGGCTCCTCGATCAGCAGTCATTTTATATCTAAAAAGAGAGGGGACCATGTTATAAAAGAGGGCACTGTGAATAGCAAAATTAACAAGAATACACTATGTAAGAGACAGCACTATACATAACAGCAGAGGAAGCTGTATAATAAGGGACGGCACCATATATACTGTAACTAGAGAGGATGGTACGTAATAAGGGATGGTGTTATACACAATAAAAGAGGAAAATATGTAACTAAGGATGGTGTTATACAGAATTATTGAGTACAACATATGCTAAGAGACTGTGATATACATAATAAGCACGTACACTATATGCTAAGGGACTGTGTTACACATAATAAGTACGTACACTATATACTAAGGGACTGTGTTAGACATAGTAAGTGAGTACATTATATACTAAGGGACTGTGTTAGACATAATAAGTGATAATGTCTTCCTCCACCTCCCCTTGTTCCTATGGCCATTATAAGTCCCCCTTCCTCCCATCCCAATCACCCCCCATACCCCTCATTGTCCTCCTCCCCCCTGCATCCCATTATTTTCCTCTCTCCCACCCTATCATTGCCATCTTCACCACCTCCATCATTGCCTTCTCCACCACCACTATCTTTGCCTTCTCCCCACCACTCCCATTCTCATCATTGCCCATTCCACCACCTCCATCATTGCACTCTCCCCCACCCCCATTATCATTTATTTTTCACCCCACCACCCCCTCATTACCCTTTCCACCACCTCCATCATTGCCTTCTCCCCTACCACCCCATCATTGCCCTCCCCATCACCCCCATCATTACCTTCTCCTCATAACTCCCATCATTGCCTTCTCCCCATCACTCCCATCATTGCCTTCTCCAGCACCCCCATCATGGCCTTCTCCTTCACCCCCATCATTGCGTTCTCTCCATCACTCCCATCATTGCCTTCTCCCCGTCACTCCCATCACTGCCTTCTCCATCACCCCATCATGGCCTTCTCCCATCACCACATCATGGCATTCGCCGTCAACCCATCACGGCCTTCTCTCCATCACTCCCATCATTGCCTTCTCCATCACCCCCATCATTGCCTTCTCCATCACCCCCATCATTGCCTTCTCCATCACCCCCATCATTGCCTTCTCCATCACCCCATCACTGCCTTCTCTCCATCATTCCCATGATCCCATTAATGCATTCTCTCCATCACCCCCATCATGCCCTTCTCTCCCCATCACGGCCTTCTCCTCATGCCCCCATCATATCATTGCCTTCTCTCCTCCAGGGCCAGGCTCCACCTACACACACACACAGACACACACACACACAATCACACACACAGACAGACACCACCTCTCTCCTCTCACCTGTCCGCAGCATCACCCGTGCTTCCTCACTCTGGCACAGCAGCGGCCGCTGAATGATGACGTCATTCAGCGGCGCGCTCCTCTCTGTGTCAGAGACAGGAAGCGCAGCCTCCGGGCAGGAAGCAGGATGGATCCTTGTAGCTCCGTTCCTGCTATTTTCTCTTGCAGGCAGCGGAGCTGCTTGGTTCGCTCCCTGCCCGCCGCTGCACATGAGGGCAATCTGGCCAGGGGCCTCCAGAGTCTCGGGCCAGATTGTCCTCATCATTAGCCGCCTTGCAGGGCCCCTTGGAGGCTCTGGGCCCCGATGCAGTCGCACGGGTTGAACCGGCGGGATGTCCGCCCATGTATCCCATATCTATCTATCCCATATATCTATCTATCAAAATGCAACACGGTGCGTTTTTGTGCGCTCGGCGCAACGCCAAAAGGGCGCAAGCGCTGGCAAAATCATACCAGCGAACGGCCATGTATTGCCAAGTTTTTAACACTAAGGTTTGGATACGGCTTTAAAGAAGGCTACTACTTGCGATATACAGCAATTTTATTACAAAGCACAAAATTAAAGGAATTATATTATTAAATAGTATGATTGCGTATACTTTTGTATATTTTAAGATACAAAGGTTAAGTACATATAAAGGTTAACTATATACAGTATCCCAGCAAAGAGCAAACAGATGAACGGCAAACTAGGGCACACAAATCACCACATTAACCCCTTCCTGACATGAGACGTACTATCCCGTCCACGGTACCCGGGCCCGTATGACCGGGGACGGGATAGTACGTCTACCGCGATCAGCGGCGCCCACGTGGTGAGCGCCGCTGATCGCGGCCGGGTGTCAGCTGATTATCACAGCTGACACCCGGCACAATGTGTCAGGGGCGGTCACGGACCGCCCCCGACACATTAACCCCTTGCACACCGCGATCAAACGCGATCGCGGTGTACCGGGAGTTAAAGGGAAGCATCGGCAGGGAGGGGGCTCCCTCCGTGCTTCCCTGAGCCCCCCACGGCAGCGCAATGTGCAGCGCTGCTGCGGGGGACTCCTATCCTCCAGGCCCCCGAATCCAAGATGGCGACGGGGGCCTTCGGGGGCCTGGGGAAGCTGGCTTCCTCAGTGCCTGCAAAGCGCAGGCATGAGGAAGCCTTGTGCACTGCCTGTGACAGATTGCTGATCTGTCACAGTGATCTGTGATGTGACAGATCAGCGATCTGTCACAGGACAGTGATGTCCCACCTGGGACTATGTAATAAAGTAAAAAAAAATTTAAAAAAAAGTGTAAAAATAAATTAAAAAAAATCGCCAAATAAATTAGTAAAAAAAAAAAAAAATATTCCCCAATAAATTCATTTTTTTAAAATAATAAAAAAAAAAAACAATAAATGTACACATATTAGGTATCGCCGCGTCCGTAACGACCTGCCCTATAAAACTGTCCCATTAGTTAACCCCTTTAGCGAACCCCTTAAAAAATAAAAATAAAAAACGAAGCAAAAAATAATGATTTATTATCATACCGCCAAACAAAAAGTGCAATAACGCGAGATCAAAAAGACGCATATAAATATCCATGGTACCGCTGAAAACGTCATCTTGTCCCGCAAAAAACAAGCCGCCACACAGCATCATCAGCAAAAAAATAAAAAAGTTATAACTCGCAGAATAAAGCGATGCAAAAATAATTATTTTTTATATAAAATAGTTTTCATTGCATAAAACCGACAAAAACATAAAAAAAACCTAAATGAGGTATCGCTGTAACCGTACTGACCCGAAGAATAAAAGCGCTTTATCAATTTTACCGCACGCGGAACGGTGTAAACGCACCCCCCCCAAAAGAAATTCATGAAACGCTGGTTTTTGTTCATTCTGCGTCCCAAAAATCGGAATAAAAAGCGATCAAAAAATTTCACGTGCCCGAAAATGGTACCAATAAAAACGTCAACTCGTCCCGCAAAAAATAAGACCTCACATGACTCGGTGGGTCAAAATACGGAAAAATTATAGCTCTCAATATGTGGTGATGCAAAAACTATTTTTACAATAAAAAGCGTCTTTTAGCGTGCGACAGCCGCCAAACATAAAAACCGCCATAAATAGTAAATCAAACCCCCCGTTATCACCCCTTTAGTTAGGGAAAAATAATAAAATAAAAAAAATGTATTTATTTCCATTTTTCCATTAGGGTTAGGGCTAGGGTTAGGGCTAGGGGTGTGTTGGGGTAGGGTTAGGTTAGGGTTAGGGCTAGGGTTAGGGCTAGGGTTAGGGTTAGGGCTAGGGTTAGGGCTAGGGTTAGGGCTAGGGTTAGGGCTAGGGTTAGGGCTAGGGTTAGGGCTAGGGTTAGGGGCGTGTTGGGGTTCGGGTTGGAGTTAGAATTGGGGGTTTCCACTGTTTGGGCACATCAGGGGCTCTCCAAATGCAACATGGCGTCTGATCTCAATTCCAGCCAATTCTGAGTTGAAAAAGTCAAATGGTGCTCCTTCCCTTCCAAGCTCTGCTATGCGCCCAAACAGTGTTTTACCCCCTCATGTAGGGTATCAGCCTACTCAGGACAAATTGCAAAACAATTTTTGGGGTCCAATTTCTCCTGTTACCCTTAGGAAAATAAAAAATTGGGGGCAAAAATATCATTTTTGTGGAAAAAAAATGATTTTTTTATTTTCACGTCCGAGTGTTATAAACTTCTGTGAAGCACTTGGGGGTTCAAAGTGCTCACCACACATCTAGATAAGTTCCGTGGGGGGTCTAGTGTCCAAAATGGGGTCACTTGTGGGGAGTTTCAATAGTTTAGGTACATCAGGGGCTCTCCAAACGCACATGACAACCGCAGACCATTCCATCAAAGTCTGCGTTCCAAAACGTCACTGCTTCCCTTCCGAGCCCCGACGTGTGTCCATACAGTAGTTTTCTCCCACATATGGGGTGTCAGCGTACTCAGGACAAATTGGACAACAACTTTTGGGGTCCAATTTCTCCTGGTACCCTTGGGAAAATAAAAAAAATGGTGACTAAAAGATCATGTTTGTGGAAAAAATACGAATTTTTTATTTTCACGCCCGGGCGTTGTAAACTTCTGTGAAGCACTGGGGGGGTCAAAGTGCTCACCACACATCTAGATAAGTTCCTTGGGGGGTCTAGTTTACAAAATGGTGTCATTTGTGGGGGGTTTCCACTGTTTAGGTACATTAGGGGCTCTCCAAAGGCAACATGACACCCGCAGACCATTCCATCAAAGTCTGCATTCCAAAACGTCACTACTTCCCTTCCGAGCCCTGACGTGTGCCCATACAGTAGTTTTCTCCCACATATGGGGTAGCAGCGTACTCAGGACAAATTGGAAAACAACTTTTGGGGTCCAATTTCTCCTGGTACCCTTGGGAAAATAAAAAAATGGTGACTAAAAGATCATGTTTGTGGAAAAAATACGAATTTTTTATTTTCACGCCCGGGCGTTGTAAACTTCTGTGAAGCACTGGGGGGGTCAAAGTGCTCACCACACATCTAGATAAGTTCCTTGGGGGGTCTAGTTTACAAAATGGTGTCATTTGTGGGGGGTTTCCACTGTTTAGGTACATTAGGGGCTCTCCAAAGGCAATATCACACCCGCAGACCATTCCATCAAAGTCTGCATTCCAAAACGTCACTACTTCCCTTCCGAGCCCCGACGTGTGCCCATACAGTAGTTTTCTCCCACATATGGGGTATCAGCATACTCAGGACAAATTGGACAACAACTTTTGGGGTCCAATTTCTCCTGGTACCCTTGGGAAAATAAAAAAATGGTGACTAAAAGATCATGTTTGTGGAAAAAATACGAATTTTTTATTTTCACGCCCGGGCGTTGTAAACTTCTGTGAAGCACTGGGGGGGTCAAAGTGCTCACCACACATCTAGATAAGTTCCTTAGGGGGTCTAGTTTCCAAAATGGTGTCATTTGTGGGGGGTTCCACTGTTTTGGTACATCAGGAGTTTTCCAAATGCGACATGGTGTCCGATCTCAATTCCAGCCAAAAACGTCAAATGGCGCTGCTTCCCTTCCGAGCTCTGCCATGCCCCCAAATAGTGGTTTACCCCCACATGTGGGGTATCAGCGTACTCAGGACAAATTGCACAATAACTTTTAGGGTCCTGTTACCCTTGGAAAAATAAGAATTGAGGGTGAAAAGATCATTTTTGTGGAAAAAATATGATTTTTTAATTGTATGGCTTTATGTTATAAACTTCTGTGAAGCCCATGGGGGTTCAAAGTTCTCACCACACATCTAGATAAGTTCCTTAGGGGGTCTAGTTTCCAAAATGGTGTCATTTGTGGGGGGTTTCCACTGTTTTGGTACATCAGGGGTTTTCCAAACGCGACATGGTGTCCGATCTCAATTCCAGCCAAAAACGTCAAATGGCGCTGCTTCCCTTCCGAGCTCTGCCATGCGCCCAAATAGTGGTTTACCCCCACATGTGGGGTATCAGCGTACTCAGGACAAATTGCACAATAACTTTTAGGGTCCTGTTACCCTTGGAAAAATAAAAATTGAGGGTGAAAAGATCATTTTTGTTTAAAAAATATGATTTTTTAATTGTATGGCTTTATGTTATAAACTTCTGTGAAGCCCATGGGGGTTCAAAGTTCTCACCACACATCTAGATAAGTTCCTTAGGGGGTCTAGTTTCCAAAATGGTGTCATTTGTGGGGGGTTTCCACTGTTTTGGTACATCAGGGGTTTTCCAAACGCGACATGGTGTCCGATCTCAATTCCAGCCAAAAACGTCAAATGGCGCTGCTTCCCTTCCGAGCTCTGCCATGCGCCCAAATAGTGGTTTACCCCCACATGTGGGGTATCAGCGTACTCAGGACAAATTGCACAATAACTTTTAGGGTCCTGTTACCCTTGGGAAAATAAAAATTGGGGTGAAAAGATCATTTTTGTGGAAAAAATATGATTTTTTAATTGTACCGCTGTACGTTATAAACTTCTGTAAAGCCCTTGTGGGTTCAAAGTTCTCACCACATATCTAGATAAGTTCCTTGGGGGGTCTAGTTTCCAAAATGGGGTCACTTGTAGGGGGTTTCCACTGTTTAGGTACATCAGGGACTCTCCAAACGTGACATGGCGTCCAATCTGAATTCCAGCCAATTTTGCATTGAAAAAGTCAAACGGCGCTCCTTCCATTCTGAGCTCTGCCATGCGCCGAAACAGTCGTTCCCCCCCACATATCAGGTATCTGCGTACTCAGGACAAATTGCACAATAACTTTTGCAGTTCAATTTCTCCTGTTACCCTTGGTAAAATAAAAAAAATTGAACCTGAAGTATTTTTTTTATGAAAAAAAGTTAGATGTTCATTTTTTTTTAAATATTCAAAAAAATTCCTGTGACGCACCTAAAGGGTTAATAAACTTCTTGAATGTGGTTTTGAGCACCTTAAGGGGTGCAGTTTTTAGAATGGTGTCACTTTTGTGTATTTTCTATCATATAGACCCCTCAAAGTGGCTTCAAATGTGATGTGGTCCTAAAAATAAAATGGTGTTGTAAAAATGAGAAATCGCTGGTCAACTTTTAACCCTTATAACTTCCTAACAAAAAAAAATTTTGGTTCCAAAATTGTGCTGATGTAAAGTAAACATGTGGGAAATGTTAGTTATCAAGTTTTTTGTGTGCCTTATCTCTGTGATTTAAGGGCATAAAAATTCAAAGTTGGAAAATTGCGAAATTTTCAAAATTTTCGCCAAATTTCCGTTTTTCTCACAAATAAACGCAAGTTATTTGAATGAAATTTTACCACTAACATGAAGTACAATATGTCACGAGAAAACAATGTCAGAATCACCGGGATCCATGGAAGCGTTCGAGAGTTATGACCTCATAAAGGTACAGTGGTCAGAATTGTAAAAATTGGCCCGGTCATGAACGTGCAAACCACCCTTGGGGGTGAAGGGGTTAACAGACGGAGCTATTTATCTGAAGTATTGCGGTATATATTTCTGTCAAAAACGGAGGTGCTTGCATGAAAAAACATGAATATTTCAATATGAAATGAAAAAAGAAAGAATATGCAGCACTCACCAATGAAGCTGAAAAACTGTGCGTCTTTATTTCACATGAATTCCATCAACAGATATGTGGACATGCAGGACGTTAGAGGAATGCTAGGGGAGGGAGGTGCCGAACAACGGCTGTTTCGCGATTGCTCGCTTCTACGGGTCCAGGTTAAGTACATATAAAGATTGAATACATATAAAGGTTAACTATATACAATATACTCACATCACCAATCACCAAGAGGCTTTTAAACATCATCCGCTTGGAATATCAGAGAAGCAACGCCAAGAAAGAGAACCCCTGGGAGATTCAATACACTGCATGGGCGTCCCCAATTATGCAGGTATCAACACTGTACATGTGTGTATAGGTATCCAAGTTGTGCTTCTGTCTTAGTCATGTTTCTCTGGCCTTATATACTAAATTACACTTATGTGTAACTTTAGCTTCATCCCATCTCTTCAAGTGGCTGGCTTTCAAGATTGGATGAAACTGATAACACGGCATCATCAGACAATGGGTCATAAACCCTTACAATATAAAAGCCACATGGTTTTAGATAAAACCACCACAGACAGAGGTTAAATAAACCTTAATGTTTTACATTGACAAACAACAAATATAGATAAACATAGAACTGTTTGTGAAGTGAAATGGTTTCAGGTAATAAACAATAGTTCTCAAGATGAGCATTGTCTTGGTCTGTAACTGTTTGACCAGAAATGCAGCTCTGTCATGGTCTGAATGCATTCTTTATATTTCAATATGGACTCAAAAATAGCCATTTTTATATTCGCACTACAGGCCAGCGTACCCAACGCTAAATATAGGGTACGATGATCGCATGCAGTGTCATGCGATCATAGGAGCTGACCGGAGGAGACGCGGCCGGGGGTGGAGCTTAGCGGCGGCCCTGTGCTGCGCCTCAGAACGCTAGTCTGAAAGTAGCCTTAGTTGTGTGCCAGGAGCTGCCCCCTCTCACTACTGCGTGCACACTGCTGAAGACGGCCATGGCTGCAGCCACGTGTGCACGCTGCGATTCCCACTCCCCCATGATGCTGCGCAATATGGAGATGCGCCCCTGCCCCCTCCTGACACTGACCCTCCCCCCACTCCGAAAAGACAACAGATTTCCTGGATTGCCTAATGGAGGGGGGGAGGTTAAAAAAAACAAAACAAAAACATTCTCTTCCATGTCTTGGTGCCGCCCCCTGCAGCCCAGCACCCTAGGCACCAGCCCTCCAGTGCCTAGTGGCAAATACAGCCTGACCTTCCCATATGGGGTCAGGGAATTCATCGTCCACCACCTCATGTTCCACTTCCATACTCTGGACCTCCTGACTTGTTGACTTAAAGGGAATCAGTCACCCCATTTTTCCCTATCAGCTGCTGTCACCACCATCAGGGGCTTATCTACAGCATTCTGTAATGCTGTAGATAAGCCCCCGATGTAACCTGAAAGATAAGAAAAACACGTTAGATTATACTTACCGGGGGGGCGGGGGCGGTGGGTGTCGCGGTCTGGTCCGGCACCTCCCATTTTCATACAATGATGTTCTCCTCCTTGCTTCTCCCTCAGCTCCTCTGCTGTTGAGGGCAGAGTAAAGTACTGCAGTTCGCAGGCGCCGGGAAAGGTCACGTAAACTTCCTTGTCCCTTACTCCACGCCTTGTGCTTTTTTAAATTAGGTATATAGTATATGTTTGCGAATTTTCCGTTATTAATGGTGAAAAGACAATATGTAGCCTTGAAAAGGACTTTTGATTTTAGGATACAGCCGCAGTATACCTATGGTAGGAGGGTAAGGGAATAAACCCTGCCTTATGCTGCTAATCCAAAACTATCCCTCCTCCACCAGCTCTCCCTACACTTAATGCAGATAACAGCAGTTTTACTAGAGAAATCACAGTATGGAGCCCTGAAAACGACTTTTGTTTTCAGGGTGTAGCAGCGGTATACAAGTGCAGAAATAGTAATTAAACACTGCCTATATGCTTGCTCTAATCTAAGCTCTCCCTCCTAGATCAACTCTCCCTTAAATTCTTCCAGAGGAGATTATGCCGAGCATCACATCATCGTGTCTTATATTAAGCCCCCATCACATATAGCGATCTCGCTAGCGAGATCGCTGCCGAGTCACAAGTTTTGCTACGCAACAGCAATCTCACCAGCGAGATCGCTGTGTGTGACACTAACCAGCGACCGGCCCCCCTGCCGGTTATCGCTGATCGTCCTGGAATAGCCTGGACATTTTTTTGATCGATGGTCTCCCGCTGGCCAGCACGCATCGCTGCGTGCTGGTAACTAAGGTAAACGTCGGGTTTCTAAGCGGCGCGCGTTGGTAACTAAGGTACACAGTGGGTAACTAAGCGACGTGCGTCGCTTGTTACTCTGTGTCGCTGGTGAAGCTGCCTGTTTGACAGCTCACCAGTGATCGTGTAGCGATGCACCAGTGATCCTGACAAGGTAATATCGTTGTCGGGATCGCTGGTGCGTCGCTATGTGTGATGGGGCCCTAAGACCCAGTGGCGCAATGTGGCCGTCCAATCACAGTAATGCCAGTAGCCAACTGTAATATTAATATTGAGCAGAATGAATTTAAGCCTATTGGTTCTGCCCTCCACAACAGTCACGGTCTCTCATGTAGCCCCTTGGGAAAATTAATAGCCCAGCACTGGAATATATAGTAACATTGTCTATAGTGTCCTCTCCTATATACTGGCCATTTATTCTACAGTAGTGTATCTACCTCCCCATCCAACCATCCATATAATCTAATCTTCTGTAATACTGAAATATATGGGTAATTGTTATCGATTTATCCCTGTTCAAATCAGTAGAAACTACTCCGCAATCACACTGTATGGCAATAATGACATTGTGGCATTTTATATAAGTTTTAAGAGGTCAAGGTGGATAATTAGAGTTAATTTAATGTATATGGTAATGACTTGGTTGTATGGTCTGGTCCCTTTAACTTAGTGACAGAGCCAATTTGCAACTTAATGATCAGGCCAATTTTTACCATTCTGACCACTGTCACTTTATGAGGTAATAACTCTGGAACGCTTTAACGCAGGGGTCTCAAACTCGGCAGAGTAAATGGGCCGCACATAAAAAAAAGAAAGCTGGCGGGCCGCATTCCTTTCAAACTTAATACAGTCACAATTGATAGCGGTATCTAAGGGGTTAAATGGCCGCGATCGGTGCTAATACCGATCGTGGCCGTTCAAATAGGATGTCAGCTGCGATGTACAGCTTACCTCAGCAGATGATAGTGTCGGCTCTGCATGTCAGCCGGTGCTATCATCTCGCTGTACACGCACAGCCACTGTCACCTGCACAATCCAGCAATGGGGGGAAAGTCATGCCTCCACTCTTTGCGCGCTGGCATGATGTCATTACACAGCGCCAGAGGGATGTCGTCAGGCAGGACCACAGCCACTACGGAGCGGCGCACTCCTCTCTTCTAATGTGAGCGTACACACGCGACTCCGCTCCGTACACCACGTACACACGTGACTCCGCTCCGTACACCTCGTACACACGCGGCTCCGCTCCGTACAGCTCGTACACACGCGGCTCCGCTCCGCACACCTCGTACACACGCGGCTCCGCTCCGCACACCTCGTACACACGCGACTCCGCTCCGTACACCTCGTACACACGCGGCTCCGCTCCGTACACCTCGTACACACGCGGCTCCGCTCCGCAAACCTCGTACACACGCGGCTCCGCTCCGTACACCTCGTACACACGCGGCTCCGCTCCGCACACCTCGTACACACGCGGCTCCGCTCCGTACACCTCGTAAACACGCGGCTCCGCACACCTCGTACACACGCGGCTCCGCTCCGTACACCTCGTACACACGCGGCTCCGCTCCGTACACCTCGTACACACGCGGCTCCGCTCCGTACACCTCGTACACACGCGGCTCCGCTCCGTACACCTCGTACACACGCGGCTCCGCTCCGTACACCTCGCACACAAGCGGCTCCGCTCCGTACACCTCGTACACACGCGGCTCCGCTCCGTACACCTCGTACACACGCGGCTCCGCTCCGTACACCTCGTACACACGCGGCTCCGCACACCTCGTACACACACGGCTCTGCTACATCCACCTTGTAAACCCCTCCTGATCCACACAGAAACTTACCCAGCACCATGACAATCAGCACAGACAAAGACAGCAGAGGTCTGCATACACTGAGGCCCTTGATCATGTGACCCCCTGACTCCTCCTTCTCCTCTGATCTCACCCCCGCTTCCTGTGCACACAGAACACACAGCCATCGCGCACTCCTGGATGGCTGCGTGCCTTCCCCCTTCTACCTGCCTCAGGGCGTGAGACATGTGGTGCACCGCGGGCCGCAGATGACTGCCTCAGGGGCCGCATGAGACCTCTGCTTTAACGGATTCCGCTGATTCTGAGAATGTTTTTCGTGACATATTGTACCTCATGGTAGTGGTGAAATTTCTTGGACATGACTTGCGTTTATTTATGCAACAAATGGAAATATGGCAAAAAAATTTTGCAATTTTCAAAATTTAATTTTTATGCCCTGTAAGATAGGGCTGACTGTGTGTGTTGGGGGCAGGGCCAGACTGGGACTAAAATTCAGCCCTGGCATGTGAAGGTGCACAGGCCCACTTGTCACATGGTGACTCTATAACATATAGTCACAGCTGTGTCCAGTATTACAGCTCAGTCCTATTTATTGCTCTTGATTTGAACCCAGGACCCAAGAGCTGCATCCTGCTGATACCCCAACACTGGGCCGCTGCCCTGTCTCTATTACTGCACCTGCTGTGTGGTACAATAACCCTCTTACTGCCCCACATAATAATGCCTCTTTTGTGCCCTATAGATGGTAAAATTGCCCCCCAAAAATATTAATGCACTGTGCAAATGCACTAGAAAACAGTATCTGCATTTTCCCCCCCTAGAAAGTAATAATGCCCTATGTACACATATGATGGCCATTGTATTCTGAGTGCCCCTACAACAAATATGCTTCTTAAGTGCCTGCTTAACATCTACTAATGTCCCCTGAGTCCCCAATGTACAACTCCTCTATATACATTATGATGGGGAAACTGTTCCCCTATATACAGTATAATACACCAACAGTTCCTCTATACACAATATGATGTTCCCACAACTGCGCTCTACACAGTATGATGGGCCCACAGCTCCTCTGTACACATTACGGTGATTCCACAGCTCCACTATACACAGTATGGTGGTCTGACAGCTCCTCAATCACAGTACGGTGGTTCCACAGCTCCACTCTACACAGTACGGTGGTTCCACAGCTCCACTATACACAGTATGGGGTCCCAGAGCTCCACTATACACAGAATGATGGGCCCACAGCTCCACTATACACAGTATGGTGGTCCCAGAGCTTCACTATACACAGAATGATGGGCCCACAGCTCCACTATACACAGTATGGTGGTCCCAGAGCTCCACTATACACAGAATGATGGGCCCACAGCTCCACTATACACAGTATGGTGGTCCCAGAGCTCCACTATACACAGTATGATGGGCCCACAGCTCCACTATACACAGTATGATGGGCCCACAGCTCCACTATATACAGTACGGTGGTCCCAGAGCTCCACTATACACAGTATGATGGGCCCACAGCTCCACTATACACAGTATGATGGGCCCACAGCTCCACTATACACAGTATGATGGGCCCACAGCTCCACTATACACAGTATGATGGGCCCACAGCTCTACTATACACAGTACGGGGTCCCAGAGCTCCACTATACACAGTATGGTGGTCTGACAGCTCCTCAATCACAGTACAGTGGTTCCACAGCTCCACTCTACACAGTATGGTGGTTCCACAGCTCCGCTATACAGAGTATGAATGGCCCACAGCTCCACTATACACAGAATGATGGGCCCACAGCTCCACTATACATAGTATGATGCAGGGCTGTGGAGTCAGTAAGCCAAACCTGCGACTCCGACTCCTCAATTTCCCTTACACCGACTCCAACTCCGACTCCGACTCCCACACATATTGCTTATATTTAAGTGAAAAATTTATTGTAGTACAATGTGAACCTCAGACATTTAATCATTTTTATGATCCAATAATCAAGATATTTAGATAGAACAGAATATATATTGGTGTACTACCCGGTTTTCATTCTTTTTGGTACAGATACGATATGGATAGACAGATATGGATAAATGGATAGATAGAGCAGATTTCTAATCTGTTTTTGCTATTGAAAACATTATCTATGAGCTCAAAAACCTTCCAGGTGATGCAGTTTTTTAAAAAGATGATCAACTTTTGCAGCTGAAAAACGTATCCTCAAAAAACACAGGAAAAACGCTGTGTGTGAATGTAGCCTTAGATCAGGAATAGAACAGCCATTTATAGGACATTTCCTAACTTTCCCAAACTCCTATGAAAAAATATTCAGCACATCCTGCATTGAACTACTGTGCCCAATTTATTATATATTTTAGGAGTCGGAGTCGGTCCATTTTATACCGACTCCAACTCCGTCTCCACCAAAATGAGCTCCGACTCCGACTCCACGACTCCGACTCCACAGCCCTGGTATGATGGGCCCACAGCTCCACTATACACAGAATGATGGACCCACAGCTCCACTATACACAGAATGATGGGCCCACAGCTCCACTATACACAGTATGGTGGTCCCAGAGCTCCACTATACACAGAATGATGGGCCCACAGCTCCACTATACACAGTATGGTGGTCCCAGAGCTCCACTATACACAGTATGATGGGCCCACAGCTCCACTATACACAGTATGATGGGCCCACAGCTCCACTATATACAGTACGGTGGTCCCAGAGCTCCACTATACACAGTATGATGGGCCCACAGCTCCACTATACACAGTATGATGGGCCCACAGCTCCACTATACACAGTATGATGGGCCCACAGCTCTACTATACACAGTACGGGGTCCCAGAGCTCCACTATACACAGTATGGTGGTCTGACAGCTCCTCAATTACAGTACAGTGGTTCCACAGCTCCACTCTACACAGTATGGTGGTTCCACAGCTCCGCTATACAGAGTATGAATGGCCCACAGCTCCACTATACACAGAATGATGGGCCCACAGCTCCACTATACAGAGTATGAATGGCCCACAGCTTCCCTATACATAGCATGATGTCCCCACTCTTCCCCTAAAATACTGAATTATGAATCCCATAGTGGCCCTCAGACTATATAATGGCCCCCGCATTAGTCCCCAAACTGTATAATGGTCCCCGAATTAGTTCCCAAACTAAATAATGGCCCCCGCATTAACTCCCAAACTGTACAGTATAATGCTCCCCCACATTAGCTCCCAAACTGTATAATGGCCCCTGCATTAGTCCACAAGTTATATAATGGCTGCTGAAATAGTCCTGAAAATGTATGAGGGCCCCCACACAGTTTTGGGGTCCCTCACACTATGTATACAGTAAGGTTCCCCCATTCTTTATTATGCCCCCACATGACACCACAAGTTTTAATTAAAAAAAATCATATACTTTTCTAACCCAGAATCCAGTGGCAAGGCAATGTGCTGTAACAGCACCGACTCCCGCACCAAATGTCAGAGTCCCGGTGCCAGAACTCTGACATCCTCGTTGTGCTTCGTTCTGTAGACCTGAGGCATAAAGTGATCTGACGTCTACAGAACAGAAAGCGGTGGTGCCGGAAGATCATGTCTCCCTGCTCTACCGCAGGGCTTACCGGTGTATGCGCATCATACATGCTGATTAATTACAGTAAGGGCAGTGTAGCCCTGGATGGGCGCCCTGAGCGCGGGGGCCGGGACAACCGTACAAGCTGCACCCTGGTATCTACGCTACTGTATACTGTGACTACAGACATCTGATATTACACCAGTCACATATTACCCTGTATATAACATCCGATGTCTGCGCACACAGTATATTATATCCCTAATATATCCTATACAATGTGTACAGACATCGGCTGTTATATACAGTGTAATATGGCATGCTAGATATTACACTACTACTGCAGACATCAGATTTTACACTATCACATATTACCCTGTAAATAAAATCAGATGTGTGTGCACATAGTATTGGATATGTCAGTGACATATTCTCCTATACACTGTATGTACTAAGTGCACTGTGTATATACAGTGGGGAAAAAAAGTATTTAGTCAGTCAGCAATAGTGCAAGTTCCACCACTTAAAAAGATGAGAGGCGTCTGTAATTTACATCATAGGTAGACCTCAACTATGGGAGACAAACTGAGAAAAAAAAATCCAGAAAATCACATTGTCTGTTTTTTTTTCATTTTATTTGCATATTATGGTGGAAAATAAGTATTTGGTCAGAAACAAAATTTCTTCTCAATACTTTGTGATATATCCTTTGTTGGCAATGACAGAGGTCAAACGTTTTCTGTAAGTCTTCACAAGGTTGCCACACACTGTTGTTGGTATGTTGGCCCATTCCTCCATGCAGATCTCCTCTAGAGCAGTGATGTTTTTGGCTTTTCGCTTGGCAACACGGACTTTCAACTCCCTCCAAAGGTTTTCTATAGGGTTGAGATCTGGAGACTGGCTAGGCCACTCCAGGACCTTGAAATGCTTCTTACGAAGCCACTCCTTCGTTGCCCTGGCGGTGTGCTTTGGATCATTGTCATGTTGAAAGACCCAGCCACGTTTCATCTTCAATGCCCTTGCTGATGGAAGGAGGTTTGCACTTAAAATCTCACGATACATGGCCCCATTCATTCTTTCATGTACCCGGATCAGTCGTCCTGGCCCCTTTGCAGAGAAACAGCCCCAAAGCATGATGTTTCCACCACCATGCTTTACAGTAGGTATGGTGTTTGATGGATGCAACTCAGTATTCTTTTTCCTCCAAACACGACAAGTTGTGTTTCTACCAAACAGTTCCAGTTTGGTTTCATCAGACCATAGGACATTCTCCCAAAACTCCTCTGGATCATCCAAATGCTCTCTAGCAAACTTCAGACGGGCCCGGACATGTACAGGCTTAAGCAGTGGGACACGTCTGGCACTGCAGGATCTGAGTCCATGGTGGCGTAGTGTGTTACTTATGGTAGGCCTTGTTACATTGGTCCCAGCTCTCTGCAGTTCATTCACTAGGTCCCCCCCGCGTGGTTCTGGGATTTTTGCTCACTGTTCTTGTGATCATTCTGACCCCACGGGGTGGGATTTTGCGTGGAGCACCAGATCGAGGGAGATTATCAGTGGTCTTGTATGTCTTCCATTTTCTAATTATTGCTCCCACAGTTGATTTCTTCACTCCAAGCTGGTTGGCTATTGCAGATTCAGTCTTCCCAGCCTGGTGCAGGGCTACAATTTTGTTTCTGGTGTCCTTTGACAGCTCTTTGGTCTTCACCATAGTGGAGTTTGGAGTCAGATTGTTTGAGGGTGTGCACAAGTGTCTTTTTATACTGATAACAAGTTTAAACAGGTGCCATTACTACAGGTAATGAGTGGAGGAAAGAGGAGACTCTTAAAGAAGAAGTTACAGGTCTGTGAGAGCCAGAAATCTTGATTGCTTGTTTCTGACCAAATACTTATTTTCCACCATAATATGCAAATAAAATGAAAAAAAAACCAGACAATGTGATTTTCTGGATTTTTTTTTCTCAGTTTGTCTACCATAGTTGAGGTCTACCTATGATGTAAATTACAGACGCCTCTCATCTTTTTAAGTGGTGGAACTTACACTATTGCTGACTGACTAAATACTTTTTTTCCCCACTGTATATGACTGACTGATCACTCGCCCCAATTGGACAGACCATCAGCAGATTTGGCTTTCAGTACCATCTTTATGCTGATGACACACAACTATATACGTCTTCCCCCGACCTTACCCCCGCTGTACTACAGAACGCCAGTGACAGTCTGTCCGCAGTCTCCAACATCATGTCCTCCCTCTATCTGAAATGCAACCTCGCTAAAACTGAACTACTTCTGCTCCCGCCATCTACTAACCTCCCTAAATCTGACATTTCCCTCTCCGTGGGTGGTACCACAATAACACCCCGGCAGCAGGCGTGCTGTCTGGGTGTTATGTTTGACACCAATCTCTCCTTCACATCCCATATACAATCTCTAGCTCGCTCTTGCCGCTTACACCTAAATAACATCTCTAGAATCCTCCCTTTTCTCACTATGGAAACAAAAAAAACCCTCACTGTTGCATTGATCCACTCCCGCCTGGATTACTACAACGCTCTATTAATTGGCCTCCCCGTCACTCGACTATCCCCTCTCCAGTCCATACTTAATGCAGCGGCCAGGATCGTCCATCTGGCTAATCGATACTCGGACGCGTCCGCTCTTCGCCAGCCCTTACATTGGCTGCCCATTCATTATAGGATCCAATTCAAAGTACTTGTTCTCACCCACAAAGCTCTCCACAGTGCGGCACCCCCTTACATCTCTTCCCTCATTTCTGTCTATCGGCCTAGCCGATCGCTGCGTTCTGCAAACGACTTTCGACTAACCTCTGCACTAATCCGTACCTCCCACTCCCGACTCCAAGACTTCTCCCGTGCTGCTCCTATCCTCTGGAATGCTCTACCCAAGAAATCAGGACTATCCACAATTTTCATAGTTTTAGGCGCTCCCTCAAAACACATTTGTTCAGAGCGGCCTATCACGTTCACTAATCAAAGTCATTCTATGTGTAAGTGTGCGTGTGTAGCTCATTCACTATCTCCATCCTTCACTCCCTCAAGATGGCTGGACCTTCATTGTAAATACACCCCTGTACTTTGTATCTCCCCCACCTCACTGTAGATTGTAAGCTCTCACGAGCAGGGTCGTCTTATTTCGTCTTATTTTGCTTTAATTATTGTATTGTTAACGTTGTTACTTATGACTTGTGTTTTGAAACTGTTAAACTGTAAAGCGCTGCGGAATATGTTGGCGCTATATAAATAAAGATTATTATCACTCCTGGAGCGGGCTACAGGCCATACATGAGATGATATATGGTGGCTGTATATATTATATGCAGTGTATGATGTCCTGGAGCCGGGCTGAGGAGCAGTCAGCCTATGATCCTGTATACAGCTGGCTGCTGTGAGACTGGGAGTCATTGCTGCAGCTTGATCTTACACACAGATAGGGGGACGCTGGAGCTGATGACCCCACTGACAGCGCGACCCGATCTGTGTCAAGGTTCAAGCTGGGCAATAAATCATCTCACCTGCCTCAGCGAGTCAGCTCGACTGCAGACAACCAGACAAGGCAATATCTGACCCTGCCAGAGACCACCTGCCCCGGCCCCCTGCTCTGCTGACCTCATCACAGGAGCTCCTCTCAGGCCGGCCGGCTTGCAAGTGACGTCCACTCTCACATCATGCGGTGTGTCTGCAATACTGGGATGGCGGCACTTGTACAACTCTATGGTACAGTACAGTGCCGACCGGGAGGCAAGTATTTGTTTCGCAGTTTAGTTCTGTAGTGGGCGTGTCAGGGGGAGGTGGCAGTGTTTGTGAGCTGCAGCGCTGATTGGTTCACCACGGCAGTGAGGGCGGTGCATTTATGAGCGCGCTCACATCCAGATCCAGGGACAGGCTGGGAAGGTGTAAGTCGCGCAATCAAGAGCCCGCAGAAGGTGGAAGGCGGCGGCGCGCATTCATGGGCGCGCATTGTTACCGGACGCGGCGTTGCGCATTTCACAGGTACTGGGCGCATATTTCACAGGTGCAGCGTCTGCGCATTTTATCCCTCAAGTATGGCCCATATTTGTTATAGGCACTAAGCACTTTATTTTGTCAATTCTTAGGACTAACAAGCAGCAGATACTTATCTGATCCTTTATATATCTTCTGTCATTTATGTAATTGTCAGTACTACATGTTTAATAAACTTTGCTTATTATTTTTATGTTATTGGACTTGTACTCCCCTTTTTTTCTCTGTTTAACCTGTAAAATATGCGCCTAGCACCTGTGAAATGCGCAGACGCTGCACCTGTGAAATATGCGCCCAGCGTCTGCGCATTTCACAGGTGCTGGGCGCATATTTCACAGGTGCAGCGTCTGCACATTTTACAGGTGCTGGGCGCATATTTCACAGGTGCAGCGTCTGCGCATTTCACAGGTGCTGGGCGCATATTTCACAGGTGCAGCGTCTGCACATTTTACAGGTGCTGGGCGCATATTTCACAGGTGCAGCGTCTGCACATTTTACAGGTGCTGGGCGCATATTTTAAAGGTGCAGCGTCTGCGCATTTCACAGGTGCTGGGCGCATATTTCACAGGTGCTGCGTCTGCACATTTTACAGGTGCTGGGCGCATATTTTAAAGGTGCAGCGTCTGCGCATTTCACAGGTGCTAGGCGCATATTTCACAGGTGCAGCGTCTGCGCATTTCACAGGTGCTGGGCGCATATTTCACAGGTGCAGCGTCTGCGTTTCACAGGTGCTGGGGGCATATTTCACAGGTGCAGCGTCTGTGCATTTCACAAGTGCTGGGCGCATATTTCACAGGTGCAGCGTCTGCGCATTTCACAGGTGCTGGGCGCATATTTCACAGGTGCAGCGTCTGTGCATTTCACAAGTGCTGGGAGCATATTTCACAGGTGCAGCGTCTGTGCATTTCACAAGTGCTGGGAGCATATTTTACAGGTGCTGGGCACATATTTCACAGGTGCAGCATCTGCGCATTTCACAGGTGCTGGGCGCATATTTCACAGGTGCAGCGTCTGCGTTTCACAGGTGCTGGGGGCATATTTCACAGGTGCAGCGTCTGTGCATTTCACAAGTGCTGGGAGCATATTTCACAGGTGCAGCGTCTGTGCATTTCACAGGTGCTGGGCGCATATTTCACAGGTGCAGCGTCTGCGCATTTCACAGGTAATAGGCGCATATTTTACAGGTGCTGGGCACATATTTCACAGGTGCAGCATCTGCGCATTTCACAGGTGCTGGGCGCATATTTCACAGGTGCAGCGTCTGCGTTTCACAGGTGCTGGGGGCATATTTCACAGGTGCAGCGTCTGTGCATTTCACAAGTGCTGGGAGCATATTTCACAGGTGCAGCGTCTGTGCATTTCACAGGTGCTGGGCGCATATTTCACAGGTGCAGCGTCTGCGCATTTCACAGGTAATAGGCGCATATTTTACAGGTGCTGGGCACATATTTCACAGGTGCAGCATCTGCGCATTTCACAGGTTCTGGGCGCATATTTCACAGGTGCAGCGTCTGCGCAATTCACAGCTGCTGGGCGCATATATCACAGGTGCAGCGTCTGCATTTCACAGGTGCAGCGTCTGCCCATATTTCACAGGTGCTGGGCACATGTTTCACAGGTGCTGGGCGCATATTTCACAGGTGCAGTGTCTGCGCATTTAACAGGTGCAGTGTCTGCGCATTTAACAGGTGCTTGGCGCATATTTCACAGGTGCAGCGTCTGCGCATTTCACAGGTGCTGGGCGCATATTTCACAGGTGCAGCGTCTGCGCATTTCACAGGTGCTGGGCGCATATTTCACAGTTGCTGCGTCTGCACATTTCACAGGTGCTGGGCGCATATTTTACAGGTGCAGCGTCTGCGCATTTTACAGGTGCAGCGTCTGCGCATTTTACAGGTGCAGCGTCTGCGCATTTTACAGGTGCAGCGTCTGCGCATTTTACAGGTGCAGCGTCTGCGCATTTCACAGGTGCAGCGTCTGCGCATTTCACAGGTGCAGCGTCTGCGCATTTCACCGGTGCAGCATCTGCGCATTTCACCGGTGATAGGCGCATATTTTACAGGTACAGCGTCTGCGCATTTCACAGGTGCTGGGCGCATATTTCACAGATGCTGCGTCTGCACATTTCACAGGTGCTGGGCGCATATTTTACAGGTGCTGGACGCATAGTTCACAGGTGCTGCGTCTGCACATTTCACAGGTGCTGGGCGCATATTTCACAGGTGCAGCATCTGCGCATTTCACAGGTGCTGGGCGCATATTTCAAAGGTGCAGCGTCTGTGCATTTCACAAGTGCTGGGCGCATATTTCACAGGTGCAGCATCTGCGCATTTCACAGGTGCTGGGCGCATATTTCACAGGTGCAGCGTCTGCGCATTTCACAGGTGCAGCGTCTGCGCATTTCACCGGTTCAGCGTCTGCGCATTTCACCGGTGATAGGCGCATATTTTACAGGTACAGCGTCTGCGCATTTCACAGGTGCTGGGCGCATATTTCACAGATGCTGCGTCTGCACATTTCACAGGTGCTGGGCGCATATTTTACAGGTGCTGGACGCATAGTTCACAGGTGCTGCGTCTGCACATTTCACAGGTGCTGGGCGCATATTTCACAGGTGCAGCATCTGCGCATTTCACAGGTGCTGGGCGCATATTTCAAAGGTGCAGCGTCTGTGCATTTCACAAGTGCTGGGCGCATATTTCACAGGTGCAGCATCTGCGCATTTCACAGGTGCTGGGCGCATATTTCACAGGTGCTGCGTTTGCACATTTCACAGCTGCTGGGCGCATATTTTAAAGGTGCAGCGTCTGCGCATTTCACAGGTGCTGGGCGCATATTTTACAGGTGCAGCGTCTGCGCATTTCACAGGTGCTGGGCGCATATTTCACAGGTGCAGCGTCTGCGCATTTCACAGGTTCTAGGCGCATATTTTACAGGTGCAGCGTCTGCACATTTCACAGGTGCTGGGCGCATATTTCACAGGTGCAGCGTCTGTGCATTTCACAAGTGCTGAGCGCATATTTCACAGGTGCAGCGTCTGCGCATTTCAGATGTGCTGGGCGCGATTTTCACTGGTGCAGCGTCTGCGCATTTCACTGGTGCAGCATCTGCGCAATTCACAGGTGCTAGGCGCATATTTCACAGGTGCAGTGTCTGCGCATTTCACATGTGCTGGGCGCATATTTTACAGGTGCAGCGTCTGCGCATTTAACAGGTGCTGGGTGCGCTTTTCAGGTGCTGGGCGCATATTACACCGGTGCAGCGTCTGCGCATTTCACAGGTGCTGGGCGCATATTTCACCGGTGCAGCGTCTGCATTTCACAGGTGCTGGGGGCATATTTCACAGGTGCAGCGTCTGCGCATTTCACAGGTAATAGGCGCATATTTTACAGGTGCTGGGTGCATATTTCACAGGTGCTGCGTCTGCATATTTTACAGGTGCTGGGCACATATTTCACAGGTGCAGCATCTGCGCATTTCACAGGTTCTGGGCGCATATATCACAGGTGCAGCGTCTGCATTTCACAGGTGCAGCGTCTGCATTTCACAGGTGCAGCGTCTGCCCATATTTCACAGGTGCTGGGCACATGTTTCACAGGTGCTGGGCGCATATTTCACAGGTGCAGCATCTGCGCGTTTCACAGGTGCTGGGCGCATATTTCACAGGTGCAGCGTCTGCGCATTTCACAGGTGCTGGGCGCATATTTCACAGGTGCAGTGTCTGCGCATTTAACAGGTGCTGGGCGCATATTTCACAGGTGCAGCGTCTGCGCATTTCACAGGTGCTGGGCGCAATTTTCACAGGTGCAGCGTCTGCACATTTCACAGGTGCTGGGCGCATATTTCACAGTTGCTGCGTCTGCACATTTCACAGGTGCTGGGCGCATATTTTACAGGTGCAGCGTCTGCGCATTTTACAGGTGCAGCGTCTGCGCATTTTACAGGTGCAGCGTCTGCGCATTTCACAGGTGCTGGGCGCATATTTCACAGGTGCAGCGTCTGCACATTTCACAGGTGCTGGGCGCGCTTTTTACAGGTGCAGTGTCTGCGCATTTAACAGGTGCTGGGCACGCTTTTCACAGGTGCAGCGTCTGCGCATTTCACAGGTGCTGGGCACGCTTTTCACAGGTGCAGCGTCTGTGCTTTTCACAGGTGCTGGGCGCATATTTCACAGGTGCAGCGTCTGCGCATTTAACAGGTGCTGGGCGCATATTTCACAGGTGCAGTGTCTGCGCATTTCACAGGTGTGGGCGCGCTTTTCACCGGTGCAGCGTCTGCGCATTTCACAGGTGCTGGGCGCGATTTTCACAGGTGCAGCGTCTGCACATTTCACAGGTGCTGGGCGCGATTTTCACAGGTGCTGCGTCTGCACATTTCACAGGTGCAGCGTCTGCGCATTTGACAGGTGCTGGGCGCATATTTCACAGGTGCAGTGTCTGTGCATTTAACAGGTGCGCATTTCACAGGTGCTGGGCGTATATTTCACAGGTGCTGGGCGCGCTTTTCACAGGTGCAGCGTCTGCGCATTTCACAGGTGCTGGGCGCGCTTTTCACCGGTGCAGCGTCTGCGCATTTCACAGGTGCTGGGCGCGCTTTTCACAGGTGCAGTGTCTGCGCATTTCACAGGTGCTGGGCGCATATTTCACAGGTGCAGTGGCTGCGCATTTCACAGGTGCTGAGCGTGCTTTTCACCGGCGCAGCGTCTGCGCATTTCACATGTGCTGGGCGCATATTTCACAGGTGCAGCGTCTGCACATTTCACAGGTGCTAGGCGCATATTTCACAGGTGCAGCGTGTGCGCATTTCACAGGTGCTGGGCGCACTTTTCACAGGTGCAGCGTCTGCGCATTTCGCAGGTGCTGGGCGCGCTTTTCACAGGTGCAGCGTCTGCGCATTTCACTAGTGCTGGGTGCATATTTCACAGGTGCAGCGTGTGCGCATTTCACAGGTGCTGGGCGCATATTTCACAGGTGCAGCGTCTGCGCATTTCACAGGTGCTGGGCGCGCATTTCACAGGTGCTAGGCGGATATTTCACAGGTGCTGGGCGCATATTTCACAGGTGCTGGGCGCGCTTTTCACAGGTGCTGGGCGCGCTTTTCACAGGTGCAGCGTCTGCGCATTTCACAGGTTCTGGGCACGGTTTTCAAAGGTGCAGCGTCTGCGCATTTCACAGGTGCTAGGCGCGCTTTTCACAGGTGCAGCATCTACGCATTTCACAGGTGCTGGGCGCGCTTTTCACAGATGCAGAGTCTGCGCATTTGACTGGTGCTGGGCGCATATTTCACATGTACTGGGCGCGTTTGACAGTTGCTGGGCACGCATTTCACAGGTGCAGCGTCTCCGCACATTTCTGCCTCTCCACTGTTTGCCACTCTGCCATATGATCCATATTCTACCTATAGTAAGCTGTTGCCATTATTCCCAGGTGCTGCGTGTCCACGCATTCTGGAGCACGCATTTCTGCCTCTCACTGCACATTTAGGGTGTGTGCACACGTTGCGGATTGCGCTGCGGATTTAGCCCTGCGGATCCGCAGCAGTTTCTGCTGCACTGTACAGTACCATTTAAGTCTTTGGAAAATGAAAAACGCACTGCATACGTTACGTATTTTTCCGCGTCGATTTGCTGTGGTTTAAAATTTGCAGCATGTCACTTCTTTGTGCGGAATCCACAGCGGTTTCACACCTGATCCATTACAGGTGTCAAACCGCAGGCTAATACGCACTAAATCCGCAGGTAAAACGCAGGTCATTTTACCTGCAGATTTAGCCAAATCTGCGTGCAAAAATCTGCACCACAATCTGCAACGTGAACCCTAAGGAGCAGAAGGCGGACATTCATGAGCGCGCATTTCTGTGTCTCCACCATTTGCCACTCTGCCGTATGATCCGTATTCTGCCTCTAGCAAGCTGTTGCCTTTATTCCCAGGTGCTGCGTCTCCTGGAAGGTGTGGGTTGGAAAGAGCTGCTGATTCAATTAGCCACATTGGCTATTTTGGAGACTGCGGACGACCTGAAAAGTCAGCTAATTCCATGTACAAGCTCTCGTCTCTATGTATCTATGATATTTTTTGGTGAGTGACCAGATGTCTCCTGATTGTAGGCGACTTTGAGGACTCCTACCTTCAAGTATCACCTGGATTTGGGACAGAACAGCCAGTCGTACGACGCTCTCGCACATATTCCCGAACATAGCAGGTGAGACTGAGGTCCGCTGGCTCGTGGTGTGGGGCGGGGGTCTGATGGCTCAGGGTGTGGGGTGCAGGACTGAGCGTGGTGTGGGGTGCAGGGCTGACAGCTCGTGGTGTGGGGCGGAGATGAGTACGTTGTGCCTGAGCCTTAGACCCCAGCGTATGCTCCATAAATGGCCAGATGGAGGATGGAAGCATCTCTTTCGCGTCTGTCCCTGATCATGAGCAGCTCCGTACACCCGCTCCTCTCCTGTAGCGTACATGCACCTCATTGGTTGGGAATGTATTGGCTCTGCAGCTCCGTGCTTTGATTGGCTGCCAGGCTGCAATTGTCCTGACGCTGTTTGGTTTATCAGGGCAGTGAAGGTCGCATTCAGGAGCACACTCCGTCATTACGGACTCGTGCACCTGTGATATCTACTGGGGTTCATCTGTATCACTGGGTCTGTTGTACCTGCGCTATACACTGTAGTGGCTGTAGCTCCATGCTCTGCCACACTCGTATTAAACAAAAGAAAAACAAGAAGCCATGTGACTGAAAGATTTATTTATTTTTATTATTATAGAGATGGATCCCGCAGCCAGTAATGGCGTCCAGCAGCAGTAGATACAGGTTAATATAGTAGCAGTGTAAGGCAGCAATAGTATTACTATATATAGGTACGGAAGTTACTATATATTGGTAGGTCTGTAGCATTACTGTAGATACGGTATGTAGTATATTAGTACATTATATGGGTAGAATATTGGAGTACAGACCCCCATGAAGTGCGCTTTCAGAGTATCATGATTGTCCCATGTATCCCATTTGCATTTAACCCCTTAGTGAGTAGGCCTGATTTTGCCTTTGAAAGAGAACTCCAGAGAATAGAAGTTAGAGGCAAACATTCGAATAGGGGTTACATAGCATATCTGTGTGGGTGTGCCTGCTCACACCCTCACCAATCACCAGCACGTGGGCTCTGAATCACACCCTCACCAATCACCAGCACGTGGGCTCTGAATCACCCTCACCAATCACCAGCACGTGGGCTCTGAATCACCCTCACCAATCACCAGCACGTGGGCTCTGAATCACCCTCACCAATCACCAGCACGTGGGCTCTGAATCACACCCTCACCAGTCACCAGCACGTGGGCTCTGAATCACACCCTCACCAATCACCAGCACGTGGGCTCTGAATCACCCTCACCAATCACCAGCACGTGGGCTCTGAATCACACCCTCACCAATCACCAGCACGTGGGCTCTGAATCACACCCTCACCAGTCACCAGCACGTGGGCTCTGAATCACACCCTCACCAATCACCAGCACGTGGGCTCTGAATCACACCCTCACCAATCACCAGCACGTGGGCTCTGAATCACACCCTCACCAATCACCAGCACGTGGGCTCTGAATCACACCCTCACCAATCACCAGCACGTGGGCTCTGAATCACACCCTCACCAATCACCAGCACGTGGGCTCTGAATCACCCTCACCAATCACCAGCACGTGGGCTCTGAATCACACCCTCACCAATCACCAGCACGTGGGCTCTGAATCACACCCTCACCAATCACCAACACGTGGGCTCTGAATCACACCCTCACCAATCACCAGCACGTGGGCTCTGAATCACACCCTCACCAATCACCAGCACGTGGGCTCTGAATCACACCCTCACCAATCACCAGCACGTGGGCTCTGAATCACACCCTCACCAATCACCAGCACGTGGGCTCTCAATCACACCCTCACCAATCACCAGCACGTGGCCTCTGAATCACACCCTCACCAATCACCAGCACGTGGCCTCTGAATCACACCCTCACCAATCACCAGCACGTGGCCTCTGAATCACACCCTCACCAATCACCAGCACGTGGCCTCTGAATCACCCTCACCAATCACCAGCACGTGGGCTCTGAATCACACCCTCACCAATCACCAGCACGTGGGCTCTGAATCACACCCTCACAAATCACCAGCACGTGGGCTCTGAATCACACCCTCACCAATCACCAGCACGTGGGCTCTGAATCACACCCTCACCAGCACGTGGGCTCTGAACGAGCCCAAGTACTAGCAGCCTGAATGGCTTGCACTGTGCGTGTGTGCGGCTAGTGCACCATTGATTCCTATGGGAGACGTGGCCATCTTGCTTTTGTCGCTTTCATAGGAATGAATGGATCGCTTGCCGCACATTCACAGTGCTTGACGCTCGCGCTGCCAGTACTTGGGTCAGAGCCACCGTGCTGACGATCGTTGTCGGTGTGAACGGGCAGACACATATCAATCTGTTAGTTAACCCCTATCCTCCAAAGTACTCCTTTAATGACCAGGCCAAAATTGGAAAATCTGGTGTGTGTCACTTTAACAGACAGTAATGTCATAAAGAATTTTCATATTAAAGTAATTCAATGTTTTTGTCACATATTGTACTTTATTTAGGTGTTAGAATTACATTAATACGATTTGCGCATATTTAACCCCTTTCCTACATTAGACGTACTATTCCGTCCATGTGACTTAGGACCTAACTCCCAAGGACGTAATAGTACGAAATAGCGATCAGAGGCGCCCCCCGTGGGAAGCGCCGCTTATTGCGGCCGGATGTCAGCTTATTATCACAGCTGACACCCGGCACTATATGTCAGGGGCGGTCACGGACCGCCCCCAGCACGTTAACCCCTGGCACACTGCGATCAAACACGATCATAGTGTACCGGGGGTTTAGGGAAGCATCGGCAGGGAGGGGCTCCCTCCGTGCTTCCCTGAGACCCCTGCAGCAGCGTGATGTGTAGTGCTGCTGCGGGGGCCTGCTTCCTGCAGGTCCCCGTATCCAATATGGCGGCGGGGACCTTCGTGGGGCCTGTAGGGAGCTGGCTTCCTCACTGCCTGCAGAGCGCAGCCATGAGGAAGCCTGCAGCAGTGCCTGTGGCAGATCGCGGATCTGTCACAGCGATCTGTGATGTGTCAGATCAGCGATCTGTCACATGACAGTTATGTCCCCCTGGGACAGTGTAATAAAGTTCAAAATAAAAAAAAAGTGTCAAAATAATTTATACAAAAATCGCTAAATAAATACAGAAAAAAAATATTCCCTAATTAATTTTTTTACAATAAAAGAAAAAAATACAATAAAAGTACACATATTTGGTATCGCCGAGTCCGTAATGACCCGCCCTATAAAACTGTCCCATTACTTAACCCCTTTACCGAACCCCTTAAAAATCAAAAACGAAGCAAAAAATAATGCTTTATCATCATACCGCCGAACAAAAAATGCAATAACGCGCGATCAAAAAGACGGATATAAATAACCATGGTAACGCTGAAAACGTCATGTTGTCCCGGAAAAAACGAGCCACCACACAGTGTCATCTGCGAAAAAATAAAGTTATAGCTCGCAGAATAAAGCGATGGAAAACTAATTATTTTTATATAAAATTGTTTTCATTGCATAAAAGCGCCAAAACATAAAAAAGATATAAATGAGGTATCGCTGTAACCGTACTGACCAGAATAATAAAACCGCCTTATCAATTTTAGCACACGCGAAACGGTGTAAACGCACCCCCCAAAAGAAATTCATGAAACGATGGTTTTTGTTCATTCTGCGTCCCAAAAATCGGAATAAAAAGTGATTAAAAAACTGTCACATGCCCGAAAATAGTACCAATAAAATGTCAACTTGTCCCGGCAAAAATGAGACCTCACATGACTCGGTGAGTCAAAATATGGTCAAATTATAGCTCAAAATGTGTTGATGCAAAAAATATTTTTTACAATAAAAAGCGTCTTTTAGCGTATGACAGCTGCCAAACATAAAAACCCGCCATAAATAGTAAATCAAACCCCCCGTTATCACCCCCTTACTTAGGGATAAATAATAAAATTAAATTTTTTTTTATTTATTTCCATTTTCCCATTAGGGTTAGGTCTGAGATTAGGGTTAGGGGTGTGTTGGGGTTAGGGTTGTAGTTAGAATTGGGGGTTTCCTCTGTTTGGGCACATCAGGTGCTCTTCAAACGCGACATGGCGTCCGATCTCAATTCCAGCCAAAAAAGTCAAATGGCGCTGCTTCCCTTCTGAGCTCTGCCATGCGCCCAAACAGTGGTTCCCCCCACATATCAGGTATCGGCGTACTCAGGACAAATTGCACAATAGATTTTCAAGTCTAATTTCTCCTGTTACCCTTGGTAAAATAAAAAAATTGAACCTGAAGTGATTTTTTTGAGTGAAAAAAAGTTAAATTTTCCTTTTTTTTAAACATTAAAAAAATCCTGTGAAGCAACTGAAGGGTTAATAAGCTTCTTGAATGTGGTTTTGAGCACCCTTGAGGGGTGCAGTTTTTAGAATGGTGTCACTTTTGGGTATTTTCTGTCATATAGACCCCTCAAAGTGGCTTCAAATGTGAGGTGATCCATAACAAAAATGGTTTTTGTAAATTTTGTGGCAAAATGGAGAAATCGCTGTTCAACTTGTGCTGATGTAAAGTAGACCTGTGGGAAAGGTTAGTTATTAACATATTTTTTTTAAAGGACTAAAAATTCAAAAATTGGAAATTGCTAAATATTTAAATTTTTCCAAAACTTTCCATTTTTAAAAAAAAAAACACACAAGTTAGATCTAAGAAATATAAACGCTAAAGTGAAGTACAATCTGTCAAGAGAAAACAATCTCATAATCGACAAGATCCGTTGAATCGTTACAGAGTTATAACTTGATGAAGGGACAGTGTTCCTAATTATAAAAATTGGACCGATTATTACTGTGCAAACCACCCTGGGGGGTAAAGGGGTTAACAAGGGCAAAATTGTATAACATTTATCTCATTTAATTTTGTTACAAATTTGAATTGCAGTAAGTCACATATGTGCATACATACAGTACACATCATTTATCATAGATATGTTTCCATGGGTTGACTTTAACCCCTTCCTGACATCCGACGTACTATCCCGTCCACGGTACCCGGGCCCGTATGACCGTGGACGGGATAGTACGTCTACCGCGATCAGCGGCGCCCACGTGGTGAGCGCCGCTGATCGCGGCCGGGTGTCAGCTGATTATCACAGCTGACACCCGGCACAATGTGTCAGGGGCGGTCACGGACCGCCCCCGACACGTTAACCCCTTGCACACCGCGATCAAACACGATCGCGGTGTACCGGGGGTTAAAGGGAAGCATCGGCAGGGAGGGGGCTCCCTCCGTGCTTCCCTGAGCCCCCCACGGCAGCGCAATGTGCAGCGCTGCTGCGGGGGACTCCTTTCCTCCAGGCCCCCGAATCCAAGATGGCGACGGGGGCCTTCGGGGGCCTGAGGAAGCTGGCTTCCTCAGTGCCTGCAAAGCGCAGGCATGAGGAAGCCTTCTGCAGTGCCTGTGTCAGATCGCTGATCTGTCACAGTGATCTGTGATGTGACAGATCAGCGATCTGTCACAGGACAGTGATGTCCCACCTGGGACTATTTAATAAAGTAAAAAAAAATAAAAAAAAAGTGTAAAAATAATAAAAAAAAAAATCGCCAAATATATTAGGAAAAAAAAAAAAATATTCCCCCAATAAATCCATTTTTTGGAAATAATAAAAAAAAACAATAAAAGTACACATATTAGGTATCGCCGCGTCCGTAACGACCCGCCCTATAAATCTGTCCCATTAGTTAACCCCTTTAGCAAACCCCTTAAAAAATAAAAATAAAAAACGAAGCAAAAAATAATGATTTATTATCATACCGCCAAACAAAAAGTGTAATAACGCGCGATCAAAAAGACGCATATAAATATCCATGGTACCGCTGAAAACGTCATCTTGTCCCGCAAAAAACGAGCCACCACACAGCATCATCAGCGAAAAAATAAAAAAGTTATAGCTCGCTGAATAAAGCGATGCAAAAATAATTATTTTTTATATAAAATAGTTTGCATTGCATAAAATCGACAAAAACATGAAAAAAGACCTAAATGAGGTATCGCTGTAACCATACTGACGTGAAGAATAAAACCTCTTTATCAATTTTACCGCACGCGGAACGGTGTAAACGCACCCCCCCCAAAAGAAATTCATGAAACGCTGGTTTTTGTTCACTCTGCGTCCCAAAAATCGGAATAAAAAGCGATCAAAAAATTCCACGTGCCCGAAAATGGTACCAATAAAACCGTCAACTCGTCCCGCAAAAAATTAGCCCTCACATGACTCGGTGGGTCAAAATACGGAAAAATTATAGCTCTCAATATGTGGTGATGCAAAAACTATTTTTACAATAAAAAGCGTCTTTTAGCGTGCGACAGCCGCCAAACATAAAAACCGCCATAAATAGTAAATCAAACCCCCCGTTATCACCCCCTTAGTTAGGGAAAAATAATAAAATAAAAAAAATGTATTTATTTCCATTTTTCCATTAGGGTTAGGGTTAGGGCTAGGGGTGTGTTGGGCTAGGGTTAGGGCTAGGGTTAGGGCTAGGGCTAGGGGCGTGTTGGGGTTCGGGTTGGAGTTAGAATTGGGGGTTTCCACTGTTTGGGCACATCAGGGGCTCTCCAAATGCAACATGGCGTCTGATCTCAATTCCAGCCAATTCTGAGTTGAAAAAGTCAAATGGTGCTCCTTCCCTTCCAAGCTCTGCTATGCGCCCAAACAGTGTTTTACCCCCACATGTAGGGTATCAGCCTACTCGGGACAAATTGCAAAACAATTTTTGGGGTCCAATTTCTCCTGTTACCCTTAGGAAAATAAAAAATTGGGGGCAAAAATATCATTTTTGTGGGAAAAAATGATTTTTTTATTTTCACGTCCGAGTGTTATAAACTTCTGTGAAGCACTTGGGGGTTCAAAGTGCTCACCATACATCTAGATAAGTTCCGTGGGGGGTCTAGTGTCCAAAATGGGGTCACTTGTGGGGAGTTTCAATAGTTTAGGTACATCAGGGGCTCTCCAAACGCACATGACACCCGCAGACCATTCCATCAAAGTCTGCATTCCAAAACGTCACTGCTTCCCTTCCGAGCCCCGACGTGTGTCCATACAGTAGTTTTCTCCCACATATGGGGTGTCAGCGTACTCAGGACAAATTGGACAACAACTTTTGGGGGTCCAATTTCTCCTGTTACCCTTGGGAAAATGAAAAAATTGGGGACTAATTGATCATGTTTGTGGAAAAAAATACGATTTTTTTATTTTCATGCCCGGGCATTATAAACTTCTGTGAAGCCCTTGGGGGTTCAAAGCGCTCACCACACATCTAGATAAGTTCCTTAGGGGGTCTCGTTTCCAAAATGGGGTCACTTGTGGGGGTTTCCACTGTTTAGGTACATTAGGGGCTCTCCAAAGGCAACATAACACCCGCAGACCATTCCATCAAAGTCTGCATTCCAAAACGTCACTACTTTCCTTCCGAGCCCCGACGTGTGCCCATACAGTAGTTTTCTCCCACGTATGGGGTATCAGCATACTCAGGACAAATTGGACAACAACTTTTAGGGTCCAATTTCTCCTGGTACCCTTGGGAAAATAAAAAAATGGTGACTAAAAGATCATGTTTGTGGAAAAAATACAAATTTTTTATTTTCACGCCCGGGCGTTGTAAACTTCTGTGAAGCACTGGGGGGTCAAAGTGCTCACCACACATCTAGATAAGTTCCTTAGGGGGTCTAGTTTCCAAAATGGTGTCATTTGTGGGGGGGTTCCACTGTTTTGGTACATCAGGAGTTTTCCAAACGCGACATGGTGTCCGATCTCAATTCCAGCCAAAAACGTCAAATGGCGCTGCTTCCCTTCCGAGCTCTGCCATGCGCCCAAATAGTGGTTTACCCCCACATGTGGGGTATCAGCGTACTCAGGACAAATTGTACAATAACTTTTAGGGTCCTGTTACCCTTGGAAAAATAAGAATTGAGGGTGAAAAGATCATTTTTGTGGAAAAAATATGATTTTTTAATTGTATGGCTTTATGTTATAAACTTCTGTGAAGCCCATGGGGGTTCAAAGTTCTCACCACACATCTAGATAAGTTCCTTAGGGGGTCTAGTTTCCAAAATGGTGTCATTTGTGGGGGGTTTCCACTGTTTTGGTACATCAGGAGTTTTCCAAACGCGACATGGTGTCCGATCTCAATTCCAGCCAAAAACGTCAAATGGCGCTGCTTCCCTTCCGAGCTCTGCCATGCGCCCAAATAGTGGTTTACCCCCGCATGTGGGGTATCAGCGTACTCAAGACAAATTGCACAATAACTTTTAGGGTCCTGTTACCCTTGGAAAAATAAGAATTGAGGGTGAAAAGATCATTTTTGTGGAAAAAATATGATTTTTTAATTGTATGGCTTTATGTTATAAACTTCTGTGAAGCCCATGGGGGTTCAAAGTTCTCACCACATATCTAGATAAGTTCCTTGGGGGGTCTAGTTTCCAAAATGGGGTCACTTGTAGGGGGTTTCCACTGTTTAGGTACATCAGGGACTCTCCAAACGTGACATGGCGTCCGATCTGAATTCCAGCCAATTTTGCATTGAAAAAGTGAAACGGCGCTCCTTCCATTCTGAGCTCTGCCCTGCGCCGAAACAGTCGTTCCCCCCGACATATCAGGTATCTGCGTACTCAGGACAAATTGCACAATAACTTTTGCAGTTCAATTTCTCCTGTTACCCTTGGTAAAATAAAAAAAATTGAACCTGAAGTATTTTTTTTATGAAAAAGAGTTAGATGTTCATTTTTTTTTAAATATTCAAAAAAATTCCTGTGACGCACCTAAAGGGTTAATAAACTTCTTGAATGTGGTTTTGAGCACCTTAAGGGGTGCAGTTTTTAGAATGGTGTCACTTTTGGGTATTTTCTATCCTATAGTCCCCTCAAAGTGGCTTCAAATGTGATGTGGTCCTAAAAATAAAATGGTGTTGTAAAAATGAGAAATCGCTGGTCAACTTTTAACCCTTATAACTTCCTAACAAAAAAAAATTTTGGTTCCAAAATTGTGCTGATGTAAAGTAAACATGTGGGAAATGTTAGTTATCAAGTTTTTTGTGTGCCGTATCTCTGTGATTTAAGGGCAAAAAAATTAAAAGTTGGAAAATTGCGAAATTTTCAAAATTTTCGCCAAATTTCCGTTTTTCTCACAAATAAACGCTAGTTATTTGAATGAAATTTTACCACTAACATGAAGTACAATATGTCACGAGAAAACAGTGTCAGAATCACCTGGATCCATGGAAGCGTTCCAGAGTTATGACCTCATAAAGGTACAGTGGTCAGAATTGTAAAAATTGGCCCGGTCATGAACGTGCAAACCACCCTTGGGGGTGAAGGGGTTAATTAGGATGCATATTTGCCAAAATGTTTTTTTTTTCTTTTTTTTTTTTTTTTAAAGAATTTCCCCAACTTCCCCTATTAACAAACATATTTATATTTTTGAAATTTTTTTTCCCTCCAAGGCCTTAATCAGACTAGTGCTTTACCCACCAATTATGGCCATGCTCAGTGCAGGCAAAATCACCAGCCAAAATCCTACGCTAAATAGATCACAGGTGCTCAAAGCGGCGGTTGTGCTGGTACCACGATTATCTTGTGCTGCAATTCTGGCCTAATCACCGCAAACACCACGGCTGTAGGCCGGCAATGTTTTGGTATGGGACAGGGAGGGCTGCTGCTCCTGGAGGATGACGCCACCACACTTGCTGCTCACGAGCATCTGCGGGGCCTTTACATGTTGGAAAATCGGTGCAACTAGCGTCAATTATTCAGCATATTGAAATCAAATCTTCGCTCATGCTGCTGAGTCGTCTGACCATTGACACATTTAATCATCGCTCTGAGCAGCGATCATCGGAGCGATTATTGCATGTCTAAAGTCCCCATTATACATGCTGAACACAAACTACTTTACATTGTATGAAAGTGTTATCTTCTATATTGTCCCATGAAAACATATAACATTTATAAAGATGTGAGGGGTGTACTCAGTTTTGTGAAATACTGTATATAGTTTGTATAGATTAGGAGGGAGAAGAACACCGCAGCAAGTAACTGTCAGGCCGCCGTAACTTGGTGATGTGATACCCATTTCATTACTTAACCTTTTCTCTCCCTTCTGCAATACCATCTTGCAGGATATCCTACCAAGCGGCTATGATTATCACGTAGAGTCCTTCAAGGAAGGTGAGAATGAAGGCTGGTTCCATGCAAAGGTTAGAGCAAACATTTTTGCAAAAGAAGAAGCTGAAGAATGGCTTCAGAGATTTCATCAGTCATCACATACTGATTTACGAGTTTCACAGACTTTCAAGGACAACACAGTTAAAGCTGTTTTTAGGGTTAGTTTCATTCCTTAAACTGAACATGTAATAATTCTTAAGAATTACTGAAATAATGCAAATGTCTTTGTCCTTTACAGAAGGTATTCCGTTGCCACAACAATACAAGCGCAGACTTCCAAAGATCCTCAACAAAACAATGTCATAAAAAGCACACAAATTGTGGAGCAACGTTGTCAATCACAGTGAGAAATATGGCTATGAAACGGTAAGTAAAAGACATTTTCTCCTGAAAACCTAAACCTATTCTCTGTACATTTCAGTAACATTTGTCTTGCATTCCAGGAGTAAGGATAAGCTGCTCTCCACACATCCATGTGTCATCTGCATCAATCATGAACATAACCATGCTATCTATGCAGCTGATGCTCTACGCTTCAGGCGACCAAGTCCAGAAGTTGAAGAGGTGTTTCGAATCCTTTTTGCTAAGGGACATTCACCATCTACAGCTCTACAAAGTTATAAATTTGATTTGCAAGAGCAGTTTGGAGACCAAGCTTTTCTTGTACTTTCAGATAGGTCCAAATGCCCTGATATATCTTGGTGTTACCAACGATATTACAGTACTTTTCAAAGACAGTATGGACCACCAGATGGACTTGAAATGATCTCCAGGCTGAAGATGTTTATTGACACCTATAATAACTCGTGGGTCTGTCTGTGCCAAGGTGGAATTGGAGGAAGACAAGGACCTGATAATAGCCATATGTTCACCATTAATGCAACGTGTACGTAAGTACTTGCCAGCATCAGGTGAAATTGCATTTATGGATTTATCAGGATCAATGGACAGACATAACAGTCGAATATTTATTCTACTTGCTCCTAGTGTCGCAGGGGCATTGCTGCTGGCAATCCTGGTCATGTTTTCTGAAGCACAAGTTATTATTACCCGTGCGCTAAAGCTACTGCAGTCTATTTTACCTGAGGATGCATTTTATGGTCGCGGTATTGAGCACGGTCCGGGGATAATTATCGCAGATGATAGCCACAGTGAAAGAAATAGCTTGAAGGACAGATTTTCAGACTCACGGTTACTGCTATGCAAATTCCATGTACTCCAGGCGTTTTGGAGATACATATGGGATTCTACCAATCATGATCAGAAAGTAGATAGGCAAGAAATATATACCTTGTTCAAGAAACTGGTTAATGAACAGTCAACAACAGTTTGACATTATTTTCACAGAGGTTATATCTAGTCCTATATTGCAAAAATATCAGAATTTACTGAAATATTTAAAGAAAATGAGAGAGAGAGCAGAGGAGTGGACAATGTGTTACAGAGCGACACTGCTAACAAGGGGTCACGACTAGTGTTGAGCGATACCACCCGATACTGAAAAATATCGTATCGGAAAGGATCGGCCGATCTAAAAAAAGTATCGGGTATCGCCGATTCCGATCCCGGAAGTCCCATTCAAGTCAATGGGACAGAAATATCGGAATTGAAAAAACCCCTCTCTTGCCTTGTACAGCCTGTTCGGGAGGGGGGAAGAGTGTGGGTGGCGCGTGGGCGGACAGTGTGCGTGTCTGTGTGTGCGGGCAGGGTCTGTACGGGCCTCTCGGGGGGGGGGGGGGGGGGGCCTGTGCCGGCTGCCGGTGGTCTGTATGGGCCTCTCGGGGGGCCTGTGTCGACTGCCGGTGGTCTGTTTGGGCCTCTCGGGGGGCCTGTGCCGGCCTGCCGGGGGCCTGTGCCGGCTGTCGGTGGTCTGTACGGGCCTGCCGGGGGTCTTTTGTGTGTGTGCAGGCATCGTCCTACAAGTCCCATCGGGCGATGCCTGCTACACTGACAGTGATTGACACATTAGCCAATGATGGGACAGTAGTAGTCCCATCATCCGGCTAATGTGTTGAATGTAAAAAAAAAACATACTACATACATACATACTACATATATACTACATACATACTACATTCATACAACATACATACCGTATATACTCGTGCATAAGCCGAGATTTTCAGCCCATTTTTTTGGGCTGAAAGTCCCCCTCTCGGCTTATACACGAGTCATATACCGGGGGGGGGGATCGGCGGGGGTGTCAGAGATCATACCCTTCTCTGCAGCTCCCCTGCTTGTTCCATGTTGTCAGCACTGCTCTCTTCCTGCTTCAGCTGTCAAATGGTACCCGCTCATTAAATATGCGCATATTTAATGAGCGGGTACCACGTGACCGCTGAACAAGGAAGAGAGCAGCGCCGACAACATGGAACAAGCAGGGGAGCTGCAGAGACAAGCGCCAGGACCGGGTGAGTATGAACGGGGGGTGGGGAGGCATAGTCACCTGTCCCTGCGCTCTGCTGTCTTGCATCCTCTGCAGTGACATTCAGGTCAGAGAGCGCTATCTCGCTCTCTGCCTGCACAGTCACTGCAGAGCCCGCAACGCTGATGAGCAGGGGGCAGCGACTGAGGTGAGTATACAGTTTTTTGTTTTTTTTGTAAGGGAGGCAGCGGCAGCAGCAACATGATGGGGCCACACACTGTGCAGATAACTGGGGCCACTCACTGTGCATCATAACTGGGGCCACACACTGCAGATAACTGAGGCCACATATTGTGCATCATAACTGACGCCACTCACTGTGCACCCTCGGCTTATACACGAGCCAATAAGTTTTCCTGTTTTTTTGTGGCAAAATTAGGGGGGTCGGCTTATACTCGGGTCGGCTTATACTCGAGAATATACGGTATATACTACATACATACTACATATATACATGCTACATACATACTACATATACAGTGGGGAAAAAAAGTATTTAGTCAGTCAGCAATAGTGCAAGTTCCACCACTTAAAAAGATGAGAGGCATCTGTAATTTACATCATAGGTAGACCTCAACTATGGGAGACAAACTGAGAAAAAAAAATCCATTTAATCACATTGTCTGTTTTTTTTTTCATTTTATTTGCATATTATGGTGGAAAATAAGTATTTGGTCAGAAACAAGCAATCAAGATTTCTGGCTCTCACAGACCTGTAACTTCTTCTTTAAGAGTCTCCTCTTTCCTCCACTCATTACCTGTAGTAATGGCACCTGTTTAAACTTGTTATCAGTATAAAAAAAACACCTGTGCACACCCTCAAACAGTCTGACTCCAAACTCCACTATGGTGAAGACCAAAGAGCTGTCAAAGGACACCAGAAACAAAATTGTAGCCCTGTACCAGGCTGGGAAGACTGAATCTGCAATAGCCAACCAGCTTGGAGTGAAGAAATCAACTGTGGGAGCAATAATTAGAAAATGGAAGACATACAAGACCACTGATAATCTCCCTCGATCTGGTGCTCCACGCAAAATCCCACCCCGTGGGGTCAGAATGATCACAAGAACGGTGAGCAAAAATCCCAGAACCACGCGGGGGGACCTAGTGAATGAACTGCAGAGAGCTGGGACCAATGTAACAAGGCCTACCATAAGTAACACACTACGCCACCATGGACTCAGATCCTGCAGTGCCAGACGTGTCCCACTGCTTAAGCCTGTACATGTCCGGGCCCGTCTGAAGTTTGCTAGAGAGCATTTGGATGATCCAGAGGAGTTTTGGGAGAATGCCCTATGGTCTGATGAAACCAAACTGGAACTGTTTGGTAGAAACACAACTTGTCGTGTTTGGAGGAAAAAGAATACTGAGTTGCATCCATCAAACACCATACCTACTGTAAAGCATGGTGGTGGAAACATCATGCTTTGGGGCTGTTTCTCTGCAAAGGGGCCAGGACGACTGATCCGGGTACATGAAAGAATGAATGGGGCCATGTATCGTGAGATTTTGAGTGCAAACCTCCTTCCATCAGCAAGGGCATTGAAGATGAAACGTGGCTGGGTCTTTCAACATGACAATGATCCAAAGCACACCGCCAGGGCAATGAAGGAGTGGCTTCGTAAGAAGCATTTCAAGGTCCTGGAGTGGCCTAGCCAGTCTCCAGATCTCAACCCTATAGAAAACCTTTGGAGGGAGTTGAAAGTCCGTGTTGCCAAGCGAAAAGCCAAAAACATCACTGCTCTAGAGGAGATCTGCATGGAGGAATGGGCCAACATACCAACAACAGTGTGTGGCAACCTTGTGAAGACTTACAGAAAACGTTTGACCTCTGTCATTGCCAACAAAGGATATATCACAAAGTATTGAGATGAAATTTTGTTTCTGACCAAATACTTATTTTCCACCATAATATGCAAATAAAATGAAAAAAAAAACAGACAATGTGATTTTCTGGATTTTTTTTTCTCAGTTTGTCTCCCATAGTTGAGGTCTACCTATGATGTAAATTACAGACGCCTCTCATCTTTTTAAGTGGTGGAACTTGCACTATTGCTGACTGACTAAATACTTTTTTTCCCCACTGTATACAACATTCATACAACATACATACATGCTACATATATTCAACATACATATATACTACATACATGCTTCATATATACTACATATATACTACATACATGCTTCATATATACTACATTCATACTACATAAATACATAGTACATACATTCTACATATATACTACATTCATACAACATACATATATCCTACATACAACATACATACATACTACATTCATACAACATACATATATACTACATACATGCTACATTCATACAACATACATATATACTACATACATACATACATAATGCTACAGACATACTGCATACAATACATTCATACAATACATACAAATAGACATACAGTACATATAACATAGAGTACATACTCACCATCACTTGTCACTTTGATCCCCGAAGCCAGTGTCATCTAAGAAAAAATACGTAAATAACAAACCACCAAATACTCCCAGATCTGCAGAAATCCACGAGTGAGTGTCCCACGCCGATCTCCTGTGGAGAGCAGCAGCATCAGCTGATGCGACCGCTCTCTACGGGGCTCAGGAATCCAGTGTCGGGAGGTAGGTATCCTTCCGCACTGTATTCCTCCGCCACTGTAAAAAAAAATAGTCCCTGGTCTCACTTTATGGCAAATGCTGCGTGGGAACTTTTTCACACAGCAATGCCAAAAGTGAGACTAAGGACTATTTTTTTACAGTGGCGGAGGAATACAGTGCGGAAGGATACGTACCTCCCGACACTGGATTCCTTGAGCCCCTAGAGAGCGGTCGCATCAGCTGATGCTGCTGCTCTCCATGGGAGATCGGCGTGGGACCCTCGTGGATTTCTGCGGATCAGGGTAAGTATATGGCTTGTTTGTTGTTTTCATATTTTTCCTTAGATGACACTGGCTTCGGGGAACAATGTGACAAGTATTGGTGAGTATGTACTCTGTTATATGTATTGTATGAATGTATTGTATGTATGTATGTTGCATGTCTGTAGTATATATGTATGTAGCATGTATGTAGTATATGTATGTTGTATGAATGTAGCATGTATGTAGTATATGTATGTTGTATGAATGTAGCATGTATGTAGTATATATGTATGTTGTATGAATGTAGTATATATGAAGCATGTATGTAGTATGTTTTTTTTTTTTTTTTTACATTCAACACATTAGCCGGATGATGGGACTACTACTGTCCCATCATTGGCTAATGTGTCAATCACTGTCATGGTAGCAGGCATCGCCCGATGGGACTTGTAGTCCCATCGGACGATGCCTGCACACACACAAGACCCCCGGCAGGCCCATACAGACCCCCGGCAGCCGGCACAGGCACCCGGCAGGCCCGTACAGACCACCGGCAGCCGGCATAGGCCCCCCGAGAGGCCCGTACAGACCACCGGCAGTCGGCACAGACCGCGCATCATCATGACGTCATTTCACCATCCAATCACAGCCATGCCAATAGTTAACATGCCTAACAGGATGTGCCCACACTTCTGAGGATTCCCATTGGCTGAATCAAATCGAGCAGGCTGATAGCTTTATGGGAACTTCCGATTCCGGTATCCGATACGAAAAAAGTATCGGAAGTCAGTATCGGAATTCCGATACAGCTAATATCGGCCAATACTCGATACTTGCGGTATCGGAAAGCTCAACACTAGTCACGACACTAACAACTACAGTGAAGCCAACATAAGGGTGCTAAAAGAGAAAGTGCTAATGCGTGTAAAAGCTTTCAATATTGTACAGTTATCTGATTTTCTGACAACACGATTCATGACATATTTTGAACAGCGGATCATCACTGTTCTCAGTAACAGAACTGTAAATTTCAGTCGCTCACGTTATTTCATTCCAGAACTCAAAATTGACAATTTGTTGGTAACACACATTTCTGAGGACACATATAGTGTGAAAAATTTAACATCTGGCCATGAATATGCTGTAAACATGTTGACAGGCACATGTTTCTGGCCAATAGGCTCCAATGGGGCTCCCTGCAAACATCAATTTGCTGCAGCAACAAAATTCAACATTTCTACTTCCCAGTTTCTCCCACTTACAGATGCACGTGCTAAGCTTACACTGCATAAGATCTTGGCGGACTCCATATATGTTCCAGAAGGCTGGTATGATAACTTGCACGGAAGCAGAGGAGCTCCAGAAGGCTGGCATGATAAACTGCAAGGAGATACTACAGATGCGCTATGACAAGACGAATTCACTGTCATGGTAGATGAATTAGGCCTGAATGAAGAAGCTTCTTGTGCAGAGAAAACTGTGGCAAGAACTGGGACAGATGAGAATAATGATCGCAAAAGGAACCTGAAGGACATGTGCCGGGTTTTGGAAGAAAAATTAGCTGAAAGAGAAGATATTTTTGGGCCCGGTGTGGATGCATTATATAAGGATTTTTTGTCAGTAGAGAAGCGAGATGCCGCTCTCCTTTCTGCCCTCCACACTTTTGGAAAATCAAATGGTCCTCCTGCTCTTCGTACTTCAAGGAGAATTCCTGTGCAACCCACAGCAGTGGCGAGGAGAACTACATACTTAGGCCTCTTTCACACTTCCGTTTTTGACAATCAGTCAAGATCCGCCAATTTTGAAAAAAAACGGATCCGCCATTTTTCTTTGCGGATCCGTTTTTTTCCCCATTGACTTTCATTATTGGCGGATCCTGACTGATTACCGTCCGTTTCATCCGTTTTTTTGAGGATCCGCCACAATGTTAGTGTCCGTCAACATCCTCAAAGATTTCCAAACGGAGCTTGCAACGTTTTTTTCTTTCGCCGGCGGATCCTCCAGACACTGAATTAACCCCAAAATCTGTCTGGCTGCCGGACAAAAAAAATTCTCTCTCTCTCTTCCCGGCCAGCGGTTCCTTTAAATTTCCTCATTTTCAGGATCCGTCTAAAAACGGATCCTGTGCCATCCGTTCACATCAGTTGAGAACGGATCCGCTTGTCTACCTTTTTGGCGGATTGTAACTGATGCAAATAACTGAAGTGTGAAAGAGGCCTTAGGTGGTCGTCACGTACAGCAAATCGGTCGTCCTGCAAAAAGGATATTAGTTGCAGAACATGGGTACTGTATCTCAAAAAAATCTGTGCCGGATTGGGTAATGCCTGTTTGTAAATTGCAGCATGCAGCCCCACAAGTCTCCCTCACTGCGTGGAGAATGTTAAAATGATAGGGAAAAAGCATTAGAAGACTAAAGCCCCCGTTACACACTGCAATATCGCTAGCAATATCGCTGTAAAGTCACCGATTTTATGACGTTGCAGCGATATTCCTAGCGATATCGCTGCATGTGATACCTCCGACCGGCTCCTCCCGCTGATTATCGCTGATCGCGCGAGAAGCTGCTGGATCATTTCTCGTCGGCCACTTCCTGCGGCGCTTCCTGCTGTGACGACGAGCGACGCGAGGAGCTGGGCGGGAGGACGCAGGATCGCCGCGTCTGACAGGTAAGTAGCGATCCCCGTCCCCAGCGATGTCGCTGGTGAGATCTGCCTGTGTGGCAGCTCACTAGCGACCACCTAGCGATGCACCAGCGATCCTGACCGCGTCATATCGCTGGTCGGGATCGCTGGTCCATCGCTAGGTGTAACGGTACCCTTAGGCTAACAAGTTTTCTTAAAGACTAACTGTCCTTTTTTGTTTAATTCAGATGTAGCAAGTATAATGCTCCTGGACACGGGCTAGGACAGTGTTAAATACCTTATCTGGCTTCCTGTCCCAGTAATCACCCTCCAAAGTAGGGTTCCTCTCAGGACTGCAGCTGACACATCTCCAGCTATACTGTGTTACATTAGTCTTCAGTGTGTAGAGAAATACAGACTCCCACTCCCCCTTCAATGACTTCTCCTACTGTCCTCGGAGGGTGAGGGCCATGTGACCACTCAGAGTCTCCAATCAGAGACACAGAACTTAGCAAAACTAGGAGAGCTCATCATTTGCAGTCTGAGAGGAACCCTACTGCTGATGGAGGAAGCCAGAGAAGGGATTTACCAGTGTCCTAGCCAGTGTTCAGGAGCATTACGCCGAAGCTTAAATGTGAAGGAAAAATGTTTTAGGCTAGCTTCAGACTAGCGTTTCCAGGTGCAGCACCTCTGTGCAGCTCTGCCCCCTCCTGTCAATTCTTCTAGGGTCGCACATCGCTGCATGCGGTCTGCACACCCTATCTGTAGCATAGGGTGTGCAGACCACGCGCTAGGATGATTGTGAGTGCGCTGCGCCCTTTTGACGTTGCACCGAGCGAGCCAAAATGCAACATGTTGCATTTTGGCGTGCTCAGCGCACCGTCAAAAGGGAGCAGCGCACTCACAATCATCCAAGCGCACCCTATGCTAAAGATAGGGTGTGCAGATCGCATGCAGCGATGTGTGACCCTAGGAGGAGCTGACCAGAGGGGGCGCTGCCGGGGGCGGAGCTGCACGGAGGCCCTGCGCTGCGCCCGGAAACGCTAGTCTGAAGCTAGCCTTACTCTTTAAAATTCCACCCTTATTGCTTATTGGTCACACAGACACAGGATCTTTCTGATGGGTGCTAGTTGCCTAATGTATATAAAGCATGTCACGGTTGGCACATGTAATATGAAAATGTTTACAAATTTAACAATAAAAGACTTAAAATACATTTTTAATTAAAGTCACTTTGGGAAAATAGGTGTGGTGTTGGCTGAGGGACAGGAAAAGTGATTTCTGTGTGGCCTGTCAGCATGGAAATGTGATGGCAAATACAGTAGCCAGCAAAATGAATGTGATTGCAGGAAATCTCGTCCCCATGCTGCGATAATTTTTCCTACAAAATCAATGCAGAAGTTGACATGCGCAGCACCACACGGGCGGCAGAGCTCTACAGAATGGCGGCTCCATAGCGTCACAGGCAGGAGCCACCGTGTGCAGACATTTATCTTGGCCAACATCCATGTCGCCAGATCACTGTTTCATGTGTGACACATCAGTCAGCAGCGTCACAGGGAGCCTCCACAAGTAATTAGGGGGCAGATGACTGCCGCAGCCTCCGCACACCTTGGAAACGCCAGTTAGAAAGGTTACGGCAGTGGGCGGTATGGGGGTGCACAGTGTGGGGGTGACACTATAATACTCCGACTCCTCACTTTCCCGTTAAAGCGGTTGTCCATGACTTTAACCCCTTCACCCCCAAGAGTGGTTTGCACGTTCATGACCGGGCCAATTTTTACAATTCTGACCACTGTACCTTTATGAGGTCATAACTCTGGAACGCTTCCATGGATCCCGGTGATTCTGACACTGTTTTCTCGTGACATATTGTACTTCATGTTACTGGTAAAATTTCATTCAAATAACTAGCGTTTATTTGTGAAAAAAACGGAAATTTGGCAAAAATTTTGAAAATTTTGCAATTTTCCAACTTTGAATTTTTATGCCCTTAAATCACAGAGATAGGGCACACAAAAAACTTGTAAAGTAAACATGTGGGAAATGTTAGTTATCATCAGCACAATTTTGGAACCAAAATATTTTTTTGTTAGGAAGTTATAAGGGTTAAAAGTTGACCAGCGATTTCTCATTTTTACAACACCATTTTATTTTTAGGACCACATCACATTTGAAGCCACTTTGAGGGGTCTATAGGATAGAAAATACCCAAAAGTGACACCATTCTAAAAACTGCACCCCTTAAGGTGCTCAAAACCACATTCAAGAAGTTTATTAACCCTTTAGGTGCGTCACAGGAATTTTTTTGAATATTTAAAAAACAATGAACATCTAACTTTTTTTCACAAAAAAAATACTTCAGGTTCAATTTTTTTTATTTTACCAAGGGTAACAGGAGAAATTGGACAGCAAAAGTTATTGTGCAATTTGTCCTGAGTACGCTGATACCTGATTTGTGGGGGGGAACGACTGTTTCAGCGCATGGCAGAGCTCAGAATGGAAGGAGCACCGTTTGACTTTTTCAATGCAAAATTGGCTGGAATTCAGATCGGACGCCATGTCACGTTTGGAGAGTCCCTGATGTACCTAAACAGTGGAAACCCCCTACAAGTGACCCCATTTTGGAAACTAGACCCCCCAAGGAACTTATCTAGATATGTGGTGAGAACTTTGAACCCACAAGGGCTTTACAGAAGTTTATAACGTATAGCGGTACAATTAAAAAATATTTTTTCCACAAAAATGATCTTTTCACCCCAATTTTTATTTTCCCAAGGGTAACAGGACCCTAAAAGTTATTGTGCAATTTGTCCTGAGTATGCTTATACCCCACATGTGGGGGTAAACCACTATTTGGGCGCATGGCAGAGCTCGGAAGGGAAGCAGCGCCATTTGACATTTTTGGCTGGAATTGAGATCGGCCATCATGTCGCGATTGGAAAACCCCTGATGTACCAAAACAGTGGAAACTCCCCACAAATGACACCATTTTGGAAACTAGACCCCCTAAGGAACTTATCTAGATGTGTGGTGAGAACTTTGAACCCCCAAGGGCTTCACAGAAGTTTATAACATAAAGTCGTACAATTAAAAAATCATATTTTTGACCCACCGAGTCATGTGAGGTCTTATTTTTTGCGGGACGAGTTGACGTTTTTATTGGTACCATTTTCGGGCACATGACATTTTTTGATCGCTTTTTATTCCGATTTTTGGGACGCAGAATGAACAAAAACCAGCGTTTCATGAATTTCTTTTGGGGGGGGTGCGTTTACACCGTTCCGCGTGCGGTAAAATTGATAAAGCGGTTTTATTCTTCGGGTCAGTACGGTTACAGCGATACCTCATTTAGGTTGTTTTTTTATGTTTTGTCGGTTTTATGCAATGAAAACTATTTTATATAAAAAATAATTATTTTTGCATCGCTTTATTCTGCGAGCTATAACTTTTTTATTTTTTAGCTGATGATGCTGTGTGGTGGCTCGTTTTTTGCGGGACAAGATGACGTTTTCAGCGGTACAATGGATATTTATATGCGTCTTTTTGATCGCGCGTTATTACACTTTTTGCTTGGCGGTATGATAATAAATCATTATTTTTTGCTTCGTTTTTATTTTTATTTTTTAAGGGGTTCGCTAAAGGGGTTATCTAATGGGACCGTTTTATAGGGCGGTTCGTTACGGACGCGGCGATACCTAATATGTGTACTTTTATTGTTTTGGGTTTTATTTTCAAAAAATGAATTTATTGGGGAATTTTTTTTTTTTTTTTTACTAATTTATTTGGCAATTTTTTTAAAATTATTTTTACACTTTTTTTTATTTTTTTTTACTTTATTACATAGTCCCAGGTGGGACATCACTGTCCTGTGACAGATCGCTGATCTGTCACATCACAGATCACTGTGACAGATCAGCAATCTGTCACAGGCATTGAAGAAGACTTCCTCTTGCCTGCGCTTTGCAGGCACTGAGGAAGCCAGCTTCCTGCAGGCCCCCGTCGCCATCTTGGATTCGGGGGCCTGGAGGAAAGGAGTCCCCCGCAGCAGCGCTGCACATTGCGCTGCCGTGGGGGGCTCAGGGAAGCACGGAGGGAGCCCCCTCCCTGCCGATGCTTCCCTTTAACTCCCGGTACACCGCGATCGTGTTTGATCGCGGTGTGCAAGGGGCTAACGTGTCGGGGGTGGTCCGTGACTGCATTGTGTCGGGTGTCAGCTGTGATAATCAGCTGACACCCGGCCGCGATCAGCGGCGCTCACCAGGTGGGCGCCGCTGATCGCGGTAGACGTACTATCCCGTCCATGGGCATAGGGGCCCGGGTCCCATGGACGGGATAGTACGTCTCATGTCAGAAAGGGGTTAAAGGCCCTAACAAATAAGTGGGTAGCGCCTCCAGCGTTAGAAACTATCCAAGGAACATGATTCCAGTCATTTTTTACAGATGTATGGGCACAAAAAATCAAATTTGGATAATTGCAAAATTTCTAAATGTATTGGCAAATTTCTGGTTTGTTTCAGAAATTAACGCAAGGCATAGCAAACAAATTTTAACACTATCATTAAGTACAATATGTCACACAAAAACAATCTCAGAATCAGCGGGATCCATTGAAGCTCCAGAGCTCCTCAAAAGGGACAGTGGTTAGAAATGTAAAAATTGGCTGGGTCATTAAGCTCAAAATTGGCATGGTCAATAAGGGGTTAACATTAATAACCCATGTTTTGCACTGGTTACACCCGTCATCTTGGCTGTTAGGTCTTCCCTGTTGTCGGCTGGAGCTGTTCAGTCACTGACACCCACAGCACAGCGGCGTCACAGGAGCTGTGTCCACGGTCGGGTACTGCATGTGTCGGCGGAGCTGTGCAGCGCAGGGACTGACACGTTCCAGCCAACACCTGATAGCCGCAGGTGCCGGTGTCGCACCCCACATTGATCACACACGGATGACCTATTCTAAGGAGAGACTGTCAATATCACAGTCCTGGACAACCCCTTTAAAAAGAGAACAGCTCAAGGGATGAAAGCTCATGCCCACCATGGCAGCCCCACCAACGCTGCTGCTGCAGCTCAGCTCATCGTCGACCGTACCAATGACATCTGGACATGAGATGCTTGAGGACGAGGACCACGAGCCGCTCGTGTTTATATCGTGGCAGTTGTGTTCATGCAAGAATGATATGTTTAGATTTACTGCTTGCAAACAGCTACAAGAATACATTACTTACTCTACGCCAGCTGGACCCACTGTTATCACACACTTCTAAAAAGTGGGCAGGGCTTAGTGGGAAGGGCTGAGTTTGCTAGCGTTTTAATTACTATAACCCATAAACTTGATGTAACTTACCGTATATAATAATAATCTTTATATAGCGCTAACAAATTCCGCAGCGCTTTACAGTTTTGCACACATTAGCATCGCTGTCCCTGAAGGCTCACAATCTAAATTTCCTATCAGTATGTCTTTGGAATGTGGGAGGAAACCGGAGTGCCCGGAAAAAACCCACGCAAACACGGGGAGAACATACAAACTCCTTGCAGATGTTGTCCTTGGGGGGATTCGAACCCAGGACTCCAGCGCTGCAAGGCTACAGCGCTAACCACTGAGCCACCGTGCCGCCCATATACTCCTGTATAAGCTGACCACCCTAATTTTGCCCAAAAAAACTGGGAAAACTTATTGTCTCGTGTATAAGCCTAGGGTGGAAAATGCAGCAGCTACTGGTAAATTACAAAAATAAAAATAGATACCAATAAAAGTAAAATTAATTGAGACATCATCATTAGGTTCAATGTTTTTGAATATCTATATCGAATCAGGAGCCCCATATAATGCTCCGTACAAAATACACCCCATATAATGCTGCACAAAGGTTAATAATGGGCCCATAAGATGCTCTATAGAATAATATTCCCCATATAATGCTCCATAAAGGTTATGGTCCCACAAGATGCTCCATAGATTATGCCCCATAGAATATGCCCCCATATGCTGCCCCATAGAATATGCCCCATATGCTGCCCCATATATTATGCCATAATAAATGCCATACTCACCTCTCCTGCTCAGGAGCCAGCACATGAGATATTCACCTGTCCCCCAGTCCATCGCCGCTCACCACCATCTGCGCGTCCTCTGTCATTGACTGTTCAGCCAGCAGAGAGCACGGCACGCACTGACCACGTCACCGCGCCCCCTGCTGGCTAAACATCATGGACACAGGAAGCAGCAGATGGCGGTGAGCAGCGTGGGAGCGAGGACAGGCGAATATCGCTATACTCACCCGTCCTGGAACGTCTCTGCAGCCTCGCTTCTCCACTGTCTCCGTTCCTGCCTTCAGCGGTTATGTGATACCGCTCATTACCACTCATGAATATGCGCATATTCATGAGTTTAATGAGCGGTACCACGTGACCGCTGAAGGCAGACAGTGGAAAAGCGAGGGGGCTGCAGAGAGTGCCACAAGGGGTGAGTATGATCTGTGACACCCCCGCTCCCCCTCCCCCGCCGAACCCCAGGTATATGACTCGTGTATAAGCCAAGAGGGGGACTTTCAGCACAAAAAAATGGGCTGAAAATCTCGGCTTATACACGAGTATATACGGTATCTAACGCTGAGGACACGGCCCATTACCGAGAAACCAGTGACTCCGGATTGCAAAAACATAGAAAATATTAAATTTTATTATACAAAAAATGACTACACATAGGTATAATGGGGAAAACCATGAAGCACAGAGTGGAGCTAGCGTCTCCGGCGCATGAGCAGATGCGACGTGGAGTCTCCCAAGTTCTGAAAGTAGTAGTTGAGTTTGCCATTGAGCTTCTCCCGCAGCTGTAAAGGAAATGGAGGAAGACATTAATGGCGCACACATGGTCCAAGCCCTGCTGCCATGGCTCTAATACATCACTGTTTATGAGTGTGGCATTATGTCACCATGCATGACATCACCATTAGTCACCACGGTCATGTGATGTGAAAGCGCGCTATTAGCGGTCAGGAAGTCCAGGTGCATGCGGAGGACAAGCTTTGGCTTTTCCGGTTCTCGTCCTTACATGTCAATCATCCCAGTATCACCAGGCAGCACAGACTTAGAATGGGGCCTATCGTGGCATCCGGTAAGTGGCGGCAGAATGTGCAGCGACTGATGGGGGACAAGTCCTATAATTGGAGCATATACCAAGCCCACCGAATACCACACGCATGTGTGACGGTGACTGCGGCTCTTACCTCTTGGTGTAGCCAACTTTTATTCTCTTCCAGCGCTTGCAGAAGGTGATCGATGGAGGAATACGGCATCCAAACCAAAAGGAGACAAGGCGGACAGAGGCCACTGTGAGAAGTATACAGGATGGTAAAGATTAAAAATCATGGTAGCTTGCCTTTAAAAACAGTGCATCCTTAGTCTACAGGTTGTGTCAGATATTACAGATGAGCTCCAAAGAGAATGTTTTCCAAATTCTGTACGACCCCTTTTACAATTGTGCCTCATGTAGATAATGTATGTATGTGTTATAAGGGACAATGTAACACAAGATTTTTTCTGCTGTGTGATACAAGTCAACAATCGTGAGTCTTCAAACTCCGTCTGATGCCGGATTCCAGACCGCTGACCTTCATCCTATAGCCCACGTGGTCCTTACCAGCTAGGTGTCTCCTGATCCAAATACGCTAGCCTCATATGTACAGTATTAGATGAGACTGTTCAGTTCGTACACAAGTGGATTTTGGGGCAGCAAAGTGGCTCAGTGGCTAGCATGCAGTGGCTCAGTGGTTACCATTGCTGAACTGAGGTCCTGGATTCAAATCGCAACAAGGCCAACACCTGCAAGCAGTTTGTATGTTCTCTGTTTTCTCTCACACTCCACAGACATCCCGATAGGGAATGTAGATAGTGTGCCCCCGATAGGATCAGCAATGACATCAATAAAGCTTGAGAATTAATGGTGCTATATGGGGGGGGGGGATGAGGAACCGACCAGACCCTAATATTCCTGCCCTCCTGACCGCAGCGTGTAACTGGGACCTACTCTGGCTAAGTGAGGGTTAAAGGGAACCTGTCACATGGTTTTGGCCCTGTAAGCTGCGGCCTACGGCTATCAGGGCTTATCTACAGTATTCTATGATGCTGTAGATAAGCCCCAGATCTAACCTGAAGGAGAAGACAAACAAGTTTTATTATACTCACCCGGGTGCGGTTCGGTCCAATGGGCGTCGCAGGTCCACCGCCTCCGATCTCCATGCGATAACGTCCTCTTCCTTGCTTCGTGTAGCAGCTCCTGCGCAAGCGTACTTCTTTGCCCTGTTGAGGGCACAGCAAAGTACTGCATTGCGCAGGCGCCAGGAAATGTCAGAGATGTCCCGCTCCTGCGCACTGCAGTACTTTACTCTGCCTTCAACAGGGCAGAGCAGTGCGCCTGTGCCGAGGTAGAAGTAAGGAGGAGGACGTCATCGCATGAAGATGGGAGGCACCGGACCACGACACCCACCGCGCACAACCCTGCCCCCCGGTGAGTATAATAAAACTTGCTTTTCTTCTGTTTCAGGTTAGAGCTTGGGCTTATCTACAGGCTTATAGAATGCTGTAGATAAGCCCTGAAAGGCAGTGGCCGCAGCTTACAGAGCCAAAACGACGTGACAGGCTCCCTTTAACAAGTTGGATCAGTGATGTTTATGCCCATTGCCATTTCCTGTGGTGCTTTTAATACATTCTCAACCACTGAGGTGCATGTACGTTACAGGCGAGGAGCGGGTGTACGGAGCGGCTCAAGATCAGGGAAAGACGCGAAAGAGATGCTTCCATCCTCCATCTGGCCATGTATGGAGCATACGCTGGGGTCTAAGGCTCAGGCACAACGTACTCATCTCCGCCCCACACCACGAGCTGTCAGCCCTGCACCCCACACCACGCTCAGTCCTGCACCCCACACCATGAGCCATCAGACCCCCGCCCCACACCACGAGCCAGCGGACCTCAGTCTCACCTGCTATGTTCGGGAATATGTGCGAGAGCGTCGTACGACTGGCTGTTCTGTCCCAAATCCAGGTGATACTTGAAGGTACGAGTCCTTGAATCAGCAGCTCTTTCCAACCCACACCTTCCAGGAGACGCAGCACCTGGGAATAAAGGCAACAGCTTGCTAGAGGCAGAATACGGATCATACGGCAGAGTGGCAAATGGTGGAGACACAGAAATGCGCGCTCATGAATGTCCGCCTTCTGCTCCTTAAGGTTCACGTTGCAGATTGTGGTGCAGATTTTTGCATGCAGATTTGGCAAAATCTGCAGGTCAAATGACCTGTGTTTTACCTGCGGATTTAGTGCGTATTAGCCTGCGGTTTGACACCTGTAATGGATCAGGTGTGAAACCGCTGTGGATTCCGCACAAAGAAGTGACATGCTACAAATTTTAAACCACAGCAAATCGACGCGGAAAAATACGTAACGTATGCAGTGCGTTTTTCATTTTCCAAAGACTTAAATGGTACTGTACAATGCAGCAGAAACTGCTGCGGATCCGCAGGGCCAAATCCGCAGCAGAATCCGCAACGTGTGCACACACCCTAAATGTGCAGCGAGAGGCAGAAATGCGTGCTCCGGAATGCGTGGACACGCAGCACCTGGGAATAATGGCAACAGCTTACTATAGGTAGAATATGGATCATATGGCAGAGTGGCAAACAGTGGAGAGGCAGAAAAGTGCGGAGACGCTGCACCTGTGAAATGCGCGCCCAGCACCTGTCAAACGCGCCCAGCACATGTGAAATATGCGCCCAGCACCAGTCAAATGCGCAGACTCTGCAGCTGTGAAAAGCGCGCCCAGCACCTGTGAAATGCGCAGACGCTGCACCTATGAAATGCGCAGATGCTGCACCTGTGAAAAGCGCGCCCAGCACCTGTGAAGTGCGGAGATGCTGCACCTGTGAAAAGTGCGCCCAGCACCTGTGAAGTGCGGAGATGCTGCACCTGTGAAATATGCGCCCAGCACTAGTGAAATGTGCAGACGCTGCACCTGTGAAAAGCACTCCCAGCACCTGTGAAATGAGCAGACGCTGCACCGGTGCAAAACACGCCCAGCACCTGTGAAATGCGCGGACGCTGCACCAGTGAAAAGCGCGCCCAGCACCTGTAAAACGTGCAGACGCTGCATCAGTGAAAAGCGCCCCCAGCACCTGTGAAATGCGCAAACGCTGCACCGGTGAAAAGCACGCCCAGCACCTGTGAAATGCGCAGATGCTGCACCTGTGAAAAGCGCGCCCAGAACCTGTGAAATGCGCAGACGCTGCACCTGTGAAAAGCGCACCCAGCACCTGTGAAATGCGCAGACGCTGCACCTGTGAAAAGCGCGCCCAGCACCTGTGAAATGCGCAGTTGCTGCACCGGTGAAAAGCGCATCCAGCACCTGTGAAATGAGCAGACGCTGCACCTGTGAAAAGCGCGCCCAGCACCTGTGAAATGCGCAGATGCTGCACCTGTGAAATATGCGCCCAGCACTAGTGAAATACGCAGACGTTGCACCTGTGAAAAGCGCACCCAGCACCTGTGAAATGCGCAAACGCTGCACCTGTGAAAAGCGCGCCCAGCACCTGTGAAATGCGCAGACGCTGCACCTATGAAAAGCGCGCCCAGTACCTGTGAAATCTGCAGACGCTTCACCGGTGAAAAGCGCACCCAGCACCTGTGAAATGCGCAGACGCTGCACCTGTGAAAAGCGCAGACGCTGCACCTGTGAAAAGTGCGCCCAGCACCTGTGAAATGCGCAGATGCTGCACCTGTAAAAAGCGCGCCCCGCACCTGTGAAATGCGTAGACGCTTCATCAGTGAAAAGCACGCCCAGCACCTGTGAAATGCGCAGACGCTGCACCTGTGAAAAGTGCGCCCAGCACCTGTGAAAAGCGCAGACGCTGCACCTGTGAAATATGCGCACAGCACCTGTGAAATGCGCAGACGCTGCACCTGTGAAAAGCACGCCCAGCACCTGTGAAATGCGCAGACGCTGCACCTGTGAAAAGCGCGCCCAGCACCTGTGAAATGCGCAGACGCTGCACCTGTGAAAAGCACGCCCAGCACCTGTGAAATGCGAAGACGCTGCACCTGTGAAAAGCGCGCCCAGCACCTGTGAAATGCGCAGACGCTGCACCTGCGAAAAGTGCGCCCAGCACCTGTGAAATGTGCAAACGCTGCACCTGTGAAAAGCGCACCCAGCACCTGTGAAATGCGCAGACGCTGCAGCTATGAAAAGCGCGCCCAGTACCTGTGAAATGTGCAGACGCTTCACCGGTGAAAAGCGCACCCAGCACCTGTGAAAAGCGCAGACACTGCACCTGTGAAAAGTGCGCCCAGCACCTGTGAAATGCGCAGACGCTGCACCTGTAAAAAGTGCTCCCCGCACCTGTGAAATGCGTAGACGCTTCATCGGTGAAAAGCGCGCCCAGCACCTGTGAAATGCGCAGACGCTGCACCTGTGAAAAGTGCGCCCAGCACCTGTGAAAAGCGCAGACGCTGCACCTGTGAAATATGCGCACAGCACCTGTGAAATGCGCAGACGCTGCACCTGTGAAAAGCGCGCCCAGCACCTGTGAAAAGCGCAGACGCTGCACCTGTGAAATATGCGCACAGCACCTGTGAGGCTGGTTTCACATTTGCGCTTTTGTGCGCAGCGCATCGTGCGCACCCGTGCGCATGCGCACTGCGCACCTATGTTTATCATGACGTGCGCATGTTTTTGCGCACACTTGCGTTTTCGTGCGCATGCGTTTTTTTGTCTTTTGCGCCAGGTGCGCCAGACGCAACATGTTGGATTTTTTGGTGCGCCCTGTCTCGGCAAAAAAACGCATGCGCACGCTTGCGCACGGAATGCGCAAAAACAACACATTGAAGTCTATGGTAACGCATGCGTGCGCATGGTCTTGCGCACGGTTGCGTTTTTTTACGCATGCGTTTTTGAGTGAAACAAGTCTAGAATGTTCTCTAGACAATGGAAAAAACGTCACACTTAAAAACGCATGCGCATAAAAAACGCCAACGCATGCAAAAAACGCATGTAAAACGCAAACAACGCTGCGTTTTTTTTACACATCAGCGTGCGCATGACGTTAAAAAAACGCGCGTTTGTTTTGCGTTTTTCTTTGCGTTTTTTATGCGCCCGATGCGCTGCGCAAAAAAACGCTAATGTGAAACTAGCCTGAAATGCGCAGACGCTGCACCTGTGAAAAGCGCGCCCAGCACCTGTGAAATGCGCAGACGCTGCACCTGTGAAAAGCGCGCCCAGCACCTGTGAAATGCGCAGACGCTGCACCTGTGAAAAGCGCACCCAGCACCTGTGAAGTGTGCAGACGCTGCTCCTGTGAAATGCGCAGACGCTGCACCTGTGAAAAGGGCACCCAGCACCTGTGAAATGCGCAGACGCTGCACCTGTAAAAAGCGCACCCAGCACCTGGGTGAAATGCGCAGACGCTGCACCTGTGAAATATGCGCCCAGCACCTGTGAAATGCACAGACGCTGCACCTGTGAAATATGCGCCCAGCACCTGTGAAATGCACAGACGCTGCACCTGTGAAATATGCGCCCAGCACCTGTGAAATGCGCAGACGCTGCACTGGTGAAAAGCGCGCCCAGCACCAGTGAAATTCGCCGCGTCCGGTAAAAATGTGTGCTCATGAATGCGCTCCGCCGCCTTCCGCCTTCTGTGCGCTCTTGATTGCGCGATTTACACCTTCCCAGCCTGCCCCTGGATCTGGATGTGAGCGCGCTCATAAATGCACCGCCCTCACTGCGGTGGTGAACCAATCAGCGCTGCAGCCATGATGAACCAATCAGCACTGCAGCTCACAAACACTGCCACCCCCCCTGACACGCCCACTACAGAACTAAACTGCTAAACAAATACTCGCGACCGGGAGGCCTAAACCGTCTGCACAGGGAACTGCACAGCGCCCCCTGCTTGTGTACACAATCACACTGGAGAATCAGCAGGGCCAAGGGGCTGCACAGAGCAGCACAGCGCCGCCCCCTGGTCCTGCTGGTCTCATCAGTGCAGCGTGATTGTGTGTGCAAGGCAGACTATGCTGCCGGGTGTGCGTGCTGAAGAGGAAGAGGAGGTGATCAAGCGGCCCACCAGTGGGACCGGCTGTTGTGGCATTTGCCAGAAATGCCTGATGGCCAGTCCGGCTCTGGTTGGAGGACACTCGTTTAGCAATGGGATGAAGGCACGGGCACTCTTTCTCCACAAAATAGTCTATTCGGGTTTATTTTACTCCGCATAAACCGCCATGTTAGGCCTGTTTCACACTTGCTTTTGTTTGCAGCGCGTTTTTCCCGCAAAAAAACGCATTGAAAAACGCATACAAAAGCATACAACTGCTGCGTTTTTTTCAAGCATTTTTATGAGCATGCATGAAAAAAACGCAGCGTTTTTATGCGTTTGTATGCGTTTTTAGTGCGTTTTTACCGCGTTTGCGTTTTTTTCCAACATTAGGTGGCCCCTCACACTAACCCAAACCATGACTTTACTAACCCTAACCCTGACCCTAACCCTAACCCTGACCCTAACCCTTAACCAAACCATACTTAACCCTAACCCTGACCCTAACCCTTAACCAAACCATACTTAACCCTAACCCTAACCCTGACCCTAACCCTGACCCTAACCCTAACCCTAACCCTGACCCTAACCCTTAACCAAACCATACTTAACCCTAACCCTGACCCTAACCCTAACCCTAACCCTGACCCTAACCCTAACCCTAACCCTAACCCTGACCCTAACCCTAACCCTAAACCCCCTTAACTAACCCTAACTTTACCCAAACCCCTAAATTCCATTGTCTAAACTAATGGTAAAAAAAAAAACGCATGTGCAAAAAAACGCATACATAAGCATGCCAATGCGCACATATGCTCACCATAGACTTATAATGGGTGTCTTGCTGTAAAAAACCGCATTGCGCGCGCATGCGTTTTTTTGAGGCAAATCGGACGCACAAAAAATGCAACAAGTTGCATTTTGTGCGCCCGAGCGCATACCGCAAAAAAACGCATGCGCGGTAAAACGCGTACAAACGCATGTGTATGCGCACATAAGCGCATCCCATGCAAAGTATAGGGGAAAAAAATGCATGCGCTATTTGGCGCTAAATTACCGCGAAAAAAAAACGCAAATGTGAAACCAGCCTTACACATCACACACATAGTCCTTAGCACTTCCTAGTATACGGCTTAACTCACAGTCACTAAACACGCCGGACCACTTTGCCCAGTTCCCGTGGGCGACTGCACGCCGAACAGTTCATTTATTTCCACGGAACACAATAGGCACCAACAGATGACATTAAGTCGCAGTCTCTAAGGCTATGTGCACACGCTGCGGTTTTGACCGCAGCAGAACTGCAGCAGTTCTGCAGACAGTGTACAGTAGCATGTTATTCTATGGGATTTACATTCCGCTGTGCACATGCTGCAGATTTTTAGCTGCGGAAAAGCTGCGGTTTTGAATCCGCAGAAACAATTGACATGTCAATTATTTCTGCGGATTCTGCTGCGGTTTGCCACCTATTCCATTGTCCAGGTGGCAAACCGCAGGTAAAACCGCATGGTCTTTTTCAAGTATAGTACATAGCAAATATGGCGGTCTTAAATAGCCCAAAGTAGCCAATCACCATCAAGAATCCGCCCATAATTAATAAATAGCAGTAGTATACAGAGAAAATATATAAAAATACATACCATATAAGTGATAATACAGTGTGAACATAATCTTAAAACATATTACAGAAATGGTGCAATCCTATCAACAAATGATGAAAGTAAACAAAAAATAAATCCAATCCCATATGTATAACCACCAATCATATGTCAGCGTCCCCAAGTATCATAGCAACCCCATACCAATCAGATGTAGTCATACAGAAAACGTCACCAATCAAACTAACCAGCCGATATATTCCCAAAAACAGGCGCCAACCCCGGCAGCCTATTAAATTTACCTACACATTTTAAGATGTCATAGATCCGCCATCCAGCGTTCAACATCCGCCCACCAGAGTCACTACTCAGCGCCAACATGTTGCTGCAGAGGAGATGACATCACAGGACACAAATCCCGCGATAACACTCCAGGACGCGGACCGTGGTGTCATATACCGCACATGCGCAGTAGCGCCCAGCGCGGTCAATGTATCTGTAGCTATAGAAGCCCATATCAGTCAGGGCGCGGTCACATGACCGCAATCCCAGAAACCAATGTCAATCAGGGCGCGGTCACATGACAAAGTCACATGACCGCAATCCCCCCCCAAAAAAAAAATGCCAGCGCTTATGTATCCACAAATTATAAATATATATAAAAACCAACTCCATGGTAATCAATAAAGCATATAGCGCAAGGGCGGAATTAAGCAAACCAGGGTCACTATAACTATTCCTTCAGCAGCCTGTGTCAATCAAAAAGCGATCAAATGGCACAGTCACATGACCGCGGTCAGCAAACCAAACGGAGCGCTTTTACAAAGGGATCCAGTGCGTGAACAAATGGAGAATGTAAATAAGCCATCATCATGGCAATCTATACAAACCTCACAATGTACTCATTAAATCATAAATTAGAAACATCTCTATGGGTCCAAATATAAGAAATATAGAAAAATATAAAATTGACTGTATAGGAAATAACTTTATTATAGCATAAATATACAGAGACAAGAGGGCATGGGGATTGAGAAATATGCAAATTCACATAAAAAAATGGTAAATATACAAAAGCTTCAGGACAATTCAGTCCCCATGTCCTCCGGTCACTTCAAAACACCATTCCTGAAAAAAAACAATTAAAACCAACTAATGCTAATTAAAAACCAAAAAATGATGCTGTCAAGACCTATGTGGACTATTTAGTACAAATTTGCAGATTATACTCAAGGTTCATGCCTTTCGGCTATAGTGTACCCAAAGTCGAAATCCACCTCAATTCTTTTCTTTTTAACAATATAGTCCTGTCACCACCCCGTCTCAACATAGGGACCCCATCTATCACCCTAAACCGTAACTGATTCACAGAATGTCTGTTTTCAATTAAATGCTTCGGTGTTGGTAGTTCAAGGAGTTGAGTTCTGATAGTACTCTTGTGTTTACTGATCCGTGCCCTAACTTCCATAGTGGTCTCACCTACATACATCAACCCACAAGGGCAGTTGATCACATAAATAACAAAACTGGAAGTACACGTTGTGACGAACAGCCCACCGCCGTTCGTCCACTTACGGGCGACACTAACGGGAATCCCACCGCTGCCACCAATATGTGACGAACAGCCCACCGCCGTTCGTCCACTTACGGGCGACACTAACGGGAGTCCCGCTGACACCAAAACGCGACGGACAGCGGACCCTGTGTCACCACTATGTCACAGTCCCACCACTGACACGGGTGTATCAGCGGACGGAGGGGCGTGACACAATGCCGGCACACGGCTATCACAGGCGCAGTGGGGCTTATCTTAGTTATCCCAACACTGGCACCATGTGACCAAAAATATCCAGCAAGCTAATCTCGCTCTACAATTTGCCGCAGGGGGAGTTTAATTTGGATGCCCCACCACTGCTATCAATCTTCCAAGTACTGCGGGGATTTATGTATATCCCACTTTCTCAGTTCCACTTTGGAACTCACAGCTCTCCGGCGCCCCCCTTACCCTCAGGTCAGTCAGGGAACTGCACCTAGGATAATTGGTCGCCGGACGGGCTGCCTGTTGTGAACCGGCAATTAGGCTTCTGCAGTAAGGGAATTATCAATGCTGTGGCTGCAGACCCTTATTCAGCAATATAAGACCCTTCTGTACTGCCAGCAAGCCGTAATAGCCGTACACAACGCGCTGCCACCAGTCACGGTTACTTAATTCACAGTGTTAAATTAAGAGGGTCCGTGGCAAACCCTTTGAATTAGTAGCGATTATCTATCAAAGGCGTATAGTTCGAGTCTTAGAGCATGGAGACAGATCTAAATAATTATTTCATTTATTTTCCGAAAGAGGACAGTGATTACAGATAAAAGTTGCTATAAAATTGAGACATAAAATATGTACAGTACAGGTATAAAATAAAAGTGGAGAAAACAAAGAGATTACACTCACAGTTCCATATTGTTCCTTAGGCAGACCATGCGGCTAAGGTGGGTGGAGGCGGAGCTGCACTTCTCCGCTCATCTGGATCTTTCTAGCACGACGACTTGAGCTGTTCTGAGCTGGTTCTGCCAGGGAATGCCTTATAGACTTTCCTATGTGACATCACAGAGAGGTGCATTCTGGGTTGATCCCACCTCTCTTATCCAAGTTATGTTTTGGCTACAAAACTTAGATTAGCTATAACTTTATGGGAGAAGCTGGTATGGACTCATCAGTGGTATCATGTTTCCCAGCGTAATGAGCCCATCAAGAAAACATCAAACATCTATGCGATATGACCGTCCATTTGGGCGCAAATCATATCTCAGGTTCTGGACATCCGAGAGTTTTGCAACAGGCACCACAGCGAAGCTGGGTCTGCTCGGATCGCAGAAATATGATTTTTATATTTCTGCTGGGTATGGTTTTCGCGGGACAATCCCTTATTGTTTTATTCAAACTCCTGGTTTCAAACAAAGAGTTTAGTTCCCGCACTTTTTTTCTCTTTCAGCTGAGAGAAGCCAAATGGTGTGAGGAAGATGGTCTAGCTAATTAACATTCCTGCTCTTCCAGAGGAAGTGGCAGGGTTGATAAAACCTGGGGGGAAAGAATTCCTACTACTGACAGTTTACAATGTCCTAGGATGGAGGATTTGTTAGCACATTGCAACAGAAAACATATCTTCGGGCATTGTACATCACACCTCCCCCCTTAAGAGGGCGCTAAGGAGACATTACCTCTCGGTAATCTGCCATGCGCACCTCAGCGGGTTCGCCCCGGCGGGACAACCCATCGGCATTGCCGTTTTCACTGCCCTTCCTGTGTTTTACAGTAAAATCGTACTGTTGAAGGGCAAGGCTCCAGCGGAGCAATCTTCCATTGGTTCCGGACACTGTGTGCAACCAGCTCAGAGGGTTGTGGTCGGTTACCACCGTGAAGGCGCGCCCGTACAGGTAGGGCTGCAAACGTTGCAGTGCCCACACCATGGCCAGACACTCCTTCTCGATGGTCGAGTATGCCACTTCCCTCGGCAGAAGTTTCCGGCTCAGGTACAACACGGGGTGCTCTTGGTTCCCCGAGTCGACCTGGCTAAGCACAGCACCGAGGCCAAACTCGCTGGCGTCGGTCTGTACCAGAAACGGGCGACTGCTGTCGACTGCTCTCAACACTGGAGAGTTGCACAGGGCTGCTTTCAAAGCTTGGAAAGCCGCCTCACAGTCATCTGTCCAGTTGACTGTTTGGGGTAGCCTCTGCTTGGTGAGGTCAGTCAAGGGTTTGGCAAGGGCGCTATAGTCCTGTACGAACCGCCTATAGTACCCTGCAGTGCCCAAGAAGGACTTCACCTGTTTCTTGGTCCTGGGGGTGGGCCAGGACACGATTGCGTCCACTTTTTCTGGCTCCGGACTCATGGAACCCCCGCCTACCCGGTGCCCCAGGTAGTGGACCTCACGCATGCCTATCTGGCACTTCCCCGGCTTGATGGTCAGGCCTGCCTGGTGAAGACGCTTGAGCACCTCCTGGAGGTGCTGAAGGTGTTCCTCCCAGGTGGAACTGAAGACGGCAATATCGTCTAAGTACGCCACTGCGTACTCCTCCAGTCCCCGAAGCAGGTGGTTGACCATCCGCTGGAAAGTGGCAGGGGCATTCTTCATGCCGAAGGGCATGACCGTGGACTCGTACAGTCCAAAGGGGGTGATAAAGGCGGATTTCTCCTGCGCCTCAGGGCTCAGGGGAATCTGCCAGTATCCCCGACTCAAATCCATGATGGATATGTAGTTGGCGTTTGTCAACCGCTCGAGCAGATCCTCGATGCGCGGCATTGGGTGGGCATCAGAGGTTGTGATGGCGTTGAGCCCCCTGTAGTCCACGCAGAACCGGGTGGTTCGATCCTTTTTAGGAACGAGGACTACAGGTGAAGCCCACGCACCTTTTGACCGTCGAATCACTCCCAGCCTTAACATCTCATCGACCTCTCGGCGCATGACTTGTTGCACCGTTTCAGAGATCCGATAAGGTGTTCGCCGTAATGGGGCATGATTCCCGGTGTCCACCTCATGAACCGCTAACTCCGTCCTCCCAGGACGGTTGGTGAACACGGGCCGGAAGAGTTCCAGGGTGGCCATCAACTGCAACCGCTGGGACACGGTGAGCGAACCACTTATCTCCATGTCCTCAATGGACCCATTGGCCTTGGCCTGGGCCAGCATGTCCAGGAGGGAATCTTCCTCCCCATCCTCTGGCAGGTTGCAGACCGGTAGGACGCAAGCTTCACGTTCGTAGTGCGCCTTCAGCATGTTGACGTGAAAGGCCTTGCGCCTACCCCGAGCATGGTCAAGCGTGACCACGTAGGTGACCGGGTTCAGCTGTTGGTGGACGACGTACGGGCCTTCCCAGGCTGCCTGAAGCTTATCCGTTGGTACAGGGACCAGCGCCCACACCTTTTGACCCACCTGGTAGGTCCGCTCCCGGGCGTTCTGGTCGTACCAGTGCTTCTGGTCAGCCTGAGCCTGCGTCATGTTGTCATGCACCAACTGCGTCAAGGTCTGCATCTTGTCACGGAAGCGCATGACATAATCCACGATGGACACTTCTGTGGGGTTTGGCTCATCTTCCCAGGATTCTCTTATCAACCCAAGGGGTCCCCGGACTCGCCTGCCATACAGGAGCTCGAAGGGGGAGAACCCGGTCGAAGCCTGCGGAACTTCTCAGTAAGCGAACAGCAGGTGTGGGAGGTACCGCTCCCAGTCGCGCCCTTGGGTCTCAACCAGTATGCGGAGCATCTGTTTGAGGGTACCGTTGAAACGTTCACACAAACCGTTAGTCTGTGGGTGATACGGACTCGATACCAGCTGCGTCACCTGCATTTTCTCACAGAGAGCCTCCATTAGGCGAGACATGAATTGGGGCCCTTGATCGGTAAGCATCTCCCTGGGAAATCCTACTCTCGAAAAGATGGTCACCAGTGCGTCAGCCACCTTATCTGCCCTGGTTGAAGACAGAGCTACTGCCTCTGGGTACCGGGTAGCGTAGTCTACCACGGTGAGAATGTATCGCTTTCCGGAGCTGCTGGGGACGGACAGCGGTCCTACAATGTCCACCGCGATTCTCTGGAAAGGCTCCTCTATCACCGGCAAAGGAATAAGGGGAGCCTTAAGAGCAGGCCCCGCCTTACCCACTTTTTGACAGGTGGCACAGGAGCGGCAGTAGTGTGTTACATCTGTCCCCATCTTGGGCCAATAGAAGTGTTGAGACAGCCGTGCCTTTGTTTTGCTGATCCCCAAGTGTCCAGCGAGTGGAATCTCATGGGCAATCCGCAACAACTCAGTTCTGAACTGATAGGGGACGACCAGCTGTCTTTCCCTCAACCACTCCTTTTTAGGATCTCCGGGTACTGTCTCCCGGTACAACCTTCCTCGTTCCCAGAACACCCTCTCCTTATCAGACTTGGAGGTGGGCGTCTCGGCGAGACCTCTCAATTTCTCCAGGCTGGCATCTGAGTGCAGAGCAGCCTGGAACTCCCTGCTGGAGGCTGCCAGAAGTGACGTCAGGGTCCCCTCTTTACTGGGACCCTCTGGAACCGGCTCTGGGTTCACCTCTGGTTCAGTCTCTCCTGTAGCAGCAGAGGGTCCAGAAGACAGTGCGTTACCTGCGATCTGGGCACTCTGACTGCGTGTGACAGCTGCTATGTATGCTGTCTCCCTGGGGATTTCTTCAGACCCACCAGCTGGTGCTGCCCTGGGCTCTACCTCCCCATCCACCCCCAACACTTCAGGAGCAGTGCTACTTATGGGCCAGTTACCTTCCTCGGTGGCACTGGTCAGCTGCATGGCATTACCTTCCTCATGGTCCCCATGCACCTCCCCATTTCCTTGAGCACCGTTGCTTACTCCTGCCAGGGGTTCCTCAGCCGTCTCACTCCGCAGAGTGACGGGGCTGAGCACTTCGGTACCTGTGGACACATCTACCGCTTCAAAGAAAGGGTTAACGGGTTCAGTCGGCACAGATACATCAACATCATCATCATCCTTCCTAGGAGAAGAATGGTTATCAGTTTGCTTTGGTACATTCACATCAGCATCAGCATCGTACCTGGGGAAAGAATGGTTGTTAGTTGCATCATTACTCATCAAGGCATTAGCAGGTAACACATTCAGTTTCCCGTCATCATCATCATCATCAGGGTTAACGTTACCCTTATTATCAGTTTGGGGAAGGGTGTCAGGGACATAGTATGCAACCATCCTCCCCAAGTCCGTCCCCAATAAAACATCAGTGGGCAAATTTTCAGACACTCCCACCTCCCTCAACCCGCTCCCGGCACCCCAGTCAAGAAAAACTCGTGCCACTGGCAAGGGACAACGGGTGCCTCCAATCCCGGTGACAGTCAGGGTTTTCCCCTCAACAAACTCTTCAGGGGCCGCCAGTCCAGGACGGATGAGGGTTCGTTCAGCCCCGGTGTCCTTGAGGCCTGTAGCAAGACGGGCCCCCACCTGAACAGGTTGAACGTTGTCGTCAGCCCTCCCAACCACACCTCCCACCAAAAGAACAGAGGCATTGGGCCCGGGGGCCTTGGCTGGGGGGTTCTTCGGCCTGTTCGGACAGGTGTAAAAGAAGTGACCAGGCCGCTGGCAGTGGTGACACAGGCGACTGTCAGTAGCCGGCCTGTTGTTGGCAACAGGGACAGGGCCTCCGGAGGGACGGCTAGCTGGGGCATTGGGGTTGGTTGCTGGCTTACCCCCTTTCCAGCTGGTGGCGACTGGCCTCCGCGTCTCGGGCTTCCGGTTGGCCTCGTGGTTGTCGGCGATCTGCGCCGCTTTGTCCGCGTTCGTTGGTTCGCGGTCCAGGATGAACTGTCGGACCTCAGCTGGGCAGAGATGCAGGAACTGGTCTTTGATCATCAGGTCCCGTAGCTGCTCAAAGGTTTCAACGGACAGTCCATGGATCCACTGGTCAAAGTGGGTCCTGAGTCCTTGCACCACATCACTGTAGCTATCGTGTGGGCCACGTTGGAGGTGTCGGAACTTCTTTCGGTATACCTCAGGTGTCAGCCGGTATTTGGCGATCAGCGCCTGCTTTATGGCGTCATAGTCATCATCGGCTTCTGGCGGAAGAGAAGCAAATGCCTCCAGGGCTTTGCCTTTTAGCCCTGGGGTCAAGTACCTTGCCCATTGGTCTCTAGGCAGCTGGTACTGTCTGCAGGCTTTCTCAAAGGCTCGCAGAAATGTGTCCAAGTCCCCGTCCTTTTCCATCACGGGAAAATGCTCTGGCCGGGGTTTAGGAGTCTGGACGCTGCTGGGCTCACGGCTTCGGGCTGTGAGGGCATTCCCACCCCGCTGGAGTACCTCCAGTTCATGGGCCCTCTGCGCCTGGCGCTCGGCTCTCTCAGCCTCAGCTTGGCGCTCAGCTCTCTCCGCCTGGCGCTCGGCTCGCTGCTCTGCTCTCTCTCGAGCTTGCTGGATCAGCCTCACCCGCCCATCACTGTCTTCGGCGGGGAGTTCGTCCAAGGCCATTTGCAGATAGGGGTCCACCCCGTTCTGGTTGAATGTGGGGCCAGCGCTCAGGAGTGGAGCCTCTGCTGCAGCCCCATTGCAACTTGGGCCAACTTCTGCGCTCGCTGGATTCTGGTCGTTGTCCAGCTGCACTAGAGCCGCGATCATTTGAGCTCTGTTTTTGTTCGTGGCGTCAAGGCCTTGGTACGTGCATAACGCAGCAAGAACTTCCTTTGTCTGCCGGGTGTACCAAGGTTCTCCTTTTGCCGCCATGGTTGCCAAATAAAAGATAGAAAAAGAAAAACGAAGAAACGGGAGGGGGATACTTGCAAGTACACACTAATGTCTCAGGACTAGTAACCACTGAGTCTGTTCTCCAAAACCTATGATGCAGGATTCCCGCAGGAACCGTGCAGGTTTTTAGTGAGAGGAATGATTGCTCAAACCAAATCACTAATGCTCTAGGATTATCCCACCGCGCTGCCACCAATATGTGACGAACAGCCCACCGCCGTTCGTCCACTTACGGGCGACACTAACGGGAATCCCACCGCTGCCACCAATATGTGACGAACAGCCCACCGCCGTTCGTCCACTTACGGGCGACACTAACGGGAGTCCCGCTGACACCAAAACGCGACGGACAGCGGACCCTGTGTCACCACTATGTCACAGTCCCACCACTGACACGGGTGTATCAGCGGACGGAGGGGCGTGACACAATGCCGGCACACGGCTATCACAGGCGCAGTGGGGCTTATCTTAGTTATCCCAACACTGGCACCATGTGACCAAAAATATCCAGCAAGCTAATCTCGCTCTACAATTTGCCGCAGGGGGAGTTTAATTTGGATGCCCCACCACTGCTATCAATCTTCCAAGTACTGCGGGGATTTATGTATATCCCACTTTCTCAGTTCCACTTTGGAACTCACAGCTCTCCGGCGCCCCCCTTACCCTCAGGTCAGTCAGGGAACTGCACCTAGGATAATTGGTCGCCGGACGGGCTGCCTGTTGTGAACCGGCAATTAGGCTTCTGCAGTAAGGGAATTATCAATGCTGTGGCTGCAGACCCTTATTCAGCAATATAAGACCCTTCTGTACTGCCAGCAAGCCGTAATAGCCGTACACAACGCGCTGCCACCAGTCACGGTTACTTAATTCACAGTGTTAAATTAAGAGGGTCCGTGGCAAACCCTTTAAATTAGTAGCGATTATCTATCAAAGGCGTATAGTTCGAGTCTTAGAGCATGGAGACAGATCTAAATAATTATTTCATTTATTTTCCGAAAGAGGACAGTGATTACAGATAAAAGTTGCTATAAAATTGAGACATAAAATATGTACAGTACAGGTATAAAATAAAAGTGGAGAAAACAAAGAGATTACACTCACAGTTCCATATTGTTCCTTAGGCAGACCATGCGGCTAAGGTGGGTGGAGGCGGAGCTGCACTTCTCCGCTCATCTGGATCTTTCTAGCACGACGACTTGAGCTGTTCTGAGCTGGTTCTGCCAGGGAATGCCTTATAGACTTTCCTATGTGACATCACAGAGAGGTGCATTCTGGGTTGATCCCACCTCTCTTATCCAAGTTATGTTTTGGCTACAAAACTTAGATTAGCTATAACTTTATGGGAGAAGCTGGTATGGACTCATCAGTGGTATCATGTTTCCCAGCGTAATGAGCCCATCAAGAAAACATCAAACATCTATGCGATATGACCGTCCATTTGGGCGCAAATCATATCTCAGGTTCTGGACATCCGAGAGTTTTGCAACAGGCACCACTGCGAAGCTGGGTCTGCTCGGATCGCAGAAATATGATTTTTATATTTCTGCTGGGTATGGTTTTCGCGGGACAATCCCTTATTGTTTTATTCAAACTCCTGGTTTCAAACAAAGAGTTTAGTTCCCGCACTTTTTTTCTCTTTCAGCTGAGAGAAGCCAAATGGTGTGAGGAAGATGGTCTAGCTAATTAACATTCCTGCTCTTCCAGAGGAAGTGGCAGGGTTGATAAAACCTGGGGGGAAAGAATTCCTACTACTGACAGTTTACAATGTCCTAGGATGGAGGATTTGTTAGCACATTGCAACAGAAAACATATCTTCGGGCATTGTACATCACACCTCCCCCCTTAAGAGGGCGCTAAGGAGACATTACCTCTTGGTAATCTGCCATGCGCACCTCAGCGGGTTCGCCCCGGCGGGACAACCCATCGGCATTGCCGTTTTCACTGCCCTTCCTGTGTTTTACAGTAAAATCGTACTGTTGAAGGGCAAGGCTCCAGCGGAGCAATCTTCCATTGGTTCCGGACACTGTGTGCAACCAGCTCAGAGGGTTGTGGTCGGTTACCACCGTGAAGGCGCGCCCGTACAGGTAGGGCTGCAAACGTTGCAGTGCCCACACCATGGCCAGACACTCCTTCTCGATGGTCGAGTATGCCACTTCCCTCGGCAGAAGTTTCCGGCTCAGGTACAACACGGGGTGCTCTTGGTTCCCCGAGTCGACCTGGCTAAGCACAGCACCGAGGCCAAACTCGCTGGCGTCGGTCTGTACCAGAAACGGGCGACTGCTGTCGACTGCTCTCAACACTGGAGAGTTGCACAGGGCTGCTTTCAAAGCTTGGAAAGCCGCCTCACAGTCATCTGTCCAGTTGACTGTTTGGGGTAGCCTCTGCTTGGTGAGGTCAGTCAAGGGTTTGGCAAGGGCGCTATAGTCCTGTACGAACCGCCTATAGTACCCTGCAGTGCCCAAGAAGGACTTCACCTGTTTCTTGGTCCTGGGGGTGGGCCAGGACACGATTGCGTCCACTTTTTCTGGCTCCGGACTCATGGAACCCCCGCCTACCCGGTGCCCCAGGTAGTGGACCTCACGCATGCCTATCTGGCACTTCCCCGGCTTGATGGTCAGGCCTGCCTGGTGAAGACACTTGAGCACCTCCTGGAGGTGCTGAAGGTGTTCCTCCCAGGTGGAACTGAAGACGGCAATATCGTCTAAGTACGCCACTGCGTACTCCTCCAGTCCCCGAAGCAGGTGGTTGACCATCCGCTGGAAAGTGGCAGGGGCATTCTTCATGCCGAAGGGCATGACCGTGGACTCGTACAGTCCAAAGGGGGTGATAAAGGCGGATTTCTCCTGCGCCTCAGGGCTCAGGGGAATCTGCCAGTATCCCCGACTCAAATCCATGATGGATATGTAGTTGGCGTTTGTCAACCGCTCGAGCAGATCCTCGATGCGCGGCATTGGGTGGGCATCAGAGGTTGTGATGGCGTTGAGCCCCCTGTAGTCCACGCAGAACCGGGTGGTTCGATCCTTTTTAGGAACGAGGACTACAGGTGAAGCCCACGCACCTTTTGACCGTCGAATCACTCCCAGCCTTAACATCTCATCGACCTCTCGGCGCATGACTTGTTGCACCGTTTCAGAGATCCGATAAGGTGTTCGCCGTAATGGGGCATGATTCCCGGTGTCCACCTCATGAACCGCTAACTCCGTCCTCCCAGGACGGTTGGTGAACACGGGCCGGAAGAGTTCCAGGGTGGCCATCAACTGCAACCGCTGGGACACGGTGAGCGAACCACTTATCTCCATGTCCTCAATGGACCCATTGGCCTTGGCCTGGGCCAGCATGTCCAGGAGGGAATCTTCCTCCCCATCCTCTGGCAGATTGCAGACCGGTAGGACGCAAGCTTCACGTTCGTAGTGCGCCTTCAGCATGTTGACGTGAAAGGCCTTGCGCCTACCCCGAGCATGGTCAAGCGTGACCACGTAGGTGACCGGGTTGAGCTGTTGGTGGACGACGTACGGGCCTTCCCAGGCTGCCTGAAGCTTATCCGTTGGTACAGGGACCAGCGCCCACACCTTTTGACCCACCTGGTAGGTCCGCTCCCGGGCGTTCTGGTCGTACCAGTGCTTCTGGTCAGCCTGAGCCTGCGTCATGTTGTCATGCACCAACTGCGTCAAGGTCTGCATCTTGTCACGGAAGCGCATGACATAATCCACGATGGACACTTCTGTGGGGTTTGGCTCATCTTCCCAGGATTCTCTTATCAACCCAAGGGGTCCCCGGACTCGCCTGCCATACAGGAGCTCGAAGGGGGAGAACCCGGTCGAAGCCTGCGGAATTTCTCTGTAAGCGAACAGCAGGTGTGGGAGGTACCGCTCCCAGTCGCGCCCTTGGGTCTCAACCAGTATGCGGAGCATCTGTTTGAGGGTACCGTTGAAACGTTCACACAAACCGTTAGTCTGTGGGTGATACGGACTCGATACCAGCTGCGTCACCTGCATTTTCTCACAGAGAGCCTCCATTAGGCGAGACATGAATTGGGGCCCTTGATCGGTAAGCATCTCCCTGGGAAATCCTACTCTCGAAAAGATGGTCACCAGTGCGTCAGCCACCTTATCTGCCCTGGTTGAAGACAGAGCTACTGCCTCTGGGTACCGGGTAGCGTAGTCTACCACGGTGAGAATGTATCGCTTTCCGGAGCTGCTGGGGACGGACAGCGGTCCTACAATGTCCACCGCGATTCTCTGGAAAGGCTCCTCTATCACCGGCAAAGGAATAAGGGGAGCCTTAAGAGCAGGCCCCGCCTTACCCACTTTTTGACAGGTGGCACAGGAGCGGCAGTAGTGTGTTACATCTGTCCCCATCTTGGGCCAATAGAAGTGTTGAGACAGCCGTGCCTTTGTTTTGCTGATCCCCAAGTGTCCAGCGAGTGGAATCTCATGGGCAATCCGCAACAACTCAGTTCTGAACTGATAGGGGACGACCAGCTGTCTTTCCCTCAACCACTCCTTTTTAGGATCTCCGGGTACTGTCTCCCGGTACAACCTTCCTCGTTCCCAGAACACCCTCTCCTTATCAGACTTGGAGGTGGGCGTCTCGGCGAGACCTCTCAATTTCTCCAGGCTGGCATCTGAGTGCAGAGCAGCCTGGAACTCCCTGCTGGAGGCTGCCAGAAGTGACGTCAGGGTCCCCTCTTTACTGGGACCCTCTGGAACCGGCTCTGGGTTCACCTCTGGTTCAGTCTCTCCTGTAGCAGCAGAGGGTCCAGAAGACAGTGCGTTACCTGCGATCTGGGCACTCTGACTGCGTGTGACAGCTGCTATGTATGCTGTCTCCCTGGGGATTTCTTCAGACCCACCAGCTGGTGCTGCCCTGGGCTCTACCTCCCCATCCACCCCCAACACTTCAGGAGCAGTGCTACTTATGGGCCAGTTACCTTCCTCGGTGGCACTGGTCAGCTGCATGGCATTACCTTCCTCATGGTCCCCATGCACCTCCCCATTTCCTTGAGCACCGTTGCTTACTCCTGCCAGGGGTTCCTCAGCCGTCTCACTCCGCAGAGTGACGGGGCTGAGCACTTCGGTACCTGTGGACACATCTACCGCTTCAAAGAAAGGGTTAACGGGTTCAGTCGGCACAGATACATCAACATCATCATCATCCTTCCTAGGAGAAGAATGGTTATCAGTTTGCTTTGGTACATTCACATCAGCATCAGCATCGTACCTGGGGAAAGAATGGTTGTTAGTTGCATCATTACTCATCAAGGCATTAGCAGGTAACACATTCAGTTTCCCGTCATCATCATCATCATCAGGGTTAACGTTACCCTTATTATCAGTTTGGGGAAGGGTGTCAGGGACATAGTATGCAACCATCCTCCCCAAGTCCGTCCCCAATAAAACATCAGTGGGCAAATTTTCAGACACTCCCACCTCCCTCAACCCGCTCCCGGCACCCCAGTCAAGAAAAACTCGTGCCACTGGCAAGGGACAACGGGTGCCTCCAATCCCGGTGACAGTCAGGGTTTTCCCCTCAACAAACTCTTCAGGGGCCGCCAGTCCAGGACGGATGAGGGTTCGTTCAGCCCCGGTGTCCTTGAGGCCTGTAGCAAGACGGGCCCCCACCTGAACAGGTTGAACGTTGTCGTCAGCCCTCCCAACCACACCTCCCACCAAAAGAACAGAGGCATTGGGCCCAGGGGCCTTGGCTGGGGGGTTCTTCGGCCTGTTCGGACAGGTGTAAAAGAAGTGACCAGGCCGCTGGCAGTGGTGACACAGGCGACTGTCAGTAGCCGGCCTGTTGTTGGCAACAGGGACAGGGCCTCCGGAGGGACGGCTAGCTGGGGCATTGGGGTTGGTTGCTGGCTTACCCCCTTTCCAGCTGGTGGCGACTGGCCTCCGCGTCTCGGGCTTCCGGTTGGCCTCGTGGTTGTCGGCGATCTGCGCCGCTTTGTCCGCGTTCGTTGGTTCGCGGTCCAGGATGAACTGTCGGACCTCAGCTGGGCAGAGATGCAGGAACTGGTCTTTGATCATCAGGTCCCGTAGCTGCTCAAAGGTTTCAACGGACAGTCCATGGATCCACTGGTCAAAGTGGGTCCTGAGTCCTTGCACCACATCACTGTAGCTATCGTGTGGGCCACGTTGGAGGTGTCGGAACTTCTTTCGGTATACCTCAGGTGTCAGCCGGTATTTGGCGATCAGCGCCTGCTTTATGGCGTCATAGTCATCATCGGCTTCTGGCGGAAGAGAAGCAAATGCCTCCAGGGCTTTGCCTTTTAGCCCTGGGGTCAAGTACCTTGCCCATTGGTCTCTAGGCAGCTGGTACTGTCTGCAGGCTTTCTCAAAGGCTCGCAGAAATGTGTCCAAGTCCCCGTCCTTTTCCATCACGGGAAAATGCTCTGGCCGGGGTTTAGGAGTCTGGACGCTGCTGGGCTCACGGCTTCGGGCTGTGAGGGCATTCCCACCCCACTGGAGTACCTCCAGTTCATGGGCCCTCTGCGCCTGGCGCTCGGCTCTCTCAGCCTCAGCTTGGCGCTCAGCTCTCTCCGCCTGGCGCTCGGCTCGCTGCTCTGCTCTCTCTCGAGCTTGCTGGATCAGCCTCACCCGCCCATCACTGTCTTCGGCGGGGAGTTCGTCCAAGGCCATTTGCAGATAGGGGTCCACCCCGTTCTGGTTGAATGTGGGGCCAGCGCTCAGGAGTGGAGCCTCTGCTGCAGCCCCATTGCAACTTGGGCCAACTTCTGCGCTCGCTGGATTCTGGTCGTTGTCCAGCTGCACTAGAGCCGCGATCATTTGAGCTCTGTTTTTGTTCGTGGCGTCAAGGCCTTGGTACGTGCATAACGCAGCAAGAACTTCCTTTGTCTGCCGGGTGTACCAAGGTTCTCCTTTTGCCGCCATGGTTGCCAAATAAAAGATAGAAAAAGAAAAACGAAGAAACGGGAGGGGGATACTTGCAAGTACACACTAATGTCTCAGGACTAGTAACCACTGAGTCTGTTCTCCAAAACCTATGATGCAGGATTCCCGCAGGAACCGTGCAGGTTTTTAGTGAGAGGAATGATTGCTCAAACCAAATCACTAATGCTCTAGGATTATCCCACCGCGCTGCCACCAATATGTGACGAACAGCCCACCGCCGTTCGTCCACTTACGGGCGACACTAACGGGAATCCCACCGCTGCCACCAATATGTGACGAACAGCCCACCGCCGTTCGTCCACTTACGGGCGACACTAACGGGAGTCCCGCTGACACCAAAACGCGACGGACAGCGGACCCTGTGTCCACCACTATGTCACAGTCCCACCACTGACACGGGTGTATCAGCGGACGGAGGGGCGTGACACAATGCCGGCACACGGCTATCACAGGCGCAGTGGGGCTTATCTTAGTTATCCCAACACTGGCACCATGTGACCAAAAATATCCAGCAAGCTAATCTCGCTCTACAATTTGCCGCAGGGGGAGTTTAATTTGGATGCCCCACCACTGCTATCAATCTTCCAAGTACTGCGGGGATTTATGTATATCCCACTTTCTCAGTTCCACTTTGGAACTCACAGCTCTCCGGCGCCCCCCTTACCCTCAGGTCAGTCAGGGAACTGCACCTAGGATAATTGGTCGCCGGACGGGCTGCCTGTTGTGAACCGGCAATTAGGCTTCTGCAGTAAGGGAATTATCAATGCTGTGGCTGCAGACCCTTATTCAGCAATATAAGACCCTTCTGTACTGCCAGCAAGCCGTAATAGCCGTACACAACGCGCTGCCACCAGTCACGGTTACTTAATTCACAGTGTTAAATTAAGAGGGTCCGTGGCAAACCCTTTGAATTAGTAGCGATTATCTATCAAAGGCGTATAGTTCGAGTCTTAGAGCATGGAGACAGATCTAAATAATTATTTCATTTATTTTCCGAAAGAGGACAATGATTACAGATAAAAGTTGCTATAAAATTGAGACATAAAATATGTACAGTACAGGTATAAAATAAAAGTGGAGAAAACAAAGAGATTACACTCACAGTTCCATATTGTTCCTTAGGCAGACCATGCGGCTAAGGTGGGTGGAGGCGGAGCTGCACTTCTCCGCTCATCTGGATCTTTCTAGCACGACGACTTGAGCTGTTCTGAGCTGGTTCTGCCAGGGAATGCCTTATAGACTTTCCTATGTGACATCACAGAGAGGTGCATTCTGGGTTGATCCCACCTCTCTTATCCAAGTTATGTTTTGGCTACAAAACTTAGATTAGCTATAACTTTATGGGAGAAGCTGGTATGGACTCATCAGTGGTATCATGTTTCCCAGCGTAATGAGCCCATCAAGAAAACATCAAACATCTATGCGATATGACCGTCCATTTGGGCGCAAATCATATCTCAGGTTCTGGACATCCGAGAGTTTTGCAACAGGCACCACAGCGAAGCTGGGTCTGCTCGGATCGCAGAAATATGATTTTTATATTTCTGCTGGGTATGGTTTTCGCGGGACAATCCCTTATTGTTTTATTCAAACTCCTGGTTTCAAACAAAGAGTTTAGTTCCCGCACTTTTTTTCTCTTTCAGCTGAGAGAAGCCAAATGGTGTGAGGAAGATGGTCTAGCTAATTAACATTCCTGCTCTTCCAGAGGAAGTGGCAGGGTTGATAAAACCTGGGGGGAAAGAATTCCTACTACTGACAGTTTACAATGTCCTAGGATGGAGGATTTGTTAGCACATTGCAACAGAAAACATATCTTCGGGCATTGTACATCACACACGTAAATTGTTCCTTAATCAAAAATTTCTTCCCAGTATGTGGATGATTGAAGCTGTCACCCTTGATCATATTCCCACAGCACGCACACCCGAGACACGTAAAGTTGCCAAGACTCAAAGGGCCCAACGTCAAATGTCACGGAATTCTACTAGGCCCCACATCTGCTCTCACCAATTTATCTTTTAAATTGTATCCACGCCTATACGATGAAATTGGTCTATTAGCAAATTCAGGGACCTCTGGTAACCCCTTTCGCAGAAGGTCCCAATGTTTATTCAAGATTCCATTGATTTTGTCACTAATAGGGCAAAAAGTTGACACAGATGGTACCTGTCTATTAGTCGTTTTATCACGTTTACGGCAGAGTTCATCAGAAGTCAAATTCATAGCCTTTTCTTTAAAATGTTTCCCACCGGATAACCCCTATTGATGAATTTATGACACATCTCATCAAGTCTACTGTTCTGCTTATTCTCATCCTTAACTATTCTTCACACTCGTAGCATCTGGCTCCGGGGGAGAGACTCAACCATCTTCCTTGGGTGGTTACTATTGTACAACAAAAGACTATTCCTATCAGTTTCCTTAACATAGAGATCTGTACACAATGCACTCCCTTCTTTGTATACCATTGTGTCCAAAAATTGGACTTGAGTCAGAGATTGCGTTAGAGTAAATTTCAACTCTGGATAAATACTATTCAATTCTGTTTGGAAGTTGTATAAGTCCTCAACACTACCCTCCCATACACAGAAAACTTTGTCGATGTAGCGCCACCAGGCCCGGACATGGCACCAGTAGATGGAATTGTACACATGCCGGTCCTCAAATACCGCCATATAGATGTTTGCATAAGTTGGGGCCACATTGGACCCCATGGCGGTACCACGCACCTGCAGGTAATAATCATCCCCAAAAAGAAAATAATTCTTCCTAAGGATGAAACCTAACAGGTAGAGGACTAGCTGTGCACATTCTGGGGCCACGTCCGAGCCCGATAGCACCACACCGACTTCTTCCAAGCCCTTGTCATGCTGAATAGAAGTATACAATGAGGCCACATCAAATGAGGCTAACACTGTATTAGAATCAACCTTAATATCCTTGATCTTACCCAAGAAATCATTCGTGTCCATGATATATGACCATGCTGATGTTGCAAACCGTCGCAAAACCTTGTCCAAAAAAATAGCCACTTTATTAAAAAGCGAACCCCAACCGGATACAATAGGGCACCTGGGAGGATTGAAAAGATCTTTGTGGATTTTCGGAAGGGTATATAGAATTGGTGTCACTGGAATATCCACAATCAAAAAATCCATCAGCTTCTGGTCAATGAGTCCATTAAGAAAGGCATCATCCACCAGGAGTCATAACTCACTAAGAAAGCGAGAGGTAGGATCACCTGTCAATTTAGTATATACATCAACATCCAACAATTGTTGCAAAATCTCAGCCTTATATTTGTTGGTGTCCATTACTACCACAGCTCCACCCTTGTCAGCATTTTTAATTGTGATAGCTGTATTCTTAGATAGCCTTTGTAAAGCTTGTCTCTCAACAAGGCCAAGGTTACCCTTAGCATTATATCGAGAACTTTTCTTTAATTGTGCAATCTCTCTTTCAACCAGCTGGATGTAGGACTCAACAAAACTATTCTTAACAGGGGGCTGGAAATTACTCTTAGGCTGGAGTCACACACAACGAATAAAAAATCGGTCCCATTTTAACGGTCCGAAATCGCACAAAAGTATCTTAACCAGTGATCCGTTTTTGATGCGATTTTTCTTCATTGATGTGATTTTAATCGCATGTAAGGATCCGTTTGACATCCGTCTGGCAAGATTTTCTCGCAGGAGAGCTAAATGGACATATAATGGAGCCCAATGACAGGTTTCCGCACACAAACGAATTAATAGATCTAGACACATTAAATACATATATATATTTTATACATGTTATAGAGACACATTTTATATATATTTCTAATTCATACAGTTCTTCATTGCAGAATAGCCGCTGAAACATTTGCCGGCTTTTGTATAATCATTCTTCTGCCCGACATGAAATGACACATGGGTTACATATAGTTAACCATTTCATTTCATGTCTTTTTTTATGTCTATCACTGTTAATTATATGAGGGTTTGTGGGTAAAATTTTGGAGTTGTAGGGGTTTATTTAAGGGGTTAATTCGTTGTATTAAATTGCGGGGACTCCCTGCAGCCTCAGTGACGTCAGCAGGAGTATAAAATATATATATATATGTGTGTCTAGATCTATTAATTCGTTTCTTTATTTAACCGGTCACTGTGATATTACTGTATTTGAAAAAAAAATTTGGGCTTTTGGTGCGATTTTACCGCAACTCACACATCGGGTCCGTTTGCAATCCATTTTTTTCTCGCCCCCATAGACATTGCATTCGTCCGATTTAATCGCCAGTGTGACCCCGGCCTTAGAGTACAAACCAACTCCATGAAGTGTGAAACCAGAAGACTTACAATCAGTCAAAACATTAGAAACCTCCCGTTTATCTGAAAAATATGACGTTAATCGTAATCTTCTAAAGAACGAGAATAAATCACATTCAATCTAGAACCAATCAGGAGAGTTCACAGGACAAAACGACAGTCCTTAGGATAAAATATCATAATCAGCATCTGTCAATACACAAGATGAAATATTTACCACTAAATTGTCCTGCATCAGGACAGGCATCGCACCCACACAGATCAGACCTTGATCACCTATCCTAAGGAAAAACCCACTGCAGCACCATTATACACCAGCCAGCCCACTGCAGCACCTGCATACACCAGCCAGCCCCCCCACTGCAGCACCAGTATACACCAGCCAGCCCCCCCACTGCAGCACGTGTATACACCAGCAAGCCCCCCACCTCAGCACCTGTATACACCAGCCAGCCCACTGCAGCACCTGTATACACCAGCCAGCCCCCCCACTGCAGCACCTGTATACACCAGCCAGCCCCCCCACTGCAGCACATGTATACACCAGCCAGCCCACCCACTGCAGCACATGTATACACCAGCCAGTCCGCCCACTGCAGCACCTGTATACACCAGCCAGCCCCCCCACTGCAGCACATGTATACACCAGCCAGCCCCCCCACTGCAGCACCTGTATACACCAGCCAGCCCCCCCACTGCAGCACATGTATACACCAGCCAGCCCACCCACTGCAGCACATGTATACACCAGCCAGCCAGACCACTGCAGCACCAGTATACACCAGCCAGCCCCCCCACTGCAGCACATGTATACACGAGCCAGCCAGCCCACTGCAGCACCTGCATACACCAGCCAGCCCACTGCAGCACCTGTATACACCAGCCAGTCCGCCCACTGCAGCACCTGCATACACCAGCCAGCCCCCCCACTGCAGCACCAGTATACACCAGCCAGCCAGACCACTGCAGCACCAGTATACACCAGCCAGCCTCCCCACTGCAGCACGTGTATTCACCAGCCAGCCCCCCCACTGCAGCACCTGTATACACCAGCCAGCCCACTGCAGCACCTGCAGCACCAGCCAGTCCGCCCACTGCAGCACCTGTATACACCAGCCAGCCCACTCACTGCAGCACATGTATACACCAGCCAGCCCCCCCACTGCAGCACCTGTATACACCAGCCAGCCCCCCACTGCAGCACCTGTATACACCAGCCAGCCCACTGCAGCACCTGTATACACCAGCCAGTCCACCCACTGCAGCACCTGTATACACCAGCCAGTCCGCCCACTGCAGCACCTGTATACACCAGCCAGCCCACTCACTGCAGCACCTGTATACAACAGCCAGCCCCCTCACTGCATCACATGTATACAACAGCCAGCCCCCCTCCACTGCAGCACCTGTATACACCAGCCAGCGCCCCCCCACTGCAGCACCTGTATACATCAGCCAGCCCCCCACTGCAGCACCTGTATACACCAGCCAGCCCCCCCACTGCAGCACCTGTATACACCAGCCAGCCCACTGCAGCACCTGTATACACCAGCCAGCCAGTCCACTGCAGCACCTGTATTCAGCAGCCAGCCCCCGCACTGCAGCACCTGTATACACCAGCCAGCCCACTTCAGCACTTGTATACACCAGCCCCACTGAGCCCCCCCACTGCAGCACCTGTATACACCAGCTGGCCCCCCCACTGCAGCACCTGTATACACCAGCCGGCCCCCCCACTGCAGCACATGTATACACCAGCGAGCCCCCCCACTGCAGCACCTGTATACACCAGCCGGCCCCCCCACTGCAGCACCTGTATACACCAGCCAGCCCACTGCAGCACATGTATACACCAGCCAGCCCACTGCAGCACTTGTATACACCAGCCAGTCCCCCACTGCAGCACCTGTATACACCAGCCCCCACTGCAGCACATGTATACACTAGTCAGCCCCCCACTGCAGCCCAGCACCTGTATTCACTTACTCACCAGGTCCTAGACACACCATCACTCCAATCCTGGCAGGCATCCAGTGATTACAGGCGGGCGCAGGTAGGCCGGAGGTCCTGAGCCTCTGGTCTCCTCCCCTGATAGGTCAGCGCTGCAGACTGGAGCAGGAGAGAAGAGCGTGCTGTCTCCGTCCACAAAGAACGTCCTGACGTGCAATGTCAGACGTTCTTAACACCCTCCTGTGCCACAGACTGGTGAGTGATGATGCAGCTTCTGCCAGCACGCATACCTGTGTAAAACCGCCGTGCCCGCAGATTTAAAGGGCCGGCGGAAAGAATTTTAAACGGGCCGGCGGCCGGATATGCGGGCGCCGCCAATCCAGCGGCCCACAGAGTCACTTATATCGCGGCCCAGCGGGAAAATGCCCGGTTGGGCAGATTACCAATCCGGGCCTGCCACAGAGTCACTTATATCGCGGCCCAGCGGGAAAATGCCCGGTTGGGCAGATTACCAATCCGGGCCTGATTATGAGAGTTAGTAGTCTATACCGCAGCTCAGTGTAGGGCAGATATTTTTATTCAGGAGCATTATAATGACTCTGCTATTTTTAAGGGCACTGTGTCAGGATGTGCTGCAGAAGACCGGAGAAGATGGAGGTCTGCAGAGATGAGCTGTGGATGAGAAAAGTCATCATGGGGTCTGGACGAGATGGAGACTAAAAGAAAGAGAACAACTCTAATCAGAGAAGATGTCACAGGTAAGATACCTGGATGTAAATGCTCATTTGTGATCTTGCCTGCGTCTCATCAGTACTGTGGTTCCTGAATGGTTCACAGTCTGATGACTGGTAACAGCAACTCCCAGTATCTCCATTTTTAAGGACATACTGGGAGTTGTAGCTTCATGGTATACAAAGGTATATGGGGTATACCGAACATTACAATTGCTGTACCGTGTACTGATGATGGTTCAGGCGATGTATTTATGTACTGATGCGTGTGTGCGTCTCTGTCTTTTTGAGCGTGTCTGGAGCTATGTCTGTGTATCTGTAATTTTATGTATTTTTGTAAGATGTGTGTATGTAACAGTGCATTGTGGTGTGTAAAAACATTCATGTGTGGGCACATTTACTAAATCTATAAGGGCTCTTTCACATGTGTAAGGGAATTACTTTTGCCTTTCCATGTTTAGAAACAGACAAGTGAAATTTACTAACCTTAACATAACTGTAACCTTAGGGATATGATTGTATTGAGCGGGTTCAGGAGCTGAGCCTGCTCCATACCGGGCAGATGTCAGATGTGATACATAGCTGGCGTCTGCCTGTAACAGCAATAATCAGAGCTCACCTTGATTGCTGCTGTTTTAAGTATTTAAATGCCCCTGTCAATCACTGACAGCAGCATTTAGATATCACGATGGCTGGTGCATTCACTCACCTGCTCCCATCAGCTCCCTGTGACGCAGTTGCAGGTTGCTGATGAGTTGCCACGTATTGCTGCCATGTTAGTCGTTCAATGAATCCCAGCCTGAGTTTTGGCTCCTTGGACGATGTTACAGTCAAGGTGACGGGACATTATTACAGCACGCTCACTTGGTAGTTAGTGGAGACTGTAATGTTTCCCACCTTACACCGACCCTATGACCGGAAGTAAGTTGTGGCAAGGAGAATAAAACTTAATTTTCTCCTTGTAGCTAACGCTTTTCCATTAAGCCAGATAACCAGGCTTTAAACCCTATTTACCTGCAGATTAACCACATATCTGCAGATAAATAACGTATTTCAAGGTGACAAGTTACCCTTAATGGGAGGACTCTGTCAGTACAGAATGGCTACTCAAAAGAAGTCCTGTTTGTTTTAACTCAATCTCCACCTCTCCCCTCTAATTTGATTGACAGCTCTGGCTTCATAGAGCCAGAGAACGATGACGATAGATGGAAAATACAGATCTTTTTCAGATATTTCAGGGCTGTCGATGGGCAAAATGGAATTTCAGCTCCCTCCAAAGAATTTCTATTGGGTTCAGCTCTAGAGACTGGCTAGGCCAGTCCAGGACCTAGAAATGCTTCTTACGGAGACACTCCTTAGTTGCCCTGGCTGTGTGTTTTGGGTCATTGTCAAGCTGGAAGACCCAGGCACTACCCATCTTCAATGCACTTACTAAGGGAATGAGGTTGTTGACCAAAATCTTGCATTATACGACCCCGTCCATCCTCCCTTCAGTACGATGCAGTCGTCCTGTCCCCTTTGCAGAAAAACACCCCGAAAGTATGATGATTCCCCCATCACGCTTCACAGTTGGGATGGTGTTCTTGGGGTTACACTCATCCTTTTTCTTCATCCAAATGCAGCGAGGGAAGTTTATACCAAAACATTCTATGTTGGTCTCATCTGTCCACCTTACCTTCTGTAGAAAAAAGTTAATTCAGCTCACCCTTATGATGATGTCCACACCGCACATGAATAGTTCTATCCGAGCAAGGAAGCGTCTCTGCTTGACGTCAAGTGCTTGTGAAAAAAGGAAAGGTATCCAGCTCCGGAAATAAAATCAAAAATCTTTATTGAGACAGATTAAAAGGTAATAAGCTGCTTAATTAGCCAGTATATACTGGAGGAAGGAATGTCCTAGATAACTGGACGTGTTTCGAACACGTGTGGTGCTCTTAATCCTCAGTTTCACAAAGAGCAGTCTTGCAAAAGTTAAAATACTCCCCAAACAGGTTGATTTGATTATTGTCTGTGCCATCTATATATATGACATGTACTGTTGCAACTTAAATGTGTTATATGTTGGGTTTTTTTCTCGCTCCCTCTCTGCCATGTTATCTGGGTGTTAACCTTTTTCTAGTGGAGCAATTATCTTCATTTTTTCACCACCTGTTTGGGGAGTATTTTAACTTTTACAAGACTGCTCATTGTGAAGCTGAGGACTAAGAGCACCACACGTGTTCGAAACGCATCCAGTTATCTAGGACATTCCTTCCTCCAATATATACTGGCTATTAAGCAGCTTATTACCTTTTAATCTGTCTCAATAAAGATTTTTCACCTTACCTTCTCCCATGCCTCCTCTGGATCATCCTGATGGTCACTGGTGAACTTCAAGTGGGCCTGGACATTTGCTGGCGTGAGCAGGTGGAACTTACTGTACGCTCCATGCAGGATTTTAATCCATGACGGTGTAGTGTGTTACAAACGGTGATTTGTGAGACTGTGGTCCCAGCTCTCTTCAGGTCATTAACAAGGGCCTCCCTTGTAGTTCTGGGCCGATTCCTTAAATTTATCAGAATCATCCTTAGCCCATAAGACGAAACCTTGCTTAGAGCCACAGACCAAAGAAGATTGACAGTCATTTGCTTTTCTTCCATTTTAACAAAAAATAAACTTTGATATTGGGCAGTGCACATTACAGTTCTTTTCCACACTGTATAGTTTGCTAAAAGGCACACGTGAGAAATGCCGACAAATGAACAATAATACCGTTTATGGTAGCTGTCACGGGGTCCTTCTCCGATAACACACAATCAAGAGAGCGAGGGAAGTGTGAACAATCCCAATACCTTTATTGTAGGCAAAAATAAAAGGTCCATAAACAGTCCACAACACTGGGGTGTTGTGAGTTCATTTTCCCCTTCACCATTGAGGTCTGATGAACTCCCTCTTCTGGGGAAGGAAGATAGTGAGGCTGATTACCAAGCATCTGGGCAGGATGATGATGATTGGGTGACGGGAATTGCTGACTGGATATAAGGCAGCCGACGACCTTCTGCCTTGCTGGTGATCTCTCTGAGGGATTCTAGGAGACCAGTCTGATTCCTGCTCCTCAAAAGCTAAGTTTTCTGCTCTGTTTTTTGCATTTGTGTTTTGATTTTGTTTTTCCTTGTTTTTCTGGATTTCTGCCATTCCCTGCTGGGGTGAGCTGAATTCCTTTTTGCTCTGTCTTCAGAAAATACCTGAGTACTGATATAGTCTTTTTGAAGCCTAGCGTCTTCAGGGCTTTTTTCCCTATCAGCTGTTGGCTCTTGTTTTGATAGGGTTTTGGCGGATTACAGACAGCAGCTTTTCTATCCTGTCCTATGTAGTTAGCTTGGGTCCCATCATTTGCTCAGTCTATCTTTCTATCTGTGTGAGTGTTTTGTCATCTTGCTTCACCGTCATTATATGTTGAGGGCTGCCTATTGCTTTGGGGTCTGCTCTGGGGCAGTTTAGATTTCCCTTTCTGTCTTTAGGCTATGTAGTTCTCCGGCTGTGATCGAGGGGTCTAGGGCACTGTAGGAACCCCCCACGGCTACTGCTAGTTGTTGTTGATAGGTTCAGGGGTCTGTAATCCGATAGCTGCCAACTTCTCTAGTTTTCTGGACTTAGCTAGTATTTCTGTTTTTGACTCCTATGGTGACTCATTCATAACAGAATCACCAGCCATACCGCAGATCCTAGGGTACTCAATAGCAGGAAAGAATTGTAAAAAAAAAAAAAGGTGTGTATATTTTTTCCTCTATATCTCTGAGGCCTTAGGGGGAATTTTTTTTTCTCTCAATGGAGATAAAGCAATTGTCTGATCGCGTGGAGCAGCTCGCTGCGGAAGTGCAGGGAATTTCCGCCTACCTTGCTCATTCACATGCTGCTGAACCAAAGATTCCTACTCCTGATGAGTTTTTTGGGTATCGGTCTAAATTTTTGAATTTCAAAAATAATTGTAAATTATTTTTTGCCTTGAAGCCTAACTCGTCAGGGAGCTCCACGCAGCAGGTTAAAATTGTCATCTCTTTGCTGCGTGGCGATCCCCAGGATTGGGCATTTTCTTTGAAACCAGATGATCCTATTCTGACTAATGTGAACGCATTTTTTCAAGCCTTGGGGTTGTTGTATGATGAACCTAATGCTATTGATCAGGCTGAAAAGACCCAGTTGGCATTGAGACAGGGTCGAGATTCTGCAGAATTGTACTGTCAAAAGTTCCAAAAGTGGGCGGTCCTTACTACCTGGAATGATAATGCCTTGGCAGCTCTCTTTCGGAAGGGTTTGTCAGAAGCCGTAAAAGATACTATGGTGGGATTTCCTGTTCCCTCTGGTTTTGACGAATCTATGTCATTAGCCATTCAGGTTGATCGGCGTTTACGTGAACGCAGGACTGCACGAGAGGTGCTGCCACCTGTTGAACAAGTGTCTGAACCTATGCAATGTGATAGAGTTTTGTCCAGGGAGCAACGTCAGGAGTTCAGAAGGCGTAATAAGCTGTGTTTTTTTTGTGGAGATGCCTCGCATATTATTTCTGTCTGTCCTAAACGAGAGAAACGTTTTGCACACACGTTTTCTGTGGGTGGTGTTCAACCTAAGTTTCTTCTGGCAATTACTCTGATCTGCTCCCTGTCCACATTTTCCGCCAAGGCTTTTGTGGATTCGGGAGCAGCCCTGAACTTAATGGACTTGGATTTTGCTAAACGTTGTGGATTTCCGATGACACCTCTGCGGACGCCTATCCCTTTGAGGGGGATTGATGCTACTCCTTTGGCGAAAAATAAACCTCAGTTTTGGACCCAGGTGGTAATGCGGGTCGCCCCAGACCATCAAGAAAATTGCAGAGTTTTGGTGTTGCATAATTTGCATGATACCATTGTTCTGGGGTTTCCCTGGTTGCAAATTCATAATCCAGTTTTGGATTGGAAATCTGTGTCTGTGGTGAGTTGGGGTTGTCGGTGTGCCCTTAGTGAGGCTCCAGTTTTTTCCACCTCACCTCAATCGCATGATGTTCCTGACTATTTGGTGGATTTTTATGATGTATTTAGTGAGAATGAGTCTGTGTCTTTGCCTCCTCATAGGAGTTATGACTGTGCAATTGAACAGATCCCGGGGTGTAAATTTCCCAAGGGTCGGCTCTTCAATTTATCTGTACCCGAGCACAAGGCTATGCGATCCTATATTAAGGAGGCGTTGGAGAAGGGTCATATTAGACCATCCTCTTCACCCTTAGGTGCTGGGTTTTTTTTCGTGGCCAAAAAGGATGGTTCATTAAGGCCTTGTATTGATTATCGTGCCCTCAACAAAATTACTATTAAATATCAGTATCCGTTACCCCTGATTTCGGATCTATTCTCCAGAGTTAAAGGTGCGTGCTGGTTTACCAAGCTTGACCTCAGGTGGGAGTATAATCTTATCCGCATTAAGTATGGGGATGAATGGAAGACGGCGTTTAATACTCCGGAGGGACATTTTGAGTACCTGGTGATGCCATTTGGGCTCACTATTGCCCCTTCTGTCTTCCAGTGCTTCATGAACGATATTTTCCGAGACTTTGTGGATACATTTTTGATTATCTATCTGGATGATATTTTGATCTTCTCCAAGGATTGGGATTCTCATGTGGAACATGTTCAGACTGTGTTCCGGATCTTGAGGGAGAATTCCCTGTATGTCAAAGGATCGAAATGCCTTTTTGGGGTACAGAGGATTTCTTTTTTGGGATTTATTTTGTCTCCGTCAACTATTGAAATGGACCCGGCCAAGGTACAGGCCATTTATGATTGGGTTCAGCCCACTTCTTTGAAGGCCCCCAGAAGTTTTTGGGTTTTGCTATTTTTTATCAGAAATTTATAGCAAAATTTTCTAGTATTGACAAGCCATTGACTGATCAGACTAAGAAGGGTGCTGATGTGTTGAATTGGTCTCCGGAGGCTGTTTCTTCCTTTCAGGAGCTGAAGCAAAGATTCACTTCTGCCCCGGTTTTACGGCAACCTGATGTCTCACTCCCGTTCCAGGTAGAGGTGGACGCTTCTGAGATTGGTGCAGGAGCTGTTTTGTCCCAAAAGGATCCTGTAACATCTAAAATGAATCCCTGTGCTTTCTTTTCCCGAAAGTTCTCTCCATCTGAACGTAACTATGATGTGGGGAATCAGGAACTGTTAGCCATGAAATGGGCATTTGAGGAGTGGAGACATTGGTTGGAGGGAGCTAAACATCAAGTCGTGGTCCTCACTGACCACAAGAATTTGATTTACCTGGAGTCGGCCAAACGCTTGAACCATTGTCAGGCTAGGAGGGCCTTGTTTTTTACACGTTTTGATTTTGTGGTCTCTTTTCTTCCTGGCACTAAGAATGTCAAGGCTGACGCTCTCTCTAGGAGCTTCTTTGCTGATTCTCCTGTGGTGACCAAGCTTGCTACCATCTTAGGCGAAGGGGTAGTTCTTTCTGCCATCTCGCCCGATTTGAGACGTGCTCTGGAAGAGTTCCAGGAGGACAAACCTGAGCGTTGTCCCAGTGGGAAGTTGTATGTTCCTGACCAGTGGAAGAAGAGAGTGATGTCTGAAGTTCATTGCTCTGCATTGGCTGGTCATCCAGGTATTTTTGGTACTAGAGATCTGGTGAGTCGGTCTTTTTGGTGGCGCACCTTGTCTCGTGATGTCAGGAATTTTGTGCAGTCCTGTGGGACTTGCTCCCGGTCTAAACCTTGTTCTCGCTCTAGTGGGTTGTTGATGCCTTTGCCGGTCCCCAGGGGGCCATGGACCCATATTTCAATGGATTTCATCTCTGATATGCCTGTCTCTCAGAGAATGACTGTTATTTGGGTGATATGTGATAGGTTCTCTAAGATGGTTCATCTTGTACCACTCCCTAAGTTGCCATCTGCCTCTGAGTTGGTGCCCCTGTTTTTCCAACAGGTGGTTCGCTTGCACGGGATTCCTGAGAACATTGTGTCTGACAGAGGAGTTCAGTTTGTGTCTAGATTTTGGAGGACTTTCTGTTCCAAGCTGGGAATTCAGTTGTCCTTCTCCTCTGCTTTTCCCCCTCAGACCAATGGGAAGATGGAGAGAACAAACCAGACCTTGGAGTCATATTTGAGATGTTTTATATCCGCTGATCAGGATGATTGGGTTTCATTTTTGCCCTTGGCCGAATTTGCTTTAAATAATAGAGCTAGTTCTGCCACTTTGATGTCACCTTTTTTTTGTAACTTTGGGTTTCATCCTCGATTTTCTTCAGGCAGGTGGAGCCTTCTGCCTGCCCAGGTGTTGACACTGTGGTGGAGAGAATGCACCAGATCTGGGACCAAGTGGTGGATAAGTTATCTCTCTCCCAGGAAAAGGCCCAGCGGTTTTCCAACCGACATAGGACCACTGGTCCCCAGTTTAAGGTTGGTGATATGGTTTGGTTATCATCAAAAAATATCGCTATGAAGGTGGCTTCTCCTAAGTTTAAGCCTAGATTTATTGGACCTTACAAGATTTTGGAGATTATTAATCCGGTCTCTTTTAGTTTGGCTCTTCCTTTCACATTTAAAATCCATAATGTGCTTCATAAGTCCTTGTTGAAGAGGTTTGTTGAACCAGTAGTTCCTGGGGTGGCACCTCCAGACCATGTATTGGTTGAAGGTAACTTGGAATATGAGGTAGAGAAGATACTGGATTCCCGTCTGGCTAGACGGAGACTCCAGTATTTGGTTAAGTGGAAGGGTTATGGTCAGGAGGATAATTCCTGGGTCTCTGCCTCTGATATTCATGCCAAAAGATTGGTGCGTGCCTTTCATCGGGCTCACCCTGATCTCCCTGGTGGCGTGGATGAGGGTTCAGTGACCCCTCCTCAAGGGGGAGGTACTGTTGTGAGTTCATTTTCCCCTTCACCATTGAGGTCTGATGAACTCCCTCTTCTGGAGAAGGAAGGTAGTGAGGCTGATTACCAAGCATCTGGGCAGGATGATGATGATTGGGTGACGGGAATTGCTAACTGGATATAAGGCAGTCGACACCCTTCTGCCTTGCTGGTGATCTCTCTGAGGGATTCTAGGAGACCAGTCTGATTCCTGCTCCTCAAAAGCTAAGTTTTCTGCTCTGTTTTTTGCATTTGTGTTTTGGTTTTGTTTTTCCTTGTTTTTCTGGATTTCTGCCATTCCCTGCTGGGGTGTGCTGAATTCCTTTTTGCTCTGTCTTCAGAAAATACCTGAGTACTGATATAGTCTTTTTGAAGCCTAGCGTCTTCAGGGCTTTTTTCCCTATCAGCTGTTGGCTCTTGTTTTGATAGGGTTTTGGCGGATTACAGACAGCAGCTTTTCTATCCTGTCCTATGTAGTTAGCTTGGGCCCCATCGTTTGCTCAGTCTATCTTTCTATCTGTGTGAGTGTTTTTTCATCTTGCTTCACCGTCATTATATGTTGAGGGCTGCCTATTGCTTTGGGGTCTGCTCTGGGGCAGTTTAGATTTCCCTTTCTGTCTTTAGGCTATGTAGTTCTCCGGCTGTGATCGAGGGGTCTAGGGCACCATAGGAACCCCCCACAGCTACTGCTAGTTGTTGATAGGTTCAGGTGTCTGTATTCCGATAGCTGCCAACTTTTCTGGTTTTCTGGACTTAGCTAGTATTTCTGTTTTTGCCTCCTATGGTGACTCATTCATAACACTGGGGCTACAATAGTCCAGAACACGAATGTAGCTCAGTAACAGGATGAATGTCCAATAATCCGGCGGACAGAGGATAAAATGGATCCATATGCTTCCCCTTCTCTCTGACGTGCCGTCTTCACGTGATCATCACCATACAGGGTCTGACTTGTACAGCTCCTGTCCTCCCCAGCCCCCTCCTTATGTCCACGGGTAGTCAGACAGATTGGGGTGGTTTTCAAGCCTCCCAGACCTGACAAAGGTGCCTTGGGGATTAAGGCACTACAGGGGGTCATCAAGAGACATAGATGCAGTCAGTGTTAGGCGTCGGGTTCCTGCAGCTGCACAGCAGGAATCCAGAGCCTTGCATTCAGTGGTCTCCCATTATCCACCGACCACTCAGGAGCCTGCACAGCAATCCCAGTGTCCCAGACGCTCTGCTCAGACCAGCTCTGTGGGTCTGGCTGTTGCTGCCACCTCTGGTCCAGCAATAGCATTGCAGGCTGCTCAGCAACAAGCCATTCCAGAGGCTAAGTCCTCCCATCGCTCTACTGGGCATGCTCACGAGACGATCTCCCATTGGAGATCGGGAGTCACATGCCCAGGTCCTTCTCGTGATCTGATTGGTCCATCACAGGGATCTGGAAGCTTCCGGAAGGTCCCAGCTATAAAAGGTTTGCATGGCCGCTCTGCCATGCTCTAATATAGTCTCTAGTGGCTAACTGTGTGAATGAGGATGGATGCGTGTACCTGCTAATGACTCATTAAGATCCCCTCCCTCTGATATTACGAGTGTGTATAGGGACTTAGGTTTAGAGTCAGTGGCAAGCTACAGCCACAATAGCATCCTCCACAGTGCTAGCGTCCGACAGTGCGCCTCCTACCGGGCATTGTCGATTAGCGGCGGTGTCGGTTGCCGCGCTGCAGTCTGCAGATCCTCTTGGCATCCACAGTAGCGACACCACACGCACGATAGGTCTAGATGGACGCTGACCCTCTGCCTAGGGTCCAGCTCCTGTGACCATATATCGTACGTGCACTTCTCTGAGACCTGTGACGTTAACAGGCTCAGCCTTTTGTGTTTAGCACTTAGGCGTCTTTGTGAATAAACAGAGATCGCTCAGCGCACCGGGTGACGTTCAATCCGCGTGCGTTATACCGCCATATTGTGCGCCCGCATTATCTAGCAGCAGTGTTAACACCTTCTGCACGGTAGACCCCGGGCAGTGAACGCACTTTACGTTATTTAATATTTAGTGCGTTCCGCCGTCCCTAACAGTCAGGCTGCAGACAGTAAGTGAGCTAATTCAATTATCAGACTTGGAAAGTAATTGAGACTCTAGACAATATGGGGAATACACGGAATGATACAGGGCAACAAGAGAACACTATGGAAATCTGTATAATATAAATAGACACAAAATGATACCCACATAACATATCACACCATCATAGTAGCCATAGGGTGGGCCCCTAGAGTCGATTCCCCTGGTGGGCCCTAGGTACTCCAGTCCGACCCTGTATCTATCTATCCTATATCTATCTATCTATCTATCTATCTATCTATCTATCTATCTATCCCATATCTATCTATCTATCTATCTATCTATCCCATATCAATCTATCTATTTATCCCATATCTATCTATCTATCTATCTATCTATCTATCTATCTATCTATCTATCTATCTATCTATCTATCCCATATCTATCTATCTAATATATCTATCTAATCTATCTATCTATCCCATATCTATCTATCCCATATCTATCTATCTATCTATCTATCTATCTATCTATCTATCTATCCCATATCTATCCGTCTATCTATCTATCCTTCTATCTATCTATCTATCTATCTATCCCATATGTATCTATCATCTATTATAAGGTAACGATTATTATTCAGGTAGGTGACACTCGTTAGGCAGCCAGATAACCAGGTCCGGCACGGGTTTCTCATATACAGTGGTGGGCAAAAGTATTGGCACCCCTGCAATTCTGCCAGATAATACTCATTTTCTTCCTGAAAATGATTGCAATCACAAATTCTTTGGTATTATTATCTTCATTTAATTTGCTTGCAAGGAAAAAACACAAAAGAGAATGAAGCAAAAATCAAATCATTGAACATTTCACACAAAACTCCAAAAATGGGCCAGACAAAAGTATTGGCACCCTCAGCCTAATACTTGGTTGCACGACCTTTAGCCAAAATAACTTCCAACAACCGCTTCTGGTAACCATCAATGAGTTTCTTACAATGCTCTGCTGGAATTTTAGACCATTCTTCTTTGGCAAACTGCTCCAGGTCCCTGATATTTGAAGGGTGCCTTCTCCAAACTGCCATTTTGAGATCTCTCCACAGGTGTTCTATGGGATTCAGGTCTGGACTCATTGCTGGCCACCTTAGAAGTCTCCAGTGCTTTCTCTCAAACCATTTTCTAGTGCTTTTTGAAGTGTGTTTTGGGTCATTGTCCTGATGGAAGACCCATGACCTCTGAGGGAGACCCAGCTTTCTCACACTGGGCCCTACATTATGCTGCAAAATTTGTTGGCAGTCTTCAGACTTCATAATGCTATGCACATGGTCAAGCAGTCCAGTGCCAGAGGCAGCAAAGCAACCCCAAAACATCAGGGAACCTCCGCCATGTTTGACTGTAGGGACCATGTTCTTTTCTTTGAATGCCTCTTTTTTTTCCTGTAAACTCTATGTTGATGCCTTTTCCCAAAAAGCTCTACTTTTGTCTCATCTGACCAGAGAACATTCTTCCAAAACATTTTAGGCTTTCTCAGGTAAGTTTTGGCAAACTCCAGCCTGGCTTTTTTATGTCTCGGGGTAAAAAGTGGGGTCTTCCTGGGTATCCTACCATACAGTCCCTTTTCATTCAGACGCCGACGGATAGTACAGGTTGACACTGTTGTACCCTCGGACTGCAGGGCAGCTTGAACTTGTTTGGATGTTAGTCGAGGTTCTTTATCCACCATCCGCACAATCTTGCATTGAAATCTCTCGTCATTTTTTCTTTTCTGTCCACATCTAGGGAGGTTAGCCACAGTGCCATGGGCTTTAAACTTCAAGATGACACTGCGCACGGTAGACACAGGAACATTCAGGTCTTTGAAGATGGACTTGTAGCCTTGAGGTTGCTCATGCTTCCTCACAATTTGGTTTCTCAAGTCCTCAGACAGTTCTTTGGTCTTCTTTCTTTTGTCCATGCTCAATGTGGTACACACAAGGACACAGGACAGAGGTTGAGTCAACTTTAATCCATGTCTACTGACTGCAAGTGTGATTTAGTTATTGTCAACACCTGTTAGGTGCCACAGGTAAGTTACAGGTGCTGTTAATTACACAAATTAGAGAAGCATCACATGATTTTTCAAACAGTGCCAATACTTTTGTCCACCCTCTTTTTTATGTTAGGTGTGGAATTATATCCAATTTGGCTTTAGGACAATTCTTTTTTTGTTTTTTTCATTGAAGACAACTTAAATGAAGATAATAATAATACCAAAGAATTTGTGATTGCAATCATTTTCAGGAAGAAAATGAGTGTTATCTGACAGAATTGCAGGGGTGCCAATACTTTTGGCCACCACTGAAACTCCAACAGTCCATGCGGTTTATTAAGCCTCATAAACCAAGGCCATATGCAACAGAAAGTTCACATAAAACAGCATAGCATCCATCCATCCCTGTGGGCACACAGGCTTTGCTCCATCCAGCCAACAGGCTATACAGTCTCTTAGTAACACTCCCGTGTCCCGGTTACCTCATAGTTGCTTCACCACGCTGCAGACATCGGTTCCCTCTCCTGGGAACTCTCAGACACGTGCAACCATTATGCACACAGGCACTCCGGAAAGCAGACACATCTTCCAGCGAGACCTTGCACACGGACCAATCGGGTCCAAGCATTTTCCTCATGTGACCTACCCTGGCCACCTTATATGGTCCGTAGCCACGCCCACCGATTCACATGGCTATGACGTCATCACAGGTCCTTCAATCATTCACACACATATACTTTACTATGGCGTTCTATACACGCCTAGGTGGGTTTGCAGGTAGCTGGTTCCACCTGTCTCACCAGCTCCCTGGAAAGCTCTCCCTGACACAGTGTAATGACAGCTCGGCAGTACCTCTGCTGATCAACACACATGTTCAAGCTTCCATCCCAAGGCCACCTACCTTGGGATACATGACGGTCATTCAGCATCCTGCCACTCATCCTCTCTCCTGGGATACCCACACAGCGCCCCCTAGCGGACACAGTGGTCACTACACCACATGCCTCCCCCCTCTGTTTAAACTTGTGGGGTTTAACACACATCATTACCCCGGGATCTCGAGACCGGGCACTCATTACACCTTGCTCAACAGGTCGAGAGAACCGTCTCCATCTGTTTTGTCTATCATAGTGCCTCATCTCTACATTAGGCCTCCCTCGCCCCCAGCAGTCAGAATATCGGCCTTGGTTTTTGGCCTTCCATTCACAGTCCGTCAGTGTGACCAAACACTCTTTAGTCTCCACCTGTCTGCAGTGCGCTTCGTCACCTGACCTTTCTCTCACTGACCGGCTCTCCCTGTGGGTACAGTCAGAAGTCCCACTCCCAGTCGCGTCAACTGTCTGGCCTGAGTCTGACCCATTTAGTGTCTCACAGGAGCTAATGTTATGAATGAGTCACCGGAGGAGTAGAAAACAAAAATACAAGCTAAGTCCAGAAAACTGGAGAGGTTGGTAGCTATCGGATTGCAGGCCCCTGATCCTATACACCACAACTAACAGTAGCCGTGGGGGGTTCCTACGGTGCCCTAGACCCCTCGTCACAGCTGGAGAACTACATAAGCCTAAAGAAGGAAAGGGGAAATCTAAACTGCCCCAGAGCAGACCCCAAAGCAATAGACAGCCCCCAACATGTATTGTCGGTGAAAAACAGATGAAAACACAAACACAGACAGAAAGAAAGGCTGAGCAAACGATGGGGCCCAACTAACTAGATAGGACAGGACAGAAAAGATGCTGGCTGCAATCCACAAAAAACCCTACCAAAAATGTCCCAACCGTCTGATAGGGAAAAAGGCCCTGAAGTCGCTAGACTTCAAAATCACTATATCAGCACTCAGGTATATTCTGAAAACAGAGCAAAGAGATCAACTGATCAGAGACAAAAATGGAATTCAGCCAGTCCCAACCAGGACTGGCTGAATACAAACACTAAGGAAACCAGACAAAATCTCATGGAATAATAGCAGGGCAAAACTTAGCTTTTAGTAGACAGGAACTAAGCTGGATGCAAGAGCTCAGAGCAGAAAGGATCACCAGCAGCCCTGCAGGGCGTCGGCTGCCTTATATCCACTCAGAAATTCCAGATGTCCAATCACACTCCGCCTGTTCAGATGACAGGTTCTTCCCATCCCAATCAATTTCACTACCTCTCTTCACCAGCAGAGGGAGTTCATCAGACATCAAAGGTGAAGGGGAGAATGAACTCACAACAGTACCTCCCCCTTGAGGAGGGGTCACCGAACCCTCATCCACGCCACCAGGGCGATCAGGATGGACCCGATGAAAAGCACGAACCAATCTTTCGGCACGAATATCGGATGCAGGGACCCAAGAATTATCCTCCTGGCCATAACCCTTCCATTTAACCAAATACTGGAGTCTCCGTCTAGCCAGACGAGAATCCAGTATCTTCTCAACCTCATATTCCACATTACCTTCAACCAATACAGGGTCAGGAGGTGCCACCACAGGAACTACTGGCTCAACAAACCTCTTTAACAGAGACTTATGAAACACGTTATGGATCTTGAATGTAACAGGAAGAGCCAATCGAAAAGAGACCGGATTAAGAATCTCCAAAATCTTGTAAGGTCCAATAAATCTAGGTTTAAACTTTGGAGAAGCCACCTTCATAGAAATATTCTTTGATGACAACCAAACCATATCACCCACCTTAAACCGGGGACCAATGGTCCTATGCCGGTTGGAAAACCGCTGGGCCTTTTCCTGGGAGAGAGACAACTTATCCACCACTTGGTCCCAAATCTGGTGCATTCTCTCCACCACAGTGTCAACACCTGGGCAGGCAGAAGACTCCACCTGCCCTGAAGAGAATCGAGGATGAAACCCAAAGTTACAAAAAAAAGGTGACATCAAAGTGGCAGAACTAGCTCTATTATTTAAAGCAAATTCGGCCAAGGGCAAAAATGAAACCCAATTATCCTGATCAGCAGAAATAAAACATCTCAAATACGACTCCAAAGTCTGGTTTGTTCTCTCCGTCTGCCCATTGGTCTGAGGGTGAAACGCAGAGGAGGACAACTGAATTCCCAGCTTGGAACAGAAAGTCCTCTAAAATCTAGAAACAAACTGAACTCCTCTGTCAGATACAATGTTCTCAGGAATCCCGTGCAAGCGAACCACCTGTTGCAAAAACAAGGGCACCAACTCTGAGGAAGATGGCAACTTAGGGAGTGGTACAAGATGGACCATCTTAGAGACTCTATCACAAATCACCCAAATAACAGTCATTCTCTGAGAGACAGGCATATCAGAGATAAAATCCATTGAAATATGGGTCCATGGCCTCCTGGGGACTGGCAAAGGCATCAACAACCCACTAGAGCGAGAACAAGGTTTAGACCGGGAGCAAGTCCCACAGGACTGCACAAAATTCCTGACATCACGAGACAAGGCGGGCCACCAAAAAGACCGACTCACCAAATCTCTAGTACCAAAAATACCTGGATGACCAGCCAATGCGGAGCAATGAACCTCAGACATCACTCTCTTCCTCCACTGGTCAGGAACATACAATTTTCCAATGGGACAACGCTCAGGTTGGTCCTCCTGAAACTCTTCCAGAACACGTCTCAAATCAGGCGAGATGGCAGAAAGAACTACCCCCTCACCTAAGATGGTAGCAGGCTTGGTCACAATAGGAGAATGAGCAAAGAAACTCGTAGAGAGGGCGTCAGCCTTGACATTCTTAGTGCCCGGAAGAAAAGAGACCACAAAATCAAAACGTGTGAAAAACAAGGCCCACCTAGCCTGTCTAGGATTCAAGCGTTTGGCCGACTCCAGGTAAATCAAATTCTTGTGGTCAGTAAAGACCACGACTTGATGTTTAGCTCCCTCCAACCAATGTCTCCACTCCTCAAATGCCCATTTCATGGCTAACAGTTTCCGATTCCCCACATCATAGTTACGTTCGGATGGGGAGAACTTTCAGGAAAATAAAGCACAGGGATTCATTTTAGATGTCACAGGATCTTTTTGGGACAAAACAGCTCCTGCACCAATCTCAGAAGCGTCCACCTCTACCTGAAACGGGAGTGAGACATCAGGTTGCCGCAAAACCGGAGCAGAAGTGAACCTTCGCTTCAGCTCCTGAAAAGAAGAAACAGCCTCCGGAGACCAATTCAGCACATCAGCCCCCTTCTTAGTCAAATCAGTCAATGGTTTGGCAATACCAGAAAAAATAGCTATAAATTTACGATAAAAATTAGCAAAACCCAAAAACTTCTGGAGGGCCTTCAAAGAAGTGGGCTGAACCCAATCATAAATGGCCTGTACCTTGGCCGGGTCCATTTCAATAGTTGACGGAGACAAAATAAATCCCAAAAATGAAATCCTCTCTACACCAAAAAGGCATTTCGAACTCTTGACATACAGGGAATTCTCCCTCAAAATCCGGAACACAGTCCGAACATGTTCCACATGAGAGTCCCAATCCTTGGAAAAGATCAAAATATCATTCAGATAGATGATCAAAAATGTATCCACAAAGTCTTGGAAAATATCTTTCATGAAGCACTGGAAGACAGAAGGGGCATTAGTGAGCCCAAAAGGCATCACCAGGTACTCAAAATGTCCCTCCGGAGTATTAAACGCCGTCTTCCATTCATCCCCCTGCTTAATGCGAATAAGATTATATGCCCCCCTGAGGTCAAGCTTGGTAAACCAGCAAGCACCTTCAACTCTGGAGAATAGATCAGAAATCAGGGGTAACGGATACTGATATTTAACAGTAATTTTGTTGAGGGAACGATAGTCAATACAAGGCCTTAATGAACCATCTTTCTTGGCCACAAAAAAACCCCCAGTACCTAAGGGTGAAGAGGATGGTCTAATATGACCCTTCTCCAACGACTCCTTAATATAGGATCGCATAGCCTCGTGCTCGGGTACAGATAAATTGAAAAGTCGACCCTTGGGAAATTTACACCCAGGGCTCAGCTCAATTGCACAGTCATAACTCCTATGAGGAGGCAAAGACGCAGACTCATTCTCACTAAATACATCATAAAAATCAGCCAAATAGTCAGGAACATGATGCGACTGGGGAGAGGTGGAGAAAATAGGAGCGTCACTAAGGGCACACCGACAACCCCAACTCACCACAGACACAGATTTCCAATCCAAAACTGGATTATGGATTTGCAACCAGGGAAACCCCAGAACGATGGCATCATGCAAATTATGCAACACCAAAAATCTGCAATTTTCTTGATGGTCTGGGGCGACCTGCATTACCACCTGGGTCCAAAACTGAGGTTTATTCTTCGCCAAAGGAGTAGCATCAATACCCCTCAAAGGGATAGGCGTCCGCAGGTGGTGTCATAGGAAACCCACAACGTTTAGCAAAATCCAAGTCCGTCAGGTTCAGAGCTGCTCCCGAATCCACAAAAGCCATAGCAGAAAATGTGGACAGGGAGCAGATCAGAGTAATTGCCAGAAGAAACTTAGGTTGAACACCACCCACAGCAAATGTGTGTGCAAAACGTTTCTCTCATTTAGGGCAGACAGAAATAATATGAGAGGCATCTCCACAGAAAAAACACAGCTTATTACGCCTTCTGATCTCCTGATGTTGCGCCCTAGACAAAACTCTATCACATTGCATAGGTTCAGACATTTGTTCAACAGGTGGCAACACCTCTCGTGCAGTTTTGCGTTCACGCAAACGCCGATCAACCTGAATGGCTAATGACATAGAATCGTCAAAACCAGAGGGAACAGGAAATCCCACCATAGTATCTTTTACGGTTTCTGACAAACCCTTCCGAAAGAGAGCTGCCAAGGCACTATCATTCCAGGTAGTAAGGACCGCCCACTTTCGGAATTTTTGACAGTACAACTCTGCAGAATCCCGACCCTGGCTCAATGCCAACAGGGCCTTTTCAGCCTGATCAATAGCATTAAGTTCATCATACAGCAACCCCAAGGCCTGAAAAAATGCGTTCACATCAGTCAGAATAGGATCATCAGGTTTCAAAGAAAATGCCCAATCCTGGGGATCGCCGCGCAACAAAGAGATGACAATTTTAACCTGCTGTGTGGAGCTCCCCGATGAGTTAGGCTTCAAGGCAAAAAATAATTTACAATTATTCTTAAAATTCAGAAATTTAGACCGATCCCCAAAAAACACATCAGGAGTTTGGTTCAGCAGCATGTGAATGAGCAAGATAGGCGGAAATTCCCCGCACTTCAGCAGTAAGCTGCTCCACACGATCAGACAATTGCTTAATCTCCATTGAGAAAAAATTCCCCCTACGGCCTCAGAGAAATAGAGGAAAAAATATACACAAACAAAAAAAAAAAAAAATTCTGACACTTTTTTTTTTTTTTTTTACAATTCTCTCCTGCTATTGAGCACCCTAGAATCTGCAGTATGGCTGGTGATTCTGTTATGAATGAGTCACCGGAGGAGGAGAAAACAAAAATACAAGCTAAGTCCAGAAAACCGGAGAGGTTGGTAGCTATCGGATTGCAGGCCCCTGATCCTATACACCACAACTAACAGTAGCCGTGGGGGGTTCCTACGGTGCCCTAGACCCCTTGTAAAAGCCGGAGAACTACATAAGCCTAAAGAAGGAAAGGGGAAATCTAAACTGCCCCAGAGCAGACCCCAAAGCAATAGACAGCCCCCAACATGTATTGTTGGCGAAAAACAGATGAAAACACAAACACAGACAGAAAGACAGGCTGAGCAAACGATGGGGCCCAACTAACTAGATAGGACAGGACAGAAAAGATGCTGGCTGCAATCCGCAAAAAACCCTACCAAAAATGTCCCAACCGTCTGATAGGGAAAAAGGCCCTGAAGTCGCTAGACTTCAAAATCACTATATCAGCACTCAGGTATATTCTGAAAACAGAGCAAAGAGATCAACTGATCAGAGACAAAAATGGAATTCAGCCAGTCCCAACCAGGACTGGCTGAATACAAACACTAAGGAAACCAGACAAAATCTCATGGAATAATAGCAGGGCAAAACTTAGCTTTTAGTAGACAGGAACTAAGCTGGATGCAAGAGCTCAGAGCAGAAAGGATCACCAGCAGCCCTGCAGGGCGTCGGCTGCCTTATATCCACTCAGAAATTCCAGATGTCCAATCACACTCCGCCTGTTCAGATGACAGGTTCTTCCCATCCCAATCAATTTCACTACCTCTCTTCACCAGCAGATGGAGTTCATCAGACATCAAAGGTGAAGGGGAGAATGAACTCACAACAAGCTAAGGTCTCTCAGTTTCGTCTTGCCAGTAAAATTGCCACTCGCCGATTTTTGATGTCCCTGCCTTGCTGACATTCTTTGGCCACCTGCCATGTTACCACTTGGAGGATACCTTCAGGATCTTACATCTTGGGTTGAAGGCGGCCGCCACCTGGTGTTCCGTACCTCTTTATTGATCCACCGATGGTCCAGCCTCAACTGCTCAATCTCTTGCAGGTACCCCACTCAATACTCCTAGAGCATCCGAAAGTTTCTCAGGCTTTCCATGGAGCCGACCACCATGATGGGAACCATGGCCTCTTCACTGGATACCTGGACTTCATCATCAGGAGGCATCCTCACCCTCACCACACCGGAGATATTTACAAGGTCTTGCATTACCTTCCTGAGTCTTCCAATGATTCTCCCAATCAGACCTTTGGTTACCGGAATTACATCTTTCCGCAAACCCAGCCAATCCATAGCCTCCCTTGCTAACTCTAGGCGTCGAGCAGCTTTCATATTACTCCGCCTGACCAACTGTTTGGTGTGGAGACATTGCAAATGCATTTCTTTCAGGATAGCTACTCAGTTTGCTGTATCTTCAATGGCTGATATTATCACCAACTGCCGAGTCTCAGGTGCTCAGTGCACCTTACACGCTTTGATGGCCTTTTTAAAAGCCTCATGCACACCTTCCTCAGTGCAGGCTTCTTGCTTGTCTTCAGGCACCTCAATCACAGACTTGAAGGTCGTGGTCTTGCTCTCTTCCTGGACAGAAGGCTCTGGCTTTATCACGGACACTTCCCTTACTACAGTTGACCCGACCGGGTGACTCTTTTCTTCAGTTCTTAGTTCACAAACTTCATGAGATTTTATCTCTTCACGACCCTTTGCCAAGATGGGTACTGGCAGTTCCATCTTGTTATCACTCGTGCTCGGCTGCTGTAAGTCTTTGTCCACCTTCTTCTCCCGCAGAAGACCTTTTACTGTTCCTCTGAGTTCTTCCATCTCTTCCCGAAGGGTCTTGTTCACGTTTTGACACGTTGACAGGTGACCTCTGGGCTCCAAGACTTCTTTCTCCCTCCACCCTATGCTCGGCCATTTGTCTCAGGACCCTTTCTTGTTCGAGATGTTCTTCCACTATCTCTTTTATCAACTGCATCTCATGATCTTGTTCTCTTTTGGCCAGCACGTGTCGCACTACTACTTCTTTAATTATATTTTCAAAGGGTACCACTGGATCAGCCCCGTCAGTCGAGTGAACCCTCCAGTTACCGTCCACCCATGTGTCTAGTCCAGTCGTCTCATCTCCCAGCCCACCATCCGTCATGTCACGAGATGTCAGGTCCGTAAGTTGGGCAAATGTACCCCTTCCTCCGGTCACTTCTACATCTGACTTGTCCACTTTAGGAGGCGTCACCGTCTCAACGTCTGTTAGCTCAACATTAGAAACATCTCCATCCCCGTGCCACATATCATCAAACAAGACTAAGTCCCGGACCCTCTCAAAGGGATGCACTAAGCTTGGTGGCATACTGCCACCTTGGCACTTAACCCCCTTTGTCATCTCGATCATGACTCTGTCCACCGTATAGTTCACAATGACCCCATGGTCGCAGCGAACCCTGACGTTTTTCTCGGTCAGAGATAAAACGAGAGGAGTTCCTGTCAGAGTCACCTGACTCTTTGAGTCCAGCCTACCAGAGACTCCTTCCTGGTGCAGCATCACGGTACACACCTGTGGCCTGTCGTTATCCGGAAAATACATGCCGCACTCCGAAAAAGTCATACACACACACACTGTGGTTCCCTAGACATGTCCACTGAGGTAACCAGTGCTGCCCCTTTTGAAAACTCGGCCCATTTCTGGACCACCATCCCAATTTGGGCCACCGCCCCCCTCTGGGACTCCACCCCTTTTTGGGTTACCACAACCGATTTGGGTCACCACCTCCCTCTGGGACTCCACGCCTTTTTGGATTACCACCCCGATTTGTGTCACCGCCCCCTTTCGGGATTTCCCCATGTCCTTTCTACAGGTCTCCTTAGACCACAGTTCACACGACACAGTTTGTCTCTTGAGCCCGTACTGGCCCTTTAAGTATGATACCACACAAGTTCTTGCTGGCACCACCACAGCTCCTGCTGTCACCGATCACCGACACCTCCGGCTGCCGCTCACACACAGTTGCTGGTGTCACCTTCGTTACACCGACAAGTTACAGGAAGCCGCTTGTCCCCTTCGTAACCCCACCGAGTTACAGCAAGCCGCTTGTCACCTTCGTAACCCGTCGAGTTAAAGCAAGCTGCTTGTCACCTTCTTGACTCCCCTGAGCCACCGCAAGCTGAGTTGAGAAGGAAAAGAAAAAAAACACACACACAACACAAAACTCACGTGTCCTGTCTGTGTGCTATTCAGAACGTCCGTCTCCTCCTGAGACCGTCCAACACACAGGGCGCACCGGGTGCTATTCAGGGAGCCGACCCTCCTCCCAGGGTTTCCCAACACACCGGCCTCACCAGGTCCAGGGGCTCAGTGGGTGCTATTCAGGACATCCGTCTCCGCCTGAGACTGTCCAACACTCACGCCTCACCAGGTCCAACGTCACAGCACGTGTTCCAGGGATCCGATTCTTCTCCCAGAACCTCCCAACACTGACCCTCCAGGACCTTTGCACACTGAACCCTCCAGGTACACAGTCTTTCTCACTGACCCAGGTCAGTACAACACAGACACCTGTCTGTTACCTGTGTCGGCCACACAGGTTCTCGGGTACCTCTTATCCACAGAGGCACCCTATAGCAATCCACAGTCTCTTTCTCTGACCCCAGTCAGCATATCACACGGCTTTCAAGACAATCAGCCATCCTGGCTCAGTGTTGCCAGCACTGCAACATGTGCTTTTGGAAACCGTTGCCCTTAGCAACCAAATTTTGCAGACCTCGCCCGTTGCCCCTAGCAACAAGGTGTGATAAAACACTCCGGGATCGGCTTTGCTGGGGTCAAAGTTTACGTGCGTTCAGCATGAAACTCAGGCGCAGAGCTGGGATTCGGGTGTAACTGACCCTGGGTCAGGTTTATTAACGGTGAAAGCAATGCAAAAAGAAATAAAACATAAAACAAATCCTTGCCTGTCCGGCACTAACTAAACAATGGACAACCTAACTACCAACAGGCAGGCTTCTCCCATCCAGCCAAACCACAGTTGCAGTGGGCACTGCTTTCACTCACGTGTGTCTCTCACACAGACAGACTCCCTGTGTTCCCAGGCTGAGACACTCACACAACCACCTGGCATCCTTTTATATCCACCTCCCATTATTCATTAGCAAGCAGGTGTGATACTGACCAGACTAGGCCACATAGGAAAGGAATCTGTGCGAGATATACCTGCCCTCATCCACTATTCCCACATGATTCTCACAAAGGCTACAACATTGCCCTTCGCATTTCCCCACCAATTGTAAGGTAGCGCTGGTTATTCAGGTAGGGGACACTCGCTAGGCAGCCAAATAACCAGATCCGGCACAGGTTTCTCATATAACTCCAACAGTCCATGCGGTTTATTAAGCATCATAAACCAAAGCCATATGCAACAGAAAGTTCATGTAAAACAGCATAGCGTCCATGACAGAGGTCTGCTCTGTTTCCCTGTGGTCACACAGGCTTTGCTCCATCCAGCCAACAGGCTATACAGTCTCTTAGTAACACTCCGGGTTACCTCATAGTTGCTTCACCACGCTGCAGACGTCTGTTCCCTCCCCTGGGAACTCTCAGACACATGCAGCCATTATGCACACAGGCACTCCGGAAGGCAGACACACCTTCCAGCGAGACCTTCCACACGGACCAATCGGGTCAATGCATTTTCCTCATGTGACCTACCCTGGCCACCTTATATGGTTCGTAGCCACGTCTTTCAATCATTCACACACATATACTTTACTATGGCGTTCTATACACCCCTAGATGGGTTTGTAGGTAGCTGGTGCTGCCCATCTCACCAGCTCCCTGGAAAGCTCTCCCTGACACAGTGTAATGACAGCTCAGCAGTACCTCTGCTGATCAACACACATATTCAAGCTTCCATCCTAAGGCCACCTACCTTGGAATACATAACGGTCATTCAGAATCCTGCCACTCATACTCTCTCCTGGGACACCCATACAGCGCCCCCTAGCTGACACAGTGGTCACTACACCACACTATCTATATCATATCTATCTATCTATATCATTTCTATCTATCCCATATCTATCTATCTATTTATCTGTGCGCGTAATGGAGTGTGGGTTGGACAAATGTAAAAGATAAATGTGGACAGAAATGACATCACAAATCTTTTTTTTTTGTTAAATAACATATCTTTTTTTACCTTACAAAAACTCATACAATCCGCATGTACAAAGCGCAATCAAAAACGCACCTACGTTTTCTGCCAAAAGATGATGATTCAGTGCAAAAAAATCCGCACTGGAATCCGCAGTGTGTGCAGTTACCCTTATAGCTTTCAGCACTATAAAGGTATGTAGATGGGTACATATTCATTATTTTTAAAAAAGAATGTCTGTTTGTTCATGCTCATGCGAGTGCTCACGATGCTTTCAATGTGTTACAATAAGCTTGAAGATAGAGGAGGGAGGGGTTTGGGTGCGTTTTGGAGTGGGTGTGCTAGGTTCTAGCTTATAGGCAAGTGCAATGCATCATAGAACTTGTAGTATTAGAGCACAGTAACTCAGGAGAAAGGAAGTTGTCGATTAACCCCATGAGAGCTGGAGACAGCACTGAAAATGTGCTTCTAAAGTATGATAAAAGGTAATATTGCTAAAATAAACACAGTGGATGTTTTGAGTGGCACATAATAGCAAGATTTATGAAAAAAAGTGATAATACTGGACAACTTCTTTAAAAGGATAAAAAAATTTGATGGGAGTATTTCTTTAAAAACAATCATACATATCCGTATACTTTTATCTATAATGGGATCTGTTTAGATTCCATTAGGGCATCTGCCAAATGATGGAAACTTTAGTTAAAATTAAACAGCCCCCATTATAGTTTAGTCATATTATTTTCCATGACTGTCCTTGGGTCTGACAAGCAAAATATAGGTTGTCAGGGATGAATATCGCTATTAATCTCCTGTATTGTGTAAATGGTCCACAAACAAGTGGAACAGAGGGGAAAGAAGTACATCCAAAAAATTGGAACTCCAGAAAATTAATAGAAAAATAGATAAATTCTTTATTCATCACATGTACACGTAACAGCACAAAAACATAAAAACACTTAAAAAGCACAAAAAGGCAATCATGTCACAATCATACAATAATGATATAGTGACACTTCCACAACCATTATCCCGATATCACAGTATTCATATGTAGGGGTATAGCAGATTCTCAGGATGCAGTGACGAGACACGAGACAGGGTATGACTTGTATAATCAACTTTTATAAATTGGAGCCGCTAAGGCTATACTGAACAAGCAAAAAGGGGTAACAACAAATTGTCCCCGCAGGGACTCAACAAAATAAACAATACTTTTTATGTAACTGGGAGTAACCCGGGTGTCGGAGGCCGAACTATGGCCAAACTATGGCACTTATTTCTAAAGTCCACTTATCCTTCCATGCGTCGCTCGGGATCGCAGATGCGGCCGCTTAGAGGTCATTGATGCGATGCCTTGACGCCTCGTTCTTCCGGGAAGGTTTGGCCTCGTCGGGCCCTGAAGAAACTGTGCCGGTGGGGCGCAACAGGCCCTGAAGAAATGGTGCCGGTGGGGCGCAACAGGCCCTGAAGAAACGGTGCTGGTGGGGCGCAACAGGCCCTGAAGAAACGGTGCCAATGGGGCGCAACAGGCCCTGAAGAAACAGTGCCGGTGGGGTGCAACAGGCCCTGAAGAAATGATGCCGGTGGGGCGCAGCAGGCCCTGAAGAAACGGTGCCGGTGGGGCGCAACAGGCCCTGAAGAAATTATGCCGGTGGGGCGCAACAGGCCCTGAAGAAAACGATGCCAGTTGGGCGCAACAGGCCCTGAAGAAACAGTGCTGATGGGGGCGCGGTAATGACGCAGTTCCCCCCCCAAATGACGAGTAGTTGTCCTCTGCTAAAGGGTCCCTCCGTAGCAGGGACGAGGGCCTCTACTGTCGCCTATGGCGAGGTGGCGTCCCTTGAGGCCTGTGATGACAGGGTCGCCACAGGGGGAGAAGGCCGGGAGGCAGTGTCCAGGCCTCTGTGGCCATTTTACGAGTAGTCGCAGCCGCGGCTTGAGATAACGGATCTCCCTCACAGGGGAGGGGGACGGCGGGCGTGGCCCTCTGAGAATGTGGGCAGGAAGCGGCCTCTGGTACAAGTCTCACACGTCTCACTTGTCGGTGAGTGCGCAGTATCCTCACAGGCTCCGGTAGTTGTCTCTCACACACACTGCCCGGCACCACGGCTCCCTCCAAGTCACCCTGCTTCCTGCCTCCTGTCACACTCACTCCCAACTGCCACTTCAGCGCGCCCCCTGCTCTTTTTATTCTTGCCCCGCCACCTGTTGCCCTGACAACTTCAGTCATCCCCTGGGTACCGGCCCAGTTGCTGTCTGGGAGTCCTCCTCCCCACATTCCCCCACCCTGTAAGTTCGCCAGTCCTCGGGCGAGAGCTTTAATCTATTGAGATTGGTCTGTAGGGGTTTCAATGTTTGTTGCCATATGAATAGATCTTGTTCATATCGTTCAGGGAGTTTGCCGGCTGTTGACCACTCGGAGCATCTAAGTTCATTTGGGGTAGGGTCGTCTGGGGTGGTGGACATCGGTGGGCTGATTGGTGCAGGCGGGCTAATTGTGTCAGATGATTCGTTACTGAGTTCCTCTGTGTCCTGGAGGACTGTTATGATTGAGTCACCGTAGGAGGCAAAAACAGAAATGCTAGCTAAGTCCAGAAAACCAGAGAAGTTGGCAACTATCAGATTGCAGACCCCTGAACCTATCAACACAACTAGCAGTAGCCGTGGGGGGTTCCTACGATGACCTAGACCCCTCGATCACAGCCGGAGAGATACATAGGCCTAAAGAAGGAAAGGGGAAATCTAACTGCCCCAGAGCAGACCCCAAAGCAATAGGCAGCCCCCCACATATAATGACGGTGAAGCAAGATGAAAACACACAGACAGAAAGACAGACTGAGCAAAGACGGGGCCCAAAAACTACCTAGATAGGAACGGATAGGAAGGCTGCTGTCTGCAATCTGCCAAAACCCTATCAGAGACAAAAGCCAACAAGCTGATATAAAAATGGCCCTGAAGCAACTAAGCTTCAAAAACTAAATCAGCACTCAGGTACTTTCAGAAGACAGAGCTAACGGAACACTGCACACTCCAGCAGGGAGTGGCAGAATCCAAAAAGCAAGAAAAACAAAAGCAAATCTTAAATGCAAAAGGCAAAACAGAAAACTTAGCTTTAGGAGAGCAGGAATCAGACTGGTGTCCAAGAGTCCACAGAGAAATCACCCGCAGGGCAGAAAGGGCGTAGGCTGCCTTAAATCCAGTCAGTGACTCCACTCAGCCAATCGTCTTCATTAGTCCCAGGTGCCTGATAATCAGGCTCACTACCTTCCTTCACTAGAATAGGGAGTTCACCAGGCCTCAGTGACGGAGGGGAAAATGAACTCACAACAGAGGACAATCTTCGTCGTCGTCCATGTCCCAACATACGGAAGACGGTTCGGGTATTGACGGGGTAGGCTCCAGTTGCTTCGGATCGGAGGAAGTACACGGGCGTAGCATATTACGATGCACAATATGAGTGGGCAGTGTTTCATCCTCCTCAGGTTGTATTTCGTACACCGGTCCATCTGGATGGATACGGCGTAAGACCCGATAAGGACTTTCTTCCCAACGCGACTCTAGTTTGTTCTTGGGGCGTTGATCTAGTACAAGCACCCGGTCCCCGTTTTGGAGGTGGAATTGCATTCTTCCCTGGGTGCTCCCAGTCTCGGAGATTGGTGTGTACAATTCGGTGAAGATTTTTTAGCCGGTGGCGATGATTTCGGACCCAAGACGACACTCCAGTCCAGGGCTGAGGCTCTTCGGGGTCCAACTCCACCTCCGTGATCCCTTTACCTTCTCGTCCGAACAGAGAGTAGGGGGTATAGCCAGTCACTTGATGTATCCTATTGTTATAGACCAAAACTAATTCAGAAACATATTCGGGCCAACGGGCCTTCTTGTCACTTTCCAGAGTGCGTAACCTCTGAATCAATGTACGATTAAATCGTTCACAAGCCCCATGCTCCCTGATCAGAATGTATTTGTTGAGGACAGCCGTATACTTGTATAAAGTTTCTACAAATTGCGGAGGCAGCTGACTCTGCGGTCTGATCCCGAGTGGGGGTGACCACAGCGAACTTGGTGAAATGATCTACCATAACAAGACAGTGTTCGTATCCCTGAAATGTGGCCCAATGGTCAGATAATCCACCGTCAGGAGCTCAAGGGGCGCTGAGGTCACAATAGTCTGTGTTGCGGCTCGCTGAGCGGGTGGTTTGGCTAATTCGCATAAGCGGCAGGTCCGGCAAATTTCATCCACAACAGCCGGCAAGCGCGGGTGGTAAGCTTTCTGTTGCAGCCATTGCAGAGATTTTTTCGTTCCGAAGTGGGCCCCTTTTTCGGGAGCCTCCCGAGCTCATACGTGAATTTGGGATCCTGGCGTAACCACCTGCCAAACCGTCATTGAGGTTGTTTGTGATGTTATTTTACGATACAATAGTCCCTTTCGGATAACCAACCACTCCCATTGTCGCAGCATAAGCAACAGGTCTTGAGTCAAATTTTGTCGTTGAGAGTCAGTGGGTAATTGCCCAGCGGCGACCCACGTCCTGAGGAGGCCACCGTCTTCGTCTTCTTGTTGCTGTTGTATCCACTTATCCCGGGATTGCTCCAGTATGCCCTTTGAGGTCTCAGAGGAAGATATTTTTCTATTGTCAGTTGTGAGCGCGGCAGCAGTGAGAGCAAACGGCATTTCTTCTCCTTCTAATTCTTCGTCTCGATTATGTCCTGGAGTTGTATGTCGAATCCTGGAGAGGGCGTCTGCATGGACATTCTAGGCCCGTCGTTTGTAGATAATCTTATAATTGTACTTCGCCATCCGGGCCACCCATCGCTGTTCCAGAGCCCCCAATTTGGCGTTTTCCAAATGAGCCAGTGGGTTGTTGTCAGTTCGCACCACCACCTTGGAGCCCGCTAGGTGCTCTGCGAATCTCTCCATCATGGCCCACACCACTGCGAGGAGCTCGAGTTTGAAGGAGCTGTAATTGTCAAGGTTACACTCGGAGTCATGGAGTGAGCAGTTTCCATATGCGATAACCCTCTCTCGGCCATCCTGAACCTGTGACAACACATCCCCCAGCCCGTGAAGACTCCCATCAGTGTGCAAGATGAACGGTTGAGAGAAGTCCGCATAAGGCAACACTGGGGCATCCGAGAGCACAGCCTTGAGGTCTCGGAGGGCTTCTTCCTGAGGGTGTTGCCACTGGATTTTCCGCCCATTGGCCCCAGCGGGAGCCCCCTTCAGCAGGTCATGCAGGGCTCGAGCTCGACATGCAAAATTCTTCACGAAACGACGGTAATATCCGGCTAACCCCAGAAATGCCCGCACGTCTTTCACCGTCTCGGGGGTAGGCCATTCCTGGATAGCAGCAACCTTCTCCCGGGATGGCCTCACACCCTCTGCCGAAACGACATGACCTAGATACTCAATCTGAGAGTGAAATAGGTAGCATTTCTGAGGCTTCACCTTCAACCCGTACTTTTGCAACCGGCTGAGTACCTGTCCCAGCCGCTTCAGGTGGTCCTCGAAGGTGGCGGCATAGACAATGATGTCGTCCAGGTAGATCAACGTGGCCTCAAAATTAAGATCTCCCAGACACCACTCCATCAATCGCTGAAAGGTCCCGGGGGCGTTGGCCAGTCCAAACGGCATCCGATTAAACTCAAACAGTCCCATGGGCAATATGAATGCCGTCTTGGCCCTATCTTCTTCTGACATGGGCACCTGCCAGTACCCACTGGCCAAGTCCAGGGTCGAAAAATATGTTGCCTTCCCCAAGGTGGACAGGGATTCTTCTATACGGGGCAGTGGGTATGAGTCTTTAATAGTGCAAGCATTCAGTTTACGATAATCCACACAGAATCGTTATGTACCGTCTTTCTTCCAGACCAACACGATTGGGGCTGCCCAGGGGCTTTGACTTTCCCGTATCACCCCTTTTCGCAGCATTTGGGCCAGCAAAGTTTTCACCTCTTGATAGAGTTGTGGCGGAATTTGTCGATATCGTTCCCGGATAGGGGTCGCTCCGGCTGTGGGGATTTCGTGAGTGATGGCAGTGGTACACCCAAAATCATCCTCATGACTAGCAAATACTTCATGGTACTGTCCAAGCAATGTTTTTACCTGTGAGAGTTGGGCTGCAGTTAACCCAGAAAGCTCGGCCCGCATCTGCTCCAAAATATTTCGGCCCTTCTCTTGTGCCGAGACTTCGTGGGCGTGTAAGGTTCGAATTGTTACTTCCCAAGGATCGTCGGGGTGTACTCGTAATTGAACCACAGGAGCCGGCAACACTTCTTCCAAGGGCCTTACTAGTTTGGCCAGTACAGTCCGTGCTTTCAGAACGGTGTCTCGGTCTTCAAGGTTAACGCAGCGTTCCAGGATGGTTCCTTTTTGCACCGTAGCCAGGAAACGGGCCACCAGTATGCCAGAAGGTTAACGCTCCGAGTGACATGGCTTCACCTGCATCTCCACGCCCTCCAAAGGTATCGGGGCTCGAATCAGCAGGGCCACCACTGTCTGTCCAGGAGGTAGCACAAGCAGGGGAGCCGCTGACGTGATGACCTTGCCTAGAGCCTCGCCCTCCTGGCAGTCCTGATGCACCCGCGCACCTCGCACCAGCTGCTGGAATACCTGTTCCTGAGCTGTGCGAGAAACCCACTGCTTCAGAATCTTGTGTGTGGGATCATTTAGTAGTAAGTTGCCGAACTCTCGTAAAATATTCATGCCTAGGGTGACGGGGTGCCGTTGATCAGCTTCTCGAGTTAGCACCACCCCTCTGCGGCCAAGGGATTTACCGCACAACGTCACCTGCACCCACACTACCCCGGCAACCGGGACCGGCAATTGGTTGGCGGCTATTAGCCTGATCATGGGCCCCCACTGGGGTCTTGCTGCCTCCGGGAAGTTTTGTTGAAAGTACGTTGCAGGCATGGTGGTTACTTGTGACCCCGTGTCCACCAGACACCGGACGGCCCCGCCCTCCACTTCTGCCCAAACCACCGCACACTTTGCTACCAGATCTTCGGGACTTCCACCACCCCTAGTTGTGGTTTTCGGCTCCGAGCGGCGTCCCCCCAGCCCGGAGCCCTTTAGTTTAATGGCCGCCAGGGGTAGGTATCTCCCACGCCGCGGACACTCTCGGGCGAAGTGACCTGGTTCTCCACACTCAAAACACCGGGCCTGTGTAGGCTGACCACCCCGCGGGAAGCGTGATCCCCAGGAGCCGGGGTTAAAGCTAGGTTGTCCAGTCCCGGTCTCGGTTCTTCTCTTTACTTCTGCCAACTCGCCCTTAATATTTTTCAGCTCTTGCTTCATCTCATCCACCCACTGAGGCTCCTCGACTGCCTTTTTCAAAAGAGTTGCGTTGCCCCGGAGGTTTCAACATCACTGACCTCCGTACCTCCCCATCCAGTGCCATGAGTGCTACCTCTGTTTCCAGATCAGGGGTCATTGGGTGCATCCGAAAGAGCCCCCACATCCGCTCTGTCCAGCTCCATAACATAGTATTGGAGCCGGAAAATCTAGGCAGGTTGTTCAGCATGGCCCCCAATGAAATGCTGGAGCGGGGACCCTCATTATTTGTAGAGTTGACAGCTCCTCCCTGATCGGGGGCACCACTGTTCGCGCTCGGAGACTGCATCCTGCCGACTACGCCAAGTGTAGGGGTATAGCAGATTCTCAGGATACAGTGATGAGACACGAAACAGGGTATGACTTGTATAATCAACTTTTATAAATTGGAGCCGCTAAGGCTATGCTGAACAAGCAAAAAGGGGTAACAACAATTTGTCCTCGCAGGGACTCAACAAAATAAACAATACTTTTTATGTAACTGGGAGTAACACGGCTAGTCCGGGTGTCGGAGGCCGGACTATGGCCAAACTAAGGCACTTATTTCTAAAGTCCACTTATCCTTCCATGCGTCGCTTGGGATCGCAGATGCGGCCGCCTAGAGGTCGTTGATGTGGCCGCCTTGACGCTTCGTTCCTCCGGGAAGGTTTGGGCTCATCAGGCCCTGAAAAAACTATGCCGGTGGGATGCAACAGGCCCTAAAGAAACAATGCTGGTGGGGCACAACAGGCCCTGAAGAAACGGTGCCGATGGGGCGCAACAGGCCCTGAAGAAATGGTGCCGGTGGGGCGCAACAGGCCCTGAAGAAATGATGCCGGTGGGGCGCAACAGGCCCTGAAGAAACGGTGCCGGTGGGGTGCAACATGCCCTGAAGAAGCAATGCCGGTGGGGCGCAACAGGCCCTGATGAAAACGATGCTGGTGGGGCGCAACAGGCCCTGAAGAAACAGTGCTGATGGGGGCGCGGTAATGACGCAGTTCCCCCCCAAATGACGAGTAGTCGTCCTCTGCTAAAGGGTCCCTCCGTAGCCAGGACGAGGGCCTCTACTGTCGCCTATGGCGAGGTGGCATCCCTTGAGGCCATTGATGACAGGGTAGTCGCAGGGTGAGAAGGCCGGGAGGCAGTGTCCAGGCCTCTGTGGCCGTTTTACGTGTAGTCGCAGCCGCGGCTTGAGGTAACGGATCTCCCTCAGAAGGGATGGGGATGGCGGGCGTGGCCCTCTGAGAATGTGGGCGGGAAGTGGCCTCCGGTAAAAGTCTCTCACGTCTCACTTGTCGGTGAGTGCGCAGCATCCTCCCCACAGTCTCCGGTCGTTGTCTCTCACACACACACCGCCCGTTACCACGGCTCCCTCCAAGTCACCCTGCTTCCTGCCTCCTGTCACACTCTCTCTCAACTGCCACTTCAGCGCGCCCCCTGCTCCTTTTATCCTTGCCCCACGCCCTGTTGCCCTGACAACTTCAGTCATCACTCTCCCTTCACTGTCCTCCCAGTACTGTTCCCTCAGGAACCCTGATGGCGGTCCCCTGGGTGTCACGTCACGGCTTCCTTCTGCCGTGCTACCGCTCCCTGTGCCCCGTCGGACTCACCAGATTGCAGATTCCCGGCGCGTCCCCGTCTGTGCCCCTGCTCTGACGGCAGCGCTTGCTTCCTCCCGGGCGCGCGCTCCCCGCAGCTCTCTCCATGCACGGGCACTTCCTCCTCTCTGAGCCGGTCACTCCACCAGGTCCTCTCTACGGTCAGGAGGACCCTGACCCGGGAACTCCTCCCCACGCTCCCATATCAGGCCGGCGGCCCCTAGAGACGCTGCCTGATTGTCACTTGCCTTCCCTTGTGATTCTGGCCCCTCTTGCTGGCGTTCGCCGCCGCTTCCTCCACGTCTCGTCTCCTGTCTCGCTCTCTCATATATGTTACCTGTTCTCTCCTATGTTCCAGTGTTCCTGCCTTGCCAGCCAACAGCTCCAGTCTCCTCAGTTCCTGCCGTTCTACCCTGGTCCAGTCTCTTGTGTTCCTGCCGTTCTAACCTGGTCCAGTCTCCTTTTGTTCCTGCCGTTCTACCCCGGTCCAGTCTCCTGCGTTCCTGTCGTTCTACCCCGGTCCTGTCTCTTGTGTTCCTGCAGTTCTACCCCGGTCCAGTCTTCTGTGCTTCTGCCCTAGGTACCAGCTGCCACGGTAATAGTTTCCTCTGGGACTGTCCCTAACACTCCCTGTATAGGGGGTGGTCCACCTGGTCCGCTCGCCCAGGGGAGGTTCGTTGCCGTGGTCCAGTGGGTTCACCTTCAGGGTTCCTAACAGTACGATCAGGCCATGAATCCCACTGGTGCCTCAGCAGCCACCCAGAAGGAACTGGCGACACTATGAGACAACCAGGCCCGCATTATGACTTTCTTAAAGTCTATGGAATCCCGGTTATCGGCACTACAGCCCTCTGATCCCGGTAGTGCCTCTCAGCTGGCCAGTCTCCAGCAGGAACTGGTCCAGCAACGCGATACTCAGGGCCATATTTTAAATTATATGGCCTCGGTGGACAATCGACTCCTCTCTCTCCAGTCTGCCGCGGCTGCCCCCGCTCAGACGCCGCTTCCACATCCACCGCCCCGTTTAGCTAAGCCTCCACGGTATGACGGAGACCCCCGATTGTGCAGGGGGTTCCTTAACCAGTGCCAATTGCACTTTGAGTTGCTACCTCGTCAATATCCCACGGATCGTGCCAAGGTGGCTTTTATGGTATCCCACTTGGAGGGCGAGGCATTGGCCTGGGTAAACCCCCTCTGGGAGCGAGACGATCCAGTGGTTTCCCAGCTTTCCACGTTCCTCGAGACCTTTCGCAAGGTCTTTGACGAACCGGGATGCCTGGCCTCAACTATGGAGTCCCTCTTTAACCTCCGCCAGGGTACTCTCTCGGTGGGCCACTATGCCATTCAGTTTCGCACTCTGGCCTCTGAGCTCGGGTGGAATAACGAGGCTTTGGTGGGAGCATTTTGGCGGGGCTTGTCTGCTCGTATCAAGGACGAGCTGGCGGGTCGGGATACTCCCACGTCCCTGGAGGATCTCATTTCCCTGGCGACTCGCATTGACCTGCGATTCCAGGAGCGCTCCTGCGAGTCTGCCAGGGAGAGAAGACTTCCTCATGTTTCCCTAGCAACCCTCAGCCCCTCCAGTCCGCAATTTGGCTCTACATCTGCTGTCCCGGCTTCGGAACCCATGCAGGTAGATCGCCTCAAACCGGCAGAGCAGCGCCGCCAGGAGAGGTTCGACAAGGGACTCTGTCTGTACTGCGACAGTTCCTCCCATCTTCTGCGCTCCTGTCCAGTGAGGCCGGAAAATGCCTCCGCCTAGGACAGGTAAGAGAGGCCTTCCTAGGTGTTAGTGATACCTCTCTCCCCTTGACCCTTTCTGTCCTATTGAATCTTGGTTCCTCCCGCGTCTCTGAGCTGGCCTATATTGATTCAGGGGCTGCCGGAAATTTCGTCCAGCTCGAGGCGGTCAAAAAGTTGCGGATACCTGTCAGATCCTTGGAGTCTCCTCAGCAGTTAGCTTCTGTCGACGGCGCTCCCCTGCGGGAGGTCGTTACCCTGGTCACCGAAGAGGTGGAATTACAAGTCGGAGCCCTACATTGGGAGAAGATAGCCTTCTTGGTATTGCCCTCGCTATCCCAACTGCTCCTCTTAGGTCTTCCGTGGTTAAGGACCCATGAGCCTGTCCTCGATTGGCGATCTGGAGACATTCTTCGTTGGGGTCAGTCGTGCCACTCTTCGTGTCTTCTTCCCGTTCAGCCAATCAAGTCGCCTAGGATTCCAGCGGCACCCGGGGGTTTGCCTTCAGCCTATTGGTCCTTCGCGGACGTTTTCAACAAAAAGGAGGCAGAGCGCCTGCCCCCACATCGTCCTTATGACTGCCCCATCGATCTCGTTCCAGGTTCTACACCACCCCGGGGTCGAATTTATCCCTTGAATCCTCTCGAATCTCGAGCCATGTCCGAGTACGTCCAGGAAAATCTAACTAGAGGCTTTATCCGGAAGTCTTCCTCACCCGCGCCTTCTTTTTCGTGAAGAAGAAGGATGGGGCTCTTCGTCCATGCATCGACTACCGGGGCCTCAATGATATCACTATCAATAACAAGTACCCGCTGCCCCTTATTCCTGAGCTGTTTGATCGATTGCGGGGGGCACGAATTTTCAACAAACTGGATCTCCGTGGGGCCTACAATCTCATCCGCATTCACCCTGGTGATGAATGGAAGACCGCGTTCAACACCAGGGATGGCCACTACGAGTATTTGGTCATGCCCTTCGGCTTGTGCAATGCTCCCACAGTGTTCCAGGAATTCATGAATGACATTTTCCGAGATCTCCTGTACTCTTGTGTGGTAGTGTATCTGGACGACATTCTTGTCTTTTCCTCGGATTTGGCTACCCATAGGAAGAGTGTTCGTCTAGTTCTCTCACGCCTGAGGGAGAATCGCTTGTATGCGAAACTGGAGAAATGCTCCTTTGAACAAACCTCTCTTCCGTTCCTGGGGTACATTGTTTCTGATTCAGGCTTAAGCATGGATCCAGAGAAAGTGTCAGCCGTGCTCCACTGGCCGCAACCTCATGGAGTCAAGGCAATTCAACGATTCCTGGGTTTTGCCAATTACTACCGGCAATTCATCCCTCATTTTTCGTCCTTGACCGCACCAATCTCCTCTCTGATTCGTAAGGGGGCCAACCCGCATGTTTGGACCTCAGAGGCCGAAGAATCCTTCCTTGCCCTGAAACAAGCCTTTGCTTCTGCTCCAGTCCTTCACCGCCCGGAGACTAACAAACCTTTTATTTTGGAGGTGGATGCTTCTGCCATCGGGGCCGGAGCCGTACTCTCCCAGCGATCCCCGTCCAGGCGACTGGTCACCTGCGGCTTCTTCTCGAAGACGTTCTCCTCTCCGGAACGCAGTTTGTTATGATTGAGTCACCGTAGGAGGCAGACACAAAAATAGAAGCTACGTCCAGAAAACCAGAGAAGTTGGCAACTATCAGATTGCAGACCCCTGAACCTATCAACACAACTAGCAGTAGCCGTGGGGGGTTCCTACGGTGCCCTAGACCCCTCGATCACAGCCGGAGAGCTAAATAGCCTAAAGACAGAAAAGGAAATCTAAACTGCCCCAGAGCAGACCCCAAAGTAAAAGGCAGCCCCCAACATATAATGACGGTGAAGCAAGATGAAAAAACACTCACACAGATAGAAAGATAGGCTGAGCAAACGATGGGGCCCAAGCTAACTAAACAGAACAGGAAAGGAAGGTTGCTGTCTGCAATCTGCCAAAACCCTATCAAAGACAAAAGCCAACAAGCTGATATGGAAAAAGACCCTGAAGCAGCTAGGCTTCAAAAACTAAATTAGCACTCAGGTATTTTCAGAAGACAGAGCTAAAGGAATTCAGCTCACCCCAGCAGGGACTGGCAGAAATCCAGAAAAACAAAGCAAAACAAAGTCAAAGCACAAATGCAAAAAGCCGAGCAGAAAACTTAGCTTTAGAAGAGCAGGAATTCAGACTGGTCTCCAAGGATCCCACAGAGAAATCACCCGCAGGGCAGAAGGGCGTTGGCAGCCTTATATCCAGTCAGTAACTCCACTCAGCCAGTCATCATCATTAGGCTCAGGTGTTTGATAATCAGGCTCACTACCTTTCTTTACCAGAAGAGGGAGTTCCTCGGGCCTCAGTAGTGAAGGGGAAAATGAACTCACAACAGCAGTTACTCCATTGGTGACAGGGAGATTTTGACCATCAAGATGGCGTTGCAGGAGTGGCGGTACCTTTTGGAAGGAGCTGTGCATTCTTTTAAGATCTACACAGACCATAAGAACTTGGCTTACATCCGATCGGCACAGAGACTAAATCCACGACAAGCAAGATGGTCTTTGTTTTTCGCTCGGTTCGATTTTTAATTGCACTTTTGCCCGGGTAGTAAGAACCTCAAGGCTGATGCGTTGTCCAGATCCTTTCTTGCGGTCGATGCCGAGGAAGACCTTACGCACATCCTGGATCCCTCCAAGATCATCACAGTGGCACCCCTCAGGTTGTCTACCCTACCACCGGGTAAGACCTTCGTCCCAGTGACTAACCGGAAGCAAGTCCTGCATTGGGGTCATGCTTCCAAGATTGCAGGCCATGTTGGGTTGAAAAAGACCCTTCGTCTGGTCTCACGCTACTATTGGTGGCCTACTCTTCCCCAAGATGTTCGTAGCTTTTTAGCCTCGTGTCCATCCTGTGCCAAAAACAAGGTTCCCAGGCAATTACATTCTGGACTCTTGCACCCGCTTCCAGTTCCTTCGGCTCCCTGGCAGTACATTGCTATGGACTTTATCACTGACCTACCTCGCTCTTCTGGATGTACTGTCATTTTGGTCATTGTGGATAGATTCTCCAAGATGGCCCATTTCATTCCCCTGTCTGGGCTCCCTTCGGCTCCTGAATTGGCAAAGATTTTTATCCACCATATTTTTTGTCTCCATGGTTCCCTCAACGTATTGTCTCTGATAGAGGAGTCCAGTTCACCTCCCGATTTTGGAAAGCGCTCTGCATGTTTATGAACATCACGCTGGATTTCTCCTCCACTTATCACCCTCAGACCAACGGTCAAGCAGAGCGTACTAACCAAATTTTGGTTAATTACCTCCGTCAGTTCTCCAACGTTCACCAGAACGACTGGTCTGACTTTCTCCCATGGGCCGAATTTGCGTATAACAAACACGCCATCGAATCTTCTGCCAAGTCTCCCTTCTTTATCGTCTACGGGCTACATCCAGGCGTACCTCTACCAGTTCCTCCTATCTCGGTTGTGCCGGCTGCTGATCTTCTGTCTGGGGAGTTCTCCAGGATCTGGCAGGAGACCAAAACCGCTCTCGAACAAGCGCAGGTTCAGATGAAGAGACACGCAGACAAAAGGCGCTTGGATCCACCTCTCTATCATCCTGGCGACAGAGTGTGGTTATCCTCCAAGTTCATCCGCCTTAGGATTCCTTCGCACAAATTGGGTCCCCGGAATATTGGACCCTTCGAGGTCTTGTCCCGCATCAACGACGTCTCTTACAAGTTAAAGCTCCCTGCCTCGCTTCGCATCCCCAATTCGTTTCATGTTTCTCTTCCGAAACCTGTGGTCCTCAACAAATTCTATGCCACTACCACCCGCACCCCCCAGTGTTTCTGGTCAATTGGAAAGGTTTTGGCCCCGAGGAGAGATCTTGGGAACTTCGGGTGAACATTCAAGCTCCCCGGATTCTGGCAAGATTTCTCTCCAGCTTTGGGAGGGGGGCGCGTAAGGAGGGGGGTACTGTCACGTCACCGCTTCCTTCTGCCGTGCCACCGCTCCCTGTGCCCCGTCGGACTCACCAGATTGCAGCTTTGGTCTGTATGAATTTCTAAGCATGCCTTTTGGAATGAAGAATGCCCCGGCAACCTTCCAGAGAATGGTGGACCATATCCTCCGGGGATGTGGTGACTTTGCTTGTGCCTACTTGGATGATATCGCCATCTTCAGCCAGACGTGGGAGGAATATCTGAATCAAGTAGCCATTATTCTTGACCTGATTCTTGCAGCCGGCCTAACCATTCGACCCAATAAATGCCAATTGGGGATGGGTGAAGTCCAGTACCTAGGGCATAGAGTAGGAGGAGGGAAACTCCGTCCTGAACCTGCCAAAATCCAGGCTATTAGAGACTGGCCTGTACCCCAAACTAAGAAACAAGTTATGGCTTTTTTGGGCACTGCCAGTTATTACCGAAAATTTGTTTCGCATTTCAGCACTGTGGCCAAGCTTCTTACCGACCTGACCAAGAATACGATGCCCCGGCTGGTGATCTGGACTCCAGCCTGTGATGAGGCTTTTAACCGGCTGAAGGACGCCCTGGTCTGCGACCCTGTTCTGGCTGCTCCAGATTACAAGAGGAGATTCATTGTGCAGACGGACGCCTCTGCTTATGGACTGGGAGCTGTCCTCAGCCAGGTGAATGCAGCTGGGGACGAACACCCCATCGCCTACCTTAGCAGGAAACTGCTGGACCGAGAAGTGGCCTATGCCACTGTTGAAAAAGAATGTCTGGTTGTAGTGTGGGCCCTTAGGAAACGAGAATTCACTGTCATTACTGATCACAATCCCCTCACCTGGCTGAACCGAGTCTCTGGGGACAATGGACGCTTACTACGATGGAGCCTGGCTCTGCAGCCCTATAACTTTACCATACAGTACAGAAGAGGCAGCCAACACCAAAATGCATATGGACTGTCCAGGCAGGAGGAGCCCTGAGTCTGGTCAGCCATGCCTGTGTGTACTTAACAAGCGACGTGTAGAGGTCCCTACTACGTACACAAATTTGGAGGGGAAGGGATTGTCATGATTTGTAGTTTTGCCCTGTCCTGTATTTTGTATAATATGTCATTTAACTTTTCTCTGGTTGTAGTTGCTGTAAATTAACCATGTCTCCTTCCCCCAATACTTTGCAATGTCTTGTGATGTACCTGGACCATAATCTAATTTAGGCTTGTGTCAACAGCTAGTGGAACTTTGGCTATTGTTTCCTAAGCAGAAGATAACCTACAATACACATCCTGTAGACTCAGTGGAGCCCTTACATTTCTAAAATCTTCTGATGGACCAAACCATTGAATAGTAGGTGTGACCCCTACCCCCCTTCAGAAGGGCTGATCCCAGGAGCCCTGACAATACATTCTTGTTTTAAGATCAGTTGTGATTTGAGTGCGGATGTGAAGGAGTCACGAACTGAGTTGAGGCCAGCTCGTGACGTCCGTGGGATTGTGTGGAATCCTGTGGACTATTGCAAGGATTATTGTTATCGATCTTCGGACTGATATGGGCACTTGATGTATACTTTTATTTGGTCTGCACTAAAGTCTGGTATAGACCTGAAGGCTTCATGGTCTTATTGTTTGATCTTTTTTACACATCTTTTGTATTTTCATGTTGGCACTCCTGTATAGAGCCACCTGTTTATACCCAAACATCAGTATTTTAGGTGGCTTTTGTGTAAGTGTTCTAAACACCTACTAACATGAAAAACAATATATACTTTTTGTTTTTTCAACGAACTAGCGCTAAAGTTGGCTATTATACAGCAACTTGATACATGTCAATTTGTTCCTATTTGTATATAAGTTAGCAACTTCAGCTGCATCTATTGGACAATAACTACTTTTGTCTCTTCATGAAGCTCCTACAATATTGAGACTCATATATTTCATGCAGTACACACACCACACATACTCCCTTCTCACCCATTGGAATCAGCGCGTCTCACATTAACGCCGTCAGATGTATATGTTAGGTTTGTAACATTATATCCCCACTCTCATTGTGCCACATATAATTCGTGGCCGTCACATTGAAGTCTCTCATTTAAGTGACCAGAGCGTCCACTCTGGTATTGCTCACACTCAGGACCCCCACAGGAGTATCCAATATTGTACCCATAAGCGCATTTCACACCAGATGCGTGATTGAAAATCACAGTATATAATCGCATCAAAAACTGGCAGTGTGAACATGCGGCCAAGGTTGATAAACCCAAAAATAATATTCAATCTAATAAACACTCTCAAGGACTGTAATTAGTGAGGATACTATGGGGTATAATGAAAATTATTAAATACAGGCAAACGGTAAAGAGGAGGATAATACATATAATATTCCATGACAATACATGGGACTCCCAAATTTTTCCGGGAGTCCAATACAAAACCTAGAAGGCCAATAAACTTTAAAAGGGTCACTATAATCAGTTGTGGCTCATAAGAAACAGGCAAATGAAAGTTGTTCATTTAACCCCCTCGGCTCCATAGACTCCATCCTGAATATCCACTCACATTCTCTTCTAAGGATCAATTTGTCCATATTCCCCCCTCTCGTGTTCATCTTGACAACTTCTATGATATTGAATTTAATATCACCGGGATCACCCTTATGACACAACCAAATGTGTCTTGCAAGTGGGGTATCCCTTTTATTTCTAACATCACCCAAATGCTCCCCTACTCTCCTCCTAAATTCTCTACTGGTCTTCCCTATGTAGTCCCTGGGGCATGAGCAGGTAGCCACGTAGACAACCCCTGTGGTTTTGCAATTCGAAAAGTCTCGTTGATAGAAAACTTTGCCTGTGTTTGAACTACGAAATGACTTTCCAGGTCTCATAAATTTACAAAAACTGCAATCCCCGCACTTAAAAAAAACACAGGGTTTTCTATCCAGCCATGTACCACTGACCAATGGTCTCCTATACTGGCTGTGGACTAAAATGTCCCTGATAGATTTACCCTTCCTAAACGTGATATTAGGGCGCTCACCAACCACATCCTTGAGATCTGGATCCAGTCTGAGCACATCCCAATGTCTGGCCAGGACTCTTCTAACCTCCTGATGTCCCACGTCATATGTCCCGATGATCCTTATCTGTTCCGTAGAGTCCTCAGCCTCACGTTTCTGCAACAGTGACTGTCTGTTTGCTTTACTTGCAAAATCATATGCTGTGTCTAGAATGTGTTTGGGGTACCCCTTATCCTTGAAGCGACAGAACATGTCCCCAGCTTGTTTGTGAAATAAATCATTCCTAGAACAGTTCCTCCTAAGACGGAGGAATTGTCCTTTCGGGATTCCTCTCTTAAGGGGAATTGGGTGGTGGCTTTGCCAGTGCAGCAGACTATTTGTACTTGTTGGTTTACGATATATGCTTGTAGATACACCTCCCATTAAGTCTTTTTTAATTCTGATATCCAAAAATGGTATTTCAGTTTCATGAATTTCCGAGGTAAACCTGAGATTGACATCATTCTGGTTCAATTCCCTCACAAATTCCTCGAATTGATCCTTTTCCCCTGTCCATATTACGAAGACATCATCTATGAACCTATACCACATGGATATCAGACTGTGCCACCACTTTTCCTCCCCTCCAAACACAATGGTCTCCTCCCACCAGCCCAGGAACAGATTTGCATACGACGGGGCACAGGGGCTCCCCATCGCGGTGCCCCTGAGCTGGTGGTAGAATTTCCCATCAAAGCTAAATGCATTATGTGTAAGAGTGAACCGCAAGAGGGACATCAAGAAGACATTATGCCCTCTACATGCTATTGATCTCTGACCCAGAAAGTGTCCCACACCCCTGATGCCTGTTTCATGTGGTATATTGCTATAAAGCGCTTCTATATCAATAGAAGCCAACCATGTGCTCTCTCCAAGATGTATACCCTCTAATTTTAACAATAGATCTGATGTGTCCCTCAGATATGATGGAGTTGAAACCACAAAGGGACGCAGTATCTGGTCAATGTAAATCCCACAATTCTGGGTCAGAGAATCAACACCCAATACAATTGGCCTCCCTTTTAAGGGGGACAACCCCTTATGTATCTTTGGTAATGCATAAAAAGTAGCTACCAATGGAAATTTAGGGAGGATAAAGTCAAATTCTGTTTTTGAAATCAAACCATCAGCCAAAGCTCCATCCAGGAGATGTCGAAGTTCCTCCCTGTAGGTAGTCATGGGATTACCCATCAGTACCTCATAGGTGGAATTGTCTTTTAATATAGCGTTACACATAATACGATATTTAATATGATCCATAATAATCAAATTCCCCCCCTTATCGGAGGGTTTCACCACTATTTGATCATTTTTCTTGAGGGCCTCTAGAGCTGGTCGCTCACTTGCCATCAAATTATCGCCATTTTCCCACTCTGATGTTGTTATTCTCTTAAGGTCCCTCTCCACCAACAGGGCAAAAACATCAATATTCCCCATATCTCCCTGAGGTGGCATCTTTTCACTTTTATTTCTCAATGTGGTAAAGGGACCCTTCCCAGCAATTGGGGCCCTATTATTTTCTCTCAGAAGGCCAAGGAGCGCCTCATATCCCTCAATGTCTTCCTCACTTAGGCCCTGTTGTTTACATGCCTCCCGGCTATTGTGTCTGAAGAACTTTTTCCATTTGAGTTTCCTACAGAACAGATTTAAAACCTTTACCCATTCGAAACAGTTGAACCTATTGGTTGGTACAAAGTTCAAACCTTTCGAGAGGACATTCTGCTCATCCCTCGTGAGGATGTGCGAGGACAAGTTTATAATCTGGCCCCTTATTGATTGAACCGGGTTCTTAATTGATAACCCGTCCTCGCACCTTGTTCCAAAAAAGAGGAAGAAAAGGAAGAAGTAGAGGCAGAGGGCCGAACAGGCCCAGACGAAAAATTGGGTCCTGAAAATGGGGTTTGAGTTCTCATCCCTCCCCTGTATGGCCCTCTTCCTCTCCTCCCAGATCTGCCGCTTCCACCTTGCCATCTCTGTTTTGATATCGTCTCTCTATACTGATGTGTGCCACCCGGTGTTTTATCTGTCCTTTCTGTATCGGAAGTGTCAATATCAGAGGATGAGGCTTCAGATTGTCTTTCTTTCTGATAATTGAACACCTGATTTTCACTAAAGTCCTTTAAGTCCCTATGGAACTGGAGATGTTTTCGCTCTTTCAACAGGGCCTGATATCTTTCAACAGAAGTTTGTAACAACCCCTCCCTTCTGTTAAAATCAGGATCCCCTTTGAATTTCAAAACTCGTTCAATCAATTTATTTAATTCACTAGTAGACCTCTCAAGCACCTTCCTTTCCTCTACCAACAGAATTTGCATGAATCTGATAGACGACTCAATAGACTCTTTAATCCACAGACTCATCAAATCCGGTGAGGCAATCCTGGGGGAAGGATTGATATTTATCCTCAGGCCTCTTGGAATAATCCGATTCTTCAAATAATTCTCCAAAGTCCTAATCTCCCACCAGGATTTCAAAAAATCTTTATATCCCCCATACACTTCATTAAACAGATTCTTAAGAGCCAAGGGGCCAGTGCTGTTCTCGGGTATCCCCCCTACATTAAATGCCTGATTTGCATCCTCCAGCCACAAATCTGAGTTTATAGGGCCCACAAGAAAACCAGCCATTCCAGATTCGAATATCAACAATCTCAATTACTAATACAAGAAGGGTTTAGAGTATTATCATGAATATATATCCCCTAAAATTGGTACTTTATTAATAAAAAACCACTAGTGTGGTTATACACCAAAAGAAAACGTGACAAATACACAACAAAAGAAAAAAGTGTTCAAACAGAAAACCCACATTTGGGACAACTAGGAATCCCTGATAATTCTGAGCTTGTACCTGCCTGGCCGCGGAGGTTGGCACCCTAGGGGGGAACGTTGTGGCGCCCCCGCTCAACGATGGCTATCCCTAGGGGCCCTGGTATGCCCTGCAGCCACTAATGACACCCTCTACCCGATAGCTGAGGGGACCCCTAATGCTAGACAGAGATATAACTGCTCTAAAGAGGATCCTGTGTCCCACAAAGATTAAAAACAATGGTAGAACACACTTGGCATCTGGTGGTACATATGGGAATTATCCTGCATAAAACTACTCCACATGAGATTTCAATCAGATAATATAATGCATCGATGGAATGTATATATAATAATGATAACGAGATTAATCACCAAATCCATGAAGTTCATTCAGTGATACCCCAGCCTCACAAAAAGATACTAATATACTGATGCAGACGGAGATACACCTTCAACATCATCAGCGGCTTAGTTCACTGACATCTCATTAATTAACATATCTTTGATGCCCCGTTACAATCTGGCATAACTAATGGAGCATATACTATTCCCATCCATGAGTAATGTACACAAAATTGCAACAGCGATACTCATCTTGTGTCACCTGCCACCTGCCATCAAATGGTTAACGCCTCAACGCGTTTCGCCTGCTTAGGCTCATCAGGAGGCCAGATAGTGCGATATTATGTGTCCCATACAAGGTGCAATATCAAATGATGCTCAGCTCAACTCCTCTTTTTATAACCGCCGCCATAAAGCGTATATGTTACACCCACTCACGTGACATGGCGTCCCCGCGGTCTCAGGATGCCTCTATTAGACATTACCCCTGAACCACCAATCAGATATCTCAAGACAAGCGGTCCCACCGCGCTCTCCAATGGCTGAGGACGACTCCAACTTCCGGGTTTGTCGTGCAGCGCACACACCGCGCATGCTCCCCTCTCCCCATTGGGATCAGCGCGTCTCATATCAACCTTACGGCATCCCCGCGGTGTCAGGATGCACTACCAATCAGATACCTCCAGACAAACAGTCCCACCGCGCTCTCCAATGGCTGAGGCCGACTCTAACTTCCGGGTTTGTCATGCAGTACACACACCACACATGCTCCCTTCTCACCCATTGGAATCAGCGCGTCTCACATTAACGCCGTCAGATGTATATGTTAGGTTTGTAACATTATATCCCCACTCTCATTGTGCCACATATAATTCGTGGCCGTCACATTGAAGTCTCTCATTTAAGTGACCAGAGCGTCCACTCCGGTATTGCTCACACTCAGGACCCCCACAGGAGTATCCAATATTGTACCCATAAGCGCATTTCACACCAGATGCGTGATTGAAAATCACAGTATATAATCGCATCAAAAACTGGCAGTGTGAACATGCGGCCAAGGTTGATAAACCCCAAAATAATACTCAATCTAATAAACACTCTCAAGGACTGTAATTAGTGAGGATACTATGGGGTATAATGAAAATTATTAAATACAGGCAAACGGTAAAGAGGAGGATAATACATATAATATTCCATGACAATACATGGGACTCCCAAATTTTTCCGGGAGTCCAATACAAAACCTAGAAGGCCAATATACTTTAAAAGGGTCACTATAATCAGTTGTGGCTCATAAGAAACAGGCAAATGAAAGTTGTTCATTAAACCCCCTCGGCTCCATAGACTCCATCCTGAATATCCACTCACATTCTCTTCTAAGGATCAATTTGTCCATATTCCCCCCTCTCGTGTTCATCTTGACAACTTCTATGATATTGAATTTAATATCACCGGGATCACCCTTATGACACAACCAAATGTGTCTTGCAAGTGGGGTATCCCTTTTATTTCTAACATCGCCCAAATGCTCCCCTACTCTCCTCCTAAATTCTCTACTGGTCTTCCCTATGTAGTCCCTGGGGCATGAGCAGGTAGCCACGTAGACAACCCCTTTGGTTTTGCAATTCGAAAAGTCTCGTTGATAGAAAACTTTGCCTGTGTTTGAACTACGAAATGACTTTCCAGGTCTCATAAATTTACAAAAACTGCAATCCCCGCACTTAAAAAAACCACAGGGTTTTCTATCCAGCCATGTACCACTGACCAATGGTCTCCTATACTGGCTGTGGACTAAAATGTCCCTGATAGATTTACCCTTCCTAAACGTGATATTAGGGAGCTCACCAACCACATCCTTGAGATCTGGATCCAGTCTGAGCACATCCCAATGTCTGGCCAGGACTCTTCTAACCTCCTGATGTCCCACATCATATGTCCCGATGATCCTTATCTGTTCCGTAGAGTCCTCAGCCTCACGTTTCTGCAACAGTGACTGTCTGTTTGCTTTACTTGCAAAATCATATGCTGTGTCTAGAATGTGTTTGGGGTACCCCTTATCCTTGAAGTGACAGAACATGTCCCCAGCTTGTTTGTGAAATAAATCACTCCTAGAACAGTTCCTCCTAAGACGGAGGAATTGTCCTTTCGGGATTCCTCTCTTAAGGGGAATTGGGTGGTGGCTTTGCCAGTGCAGCAGACTATTTGTACTTGTTGGTTTATGATATATGCTTGTAGATACACCTCCCATTAAGTCTTTTTTAATTTTTTTTTTTTTTTTTTTATCTGATTGGTGGTTCAGGGGTAATGTCTAGTAGAGGCATCCTGAGACCGCGGGGACGCCATGTCACGTGAGTGGGTGTAACATATACGCTTTATGGCGGCGGTTATAAAAAGAGGAGTTGACCTGAGCATCATTTGATATTGCACCTTGTATGGGACACATAATATCGCACTATCTGGCCTCCTGATGAGCCTAAGCAGGCGAAACGCGTTGAGGCGTTAACCATTTGATGGCAGGTGGCAGGTGACACAAGATGAGTATCGCTGTTGCAATTTTGTGTACATTACTCATGGATGGGAATAGTATATGCTCCATTAGTTATGCCAGATTGTAACAGGGCATCAAAGATATGTTAATTAATGAGATGTCAGTGAACTAAGCCGCTGATGATGTTGAAGGTGTATCTCCGTCTGCATCAGTATATTAGTATCTTTTTGTGAGGCTGGGGTATCACTGAATGAACTTCATGGATTTGGTGATTAATCTCGTTATCATTATTATATATACATTCCATCGATGCATTATATTATCTGATTGAAATCTCATGTGTAGTAGTTTTATGCAGGATAATTCCCATATGTACCACCAGATGCCAAGTGTGTTCTACCATTGTTTTTAATCTTTGTGGGACACAGGATCCTCTTTAGAGCAGTTATATCTCTGTCTAGCATTAGGGGTCCCCTCAGCTATCGGGTAGAGGGTGTCATTAGTGGCTGCAGGGCATACCAGGGCCCCTAGGGATAGCCATCGTTGAGCGGGGGCGCCACAACGTTCCCCCCTAGGGTGCCAACCTCCGCGGCCAGGCAGGTACAAGCTCAGAATTATCAGGGATTCCTAGTTGTCCCAAATGTGGGTTTTCTGTTTGAACACTTTTTTCTTTTGTTGTGTATTTGTCACGTTTTCTTTTGGTGTATAACCACACTAGTGGTTTTTTATTAATAAAGTACCAATTTTAGGGGATATATATTCATGATAATACTCTAAACCCTTCTTGTATTAGTAATTGAGATTGTTGATATTCGAATCTGGAATGGCTGGTTTTCTTGTGGGCCCTATAAACTCAGATTTGTGGCTGGAGGATGCAAATCAGGCATTTAATGTAGGGGGGATACCCGAGAACAGCACTGGCCCCTTGGCTCTTAAGAATCTGTTTAATGAAGTGTATGGGGGATATAAAGATTTTTTGAAATCCTGGTGGGAGATTAGGACTTTGGAGAATTATTTGAAGAATCGGATTATTCCAAGAGGCCTGAGGATAAATATCAATCCTTCCCCCAGGATTGCCTCACCGGATTTGATGAGTCTGTGGATTAAAGAGTCTATTGAGTCATCTATCAGATTCATGCAAATTCTGTTGGTAGAGGAAAGGAAGGTGCTTGAGAGGTCTACTAGTGAATTAAATAAATTGATTGAACGAGTTTTGAAATTCAAAGGGGATCCTGATTTTAACAGAAGGGAGGGGTTGTTACAAACTTCTGTTGAAAGATATCAGGCCCTGTTGAAAGAGCGAAAACATCTCCAGTTCCATAGGGACTTAAAGGACTTTAGTGAAAATCAGGTGTTCAATTATCAGAAAGAAAGACAATCTGAAGCCTCATCCTCTGATATTGACACTTCCGATACAGAAAGGACAGATAAAACACCGGGTGGCACACATCAGTATGGAGAGACGATATCAAAACAGAGATGGCAAGGTGGAAGCGGCAGATCTGGGAGGAGAGGAAGAGGGCCATACAGGGGAGGGATGAGAACTCAAACCCCATTTTCAGGACCCAATTTTTTGTCTGGGCCTGTTCGGCCCTCTGCCTCTACTTCTTCCTCTTCTTCCTCTTTTTTGGAACAAGGTGCGAGGACGGGTTATCAATTAAGAACCCGGTTCAATCAATAAGGGGCCAGATTATAAACTTGTCCTCGCACATCCTCACGAGGGATGAGCAGAATGTCCTCTCGAAAGGTTTGAACTTTGTACCAACCAATAGGTTCAACTGTTTCGAATCGGTAAAGGATTTAAATCTGTTCTGTAGGAAACTCAAATGGAAAAAGTTCTTCAGACACAATAGCCGGGAGGCATGTAAACAACAGGGCCTAAGTGAGGAAGACATTGAGGGATATGAGGCGCTCCTTGGCCTTCTGAGAGAAAATAATAGGGCCCCAATTGCTGGGAAGGGTCCCTTTACCACATTGAGAAATAAAAGTGAAAAGATGCCACCTCAGGGAGATATGGGGAATATTGATGTTTTTGCCCTGTTGGTGGAGAGGGACCTTAAGAGAATAACAACATCAGAGTGGGAAAATGGCGATAATTTGATGGCAAGTGAGCGACCAGCTCTAGAGGCCCTCAAGAAAAATGATCAAATAGTGGTGAAACCCTCCGATAAGGGGGGGAATTTGATTATTATGGATCATATTAAATATCGTATTATCTGTAACGCTATATTAAAAGACATTTCCACCTATGAGGTACTGATGGGTAATCCCATGACTACCTACAGGGAGGAACTTCGACTTCTCCTGGATGGAGCTTTGGCTGATGGTTTGATTTCAAAAACAGAATTTGACTTTATCCTCCCTAAATTTCCATTGGTAGCTACTTTTTATGCATTACCAAAGATACATAAGGGGTTGTCCCCCTTAAAAGGGAGGCCAATTGTATCGGGTGTTGATTCTCTGACCCAGAATTGTGGGATTTACATTGACCAGATACTGCGTCCCTTTGTGGTTTCAACTCCATCATATCTGAGGGACACATCAGATCTATTGTTAAAACTAGAGGGTATACATCTTGGACAGAGCACATGGTTGGCTTCTATTGATATAGAAGCGCTTTATAGCAATATACCACATGAAACAGGCATCAGGGGTGTGGGACACTTTCTGGGTCAGAGATCAATAGCATGTAGAGGGCATAATGTCTTCTTGATGTCCCTCTTGCGGTTCACTCTTACACATAATGCATTTAGCTTTGATGGGAAATTCTACCACCAGCTCAGGGGCACCGCGATGGGGAGCCCCTGTGCCCCGTTGTATGCAAATCTGTTCCTGGGCTGGTGGGAGGAGACCATTGTGTTTGGAGGGGAGGAAAAGTGGTGGCACAGTCTGATATCCATGTGGTATAGGTTCATAGATGATGTCTTCGTAATATGGACAGGGGAAAAGGATCAATTCGAGGAATTTGTGAGGGAATTGAACCAGAATGATGTCAATCTCAGGTTTACCTCGGAAATTCATGAAACTGAAATACCATTTTTGGATATCAGAATTAAAAAAGACTTAATGGGAGGTGTATCTACAAGCATATATCGTAAACCAACAAGTACAAATAGTCTGCTGCACTGGCAAAGCCACCACCCAATTCCCCTTAAGAGAGGAATCCCGAAAGGACAATTCCTCCGTCTTAGGAGGAACTGTTCTAGGAATGATTTATTTCACAAACAAGCTGGGGACATGTTCTGTCGCTTCAAGGATAAGGGGTACCCCAAACACATTCTAGACACAGCATATGATTTTGCAAGTAAAGCAAACAGACAGTCACTGTTGCAGAAACGTGAGGCTGAGGACTCTACGGAACACATAAGGATCATCGGGACATATGATGTGGGACATCAGGAGGTTAGAAGAGTCCTGGCCAGACATTGGGATGTGCTCAGACTGGATCCAGATCTCAAGGATGTGGTTGGTGAGCGCCCTAATATCACGTTTAGGAAGGGTAAATCTATCAGGGACATTTTAGTCCACAGCCAGTATAGGAGACCATTGGTCAGTGGTACATGGCTGGATAGAAAACCCTGTGGTTTTTTTAAGTGCGGGGATTGCAGTTTTTGTAAATTTATGAGACCTGGAAAGTCATTTCGTAGTTCAAACACAGGCAAAGTTTTCTATCAACGAGACTTTTCGAATTGCAAAACCACAGGGGTTGTCTATGTGGCTACCTGCTCATGCCCCAGGGACTACATAGGGAAGACCAGTAGAGAATTTAGGAGGAGAGTAGGGGAGCATTTGGGCGATGTTAGAAATAAAAGGGATACCCCACTTGCAAGACACATTTGGTTGTGTCATAAGGGTGATCCCGGTGATATTAAATTCAATATCAAAGAAGTTGTCAAGATGAACACGAGAGGGGGGAATATGGACAAATTGATCCTTAGAAGAGAATGTGAGTGGATATTCAGGATGGAGTCTTTGGAGCCGAGGGGGTTAAATGAACAACTTTCATTTGCCTGTTTCTTATGAGCCACAACTGATTATAGTGACCCTTTTAAAGTATATTGGCCTTCTAGGTTTTGTATTGGACTCCCGGAAAAATTTGGGAGTCCCATGTATTGTCATGGAATATTATATGTATTATCCTCCTCTTTACCGTTTGCCTGTATTTAATAATTTTCATTATACCCCATAGTATCCTCACTAATTACAGTCCTTGAGAGTGTTTATTAGATTGAGTATTATTTTTGGGTTTATCAACCTTGGCCGCATGTTCACACTGCCAGTTTTTGATGCGATTATATACTGTGATTTTCAATCACGCATCTGGTGTGAAATGCGCTTATGAGTACAATATTGGATACTCCTGTGGGGGTCCTGAGTGTGAGCAATACCGGAGTGGACGCTCTGGTCACTTAAATGAGAGACTTCAATGTGACGGCCACGAATTATATGTGGCACAATGAGAGTGGGGATATAATGTTACAAACCTAACATATACATCTGACGGCGTTAATGTGAGACACGCTGATTCCAATGGGTGAGAAGGGAGCATGTGTGGTGTGTGTACTGCATGACAAACCCGGAAGTTAGAGTCGGCCTCAGCCATTGGAGAGCGCGGTGGGACTGTTTGTCTGGAGGTATCTGATTGGTAGTGCATCCTGACACCGCGGGGATGCCGTAAGGTTGATATGAGACGCGCTGATCCCAATGGGGGAGAGGGGAGCATGCGCGGTGTGTGCGCTGCACGACAAACCCGGAAGTTGGAGTCGTCCTCAGCCATTGGAGAGCGCGGTGGGACCGCTTGTCTTGAGATATCTGATTGGTGGTTCAGGGGTAATGTCTAATAGAGGCATCCTGAGACCGCGGGGATGCCATGTCACGTGAGTGGGTGTAACATATACGCTTTATGGCGGCGGTTATAAAAAGAGGAGTTGAGCTGAGCATCATTTGATATTGCACCTTGTATGGGACACATAATATCGCACTATCTGGCCTCCTGATGAGCCTAAGCAGGCGAAACGCGTTGAGGCGTTAACCATTTGATGGCAGGTGGCAAGTGACACAAGATGAGTATCGCTGTTGCAATTTTGTGTACATTACTCATGGATGGGAATAGTATATGCTCCATTAGTTATGCCAGATTGTAACGGGGCATCAAAGATATGTTAATTAATGAGATGTCAGTGAACTAAGCCGCTGATGATGTTGAAGGTGTATCTCCGTCTGCATCAGTATATTAGTATCTTTTTGTGAGGCTGGGGTATCACTGAATGAACTTCATGGATTTGGTGATTAATCTCGTTATCATTATTATATATACATTCCATCGATGCATTATATTATCTGATTGAAATCTCATGTGGAGTAGTTTTATGCAGGATAATTCCCATATGTACCACCAGATGCCAAGTGTGTTCTACCATTGTTTTTAATCTTTGTGGGACACAGGATCCTCTTTAGAGCAGTTATATCTCTGTCTAGCATTAGGGGTCCCCTCAGCTATCGGGTAGAGGGTGTCATTAGTGGCTGCAGGGCATACCAGGGCCCCTAGGGATAGCCATCGTTGAGCGGGGGCGCCACAACGTTCCCCCCTAAGGTGCCAACCTCCGCGGCCAGGCAGGTACAAGCTCAGAATTATCAGGGATTCCTAGTTGTCCCAAATGTGGGTTTTCTGTTTGAACACTTTTTTCTTTTGTTGTGTATTTGTCACGTTTTCTTTTGGTGTATAACCACACTAGTGGTTTTTTATTAATAAAGTACCAATTTTAGGGGATATATATTCATGATAATACTCTAAACCCTTCTTGTATTAGTAATTGAGATTACTCATATATTTCAGACACATATGTTGAATTGCCTGACAATGACATTTCTAAAAGGCTTATTTATCTCTTAGCTTTTACTGTGTTGGGGCTTCTTTTGACCAATAACGACATCGCTGTATTGCTTGGCAATAATACGCTTGTCACGCCTACATGTTTGCTGTTATTTTGCAGGCACCACCTAGTATGGTGACATCACTGGTCATCGCGTCTGGTAATGTGATATTATCAAATTTTGTTTGTATCAGTGCTTCAGCTATCTACCGCGCATGTGTTTGATTTGTGATAACACCAATGTCTGCTTTTTAACAAGTTACAAATTTTTCTCTTACCATACTGAGATTCGTACATCTCAGACACGTTTTTTCGATCTGCCAGATTATATTCAATATACTTATTGACCTTTTTGTGTACGCTGCGCAGGCATTCAAATTACACCAATATACATATATTTTCCTTTTTGTTATACTGTTTGTGCAGGTGCAGATTTTTCTAGCAATGATATTTCCAATATGTCTATCTGTTTCTTTGTCTCTACTGCGCAGGCGCCTTTTTGATTAATGATGTCATCGCCGAATTATCTGACATGCTTGGTTTATCTACATTTTTGCTCAAGACTCATATTCCTAACATATGTGGAGCTTTATTTGCGCAGTTGCTCAATTGCTTAGTAATGATATGCTCATTTGCCTTTTGCCTTCTGGCTTCACTGTGCAGGCGCTCTTTTTGACCAGTGATTTCATCGCCTGGCAACGACATGTTTGTCATGCCCATATGTGTGCTCTTACTGCGCAGGCGCTATTCGGCCGAGCGACGCCGCGGTTTTTACTGCGCAAGCGCCGATCTGACTAATTATGGCATCGTCAAGTCGCTTGGTAACTATAGCTTCATTCGTCCTGTTGATTTTATTGCGCAGTCGCCGTTCTGATCAGCGATGTTATCGCTTGGTAACGACATGTCTGTTACGCCCACACTTTCTATTGTGCAGGCGCTATTTAGCCTGGGGACGCCATGGCCTCCGGTTGTTGCCTGGCAACTACAGTCTCAATACGCCTACTCTTATCTGCGCAGGTGCAGATCTGCTCTGCGACGCTGCACCTCTCCAACTTCTTTGTGAACAACTTTATTGGTCTGCATACAACGCTGACAAGATGGCCGCGACCATGCCTTTCTCTCCACCTCGTGGGTTAGTACTGATTTATTAATTATACAGCATGTGATTTCTTTATATATAAGGACATGCTTCATGTTATTTCTCAGCGCTTCACCCTCCCTTGAGGAAGCCACACAGCATGTGGCGATACGCGTGGGGTTAGCTTTTCCCCTCTCCTTTACCCCACAGGTCATTCATTTTGCAGCTTTCACTTGGCACTTTACCCTCTGGTATGCTGGACATCTTTTTTGCACAAATTGCTGGTTTAGAGGTCATGGGACCTCTTTTCTAAATAGTCAGGTATTTTAGCACCTTTGCATACGTGATTTGGGGAACTTTCATTTAGGGGCTTTCTAGTTAATATTTTTTACAAACTTTTTGCCCCCTTTCTATCTATATGATGCTGTGAATAGCGTTTTTTCTTGTATTTTCAGACCTCAATTATAAATGGTTATCTTATACATTACATTAACTGCTTTGATCATTGTATCTGAGTTAGCCTGTTATATATGAATACTGTGATATGGGGATAATGGTTGTGGGAGTGTCACTATATTATTATTGTATGATTGTGACATGATTGCCTCTTTGTGCTTTTTAAGTGTTTTTATGTTTTTGGACTGTTACGTGTACATGTCATGAATAAAGAATTAATCTATTTTTCTATTAATTTTCTGGAGTTCCCATTTTTTGGATGTACTTCTTTCCCCTCTGTTCCACTTATGTCTTTTGAGTACATCTTTGATGATCCCGTGCAATTTTATTATATTGGCTGTGCCCTCCGTTTGTTAAAATTTCTTCAGTGTATCACATTGGTGGTCTTCCACTAATACTCTCTCTTTTGGAGTGTTGGCACGCCTACTGATTGTAGCTAGCATTTTTTGTATAGACTGGCTTTGTTTGGTCTTTTTGTATTTACTTGTACTGCATTTCAGTTATGGATCTTGAGGCTAGAGAATTAGCATGGAAAGGCCAAATTGAAGGCATTTTTGGCAGTTGTGAGGCAGTGGTTACTCAGGATAGTTCTTTTCAACTTTTGTCTTCTGAACTTATTAATCTACATAAAAGTTTGACCAGGACTTGGTGGAATATTAATAGCTTGGAAGAATACAACAAACTTGGTATTGTCCCTAGGGGACTTCGGGTTAAGCTTTTTCCTGCTTGGGAACCAGATTCTGAATATAAGTCCATTTGGGAATCTGGTCTTTTGAAATGTTCATCTATTTTAATTGGTTTATTAATTGACCATGATCGTAAGCTCTTGGTTAAATTGAGGGGTGACATTAAGGAGAAAGAGTCCCAACTGACTTCTTTTGATGATGCCAGTCTTGTTAAACCTTTTCAACTACGTTTAAAAGAAATTATTGATAATTTTGAAAGAAAAATAATTCAAAAAAAGAAGAAAGTTCTTGCGGGACAAGGGTGACTTTGACAGTAAACAAGTTTTCAACTGGACTCATCATGGAAATCAGAGATCCAACAAATTTCATAAATATCAGAGACAAAAATCAAAAGTGTCAGGAACACCGCACTGCACTTGCTCACTGAGCCAGTGCGTGTGTCCTGAGTAAGACAAACTGTGCTGAGAGATACCTGTGGAGCGGGCAGCAGCAGAGAAGATGCGTGCTTCAGACCCGCAGGACCTGAAGCAGGTGACTGCTAGGGGCGTGGCCTCAACTCCAGAGAGCTAGGAGCTGCAGGAAAACTCCTAGAATGGTAACTAAGGAACAAAGTTACTAATAGGCATAAACAGAGAACTAAACCAGATCAGGCCGGGGTCAAAGCACGAGATAGCAAGACAATTACCAAAGGGCTAGACAGAACGGAGAGTCAAGACGTAGCCAAGAAGTCAGAAACGAGAGAAGCAGATATACAGATCGAGAGCTGAGAAGGACTCCTTAGCGGGTTCTGACCAATTTTTTACATCAGCCCCCTTCAGGGTAAGATCTGTGAGTGGTTTAACCACTTGAGAAAAACCTTTAATGAATCTCCGGTAATAATTCGCAAATCCAAAGAAGCGCTGGAGCCCCTTGAGATCACGAGGCTGAACCCAGTCTGCGATCGCCAGCCCCTTCTTAGGGTCCATACGAAACCCCTCACAAGGTACAATCAGCCCCAAGAAAGACAAAAAAAATGAATATTTTTCCAATTTAGCAAACAAGTGGTTCTCCCTGAGTCACTGGAGAACTGTCTGTAGATGTTGTAAGTGAGACTAACTGTCTGGGGAATACACCAAAATGTCATCCAAATAAATGACAACAAAATGGCCTATCAGGTCAGAAAACACAACATTGATAAAGCTCTGGAAAATAGCGGGTGCATTAGTTAACCCAAATGGCATAACCAGGTTTTCAAAGAGTCCCTCTGTTGTGAGGAACGCAGTTTTCCACTCGTCCCCTTCCCGAACCCTTATCAGGTTGTAGGCCCCCCGGAGATCTAATTTGGAGAACCATTGAGCCCCAGATAACTGATTACATAGGTCTGGGATGAGGGGAAGTGGATAAGTGTTCCTAACCGTTATCTTGTTAAGTTCCCGAAAGTCGAGGCACGGCCGCAAACCACCATATTTCTTCTTCACAAAGAAGAATCCTGCTGCCACAGGTGACACAGAAGGCCTGTTATGCCCTTTGCGGAGACTTTCAGCTATGTACTCCTTCATGGCTTGGCGCTCAGCCCCGGACAAATTGAACAATCGAGCCTTAGGTATCATGGCTCCGGGTACTAAATCAATGGCACAATCGTAGGGTCTATGTGGTGGCAGCGCCTCAGCCTCACTTTCGGAAAATGCGTCTTCGAAATCCTTCAGGTACTCTGGAATACCTTCCAGACCGACAGATGATACAGATACGGTTTTAACAGAGTTAAAAAGAGGCCCCAGGTTACAACATTTATCTTTACATCCCCATTGAGTGATCTCTCCCGTCACCCAATCAATGGTAGGATTATGGCGTTGTAGCCAAGGCATCCCCAGTACCAGTCTTGCAGGCAAGTTATCTAACACAAGACAACTTAATTTTTCCACATGATTGGAACCCACTTTCAGAGAAAAAAGTTCAGACCTGAAACAGATACCCTCCTGGGTAAGAGAGGACGAGTTAATTGCCACAAGTTTAACAGGATCCTGAAGCCTGACTGTCCCTATCTTATTGAGAGTCATCATCCGGGCATCGATCAGGTTAACAGCAGAGCCACAGTCAACAAAGGCGGTAGTCTGAACAGGACCATCACCAAGTTCCAGTTCCACCCAAAGCACAATTTTTGCAAGTGAGGAAAAAGGTACCTGAAGGTCTGGGTAGCCTCCTACCCAGACCTAGTCGTTTCCCGCCACTTTGGAGGATGACGGACAGGAGGGGCAGTCCTTCTTCCAATATCCAGATTCCCCACAATAGAAGCACAACTGCTTCTCCCGGCGGCGTCTTCTTTCCTTCTCATCACAGGTGACAGCGCTCACCTCCATAGCCACTGGAGGAGTCCGGGTCTCAACTCCACTGGAGAATAATGATGTTTCAAGTTGCATAACACCTCTTGCCCGCAGTCTGCGATCCATGCGAACTGCTTGGGTCATGGCATCCTCCAGGGAGTTAGGTGGAGGATGGAGTGCCAGGGCATCCTTCAGACGTTCACACAGGCCTCTACAAAACAGCCCCCGTAGGGCTGCATCACTCCAAGAAATCTCAGCTGCCCAACGTCTAAATTCAGAACAGAACCACTCGACCGAGTGCTTCCCCTGACAGACACTCATCACCTTGTCCTCAGCCAAACGCACTCTATCTGGCTCATCGTAAATAAGCCCTAAGGCCTCAAAAAATGCATCCACAGTCATTCTCTCTGGGGCAGAAGAGGAAAGAGAAAATGCCCATGCTTGTGGGGACCCCCTAAGCAGGGACATAACCACCCCCACCCTCTGTTTCTCATCCCCAGAGGAATGGGGTCTAAAGGAGAAAAAGAGTTTACAGACCTCTTTAAATGCTCTAAATTCATTTTTGTCACCAGCAAATGTATCTGGTAACTTAACCGGGGATTCGGGTGAGACTAAAATGACATCTCTAATCCCCACCTGCTGAAAGCCTGCGGAAAGCGCTCCCTGAACCGAGTCCGCAACCTGCCGTTGGGACTGGGCCAGGGTTTGGTGTTCCAAACTTAGCTTCTGCAGCGACTGAGTCAAGCATTTCACCTGCTCAGATAAGGCATGCATTGGGTCCATGCTGCAGAAGTGAGAGAAAAAAAAAAGTTTACGGACAGTTATAATATGTCAGGAACACCGCACTGCACTTGCTCACTGAGCCAGTGCACGTGTCCTGAGTAAGAAAAACTGTGCTCAGAGATACCTGTGGAGTGGGCAGCAGCAGAGATGCGTGCTTCAGACCCGCAGGACCTGAAGCAGGTGACTGCTGGGGGCGTGGCCTCAACTCCAGAGAGCTAGGAGCTGCAAGAAAACTCCTAGAATGGTAACTACGGAACAAAGTTACTAATAGGCATAAACAGAGAACTAAACCAGATCAGGCCGGGGTCAATGCACGAGATAGCAGGACAATTACCAAAGGGCTAGACAGAACGGAGAGTCAAGACGTAGCCAAGAAGTCAGAAACCAGAGAAGCAGATATACAGTACAGAATCAAACGGCAAACTCACAACGGGGGGACAGAACCGGATCAGAACCATATAAGCAAGCTATAAGACAACGAACAGACACAGGGGTCAAAACACTCGGCCAAAGGCAAAAGTATAACTGACAGGGATTGGAGCTTCCCAGGGGTTTAAGAAGCTCTCCCTGAACCAAAGCGAGGCCACAATCATTAACCCCAGGTGTGCAGGTCAAAACCTGCACTGAGCTCCAGACATTAACCCCTGACGTGCAGCTCAAAAACCTGCACTGGGATCATGACAAAAAGACTCAGATACCAAATATAGATTCGGGGACCGGAGAATCATCTATGAGCGATTTTTTATCATCAGGCACAAGCGATCAAGAAACCATACCAGGAGGGGTCGGCGAAAACATTTCCAACTCCAGGAAGAAAGGACGTCAACATCAGGCTTGGTCACCAACATACAAAAGACAGCTGAGACAGCCCAGACAGAGATAATAGTCCCCATGGATATGATGAATACAGATCACACTTCGGATGAGGTGGGTGCTGTGGCCAATACGGCAGAGAAAGGTAACTTACAAATTATCTATCTATCTAGCTATGTTTTATCAGATGTCGAAATTTCCGTTTTATCAAGGGGCCTTTCCTTTGCACCCATGGGTGCTTTGGATAAATTTATTTTGACTAAGGACCTGTACTTATTCTGTAGGCAGCTTACATTTAAGATGCTTTACCATCAACCTTCATTATTAGATACACTGCCACTGGATGAGAGACAGGCCTTTATCGATCTTCTTGATTTATTACAGGAAAACGAGAATCCTAAAAAAGCCTCTGATAAATTCTGGCACTTACCTTCGCAAGCTACACCATCTTTTGCACTATTCCCTACAATTCAGATTTTCTATAATGTGGTCAGCAAAGAGATCTCCAAGCTTCATACGAACAGCAAACAAGGTGAGAACTTGGGGCACAAGGAAAGACTAGCTGTCAAAAAACTCAAAAACAATTCCTCCTTTATTATAAAGGAAGCTGATAAGGGGGGAATATAGTTCTATAGCCCATTGATATGTAGTTAAGGGAAGCCAAACATCAGCTTAACAACATGTCTTGTTACCAGGTTTTATAGTCATATGTTAAAGTTTGGGCACCACTATTAATGTTAACCTTTTTTCTTTATAACAATTTTGGTTTTTGCAACAGCTATTTCAGTTTCATATATCTAATAACTGATGGACTCAGTTATATTTCTGGATTCAAATGAGGTTTATTCTACTAATAGAAAATGTGCAATCTGCATTTAAACAAAATTTGACCGGTGCAAAAGTATGGGCACCTCAACATGAAAGTGACATTAATATTTCGTAGATCCTCCTTTTGCAAAAATAACAGCCTCTAGTCGCTTCCTGTATCTATTAATGAGTTCCTGGATCCTGGATGAAGGTATTTGTGACCATTCCTGTTTACAAAACAATTCCAGTTCAGTTAAGTTTGATGGTCGCCGAGCATGGACAGCCCGCTTCAAATCATCCCACAGATGTTCAATGATATTCAGGTCTGGGGACTGGGATGGCCATTCCAGAACATTGCAATTGTTCCTCAGCATGAATGCCTGAGTAGATTTGGAGCGGTGTTTGGATCATTGTCTTGCTGAAATATCCATCCCCTGCGTAACTTCAACTTTGTCACTGATTCTTGCACATTATTGTCCAGAATCTGCTGAAACTGAGTTGAATCCATACGACCCTCAACTTTAACAAGATTCCCAGTGCCGGCATTGGCCACACAGTCCCAAAACATGACGGAACATCCACCAAATTTTACTTTGGGTAGCAAGTGTTTTTCTTGGAATGCTGTGTTTTTTAGCCTCCATGCATAACGCCTTTTTGTATGACCAAACAACTCAATCTTTGTTTCATCAGTCCACAGGACCTTCTTCCAAAATGTAACTGGCTTGTCCAAATGTGCTTTTGCATACCTCAGGCGAATCTATTTGTGGCGTGCTTGCAGAAACGGCTTCTATCGCATCACTCTCCCATACAGCTTCTCCTTGTGCAAAGTGCGCTGTATTGTTGACCGATGCACAGTGACACCATCTGCAGCAAGATGATGCTGCAGGTCTTTGGAGGTGGTCTGTGGATTGTCCTTGACTGTTCTCACCATTCTTCTTCTCTGCCTTTCTGATATTTTTCTTGGCCTGCCACTTCTGGGCTTAACAAGAACTGTACCTGTGTTCTTCCATTTCCTTACTATGTTCCTCACAGTGGAAACTGACAAGTTAAATCTCTGAGACAACTTTTTGTATCCTTCCCCTGAAAAGCTATGTTGAATAATCTTTGTTTTCAGATCATTTGAGAGTTGTTTTGAGGAGCCCATGATGCCACTCTTCATAGGAGAATCAAATAGGAGAACTACTTGCAAGTGGGCACCTTAAATACCTTTCCTCATGATTTGATACACCTGGCTATGAAGTTCAAAGCTCAATGAGGTTAAAAAAAAACAATTTAGTGCTTCAGGAAGTCAGTAAAAAGTAGTTAGGAGTGTTCAAATCAAGAAAATGATAAGGGTGCCCATACTTTTGCACCGGTCAAATTTTGTTTAAATGCAGATTGCACATTTTCTGTTAGTACAATAAACCTCATTTGAATCCAGAAATATAACTGAGTCCATCAGTTATTAGATATATGTTGTGAAAAATGTTGTGAAGAAGAATTCCTGTTGAGAGGAACAGAGGCCGCTATCTGCAGACCGGATATAACTTCAAGAGAAATGTGCTGTCTTCCAGGTGCAAAAATTAAAGATGTGTCTGACAGGATATCAGGACTCTTCAGACCTACAGATGACTACCTGTTGTGAGTTCATTTTCCCCTTCACTACTGAGGCCCGAGGAACTCCCTCTTCTGGTGAAGAAAGGTAGTGAGCCTGATTGTCAAAAACCTGGGGCTGATGATGATGACTGGCTGTTGGAGTTGGAGTGGAGTTAATGACTGGATATAAGGCTGCCGACGCCCTTCTGGCCTGCGGGTGATTTCTCTGTGGACTTCTTGGAAACCAGTCTGATTCCTGCTCATCTAAAGCTAAGATTTCTGCTTTGCCTTTTTGCATTAGTGTTTTGTTTTCCTTGCTTTTCTGGATTCTGCCATTCCCTGCTGGGGTGAGCTGAATCTCCTTTTGCCTGTTGCTCTGTCTTCAGAATATTCCTGAGTACTGACATAGCCTTTTTTGAAGCCTAGCGTCTTCAGGGCCTTTTTTACTGTCAGTTTGTTGGCTCTTATTTTCATAGGGTTTTTTCACGGATTGCAGACAGCAGCCTTCCTGTCCTTTCCTATCTAAGCTAGCTTGGGCCCCATCTTTGCTCAGTCTATCTTTCTGTCTGTGTTTTGTTCTTTCTTCTTGCTTCACCGTCATTATATGTGGGGGGCTGCCTTTTGCTTTGGGGTCTGCTCTGGGGCAGTTTAGATTTCCCTTTCTGTCTTTAGGCTATGTAGTCCTCCGGCTGTGATCGAGGGGCCTAGGGCATCGTAGGAGCCCCCCACGGCTACTGCTAGTTGTGTTGATAGGTTCAGGGGTCTGCAATCCGATAGCTGCCAACTTCTCTGGTTTTCTGGACTTAGCTAGCATTTCTATTTTTGCCTCCTACGGTGACTCAATCATAACAACTACCCATTCCTGCTACTACATGTGGGGACAAATGACACCGCAAGAAACGACCTGGAAACCATCTGCAGAGACTTTGAAAACTTAGGCAAGAAAGTGAAAGAACTGGGAGCGCAGGTGGTCTTCTCTTCCATCCTCCCAGTGGATGGCCATGGAACAAGGAGGTGGAATAAGATTCTGCAGGTGAACAACTGGCTACGTTGATGGTGCCGTCAGCAACCATTTGGATTTCTGGATCACGGAGTGAATTACCTATACGATGGACTACTTGCTAGAGATGGGGTGCACCTTACGAAGACTGGAAAACAAGTATTTGGAAGTCGCCTTGCTACACTTGTAAGGAGAGCTTTAAACTAGAACAACGTGGGAAGGGAAGCAACACCTGATCTGGTAGATGATGACTGGGTAACAGGAACTGCTAACCGGATATAAGGCAGCCGACGCCCTTCTGAGTCGCTGGTGATTTCTCTGCTGGATTCTTGGAGACCAGTCTGATTCCTGCTTCCCAAAGATAAGTTTTTGCTCTGCTATTGAACTTGTTAGTTTTGTTTTGTTTACCTTGTTTTTTGGAGTTCAGCCATCCCCGGTCGGGGGTGTGCTGAGTTCCATTTTTGTCTTTGATCAGTTTGTCTCTTTGCTCTGTCTTCAGAATTTACCTGAGTGCTGATATAGTCATTTTGAAGTCCTAGCGACTTCAGGGCCTGTTTTTCCTATCAGACGGTTGGGACTTTTTTTGGTAGGGTTTTTTGCGGATTGCAGACAGCAGCTTTTCTATCCTGTCCTTTTTAGTTAGCTTGAGCCCCATCGTTTGCTCAACCTATCTTTCTATCTGTGTTAGTGTTTTCATCTTGCATCACCGTCATTATATGCTGGGGGCTGCCTTTTGCCTTGGGGTCTGCTCTGGGGCAGTTTAGATTTCCCCTTTCTTTCTTTAGGCCTATTTAGTTCTCCGGCTGTGATCGAGGGGTCTTGGGCATCGTAGGAACCCCCCACGGCTACTGTTAGTTGTTGTGGATAGGATCAGGGGTCTGCAATCCGATAGCTACCAACCTCTCCGGTTTTCTGGACTTAGCTTGTATTTTTGTTTTTTCCTCCTTCGGCGACTCATTCATAACAGAATCACCAGCCATACCGCAGATCCTAGGGTACTCAATAGCAGGAAAGAATTGTAAAAAAAAAAAAAAGGGTTTGTCAGAATATTTTTTTTTTGTGTATATTTTTTCCTCTATGTCTCTGAGGCCACAGGGGGAATTTTTTTTCTTTCTCAATGGAGATGAAGCAATTGTCTGATCGTGTGGAGCAGCAAACTGCTGAAGTGCAGGGAATTTCTGCCTATCTTGCTCATTCACATGCTGCTGAACCCTACTCCTGGGGTTGTTGTATGATGAACCTAATGCTATTTATCAGGCTGAAAAGGCCCTGTTGGCATTGAGCCAGGGTCAGGATTCTGCAGAGTTGTACTGTCAAAAATTCCGAAAGTGGGCAGTCCTTACTACCTGGAATGATGGTGCCTTGGCAGCTCTCTTTCGGAAGGGTTTGTCAGAAACCGTAAAAGATACTATGGTGGGATTTCCTGTTCCCTCTGGTCTTGACGATTCTATGTCATTAGCCATTCAGGTTGATCGGCGTTTGCGTGAACGCAAAACCGCACGAGAGGTGTTGCCACCTGTTGAACAAATGTCTGAACCTATGCAATGTGATAGAGTTTTGTCTGGGACACAGCGTCAGGAGTTCAGAAGGCGTAATAAGCTGTGTTTCTTCTGTGGTGATACCTCGCATATCATTTCTGTCTGCCCTAAACGAGAGAAACGTTTTGCACACACATTTTCTGTGGGTGGTGTTCAACCTAAGTTTCTTCTGGCAATTACTCTGATCTGCTCCCTGTCCACATTTTCCGCTAAGGCTTTTGTGGATTCGGGAGCAGCTCTGAACCTGATGGACTTGGATTTTGCTAAACATTGTGGATTTCCTATGACACCTCTGCAGACACCTATCCCTTTGAGGGGTATTGATGCTACTCCTTTGGCAATGAATAAACGTTAGTTTTGGACCCAGGTGGTAATGTGGGTCGCCCCAGACCATCAAGAGAATTGCAGATTTTTGGTGTTGCATAATTTGCATGATACCATTGTTCTGGGGTTTCCCTAGTTGCAAATCCATAATCCAATTTTGGATTGGAAATCTGTGTCTGTGGTGAGTTGGGGTTGTCGGTGTGCCCTTAGTGACGCTCCTATTTTCTCCACCTCTCCCCAGTCGCATCATGTTCCTGACTATTTGGCTGATTTTATGATGTATTTAGTGAGAATGAGTCTGCGTCTTTGCCTCCTCATAGGAGTTATGACTGTGCAATTGAGCTGAGCCCTGGGTGTAAATTTCCCAAGGGTCGACTTTTCAATTTATATGTACCCAAGCACGTGGCTATGCGATCCTATATTAAGGAGTCGTTGGAGAAGGGTCATATTAGACCATCCTCTTCACCCTTAGGTGCTGGGGTTTTTCTCGTGGCTAAGAAAGATGGGTCATTAAGGCCTTGTATTGACTATCATTCCCTCAACAAAATTACTGTTAAATATCAGTATCCGTTACCCCTGATTTCTGATCTATTCTCCAGAGTTAAAGGTGCTTGCTGGTTTACAAAGCTTGACCTCAGGGGGGCGTATAATCTTATTCGCATTAAGCATGGGGATGAATGGAAGACGGCGTTTAATACTCCGGAGGGACATTTTGAGTACCTGGTGATGCCTTTTGGGCTCACTAATGCCCCTTCTGTCTTCCAGTGCTTCATGAATTATATTTTCCGAGACTTGGTGGATACATTTTTGATCATCTATCTGGATGATATTTTGATCTTTTCCAAGGATTGGGACTCTCATGTGGAACATGTTCCGACTGTGTTCCGGATTTTGAGGGAGAATTCCCTGTATGTTAAGGGATCGAAATGCCTTTTTGGTGTACAGAGGATTTCATTTTTGGGATTTATTTTGTCTCCGTCAACTACTGAAATGGACCCGGTCAAGGTACAGGCCATGTATGATTGGGTTCAGCCCACTTCTTTGAAGGCCCTCCAGAAGTTTTTGGGTTTTGCTAATTTTTATCGTAAATTTATAGCTATTTTTTCTGGTATTGCCAAACCATTGACTGATTTGACTAAGAAGGGTGCTGATGTGCTGAATTGGTCTCCGAAGGCTGTTTCTTCCTTTCAGGAGCTGAAGCGAAGGTTCACTTCTGCTCCGGTTTTGCGGCAACCTGATGTCTCACTCCCGTTTCAGGTAGAGGTGGACGCTTCTGAGATTGGTGCAGGAGCTGTTTTGTCCCAAAAGGATCCTGTAACATCTAAAATGAATCCCTGTGCTTTCTTTTCCCGAAAGTTCTCCCCATCCGAACGTAACTATGATGTGGGGAATCGGGAACTGTTAGCCATGAAATGGGCATTTGAGGAGTGGAGACATTGGTTGGAGGGAGCTAAACATCAAGTCGTGGTCCTTACTGACCACAAGAATTTGATTTACCTGGAGTCGGCCAAGCGTTTGAATCCTAGACAGGCTAGGTGGGCCTTGTTTTTCACACGTTTTGATTTTGTGGTCTCTTTTCTTCCGGGCACTAAGAATGTCAAGGCAGACGCCCTCTCTACGAGTTTCTTTGCTGATTCTCCTGTTGTGGCCAAGCCTGCTACCATCTTAGGTGAGGGGGTAGTTCTTTCTGCCATCTCGCCCGATTTGAGACGTGCTCTGGAAGAGTTTCAGGAGGACAAACCTGAGCGTTGTCCCATTGGAAAATTGTATGTTCCTGACCAGTGGAGGAAGAGAGTGATGTCTGAAGTTCATTGCTCTGCATTGGCTGGTCATCCAGGTATTTTTGGTACTAGAGATTTGGTGAGTCGGTCTTTTTGGTGGCCCGCCTTGTCTCATGATGTCAGGAATTTTGTGCAGTCCTGTGGGACTTGCTCTCGGTCTAAACCTTGTTCTCGCTCTAGTGGGTTGTTGATGCCTTTGCCGGTCCCCAGGAGGCCATGGACCCATATTTCAATGGATTTTATCTCTGATATGCCTGTCTCTCAGAGAATGACTGTTATTTGGATGATTTGTGATAGATTCTCTAAAATGGTCCATCTTTTACCACTCCCTAAGTTGCCATCTTCCTCAGAGTTGGTGCCCTTGTTTTTGCAACAGGTGGTCCGCTTGCACGGGATTCCTGAGAACATTGTATCTGACAGAGGAGTTCAGTTTGTGTCTAGATTTTGGAGGACTTTCTGTTCCAAGCTGGGAATTCAGTTGTCCTTCTCTGCGTTTCACCCTCAGACCAATGGGCAGACGGAGAGAACAAACCAGACTTTGGAGTCGTATTTGAGATGTTTTATTTCTGCTGATCAGGATGATTGGGTTTCATTTTTGCCCTTGGCCGAATTTGCTTTAAATAATAGAGCTAGTTCTGCCACTTTGATGTCACCTTTTTTTTGTAACTTTGGGCTTCATCCTCGATTCTCTTCAGGGCAGGTGGAGCCTTCTGCCTGCCCAGGTGTTGACACTGTGGTGGAGAGAATGCACCAGATCTGGGACCAAGTGGTGAATAAGTTGTCTCTCTCCCAGGAAAAGACCCAGCGGTTTTCCAACCGGCATAGGACCATTGGTCCCCAGTTTAAGGTGGGTGATATGGTTTGGTTGTCATCAAAGAATATCGCTATGAAGGTGGCTTCTTCAAAGTTTAAACCTAGATTTATTGGACCTTACAAGATTTTGGAGATTCTTAATCCAGTCTTTTTTCGATTGGCTCTTCCTGTTACATTTAAGATCCATAACGTGTTTCATAAGTCTCTGTTAAAGAGGTTTGTTGAGCCAGTAGTTCCTGTGGTGGCACCTCCTGACCCGGTATTGGTTGAAGGTAATGTGGAATATGAGGTTGAGAAGATACTGGATTCTCGCCTGGCTAGACGGAGACTCCAGTATTTGGTTAAATGGAAGGGTTATGGCCAGGAGGATAATTCTTGGGTCCCTGCATCCGATATTCATGCTGAAAGATTGGTTTGTGCCTTTCATCGGGCCCATCCTGATCGCCCTGGTGGCGTGGATGAGGGTTCGGTGACCCCTCCTCAATGGGGAGGTACTGTTGTGAGTTCATTTTCCCCTTCACCGTCGATGTCTGATGAACTCCCTCTTCTGGTGAAGGAAGGTAGTGAGGCTGATTACCAAACACCTGATCTGGTAGATGATGACTGGGTAACAGGAACTGCTGACTGGATATAAGGCAGCCGACGCCCTTCTGAGTCGCTGGTGATTTCTCTGCTGGATTCTTGGAGACCAGTCTGATTCCTGCTTCCCAAAGATAAGTTTTTGCTCTGCTATTGAACTTATTAGTTTTGTTTTGTTTACCTTTTTTTTTGGAGTTCAGCCATCCCCGGTCGGGGGTGTGCTGAGTTCCATTTTTGTCTTTGATCAGTTTGTCTCTTTGATCAGTTTGTCTCTTTGCTCTGTCTTCAAAATTTACCTGAGTGCTGATATAGTCATTTTGAAGTCCTAGCGACTTCAGGGCCTGTTTTTCCTATCAGACGGTTGGAACTTTTTTTGGTAGGGTTTTTTGCGGATTGCAGACAGCAGCTTTTCTATCCTGTCCTTTTTAGTTAGCTTGGGCCCCATCGTTTGCTCAACCTATCTTTCTATCTGTGTTAGTGTTTTCATCTTGCTTCACCGTCATTATATGTTGGGGGCTGCCTTTTGCCTTGGGGTCTGCTCTGGGGCAGTTTAGATTTCCCCTTTCTTTCTTTAGGCCTATTTAGTTCTCCGGCTGTGATCGAGGGGTCTAGGGCATCGTAGGAACCCCCCACGGCTGCTGTTAGTTGTTGTGGATAGGATCAGGGGTCTGCAATCCGATAGCTACCAACCTCTCCGGTTTTCTGGACTTAGCTTGTATTTTTGTTTTTTCCTCCTTCGGTGACTCATTCATAACAGCCGAACTTTTAAATTCCTATTTTGCATCTGTTTTCTCTCAGAAAGGAAATGTAATATCAACTGTTCTTCACTGTCCTATTAAGGGAATAGAAGAATCCAGGATATCTATAAACAGAAAGATAGTGAGGAAACACTTAGCTAACCTAAATGATTTCAAGTCTCCAGGTCCAGATGAATTACACCCCAGAGTACTGAAGGAGATAGCAGAAGAAATTTTTGAACCCCTCTCCATAATCTTTGAAAATTCTTGGAGAACAGGAGAAGTCCCAGAAGACTGGAGAAGAGCAAATGTTGTTCCTATCTTCAAAAAGGGGAAGAAGGTGGACCCAGGCAACTATAGGCCGGTGAGTCTGACTTCTATACCAGGAAAGATCTTTGAACAAATTATTAAACAACATGTATGTCAGCACCTGGATAAGAATGAAGTGATTAAACAGAGTCAGCATGGGTTTGTAACTAATAAGTCATGTCAGACTAACTTAATTTCCTTCTATGACGGAATCACTGATTGGGTGGATCAAGGAAATGCTGTAGATATAGTATATCTTGACTTCAGCAAAGCATTTGACAAAGTATCTCATACAATCCTTTTTGAAAAAATGACTAAGTATGGAATGGACAAGGCAACTGTTAGGTGGATTCATAACTGGCTTAGTGATCGGACCCAAAGAGTGGTCGTAAATGGCTGCACATCCAGTTGGAAGAATTTCTCAAGTGGGGTACCACAGGGCTCTGTCCTGGGCCCTGTATTGTTCAACATCTTTATCAATGATTTAGATTAAGGAATTGAGGGTAAACTGATTAAATTTGCTGATGACACAAAGCTAGGAGGGATAGCTAATACTAGAGAAGAGAGAGAGAGGATTCAAAAAGATATAAATAAACTGGAGCAGTGGGCAGCAACTAACAGAATGGTTTTTAACAGGGAAAAATGCAAAGTACTACATCTGGGCAATAAAAATGAAAAAGCATATACAGAATGGGAGGAATAGGGCTAAGCAACAGCACATGTGAAAAAGACTTGGGTATACTAATAGATCACAGACTGAATATGAGTCAACAGTGTGATGCAGCAGCAAAAAAGGCAAATGCAATTCTAGGATGTATTAACAGAAGCATACAGTCTAGAACACGTGAAGTCATTATTGCCCTCTACTCCTCTTTGGTCAGACCTCATCTGGAATATTGTGTCCAGTTTTGGGCACCACATTTTAAAAAAGACATCAACAAACTGGAGCAAGTTCAGAAAAGAGCGACCAGAATGGTGACCGGTCTGCAAACCCTGTCTTATGAGGAAAGGTTGCAGGATTTGGGAATGTTTAGTTTGCAAAAGAGAAGACTGAGAGGAGACATAATAGCTGTCTACAAATATCTAAAGGGCTGTCACATTGTAGAAGGATCATCTTTATTCTCATTTGCACAAGGAAAGACTAGAAGCAATGGGATGAAACTGAATGGGAGGAGACACAGATTAGATATTAGAAAAAACTTTTTGACAGTTAGAGTGATCAATGAGTGGAACAGGCTGCCACGAGAAGTGGTGAGTTCTCCTTCAATGGAAGTCTTCAAACAGAGGCTGGACAGACATCTGACTGGGATGATTCAGCGAATCCTGCTTTGAGCAGGGGATTGGACCAGATGGCCCAGGAGGTCCCTTCCAACTCTACGATTCTATGATTCTATGAAACTGAAATAGCTGTTGCAAAAACCAAAATTGTTATAAAGAAAAAAGTTTAACATTAATAGGGGTGCCCAAACTTTAACATATGACTGTACCATCTGATCCTACCACTGTGTTCAAGTTGAAACTCAATCGGCTTCTTTTGTCTGCCAAACAGAATGATATCCTGAGTAAAAAAAAGCACACATTTTTAACCATGTATCATCCTGTGGTTCCCACCTTATATCTCCTCACAAAAGTGCACAAATCTATCTCTGAGCCACCGGGCAGACCTATTGTGGCTGGCATTGGCAGTCTTTTCGAACGCCCGTGTATTTATTTGGACCATTTCTTACAGCCACTCGTCACTTCCCTGGATTCCTTTGTGCAGGACACTTCTCATTTGATTCGGCAACTTCAGGATATTACGGTACCACAGGATACCATCCTTGTGACCATGGACGTGGAATCCCTATATACCTGTATTGGACATACACTGGGAATCGAAGCAGTATCATAGTTTCTAAATCAACAGTTCTCAGGTGATCATCGACACCATTCTTTTCTATTGGACTTATTGCATTTTGTGCTTTCCAATAGTTATTTTACATTTGACAGGGTGTTTTACAAACAGGTCTCTGGCACCACCATGGTGGCGCGCTGTGCACCCTCCTATATCAACCTATTTTTGGGTTGGTGGGAGGAGACACAGGTGTGCCCCCTGGCGGCATTTCGTAACAACATTTTTTGTTGGTTCAGATACATTGACGATATTCTGGTGTTTTGGTCGGGTTCTAGAATTGAGTGTCAGTCCTTTGTGGATCATCTAAATAATAATCCTTGGAACATCTCTCTAACAGCCTACTTTTCGGATGAATCAGTTGACTTTTTGGATTTGAAAATTATGAAGATTGGCACAGGGATACAGACCAAACTCTTTCGAAAAACCACTGCGACAAACAGTTTGCTCCATTTTTCAAGCTTTCATCCTCGCCATTTAAGGAACAATATACCAAAGGGACAGTTCCTGCAGGTAAGACGTAACTGCAGTAATGACCGAGACTTCCAAAAGGAGTCTAGGGAGCTGTCTCGCCGTTTTACCGACAGGGGCTATCCGCGAAAGGTTATTTCAAAAGCCTTTCAGAACTCACTAAGTGATGATAGACCATCTCTTTTACAACCTAAGGTTCGGGCGGTATCTAATACCATCAATTTGATCACACCATACAACAACCAATGGAGTGAGATCTATAGTGTGTTGGAAAAACATTTGGGGGATTCTACTCAATGAGCTCAAGTTGAAACCCTTCCTGTCTAAGAGACCAAAAATAGTCACCAGGAGGGCCAAAAATCTTAAGGACTATCTCACCGTTAGCCATTTTAAAAGACCTACGGTTAAAATTGGCTCTAGTCATCTTTTGAAAGGTTCATACCCTTGTGGCAATTGTACCATATGTCCCTTCATGGTTGCTTCTGACACTGTCACCCTTTCTGTGTTTCCAGGCGTGATCAAGTTATACCAATTCTCCAATTGCAAATCTAGAAATGTTGTTTATGTCTTGATCTGTTCGTGTCCGAAGATTTATGTGGGCCAGACGGGCCAGGAGTTGAGATGTAGAGTGCAGCAGCACATTTCTAATATCAACAAAGCCAAGACAGATCGAGAAAAGAGTAAGCCCGTTACATCAGTAGCGAACCACTTTCTGGATCATTATGCCAGTAGATACCACGATCTACGTGTTTTGGTCGTTGACCAAGTATTGGGCAGTATCCGTAGGGGGAACCCTACCAAAGAACTCCTTCATAGAGAGTCACGATGGATTTATAATTTAAAAAGTTCAGCTCCGGAGGGTCTGAATGAGGAATTGCTTTTTTCAGGCTTTTATGGCTAACTCAGTTTTCCTCTTCTTTTTAGGTCTCCTCTTTATCCATTTTGATAGGAACCCTTGAAACTCTTCACACCTGGACCGTCTTTGGAACATCTTTGCCTACATGAGATCTCGCTTTGTCTTACTGATCAGCTTCTTTTATTGTGGACATTATCTAATGGTGGATCTTTTGAACCAATTTATGTCAGATTCTGTGCTTTCTAGGGGCGTCCATATTTTTCAATCTTGGGACCTCCTGTATTATTCACAGCACCATGTCATTTTTCAATTTGGTGGGAACAATTCAATTTTCTACTTTTGGGTTGTTTGAATATTTCTGTTCACACAAAATCCTTTTTAGTATGGATTCTCTGAGATAATCTGTATTTGATTCTGTGTATTTTAGGGGTGTTCCCATATTTTGACCTTTGGGACTTTTTTCACTATTCACAGCACCATGTTATTTATCCATTTTTTTCAATTAAAAACTTTTGCAATGATGTGATCTTCTATTTTATTGGATTTGGTTATCCCATATTATGTTTCATCTATTTATTCTTTATCAATTGTTGTCGCCCAGTTGGACATATACACCTTTAGTCTAAAACGCTCACCTTGGTGGACCGAATTATCTGGGTACTTTATGTCGGACATATACATCTTTAGTCCAAAGCGCCTTTCAAGCATTTCCCCTGGGCAGGCCTAATTATTTGGGTACCATCAGATGGAGCTTTGTCCCATTCCTTGCTCTTATATAATCTTCGGACTGATATGGGTACTTGATGTATACTTTTATTTGGTCTGCACTAAAGTGTGGTATAGACCTGAAGGCTTCATGGTCTTATTGTTTGATCTTTTTTACACATCTTTTGTATTTTCATGTTGGCACTCCTGTATAGAGCCACCTGTTTATACCCAAACATCAGTATTTAAGGTGGCTTTTGTGTAAGTGTTCTAAACACCTACTAACATGAAAAACAATATTATATATTGTTTTTCAACGAACTAGCGCTAAAGTTGGCTATTACACAGCAACTTGATACATGTCAATTTGTTCCTATTTGTATATAAGTTAGCAACTTCAGCTGCGTCTATTGGACAATAACTACTTTTGTCTCTTCATGAAGCTCCCACAATATTGAGACTCATATATTTCAGACACATATGTTGAATTGCTTGACTATGACATTCTAAAAGGCTTATTTATCTCTTAGCTTTTACTGTGTTGGGGCTTCTTTTGACCAATGACGACATCACTGTATTGCTTGGCAATAATACGCTTGTCACGCCTACATCTTTGCTGTTATTTTGCAGGCGCCACCTAGTATGGTGACATCACTGGTCATCGCGTCTGGTAATGTGATATTATCAAATTTTGCTTGTATCAGTGCTTCAGCTATCTACCGCGCATGTGTTTGATTTGTGATAACACCAATGTCTGCTTTTTAACAAGTTACAAATTTTTCACTTACCATACTGAGATTCGTACATCTCAGACACATGTTTTTTCGATCTGCCAGATTATATTCAATATACTTATTGACCTTTTTGTGTACGCTGAGCAGGCATTCTCATTACACCAATATCCATATATTTTCCTTTTTATTATACTGTTTGTGCAGGTGCAGATTTTTCTAGCAATGATATTTCCAATATGTCTATCTGTTTCTTTGTATCTACTGCGCAGGCGCCTTTTTGATTAATGATGTCATCGCCGAATTATCTGACATGCTTGGTTTATCTACATTTTTGCTCAAGACTCATATATTCCTAACATATGTGGAGCTTTATTTGCTCAGTTGCTCAATTGCTTAGTAATGATATGCTCATTTGCCTTTTGCCTTCTGGCTTCATTGCGCTGGCGCCCTTTTTGACCAGTGATTTCATCGCCTGGCTTTGACATGTTTGTCATGCCCATATGTGTGCTCTTACTGCGCAGGCGCTATTTGGCCGGGCGACGCCGCGGTTTTTACTGCGCAAGCGCCGATCTGACTAATTATGGCATCGTCAAGTCGCTTGGTAACTATAGCTTCATTCGTCCTGTTGATTTTATTGCGTAGGCGCTGTTCTGATCAACGATGTTATCGCATGGTAATGACATGTCTGTTACGCCCACACTTTCTATTGTGCAGGCGCTATTTAGCCTGGGGACGCCGTGGCCTCCGGTTGTTGCCTGGCAACTACAGTCTCAATACGCCTATTCTCATCTGCGCAGGTGCAGATCTGCTCTGCGACGCTGCACCTCTCCAATTTCTTTGTGAACAACTTTATTGGTCTGCCTACAATGCTGACAAGATGGCCGTGACCATGCCTTTCTCTCCACCTCGTGGGTTAGTACTGATTTATTAATTATACAACATGTGATTTCTTTATATATAAGGACATGCTTCATGTTATTTCTCAGCGCTTCACCCTCCCTTGAGGAAGCCACACAGCATGTGGCGATACGCGTGGGGTTAGCTTTTCCCCTCTCCTTTACCCCACAGGTCATTCATTTTGCAGCTTTCACTTGGCACTTTACCCTCTGGTATGCTGGACATCTTTTTTGCACATATTGTTGGTTTAGAGGTCATGGGACCTCTTTTCTAAATAGTCAGGTATTTTACCACCTTTGCATACTTGATTTAGGGAACTTTCATTTAGGGTCTTTCTAGTTAAGATTTTTTACAAACTTTTTGCCCCCTTTCTATCTATATGGTGCTGTGAATAGCGTTTTTTCTTGTATTTTCAGACCTCAATTATAAATGGTTATCTTATACATTACATTAACTGCTTTTATCATTGTATCTGAGTTAGCCTGTTATATATGAATACTGTGATATGGGGATAATGGTTGTGGGAGTGTCACTATATAATTATTGTATGATTGTGACATGATTGCCTCTTTGTGCTTTCTAAGTGTTTTTATGTTTTTGTGCTGTTACGTGTACATGTCATGAATAAAGAATTTATCTATTTTTCTATTAATTTTCTGAAGTTCCCATTTTTTGGATGTACTTCTTTCCCCTCTGTTCCACTTTACTCTTTTGAGTACATCTTTGGTGAACCCGTGCAATTTTATTATATTGGCCGTGCCCTCCGTTTGTTAACATTTCTTCAATGGTCCACAAACAATGACTGTTTCAGATCTAACTTTGAAAACACACTCTCTATTGAGACTCATCCGTAAAGTTCATCACCTCTTTTTACTTTTGTCTGTATGTTTTTGGTGAAAAAGAGGGGATACTTTTACCTTAGTATCTAACTCATTCCTTTACTTGGGTGCTGAGGGTTCATCAGGGTGATGGTGGGGGTGCGGTTAGCTTCATTATCCTATGGCACCAAAATAATGTACCTTGTCCTTGCCCTGGCGTGAGTGACACCTCAGCCGCCCTGTGGATAGTAGGGGTGTGTCGGGCTGTTAGTTTTGAGTTTCAGATTCCTGCAGATGTTTTCCATCCTGGATAATTGCCAGGCCATTTAGCTGGCTGATAATTTCAGATCATTCACAATTGTACTTCAAGCTCAGTGGCGTGTTGATGCTGTGCTCGGTATTTTGTTATTCTGATCTATCATTGCCTATCATTATTGGGGTTTCTGTTGTTTTCTTGTGTAATGGGTTTGTCATCTAGGCCTATAACTTCAAATAATTCTGTGGCCTTCTGGATAGAGACTTCAGATTTCTGTAGGACACTGCAGGCTGCTACAGTGTCCACAAGACACTCTATTGTGTTAAAGGGCATATCAGAGAGGGTAAAATGAACAAAGGCATCATACCCCTAGTTTCAGAGATGACTGGTAGAGCTGGAAGCCCTTCATGTCAATTGCTCCTTCCCTGCAGTATTTTCTTTGGGGCCTTACACTTGCTTCTTGAAGTGGCCCAGTTCATCATAATTGTAGCACCTCAACTTACTGAGGTCCACCCTTCCAGGGAACAACCTTTTTTTGCCTGATCTTTCCCATTGTTTGTTTATATGCATTTTTATCACTATTACCTTCTGGAATTTCTTTTCGTCCACCTCTTGAACATTCCTTTGAATTGAACTAGCCTAACTTAGTGCTGGGACTAACTTCTCATGCCAACCAGCATGAGTAAAAATTAATGAGTCTCATTATTCAATCCAGACACCAAGATGGTAATCAACTTTTTCCCATTCCTTGGTCCTTCAGGCTCGCTATTGTCTCCTCAAATGCCTGCCTAAATCTCTCAATGTATTCCTCAACTTTTTACTTCACCTTTTGATGAATATTCTTCACCCTTACCCAAGACTGGGTTGCAAAAACCTCTCCAATATTGCTTTGGATATTCCAATGCTTTTTAAGGAGAGTTTTATTGCTCTTTTGGGTTAGATGGCAGAATGAGTCTTGTGCATCAGGTGGCAGAAGCATCAATCTGTCCAGCTATTGTTTTAATTTTCTGCAACAAGTCTCTCCATGTCGGGTGTAACTGACTAATGTTATACAGCTCATTTACAAATGGAAGTGGATTGTTCTGTGGTTTTGTGATCGATGACAGAAATCCTTCACTTTCTCAGGTGTCCACGGAACATGTTGGGTGATTCTCCTATCTGTCTGACCATTTATACAAGGCATAGATTGTTCGCTGACAGGATAGGCAGAGGTCTCATGTGACAATTATGTCTCAGTCATCCTGTCTAGTGTGAGTAAATTTCAGTACCATTCGTGCCATGGGTTCTAGAGACACACATGATTGTGGTGAGCACCGTACTCGAGCTCTCCCACAATCATATTTCACAAGGGAAATGTGTTTACTGCAGGAGTGTAAGTGACCCTCTACAGCTGTCAGTAATAGAGGGGGGTCCTGTTTTGGATAATAAACCAACATGATCACAGCTGTTCCAAATTAAAAGAAAATTGCTTTATTAAAACAAGAGTTTGTTCACACAATTATGTAATATGACCGAGAACTATCCGATGATTTATCAGATAGCACTAGGCCCGATGTTATACCATGGGGCAGAGCAGGACTGTAATTTTTTCCTTATACTAATTCTGCATGAGAAAAAGAAATCGCAGCAATGCCAAGTGGCCACCTCCTGATGGGCACCATCAAGAATGTTCGTGAAGTGACCATATAAAATCCATTATCATCCTTCAGCTTGGTTCAGCTGGACGTGGCTCTTCTTTAGCACATGATGTTCACAAAGGAGTCACAAAAGCATTTTTACTAAGCAGATATTCTATTTCTTGTTTAAATTGTCTTTATTGAAAATGTTCTAATTATTATACAAAATGGAGTTAAACAACATGAAGGAAAAGAAAAGGAAAAATATGGGGAAACAAGGGAAAATAAAGGGAAGGAACTATCGCTAAGCAATAACAGTTATTCTATCTCTGATACATGTACCAAGAGATATTAAGATCAAGGGTAAGACAATGGAATTATCAGTTCTTTCACAGTATCTCATCATTGTATAGTTTCATTGTCACATATTATGTAAGCTAGCCATGTTCCTGATCAGGGCTGCCATAAGGAATTTCTGGGCCCCATACTGGCAAAATTTTGGGGCTCCCTTGAGACTCCGCCTAGGCTCCATCCCAGTTGCGCCTCCACCTTAGCCCCATCTACACCCCTTGAACTTTCCACAGTCCCACCATCCACCCTTGGAAAAGCTCTTCTGCTCCCCCATTCTCACCATGCACACAGTAAAATTTGTATTAACCCCTTAAGCCCCAAGGGTGGTTTGCACGTTCATGACCGGGCCAATTTTTACAATTCTGACCACTGTCCCTTTATGAGGTTATAACTCTAAAACGCTTCCATGGATCCCAGTGATTCTGACATTATTTTCTCGTGACATATTGTACTTCATGTTAGTGGTAAAATTTCATTCATATAACTTGCGTTCATTTGTGAAAAAAACAGAAATTTGGTGAAAATTTTGAAAATTTCGCAATATTCCAAATTTGAATTTTTATGCCCTTAAATCACAGAGATACGGCATACAAAAAACTTAATAAATAACATTTCCCACATGTTTACTTTACATCAGCACAATTTTGGAACCAAAATTTTTTTTTGTTAGGAAGTTATAAGGGTTAAAATTTGACCAGCGATTTCTCATTTTTGCAACACCATTTTATTTTTACGGACCACATCACATTTGAAGCCACTTTGAGGGGTCTATATGATAGAAAATACCCAAAAGTGACACCATTCTAAAAACTGCACCCCTTAAAGTGCTCAAAACCACATTCAAGAAGTTTATTAACCCTTTAGGTGCGTCACAGGAATTTTTTGAATATTTAAAAAAAATGAACATTTAACTTTTTTTCACAAAAAAAAAACTTCAGGTTCAATTTTTTTTATTTTACCAAGGGTAACAGGAGAAATTGGACTGCAAAAGTTATTGTGCAATTTGTCCTGAGTACGCTGATACCTGATATGTGGGGGGGAACCACTGTTTCGGCGCATGGCAGACCTCAGAAGGGAAGGAGCGCCGTTTGACTTTTTCAATGCAAAACTGGCTGGAATTCAGATCGGACGCCATGTCGCCTTTGGAGAGCCCCTGATGTACCTAAACAGTAGAAACCCCCCACAAGTTACCCCATTTTGGAAACTAGACCCCCCAAGGAACTTATCTAGATATGTGGTGAGAACTTTGAACCCACAAGGGCTTCACAGAAGTTTATAGCGTACAGCCGTACAATTAAAAAATCATATTTTTTCCACAAAAATGATCTTTTCACCGTCAATTCTTATTTTTCCAAGGGTAAGAGGACCCTAAAAGATATTGTGCAATTTGTCCTGAGTGCGCTGATACCCCACATGTGGGGGTAAACCACTATTTGGGCGCATGGCAGAGCTCGGAAGGGAAGCAGCGCCATTTGACGTTTTTTCCTGGAATTGAGATCGGACACCATGTCGCGTTTGGAAAGCCCCTAATGTACTAAAACAGTGGAAACCCCCCACAAATGACACCATTTTGGAAACTAGACCCCCCAAGGAACTTATCTAGATGTGTGGTGAGCACTTTGAACCCCCCAGTGCTTCACAGAAGTTTATAATGCCCGGGCGTGAAAATAAAAAAAATCGTATTTTTTCCACAAACATGATCTTTTAGTCACCAATTTTTTTATTTTCCCAAGGGTACAAGGAGAAATTGGACCCCAAAAGTTGTTGTCCAATTTGTCCTGAGTACGCTGATACCTCATATGTGGGAGAAAACTACTGTATGGGCACACGTCGGGGCTTGGAAGAGAAGTAGTGACGTTTTGGAATGCAGACTTTGATGGAATGGTCTGCGGGTGTCATGTTGCTTTTGGAGAGCCCCTGATATACCTAAACAGTGTAAACCTCCCACAAGTGACCCCATTTTGGAAACTAGACCCCCTATGGAACTTATCTAGATGTGTGGTGAGCACTTTGAACCCCCCAGTGCTTCACAGAAGTTTATAACGACCGGGCGTGAAAATAAAAATATCGTATTTTTTCAACAAACATCATCTTTTAGTCATGATTTTTTTTATTTTCCCAAGGGTAGCAGGAGAAATTGGACCCCAAAAGTTGTTGTCCAATTTGTCCTGAGTACGCTGACACCCCATATGTGGGAGAAAACTACTCTATGGGCACACGTCGGGGCTCGGAAGGGAAGTAGTGACGTTTTGGAATGCAGACTTTGATGGAATGGTCTGCAGGTGTCATGTTGCCTTTGGAGAGCCCCTAATGCACCAAAACAGTGGAAATCCCCCACAAATGACCCCATTTTGGAAACTAGACCCCCCACAGAACTTATATAGATGTGTGGTGAGCACTTTGAACCCCCAAGGGCTTCACAGAAGTTTATAATGCCCAGGCATGAAAATAAAAAAATCATATTTTTTTCACGAACATGAAAAATTAGTCTCCTTTTTTTTATTTTCCCAAGGGTAACAGGAGAAATTGGACCCCAAAAGTTGTTGTCCAATTAGTCCTGAGTACCATGATACCTCATATGTGGGAGAAAACTACTGTATGGGCACACGTCGGGGCTCGGAAGGGAAGTAGTGACGTTTTGGAATGCTGACTTTGATGGATTGGTCTGCGGGTGTCATGTGCGTTTGGAGAGCCCCTGATGTACCTAAACTATTGAAACTCCCCACAAGTGACCCCATTTTGGAAAATAGACCCCCCACGGAACTTATCTAGATGTGTGGTGAGCACTTTGAACCCCCAAGTGCTTCACAGAAGTTTATAACGCCTGGGCGTGAAAAAAAAAATCATTTTTTTCCACAAAAATGATATTTTTGCCCCCATTTTTTTATTTTCCTAAGGGTAACAGGAGAAATTGGACCCCAAAAGTTGTTTTGCAATTTGTCTTGAGTATGCTGATACCCTATATGTGGTGGTAAAACACTGTTTGGGGCATGGCGGAGCTTGGAAGGGAAGGGGCACCATTTGATTTTTTCAACGCAGAATTGGCTGGAATTGAGATCAGACGCCATGTTGCATTTGGAGAGCCCCTGATGTGCCCAAACAGTGGAAACCCCCCAATTATAACTCCAACCCTAACCCCAACACACCCTTAACCCTAATCGCAGCCCTAACCCTAGCCCTAACCCGAGCCCTAACCCTAACCCTAGCCCTAACCCTAGCCCTAACCCTAGCCCTAACCATAACCCTAACCCTAACCCAAATGGGAAAATAGAAATAATTACATTTTTTTTATTTTATTATTTTTCCCTAACTAAGGGGGTGATAACGGGGGGTTTGATTTACTATTTATGGCGTTTTTTATGTTTGGCGGCTGTCACACACTAAGACGCTTTTTATTGTAAAAATAGTTTTTGCATCACCACATATTGAGAGCTATAATTTTTCCGTATTTTGACCCACCGAGTCATGTGAGGTCTTATTTTTTGCGGGACGAGTTGACGTTTTTATTGGTACCATTTTCGGGCACGTGAAATTTTTTGATCGCTTTTCATTCTGATTTTTAGGACGCAGAATGAACAAAAACCAGAGTTTCATGAATTTCTTTTGGGGGGCTACGTTTACAAAGTTCCGCGTGCGGTAAAATTGATAAAGCGGTTTTATTCTTCGGGTCAGTACGGTTACAGCGATACCTCATTTAGGTCTTTTTTTTATGTTTTGGAGGTTTTATGCAATGAAAACTATTTTATGTAAAAAATAATTATTTTTGCATCTCTTTATTCTGCGAGCTATAACTTTTTTATTTTTTGCGGATGACAGTATATTGCGGCTCGTTTTTTGTGGGACAAGCTGACGTTTTCAGCGGTACCATGGATATTTATATGCGTCTTTTTGATCGCGCGTTACTGCACTTTTTGTTCGGTGGTATGATAATAAATCATTATTTTTTGCTTCGTTTTTTATTTTTTAAGGGGTTCGCTAAAGGGGTTAACTAATGGGACAGTTTTATAGGGCGGGTCGTTACGGACGCGGCGATACCAAATATGTGTACTTTTATTGTTTTTTTTTAATTTTCAAAAAATGAATTTATTGGAGAATATCTTTTTTTTTTACTAATTTATTTAGCGATTTTTAAAAAAATTATTTTTACACTTTTTTTTTTTACTTTATTACATTGTCCCAGGTAGGACATCACTGTCCTGTGACAGATCGCTGATCTGTCACATCACAGATCACTGTGACAGATCAGCGATCTGTCACAGGCACTGCTGCAGACTTCCTCATGCCTGCGCTTTGCAAGCAGTGAGGAAGTCAGCTATCCTACCTACAGGCCCCCGAAGGTCCCCGTCGCCATCTTGGATGTAGGGAAAGAGCCCCCCGCAGCAGCGCTGCACATTGCGCTGCTGTGGGGAGCTCAGGGAAGCACAGAGGGAGCCCCCTCCCTGCCGATGCTTCCCTTTAACCCCCGGTACACCGCGATCGTGTTTGATCGCGGTGTACAAGGGGTTAACGTGTCGGGGGCGGTCCGTGACTGCCCCTGACACATTGTGCCGGGTGTCAGCTGTGATAATCAGCTGACACCCGGCCGCGATCAGCGGCGCTCACCACGTGGGCGCCGCTGATCGCTATGACGTACTATCCCGTCCCTGGGAGTTAAGTCCTAGTGCACATGGACGGGATAGTACGTCATATGGGATTAAGGGGTTAAAAAGGACGGGATTGGTTCAGCGGGTTTAGGGGAGGAACATTGGGGGGAGGCGGGCTCTGGGAGTGGGGCAGAAGTGCAGGAAAACCGCCACTTTGGGACTGGAAGCCGGAGTGAAGAGACCCACCCACCCTCCCCCTTGTTTTTGCTTCCGTTGGGATTACGTTTGCTTATATGGGTTGGGGCATATGTACGGAAGCTAATAGACGGATATATATAGAAGTATGTTGGCAGTTGTTTTGTCACAGTGGCAGAGTTGGTGGGGGTGGGGTTCTTGGAGTTGACGCTAATTCAGCAGGGAAGGAATTCTAAGTAAAAATCCGGAGAGTTAAAATTGTGTGGGTTGATCTGGAATTTGGTTATGGGCTCTGGATGGGGTTTTTACCCTGGGAGATGGTTGGTCGTTAGTCTTCCCGGAATGGGATGTATGGTGCCCTCGAGCTGGTGGTGTACTGCTGAGGGTAAAGTGGTGGTTGAAGTTCTTTTGGTTTGCCAAATGTTAAGCCAGATCTTTTGGAAGCTCCAAGAACCCTCCCCTCATGTTTTATGCATATAAAATTGCATAGTAATATTTATTGTTTAAAAATGTTTTTATGTTATTGTTTGTTAATAAACTGGCCGCTGTGGCCAAAATTGTCCAAAATAATTTTATGTGTAGTGCTTTTATTTTGAAGGGGGTGGCTTTTTTCCCTTTACAGGTTGGTGCGTAAGGGAGGCGGCAGGTAAGAAGCCATATTGGCCATTCATGGTCAAGGTGATTGCATCTTACATCGGCCAAAACTGCTGACAGGGTCGCTTTAACTTAAAACTGAAAATAAAGTTTACAAAAGTAGCACAAGACGGATTTCATACCCAGGTATCAGTGTAAGGCCGGGGTCAGACTAGCGTATGGCATTGGATGAGATATGCTAATTATTTTCTCCATCTCTTCCATTGCCGGGGTCAGTGGGTCACCCTCCCAGGGCTGTGGGGTACTCGGTACCGGGTCGGTGTCAGCGGGATGTGTCACAGCAGTGGTGATCCGGTCCGTGGCCCTGGGCACCCAAGTAATGGGGGAATGTAATGGTGGAATGTAGTTAGATGAATAGTTCGCGACTTCACCTGTGGTGCTCGGCAAGGGGGGTGTTAAGCCGACGCTGCATGCAGATCCACTGGGACTGATGGTAGGGCGCAGCAGAGATGTACAAGCTCCCCACAGGTGAAGCTGTAGTCCCAGGGCAGTGTAGATGTGATTGGCATGGGGATGTAGCAGTGCCGGAAAGGTAGGAAGCAGACAAGACACAGTGGGGTGCAATTCTGTACCTTTACTTGATAACGGCACTCCAGGTTCCTGATTACAGATGGTATCGGAGCGGGCTAGCCTGGAAGCAGCTCAGGATTCTCTCTCAGCAGAAGGGCTGTGCAGTCTCCTTCCTAGCGCTTATTTGAATGAAGTACTCCTAGTACTGACTTACACTGAAGTTCCTCTCAATTCTCTTCTACTCTCACTCCTCGTATGGCAGACAGCTGTAGCCGCTATTCCTCTCCTGGCTCACTGCGTGCTGTTGTGCCTCCGAGTCTTAGATGGGAGTAGGGCATTTACAGCCTCCTACTCCTCTGGTATCTGCTGTAGGACCATCAGTGTCCATACAGCTGTGGAGACCAGGCTCCAGATCATGCGCTCTCACTGTGAGGGAGCTCTCTTTCCTCAGCTCAACCTCCAGCTTCTCTCTACACATCTGCACACTTCACCCTCCACAGACTAACTAACCACTCCTTCCTCTTGGCCCACAGAGAGCACTCCTCCCCTTAATCCTGGTTCAGAGTTCCCCCTGCTGGCCTGGAGTGGAACTGTGTTGCATGTATAGGTAAACTGCTGGAGAGACCCATCATTGCCTCCAAGCCTGGCATTACCCTCCCCTGGAGGAAAGCAAAGCCAGTGTGGCGACCATACTCCTGGGGGCGCCACATTCCCCCCTAGTGAAAGTCAGCACTCTGGGGCTGAACAAAGAAAAACATGAATAATACATAACAGTTAAACAATAGGAATTGTACAAGATTTAAAAATAAAAAGTTACTAAAACCAAGTGTTTCAAAAATGGTGCTGTGATGACAAGTCCACAAACATCAATGTCTATGGTCCATTCCTGGCAAATGGTAAATTATTTACAAGCAAAGTTTTTGACCACACACAAGTCCTGTGGTTCAGTGTCCATAAAAATTCAAAGGGAACTCTTACAGGTTACCTGTAGGCACAAACTTGAAAACAGTTACATATTTACACAAACAATTTCAGTATTTACATTTATTCTATTATATACGATATTTAAGGGGCGGTATCCCTTGTGTGATGCGGGTAGACCTTCGTAAGACTGGTGTAGTGAGTAATGTACTGGATACACTACTGGGTGGTAAACTGGGCAGCATTCTCCTATGGACTCTTAGACTCACCAGGGGCAATACAGGTTCACCACTGGCAGGGCGAGGGTTCTCTGGCTCCACGGCTGGTGTGTCATCTGCTGCCTGTTTTTCCTGATCCTCAGGATTCTCTTGAGTCACTTCTTCCTGGGCTACCACTTGAGGAAATATCAACACTGGCACCACTATTGCATCATTCACTTTAGTCCAGTTCGCAGGGAATTCTCTAAGTATTGTGCTGACCGTCTTTTCTTCCACTATGGGTTGGATGTTATCTGGCTCTTCTTTTCTCTCTTTTAACTGGTCAGGGCACAACTTCAAATGATCTCTCGATACCGCTGCTGTGGTCTCTCCTCCATCCTTACTAGCAAGGCATACCTTAGTATTATCAAAATTTGAGGGCATAATGGTATAAGGTTCAGCTTCCCACTTATCATCCAACTTGTGCAATCTTCACTTTCTTTTCAGGACTTGCTCTCCCGGCGACAAAGGGACGGCAGGTGCATTTTGATTGTAAAGCTTCTCCTGCTTTTGTCTTGCCTGGGCTAGACTTTTCTCCACACATTCTTGAACTCTTCTATACTGTTGCTGCCTTTCCATGTCCCAGTCAGCATCTGGTGACGTTACTCCAGGGGTCAGGACTCCCATATCCAGATCAATAGGCAGCTTACCAGGTCTTGCTCTCATTAAGTAAGCTGGGGTGGAGGTGGAGGGGTGGAGTTCACGGGTATGTGGTTGTAGAGGTCTGCCAGATCTGGCAACTTCTCTGGCCACAGATTTCTCTCCTCCAAGGACAAAGTCTTCAGGAGGTCCATCACCACCTGGTTCATCTTCTCACATATGCCGTTGGTCTGTTGGTGATACGGTGTTGTCTGGATCTTCTTACAACCATACAAGCTACAGAATTCATGGAGCACTTCTGCCTCGAAAGCTGGACCTTGATCAGTGAGCACTCTCCCAGGATACCTATGTGGTCTGCAAAAATGTTGTTGGAATGCTCTGGCTGCTGTCCTGGCAGTTAGATCTTTGACAGGCACAACTACCAGGAATCTTGAGTAGTGGTCCACAATGGTAAGAGCGTAGATGTAGCCTGACCGGCTTGGAACCAGCTTCACATGGTCCAGGGCTACCAACTCAAGTGGCTGTTTGGTGATGATTGGCTGTAGAGGAGCTCTCTGGCTGTCTCGATCCTTTCTGCGCAGGTTACACTGTCCACACTCCCGGCACCACCTCTCAATGGATTTCCTCATACCAGCCCAGTAGAACCTCTCCCGGAGCAATACTTCCAACTTCTTCCATCCAAAGTGTCCAGCTCCATTGTGGTATGCTTCCAGGACCATTGATGCCTCTCGCTTCGGGACTACAACCTGCCAAACCAGCTCATGAGTACGGGCATTGATACTCCTCCGACACAGCTTTCTTTCATAGATAAACAGCTGGCCTCTCTCCTTCCACAACTGCTGAGTTTCTTCAGGAGCATCTGACTCTGGGCGTGAGTCAACTCGCGACAGTAGCTCCTTCACCAGGCAGACTGCAGGGTCACTATCTTGCATTTCTGCCCAATCATGATGGGGCAACGGATTCAGAGTGACCTCCTTCATGCCAGACTGTCTGTTCCTCACTCCTTGAGCACGTTGGGCCGCCAGTGGCCTGTGGAAGGGAGGTAGCTCTATTTCTTCAAGAGCCTCAGGGTCTTCTCCTGCATCTGGTAGGTTAGACATCCTGGACAGCGCATCGGCATTGGCCTTCTTGTGCCCTGCTCGGTACTTGATAGTGAACTCGTAATTAGACAGCCGAGCCATCGCTGCTCCAGTGCACCTAGCTTTCAAGTGTCCAAGTGGGTCAACGGATTGTTGTCCGTAAAGATAGTAAACTTGGCAGAGACTAAGTAATGCTTGAACCTTTCGGTGACAGCCCAGACTATGGCAAGGAACTCCAGCTTGAAAGAACTGTAGTTGTCAGGGTTCCTTTCAGTGGGGCGCAGTTTCCTGCTGGCATAGGAGATCACTCTTTCTTTTCCATTCTGTACCTGCGACAGTACTGCTCCTAATCCCACATTGCTGGCATCGGTGTACAGCACAAAGGGTTTCTCATAGTCTGGGTAGGCCAGAACTTCATCACCTGTGAGAGCCATCTTCAATCTGGTGAAGGACCTTTCCAACTCTTCAGTCCATTCAAAGGTGGAATTTTTCTGTTTGTTCTTTTAGGACTGCCCCACCAGAAGATTTTGCATAGGGGTGGCTATTTCAGTAAAGCCTTTGATGAATCTTCGGTAGTAGCCTACCAGTCCAAGGAATTGGCGTACTTCATGGAGGTTGCTGGGCTTTGTCCAGTCCCGGATGACTGTGACCTTGTCAGGATCTGATGCCACACCTTCTGCACTGACCACATGACCGAGGTACTGTACCTTGGGCTTCAGGAGGTGGCATTCAGAAGGCTTCACCTTCAGGCCAAAATTGGACAGAGCCTCAAACACTTCAGCCAGGTGTTCCAGATGATCTTCATAGGTCTTGGAGAAAACAATGACATCATCCAGGTACAACAGGACCGTCTCAAAGTTCATGTGTCCCAGGCAGCACTCCATCAGCCGTTGAAATGTTCCTGGAGCAGTGCAGAGCCCAAACGGCATATAATTGAACTCACAGAGACCCATTGGAGTGGTAAATGCGGTTTTCTCCTTGTCTGCCTCTGCCACGGGAACCTGCCAATACCCACTAGTGAGATCCAAGGTGGAAAAGTAGTTAGCAGTTTTAAGTGCAGCTAAGGACTCTTCAATTCTAGGTAATGGGTAGGCATCTTTATGTGTAATGCTGTTAATTTTCCTGTAATCAACACACATTCTCATGGTACCATCCTTTTTCTTTACAAACACTATGGGAGCTGCCCATGGGCTACAACTGTCTCTGATAACCCCTGCTTCCTTCATCTCTTTCAACATACTCTTAGCACATTGGTACTTTGTTCGGGGGTATAGGTCTGTACCTCTCCTTTATGGGTGGATGGTCTCCAGTGGGGATATGATGTTGAACCCCTTTTGCCTGCCCAAAATCCAGTGGGTGTTTGCTGAATATCCACTCATACTCTTGTGTCACCCTGTAAACCCTATTTCTCTGGTATGAAGGTGTAGAGTCAGTTCCCACCTGCAGTTGCTGGCACCACTCCTCTGGCTGCTTCACGGAGCCATTGTCCTCCACCTGATCGGATGAGACCAAGGGCTCTGCTGCCTGCAATGAGTTATTAACAGTGAGCAGCTTAGCAACTGTGGCGTACCGAGGTATGGTGGCCTCCTCTTCCCCACAATTCAAAAGGCGTACAGGTACTCTCCCCTTACGTACATCAACCACCCCTCTGGCTGTCAAGACAGTGGGCCTGCTATCAGAATATACTGGTTCTACCAATGTCTGGTAATCTCTCCCTCTGAGGCCTATAGCTGCCTGACACCATATCAACATTTCACACCTGGGGGGGTAATGCAATGGGGAAGGGATCACTCACTCTGACACTGCCAATTTCTCCGCCAGAGAGTTCTACCTGCTGTCTTTGCATCAGGGCTCGGATCTCCTTCTGCAGGACTCGTTGTTCTCCGGAGCCAGCAGTCTCAGCCGCCTGTTGCAACAAGACAATAACCTCGGACAGACAGTTTTCAATTACAGTGGTACCAAGAGTCATCATGGGATTACATTCACGTCGATCAATATCAACAACTATCAGACCCTGAGATTTCAGCTCTACCCGACCCACTTTAACAGTAACCTCTTTACATCCAATCTGCAGCAAAGTCTGACCGTTACTGACAACTATTGTCAGCTCATCAGTTGGGCCACGAGTGAGTTCAGAGTCAGCCCAATATCTCTTATACAAAATATACGGCATAGTGGTCACCTTGGAGCCAGTGTCCAGCAAAGCGTTCATGGGGATGCCGTCAATCACCACAGGAAGGATCGGCCTCCCTCCCACATACTTGGCTCGCCAGTTCCTTGGGCCTGCTGGTCCTACTCCTGGGGGTTGGCCCTCTGCCCCAGGGGTTGCTCGTTTAAAGGACAGTACCATGCAAGATGACCTACTTTGTAACAGTGACGACAGATGGGACGTCCGTCCTGGTTATAGAGATCGTTGTTCCTTCCTCGAAGTGGCGGGGTTCTCCTCCTCCGGAGCCACGGGACATCCTCTGGACTGGAAGCAGGCTGGACCTTTCCTTTGGAAGACACCTGCAGGGACTGCACGGTTTTAGTACGTGCAGCCAATTCTTTGGTCAACTCCTGGACCTGAAGACGCAGCTCCTCAGTTGGATCTTTATCCAGAGTCCGGGCATCAGCCTCCACAGGGATGGAAGGGAAAGATGTGGCTTCCTGGTGGTAGGTGATCGCCGGGCGCCTCAGGGGCGCTGGACGACCCTGATACTGTCCTGCGCCTTCTGTTTACAGCCAAAGAACCTAATCTTGATTTCAGCTGCAGTGTGAGTGTCAAAGGTGTGTATGGTGTCTTGTGTGCGTGTGTGTGTGGGGGGGGGCCTGCGGGTGTTGCTGGGGCTGTGCGGGGGTTGCCAGGGGGGTCTGTATGCAGGCAAAATCCGATGAGACTACAAGTCCCATCGGGCTATGCCTGCTACACTGACAGTGAGTGACATATTAGCCAATGATGGGACAGTAGTAGTCCCATCATCCGGCTAATGTGTTGAATGTAAAAAAAAGCAAATAAAAAAACCCATACAGAACATGCAACATATAAAATACAGATCATACATATAACATACAACATAACATAGAGTACATACTTACCAATCACCTAATTCCCCGAAGCTCTCATCTCCTTTAATAAAACTAAAAAAATAAACCAACCTATACTTACCTTTCTGCCGTAGTCCAGTTAATAATGACTGTCCCACGACGATCTCTGGTGTAGAACACTGACATCGGGTGATGTCAGTGCTGTACAGGGGCTCCCACGATGAACTGACAGCGGAGGCAATCCTCCGCTGTGTATGCCTCCGCCGCCGGGAAAGAGGTACCATAACCCTAATTCTCATGCAGCATTGCTGTAAAGTGAGAGCCTGAACTCAGGTAACCTCAGTGATGCACTGCAGGAGGCATTGTCTCCTGTCAGTTCATCACTGGGAGGTCCTATAGAGCAGTGACATCACCTGATGTCACTGTTCTATAGGGGAGATCGTCTTGGGACACTCGTTATTAATTTGACTGCATTGGACAGGGAGTATATGGTTGGTTTATTTTTTACTTTTCATTATAGGAGATCGAGGGTGTTGTTTGGATCTGGGCTTGCAATAAAAATATGAAAACGGTGTTGTGTTTTATTTAATTAAAATACTTTATTCTTATGTTTGTGTTTTAACTCTTTATTAAAATAAGATTAATAATAGATAGGCGTCTTATTGACGCCTCTCCATTATTAACCGGGCTTCATGTCACCTTACAATAGCAAGGTGACATTAACCCCTTATTACCCCATATCCCACCACTACACAGGAGTGATAAGAGAAGGGCTAAGTGCCAGAATTGAAGCATCTTATAGATGCGCCATTTCTAGGGCGGCTGCGGGCTGGTATTTGTAGCCAGGGGGGTCCAATATCCCAGCCATCCAACAGCAAGGAAGCAGCTTGCAGGTCGGCAACACAGACAACTGGAGACCAGGAAGCTGGTATGTCAGGTCTCCCCCTGTCCCAGGTCTCTGCCACTGGTTTTGAGGGCACTTCCCACCAGCGGCAGAGGGCCTCGGACAGGAATGTCATGCCCGAGTTCCTTCACTAGAGCTCAGTTTTTCAGAATGGCATCAAGGTGCTATCACACAGAGTGGAAAGCGGTTTTAACAACATGGACCACCGCTTCCAGTCTGTCAACAGTCGCCTTGACCGTCTGGAAGCCGACCTCAACAGACCAGTGCACCATTTTTACAGCAAAATTGAACGGGCCATGGCGGAACACCTTAGTCCTGATCTACAGCTGACTGTCCTGCAGGACTGCAACACTGCTTTCTTGCAAGCTATGCAGCAGAGTCAGTACGTGCAGCAGTCAGTGGTGTCATTTCCAACTGTGCCACCACTGACTCGCTTCACCTCACTACCTGCTTCTGCTGCATACCACCGCACGGCCACCTGCATTCCAAGCCAAACTGGACACCACTACACCACCGCAAGGCCGAGTGCTGCTGGACATTCCCCCGCCACCACCATGGTAAGTGTAGCTCCTGTCTGGACCACCACTGCCACCACCACGTCAAGGCAGTCACCCAGCTCCAGGAGGTCCAGGCACGACACAAGATCACAGGAGACACAAAAAGAGGAAAACTTTGACTGTCCCTCCCCCCTCACCTGACACTGTGACTCACCTGCCTCGACTTCCATCCCTGAGCTCCTTTCCCCCCAACTTTCGTCGCCCCTTCCCCTAGAACCCCTTCCTAACCTTCCAGCCATTCCTCGCCACTCCACACCCCCAACTTTCCACCATGTTCCCCCAAATGTCATTTCCAAAAAAAGTTGTTTTAATTTTTTCTTTTTAAATAAATTTCAAAGCCTGGTTTCCCCTAATACTGTTTGATTAATGTTTTTTTCACCGCCTACACACACTGCGCCGTACTCACACTGCGCCATACATTGTGTTTTTGCCACCACATAGCTCCATTAATGACACATGTTTTTTGTGTCATTCCTGGAGATATGTGTAGTCAAAAACAAATATATGACTTGTATTTTCACCACCAGTCCTTTCAGTCTGCTAATATTGCACAGACTGAATAGAGGATGGTGTTGAGTGCAAGGCATATCTATTGTTACCTTGCCAGGTATCATAAAGAGTGAATTGAGGATGGTGTGTTTTTACCATCATCATTTCACTCTTTGTGACACAAGGCCGGGGGATTCTAGATATACCTTGTAATTAACCACATTCTCTATTCAGTGTGTGGTGAATAAACTGAAGAGATGATGGAGAAAATACACGTCATATCTACAATACCCTGGCCTCGTATCATAACTATTTTTCACACCTGGGCAGGTGAATACACATGAGTTAACCTGCAGCGTCGCTTCAGTTTGCATTATCTATTGCACGCAGACTGGAGCGATGCTGGAGTTTAACTCATATGTGTATTAACCTGGCCAGATGTGATAACTTCACCATGACACCAGGCCTGGGGATTGTAGATGTTTTATAAACTTTATCATTTCTCCAGTCTGCGTTCATACTAAAGCCACAGTGGAGATCCTATATTAATATTTATTCTCAGATGGTCAGGTGTCATAAAGAGTGAAGGATGCTATTGCATCCCAAAATCCCTATTTGTTAAATCAGGCCATGTGATACAAATATGTATTATCTACACCGTTGCTGCACATTGAATACAAACTGTAGAGATGATACAGGTCATACAACTTGTGTGTATGTAGTCACCTGGCCAGGAGTCCTAGTAAATTCATGGTGCACAAAACACAGTATCATAAATTCACTGGGACACCTGGGCAGGTGATTATTGTATTTGAGTGTATAAAAACAGAGTGCACTCAGTACAGGTATCAAAACAGATTTTTTGTAACATACACACAAGCAAACAATTTTACACCATTTGATCTTGCCATTCCACACGTCCTACATCAGTGATAAGTAGGCCGCAAATTGGTCCCTCATTTAGCCAACTTCAACTGATGACCTGTGAGGGAGCTGTGTGAATTCAGGCAATGAGTTTGCAGCAGGTTTATCGGGTTCAAAGTTAGGATGATCTTTAGCCATAACAAAATTGTGAAGAACCACACACTCCTTCACCACCTCATCCACTGTTTCCATTTTAAGATTAATGGCTGTGCCGAGAATGCGCCATCTGGAGACAAGAATACCAAAAGCACACGCTACAGTTCTTCGCGCCCTGGTCAGTCTGTAACTAAAGATTTTTTGGGTGTGGCCCAGGTCCCGGCTGGAGTAGGGTTTCATCAGGTTTTGGCACATTTGAAATGCCTCATCCCTAACCATTACAAATGACTGTGGTGGACCTTCGGTGTGGGGAAGAGGCCGTGGCATGGGGACATTGAAATGGTTGCCATACAACCTCCGGCCCATGTCCGAGTTCTTAAAAGCCTGGGAGTCATTCCCACAGCCAAATGCCCCAATGTCCACTGCAACAAATAGACAGTCTGCATCCGCAACGGCCATGAGTACTGTAGAAAAGTACTTTTTATAGTTATAGTACTCCGATCCCCTTCTTTTGGGTTTGATTATCCGGATGTGTTTCCCATCCACCGCTCCCAAACAGTTGGGGAAATTGCAGACTGTCCAGAATTTTTCAGCAATATGTATCCACTTTTCCACGGTTGTCAGGGACATAAATTCTGGACAGAGAACGTCCCACAAAGCCCGGCAGGTGTCCGCAACTATTCCCGACAAGGTGGATATTCCAATTCGGTACTGGAAGTGGAGTGATGACAGGGTCTCTCCAGTAGCCAGGAATCTGCCAAACAGAGAAGCGAAACGAGCGTTGGGGCGACGGGGAAGCCAGCATCATACACTAACAAACATGTAAGTGCCCTTTCTCTGGGAGTTTCTCCTTATTACATTCATCTAATTGGCTGCACACCACTATATCACCGTTAGGTGTGGTATATACAAATAGATAGGTGGCATATTTTTGAGATTAGAGTCTCCATGTATTTAAATATAGGCTGTGCCTGTTTTAATTAAGGAATTTTTCCTTTTATTTAAATATGCTTACCCAGTATACATGAATTTAACAATTATGGGTGTTGTCTGTACCAACTAGTGGCCTACTGTATGATTAATTCTCATTACAATTGTATACAGGCTATGCCTGCTTTGAATTAAATAGTCACAGTGTATGCAGTTTATGGGCAAACGTGCAATATGGCTCCCTGTTTGGATAGCAGTATCCTTTTTTGTCATCTGTGAACAATTTGGAATGTTTGGATATTTTGTGTAGCAAATTGTGCTTAACAAAATTTGTATATTTTGGCAATTTAAACTAATTCTGCTGTGGTTGATTAATATTGCTCTGAGTTTTTGCCGTAATAATCATTCATTGGTTTTTTTTGTGTGTTATAACAATAATTCTGCAGGCTTTTGTTTACTACATGGCAGAACAATAATTCTGCAGGCTTTTGTTTAGTACATGGCAGAACAATAATTCTGCAGGCTTTGGAATAGTACATGTCAGTACAAAGAAAATTAAGCAGGCATTGGTTTGTAAATATCACGTACCGTAATGTGACCAGGAGCCATTCCTCAGGAGGAATTGCATGACGGAGCTGTGTCCTGTCTCCGGATGGCTTCTTGAACACGAGCAAGCAAATCCATGAAGCTTTCTTGGGACATCCAGGTATAGTTACTAAATTTCGCTGGGTTTCCCTGGAGCTCGTTGCAGAGGGTGTGGTACGCTCCACGGCTCTCCCAGAGTTCAATAATCGGATGTATCCACAAAGGCCCATGCTGCTGTCTTCGCTGTCTCTCTCTCTCCCTTTGTTGCTGGCAAGCAAATGCAAAAGCCTGAGCCAGCACGATGTCCAGATCCAAGTTAAAGTGAAAACTCGTCCAACGCAGATACATTTTCACAAAGGAAAAAGTAACCAAATCTGAAGAATTCAGCTGTAAACAGGGTATACATAAAGAATTCCCATGACACATGCCCACTGGTGTCCCATTGGTGGAGTCTGTTTCAAGAATTTTTCAAGGATTTTCCTCCTGTGAAATGTGACACCTAGACAACGCATGCGCATAAAAATACAAATGCATGCAAAAACGCATACAAACGCTGCGTTTTTTTGTCGTCATGCGCACGCTAATGCATAAAAAAATCGCTGCATTTACATGCGTTTGCAAGTGTTTTTTGGTTGCGTTTTATGTGTGCACGAAACACTGCACAAAACGGCGCAAATGTGAAAGTAGTCTAACTACCGCTGTTAAAAGGAGTATCGACGGTCATTAAGGGGTTAAATAACAACTGTTGCTCCTGCTGATGACGTCATGGAATGTTGTGGTTTCTGGTTCCACCCCCTTGCATTATGACATCACACACACACATTGTGTAAGGAGCTGCAGAGCCAACATTCCATTTGACAGTTGCAGACGGTGGAGAGACAGGTAAGTCGGTTCTATGTTTTCTCTGGTTCTGTCCTTCATTCTCTTCTATCATCTATTTCTCATTTATTTTTTATTCATTAAGGAGTCTTTATTCTATATGATACAAGCAGGTCCAAAACAAATAGTGAACCCCTCAGATTAGGTGATGTCCTAGTTTTACAGCATTTCTTCCAATAGTAAAGGGATATATAGGATGTGACAGGATTTATCTCCAAGTACAGAAATGACAATGACTTCCCGATTATCCATCACATTTTATTGGTTTCTGACTTTCTTGCTCATCAGGTCCATAGAACACTTATAACTGAGAGAATTCCCTCAGCCATAACTGGAACATGACGACTTCTTGATTTTAAGGCCATGAATTATTATAGAATCATCCAAATCTGGGAGATTAAAGTTATATCCTGTAAAACGAACACATGTAACCTGGAGACAATTATGGAATTGTCAGATGTTATTGAGACATTATAGTAATATGTAGTCTAAATCAAAAATATAAATCCAACCAATATTGGGAAATTCTTGTACAACACCGATGTATATACATATTAGCTCCATAGGTAGTGAAACTATTCAAATATTCCCCCACATTGGTAGGATTCATATTGTTTGATGCCTAGTATATTGGGCAATGCACTTCAATCAAAGCCAAATCCCAATCTACCAAAGGACCCCTTGACCAGAAAAGACCAAGCAGGATATAATTAATTCAATAATTTTTATTATATTAGTGGTAAAAATTGTATATTTAAAATCAATTTAAAAACAATGTGCACGTAGGGACAATTGTATAACAATAAATTGGACCCAATTAAATATATACTATAATCGCATATGTATTCCTCAGTATATCTCCAATACCTCGTTCACTGGAAAAGTGCAAAATAAAATAAAAAAATGAAAAGATCAAATATATCAATATTCAATGAAATATAAAGTGCAATACGCATCATAGGTCCCCAGTAAGCAGGTAAATGTCTCCAAAAGGCAGGTAAATGTCCCCAATAGGCAGGTAAATGTCCCCAATAGGCAGCATAGGTCCCTAATAGGCAGGTAAATGTCCCCAATAGATAGCATAGGTCCCCAATAGGCAGGTAAATGTCCCCAATAGGCAGGTAAATGTCCCGAATAGGAAGCATAGTCCCCAATAGGCAGCATTGTCCCCAATAGACAGGTAATTGTCCCCAATAGGCAGCATAGTCCCCAATAGGCAGCATTGTCCCCAATAGGCAGGTAAATGTCCCCAAAAGGCAGCATTGTCCCCAATAGGCAGGTAAATGTCTCCAATAGGCAGCATTTTCCCCAATAGGCAGCATTGATCTCAGTAGGCAGGTAAATGTCTCCAATAGGCAGGTAAATGTCCCCAATAGGCAGCATAGTCCCCAACAGGCAGATAAATGCTACTAACAGGCAGGCAAATATTCCCAATAGGCAGCATAGACCTGACCCAACTTAAAAAAAAAAACCTAACAGTACTCACCTATGTCCCCCGCTGCTCTGAAGAGGCACGCTGACTCCGTCTTCCTCTAGCACAGGCGGCGTGACGTCACATCAGGCCGTGCAGGTGGCATAATGACAATCACGTCGTCTGTGCTGCATATGGGTTGCCTTCCTTTGCTGTCTCGTCATTCCACCCGAAATTACAGGGCCCGCCGGCATTGAACTGTAGTGAAGATCAATGTCGGCCGGGCCCAGGGGCCAGATAAATGTCCTCAGCAGGCTGTATGTGCCCCGCGGGACATAGTTTGAGGACCCCTGTGTTAGAGTGTTGGGATTGTTGATTCCGCCCCCATTAGATGCGTCATATGATGTCACAGAATGCTATGGCTGTTGGCCCCACCCACATTGGCTCTTATTTGTCATTTTATCAAATGTTTTGGTTGTTGGTTGTGCCCCCATTAGCTTCTACTTCTGATGTCAACGAAAGGGGATGGTGGCCATTCAGAAGAGAATGGCTCTTGACTAACTGTTAGCGATTGAAGGGGGCACTTGTGCTGTTATCGGTGAGGAATGCTGATCCTGGATTGAAGATGCATATGATTCAATAGAAAAACATGGATAAAGTAAAGGAGCTGCAACAAAAAGCTAGAGATATATGCAAGGAGTGATGGAATCCCTTTTTCTGGATGGGGTCTATCAGAGTAGGGATAAACAATATACCGTATATACTCATGTATAAGCTGAGATTTTCAGCACATTTTTTGTGCTGAAAATGCCCCCTCTTGGCTTATATGCAAGTCATTTTGCAGAAAGCCAGCGGGGGAGGGGGAGCGGCAGCAGGAGCCAGTGGCTGGGACATCAAACTCACCCACCTCATGCCATCGCTGAATGTCCCTGCATCCTCCATTGTACCAGGGCAGGCAGCTTCTTCCCGTGTTGAGCGGTCACATGGTACCGCTCATTAAGGTAATGAATATGGACGCGACTCCACTCCCATAGGCGTGGAGGCAAATTCATTACCTTAATGAGCAGTACCATGTGACCACTCAACACAGGAAGAAGCTGCCGGCCCCAGGACAACGGAGGATGCAGGGACGTTCAGCGATGGCACAAGGAGGGTGAGTATGACGGAGGAGGATGGGGGGAAGCATGGATGAGGAGGACTGGGGGAGCACTGAGGAGGATGAGGGGAGCACACAAGGAGGGTGAGTATGATGGCAGAGGACGGGGGAAGCACGAATGAGGAGGACTGGGGGAGCACTGAGGAGGACGGGGGGAGCACTGAGGAGGACGGGTGAAACACTGAGGAGGATGGGTGAAACACTAAGCAAGATGGGTGAAACACTGAGGAAGATGGGGAAGCACTGAGGAAGACAGGGGAAGCACTGAGGAGCAAGAAGGAGGGTGGGGAAGCACTGAGGAGGACAGAGGAAGCACTGAGGAGGATGGGGGAAGCACTGAGGAGGACGGGGGAACACTGAAGAGGACATGGAAGCACTTAAGAGCACGGAGAACAGGGGAAGTACTGAGGAGGACAGGAGAATCACTGAGGAGCACAGAGGAAGACAGAGGGAAGCATCGAGAAGGACGGAAGAAACACTGAGGAGGACATGGGAAGCACAGAGGAGCACGGAGGACGACGGATGAAGTACTGAGGAGAACGAAAAGCACTGAGGAGGACGAGGGAGCACAGAGGAGTACTGAGGGAGCACTGAGATGGACGGGAAGAAATGAGGAGCATGGAGGAGGATGGGGGAGCACAGAGGAGGAGGGGGAGCATGGAAGAGGACTGGGATAACGGAGGAGGACGGGGGAGCACTGAGGAGCATGGAGGAGGTCAGGGGAGCACGGGAAAGGACAAGGAGCTGAGCAATGCATAGAAGGATGGGACAGGGAGCCGAGCTGTGCATAGTAGGAGGGGAAAGAGCCACACAGAGCAGGACAGGGATGAGGGGACATTGCATACCCGGCTTATACTCAAGTCAATAAGCTTACCTAGTTTTCCGTGGCAAAATTAAGTGCATCGGCTTACACTCGTGTCGGCTTAAACTCGAGTATATACGGTAATCTCAACTTTGCTAAACCCCATAGTGGTAGTTATAGGATTGATTGTATTGAGCTTGATTGCCTGGAAATTATTAATGTGATGTGATTCTCATTGCAGGAAATTAACTATACATTGGAGCCACTGACTTACACAGATAGAAGAGGACCCCTATGCAAGAACAGTATATGAGTCCTTTGCAGCCCAATAACTCATCATAATGCACAATTTCATCTACGGTGGAGTTGGAAATGGTTTCCCTTACCTCTTGGCCTGTCTGGAGTTGCAACAATATCATTTCTGCCCCTGTCCACCTCTGAATGGAACCATAGGAAGGATGACACTACAGCTACAGAGGTGACCGTCTGATAGCCTAGCTCGACTACCCATCTCTCCTGAAGACCCTTTCAGCTTTTTGAGACTTGGGTGGAGGACATCATCTCTGAAAATAGGGTCCCACAGCTGCACCCCAACAGTTTGAGCAGCACTCTTAGATGAGTAAATATCCTAAGAGCAAAGGGAGATGCAAAGCCACATGCTTTGTCACTGAGGATGATTTCTGTTATAGCCATGGATGGGATTTCTTTATTCCGTCCTCTCATGGTCAATTTTGTGGCCTCCTTTTGGTTTGGGGAGGGCTATATTTACCCGATCCTGTCTGAGTTCCCTTGTCAATGATACATTCATTCTTGGCTGTGTGTCTGAACCCCTGGTGTGCTTGCATACTCTTTTGTCTGATTGTCTCTCAGTGTATGACTTGGTCTGTTTTCTCGTTCTGTGCCTTGCCTTGTGACTCTATGCTTACTGTCTATTCTGGCTCTGACCTTTGGCTTGCTTCCTCTGACTTCTCACCAGTCTGCCCCATTTGTAGAGTACAGCTATCTCCGGTGTTCTGAGATTTGGCTATGTCCTGACCACTTTCTGTGTTTAACCCTTTAGCACCTCGCCGACGTCCTAGCTTGACTTCTGCATGATCTATCTAATTTCTGGCATCGCCGGTCACTGCCGCTACTCGGCGCCTGATTCCGCCTCCGTTCACTCACCGGTGGTCACTTGCTTCAGGACCTGCTCTGCTGCAAGTAAGCTCAACGCAGCCCTCTTCTCACACTTTCAGAGCTCTCGGTATTCTTGCACAGATTTCTGCTGTAATACTGCAGCAGGGATCTTGATAGATTTCATTCTCCCGGGATTACTCCAGAGTTGTTGTTGTGGTGGGATGCAGGTCTGGACAGCTGTCGTCATCATCCTATTAGAAAAAATAAGAATTAATATATGAGTGTTAATGCTTTAAAGGGAATCTGTTACTCCTGAGACGCATATGACCTATTAATATGGGCATACAGGTAATAGAAATGTTAAGCTAGTCCTAACTGTATGCCTTATGTTAATGGTGCTTTTGTGGAGAAATGTTATATTCTGTCTTTACGCTAATGATCAGCCCAATAACTCATCATAATGCGCAATTTCATCTACTGTGGAGGTGGAAATGGGTCCCCTTATCTCTTGGCCTACGTGCAGTTGCACCAATAACATTTCTGCCCCTGTCCACCCCTGAATGGAACCATAGGAAGGATGACACTACAGCTACAGAGGTGACCGTCTGATAGCCTAGCTCAACTACCCATCTCTCCTTAAGACCCTTTCAGCTTTTTGAGACTTGGGTGGAGGACATCATCTCTGAAAATAGGGTCCCACAGCTGCACCCCAACAGTTTGAGCAGCGCTCTTAGATGAGTAAATATCCTAAGAGCAAAGGGAGATGTGTAGCCACTTGCTTTGTCACTGAGGATGATTTCTGTCATAGCTATGGACGGGATTTCTTTATCCCGACCTCTCAGGGTTAATTTTGTGGCCTCCAGTTGGTTTGGGGAGGGCTATATTTACCCGCTCCTGTCTGAGTTCCCTGTCAGTGATACTTTCATTCTTGGCTTTGTGTCTGACCCCCTGGTGTGCTTGCATACCCTTTTGTCTGATTGTCTCTCAGTGTATGACCCGGTCTGTTTTCTCGTTCTGTGCCTTACCTTGTGACTCTGTGCTTACCGTCTATTCTGGCTCTGACCTTCGGCTTTCTTCCTCTGACTTCCCACCACTCTGCCCCATTTGTACTGTACAGCTGTCTCCGGTTTTCTGACATTTAGCTACGTCCTGACCACTCTGTGTTTAACCCTTTGGCACCTCACCGACCTCCTGGCTTGACTTCGGTACGTTCAAACTACTTTCCGGCATCGCCGGTCACCGCCTCTATTCGGCGTCTGACTCTGCCTCCGGCCACTCCCCGGTAGTCATTTGCTTCAAGTCCTGCACAGCTGCAGGTAAGCTCACCGCAGCTCTCCTCTCACATTCTCTGAGCTTTCAGTATTCTTGCACAGATTCCTGCTGTAAGTCTGCAGCAGGGATCTTGATAGATTTCATTCTCCGGGGATTACTCCAGAGTGGTTGTTGTGGTGGGATGCAGGTCTGGACAGCTGTTGTCATCCTATTAGATAGATAAGAATTAATATATGTGTGTTTATGCTTTAAAGAGAATCTGTCACCCCCGAGAAGTATATGACCTATAAATATGGGCATAAAGGTAATAGAAATGTTAAGCTAGTTCTAACTGTATGCCTTATGTTAATGGTGCTGTTGTGGAGCAATGTTATATTTTGTCTTTACGCTAATGATCAGCCCAATAACTCATCATAACGCACAATTTCATCTACTGTGGAGGTGGAAATGGGTCCCCTTATTTCTTGGCCTGTGTGCAGTTGCACCAATATCATTTCCGCCCCTATCCACCCCTGAATGGAACCATAGGAAGGATAACACTACAGCTACAGAGGTGACCGTCTGATAGCCTAGCTCGACTACCCATCTCTCCTGAAGACCCTTTCAGCTTTTTGAGTCTTGGGTGGAGGACATCATCTCTGAAAATAGGGTCCCACAGCTGCACCCCAACAGTTTGAGCAGCACTCTTACATGAGTAAATATCCTAAGAGCAAAGGGAGATGCTTAGCCACTTGCTTTGTCACGGAGGATGATTTCTGTCATAGCTATGGATGGGATTTCTTTATCCCATGCTCTCATGGTTAATTTTTTGGCCTCCTTTTGGTTTGAGGAGGGCTATATTTACCCGCTCCTGTCTGAGTTCCCTGTCAGTGATACATTAATTCATGGCTGTGTGTCTGACCCCTGGTGTGCTTGCATACTCTTTTGTCTGATTGTCGCTCAGTGTATGACCCGGTCTTTATTCTCGTTCTGTGCCTTGCCTTGTGATTCTGTGCTTACTGTCTATTCTGGCTCTGACCTTTGGCTTGCTTCCTCTGACTTCCCACCAGTCTGCCCCATTTGTACTGTACAGCTATCTCTGGTTTTCTGACATTTAGCTACGTCCTGACCACTCTCTGTGTTTAACCCTTTGGCACCTCATCGACCTCCTGGCTTGACTTCGGTACGTTCAAACTACTTTCCGACATCGCCGGTCACCGCCTCTATTCGGCGTCTGACTCTGCCTCCGGCCACTCCCCGGTAGTCATTTGTTTCAAGTCCTGCACAGCTGCAGGTAAGCTCACCGCAGCTCTCCTCTCACATTCTCTGAGCTTTCAGTATTCTTGCACAGATTCCTGCTGTAAGTCTGCAGCAGTGATCTTGATAGATTTCATTCTCCGGGGATTACTCCAGAGTGGTTGTTGTGGTGGGATGCAGGTCTGGACAGCTGTTGTCATCCTATTAGATAGATAAGAATTAATATATGTGTGTTTATGCTTTAAAGAGAATCTGTCACCCCCGAGAAGTATATGACCTATAAATATGGGCATAAAGGTAATAGAAATGTTAAGCTAGTTCTAACTGTATGCCTTATGTTAATGGTGCTGTTGTGGAGCAATGTTATATTTTGTCTTTACGCTAATGATCAGCCCAATAACTCATCATAACGCACAATTTCATCTACTGTGGAGGTGGAAATGGGTCCCCTTATTTCTTGGCCTGTGTGCAGTTGCACCAATATCATTTCCGCCCCTATCCACCCCTGAATGGAACCATAGGAAGGATAACACTACAGCTACAGAGGTGACCGTCTGATAGCCTAGCTCGACTACCCATCTCTCCTGAAGACCCTTTCAGCTTTTTGAGTCTTGGGTGGAGGACATCATCTCTGAAAATAGGGTCCCACAGCTGCACCCCAACAGTTTGAGCAGCACTCTTACATGAGTAAATATCCTAAGAGCAAAGGGAGATGCTTAGCCACTTGCTTTGTCACGGAGGATGATTTCTGTCATAGCTATGGATGGGATTTCTTTATCCCATGCTCTCATGGTTAATTTTTTGGCCTCCTTTTGGTTTGGGGAGGGCTATATTTACCCGCTCCTGTCTGAGTTCCCTGTCAGTGATACATTAATTCATGGCTGTGTGTCTGACCCCTGGTGTGCTTGCATACTCTTTTGTCTGATTGTCGCTCAGTGTATGACCCGGTCTTTATTCTCGTTCTGTGCCTTGCCTTGTGATTCTGTGCTTACTGTCTATTCTGGCTCTGACCTTTGGCTTGCTTCCTCTGACTTCCCACCAGTCTGCCCCATTTGTACTGTACAGCTATCTCTGGTTTTCTGACATTTAGCTACGTCCTGACCACTCTCTGTGTTTAACCCTTTGGCACCTCATCGACCTCCTGGCTTGACTTCGGTACGTTCAAACTACTTTCCGACATCGCCGGTCACCGCCTCTATTCGGCGTCTGACTCTGCCTCCGGCCACTCCCCGGTAGTCATTTGTTTCAAGTCCTGCACAGCTGCAGGTAAGCTCACCGCAGCTCTCCTCTCACATTCTCTGAGCTTTCAGTATTCTTGCACAGATTCCTGCTGTAAGTCTGCAGCAGTGATCTTGATAGATTTCATTCTCCGGGGATTACTCCAGAGTGGTTGTTGTGGTGGGATGCAGGTCTGGACAGCTGTTGTCATCCTATTAGATAGATAAGAATTAATATATGTGTGTTTATGCTTTAAAGAGAATCTGTCACCCCCGAGAAGTATATGACCTATAAATATGGGCATACAGGTAATAGAAATGTTAAGCTAGTTCTAACTGTATGCCTTATGTTAATGGTGCTGTTGTGGAGAAATGTTATATTCTGTCTTTACGCTAATGATCAGCCCAATAACTCATCATAACGTACAATTTCATCTACTGTGGAGGTGGAAATGGGTCCCCTTATTTCTTGGCCTGTGTGCAGTTGCACCAATATCATTTCCACCCCTGTCCACCCCTGAATGGAACCATAGGAAGGATGACACTACAGCTACAGAGGTGACCATCTGATAGCCTAGCTCGACTACCCATCTCTCCTGAAGACCCTTTCAGCTTTTTGAGACTTGGGTGGAGGACATCATCTCTGAAAATAGGGTCCCACAGCTGCACCCCAACAGTTTGAGCAGCACTCTTACATGAGTAAATATCCTAAGAGCAAAGGAAGATGCTTAGCCACTTGCTTTGTCACGGAGGATGATTTCTGTCATAGCTATGGATGGGATTTCTTTATCCCATCCTCTCATGGTTAATTTTTTGGCCTCCCTTTGGTTTGGGGAGGGCGATATTTACCCGCTCCTGTCTGAGTTCCCTGTCAGTGATACATTAATTCATGGCTGTGTGTCTGACCCCTGGTGTGTTTGCATACTCATGTCTGATTGTCTCTCAGTGTATGACCCGGTCTTTTTTCTCGTTCTGTGCCTTGCCTTGTGATCCTGTGCTTACTGTCTATTCTGGCTCTGACCTTTGGCTTGCTTCCTCTGACTTACCACCAGTCTACCCCATTTGGACTGTACAGCTATCTCCGGTTTTCTGACATTTAGCTACGTCCTGACCACTCTCTGTGTTTAACCCTTTGGCACCTCACCGACCTCCTGGCTTGACTTCGGTACGTTCAAACTACTTTCCGGCATCTCCGGTCACCGCCTCTACTTGGCGTCTGACTCTGCCTCCGGCCACTCCCCGGTAGTCATTTGCTTCAAGTCCTGCACAGCTGCAGGTAAGCTCACTGCAGCTCTCCTCTCACACTCTTTGAGCTTCCACTATTCTTGCACAGATTCCGGCTGTAAGTCTGCAGCAGGGATCTTGATAGATTTCATTCTCCGGGGATTACTCCAGAGTGGTTGTTGTGGTGGGATGCAGGTCTGGACAGCTGTTGTCATCCTATTAGATAGATAAGAATTAATATATGTGTGTTTATGCTTTAAGGAGAATCTGTCACCCCCGAGACGTATATGACCTATAAATATGGGCATACAGGTAATAGAAATGTTAAGCTAGTTCTAACTGTATGCGTTATGTTAATGGTGCTGTTGGGGAGAAATGTTATATTCTGTCTTTACGCTAATGATCAGCCCAATAACTCATCATAACGCACAATTTCATCTACTGTGGAGGTGGAAATGGGTCGCCTTATTTCTTGGCCTGTGTGCAGTTGCACCAATATCATTTCCGCCCCTGTCCACCCCTGAATGGAACCATAGGAAGGATGACACTACAGCTACAGAGGTGACCGTCTGATAGCCTAGCTCGACTACCCATCTCTCCTGAAGACCCTTTCAGCTTTTTGAGACTTGGGTGGAGGACATCATCTCTGAAAATAGGGTCCCACAGCTGCACCCCAACAGTTTGAGCAGCACTCTTACATGAGTAAATATCCTAAGAGCAAAGGGAGATGCTTAGCCACTTGCTTTGTCACGGAGGATGATTTCTGTCATAGCTATGGATGGGATTTCTTTATCCCATCCTCTCATGGTTAATTTTTTGGCCTCCTTTTGGTTTGGGGAGGGCTATATTTACCCGCTCCTGTCTGAGTTCCCTGTCAGTGATACATTAATTCATGGCTGTGTGTCTGACCCCTGGTGTGCTTGCATACTCTTTTGTCTGATTGTCTCTCAGTGTATGACCCGGTCTTTTTTCTCGTTCTGTGCCTTGCCTTGTGATTCTGTGCTTACTGTCTATTCTGGCTCTGACCTTTGGCTTGCTTCCTCTGACTTCCCACTAGTCTGCCCCATTTGTACTGTACAGCTATCTCCGGTTTTCTGACATTTAGCTATGTCCTGACCACTCTCTGTGTTTAACCCTTTGGCACCTCATCGACCTCCTGGCTTGACTTCGGTACGTTCAAACTACTTTCCGGCATCGCCGGTCACCGCCTCTATTCGGCATCTGACTCTGCCTCCGGCCACTCCCCAGTAGTCATTTGCTTCAAGTCCTGCACAGCTGCAGGTAAGCTCACCGCAGCTCTCCTCTCACATTCTCTGAGCTTTCAGTATTCTTGCACAGATTCCTGCTGTAAGTCTGCAGCAGGGATCTTGATAGATTTCATTCTCCGGGGATTACTCCAGAGTGGTTGTTGTGGTGGGATGCAGGTCTGGACAGCTGTTGTCATCCTATTAGATAGATAAGCATTAATATATGTGTGTTTATGCTTTAAAGAGAATCTGTCACCCCCGAGAAGTATATGACCTATAAATATGGGCATACAGGTAATAGAAATGTTAAGCTAGTTCTAGCTGTATGCCTTATGTTAAAGGTGCTGTTGTGGAGAAATGTTATATTCTGTCTTTACGCTAATGATCAGCCCAATAACTCATCATAACGCACAATTTCATCTACTGTGGAGGTGGAAATGGGTCCCCTTATTTCTTGGCCTGTGTGCAGTTGCACCAGTATAATTTCCGCCCCTGTCCACCCCTGAATGGAACCATAGGAAGGATGACACTACAGCTACAGAGGTGACCGTCTGATAGCCTAGCTCGACTACCCATCTCTCCTGAAGACCCTTTCAGCTTTTTGAGACTTGGGTGGAGGACATCATCTCTGAAAATAGGGACCCACAGCTGCACCCCAACAGTTTGAGCAGCACTCTTACATGAGTAAATATCCTAAGAGCAAAGGGAGATGCTTAGCCATTTGCTTTGTCACGGAGGATGATTTCTGTCATAGCTATGGATGGGATTTCTTTATCCCATCCTCTCATGGTTAATTTTTTGGCCTCCTTTTGGTTTGGGGAGGGCGATATTTACCCGATCCTGTCTGAGTTCCCTGTCAGTGATACATTAATTCATGGCTGTGTGTCTGACCCCTGGTGTGTTTGCATACTCATTTGCCTGATTGTCTCTCAGTGTATGACCCGGTCTTTTTTCTCGCTCTGTGCCTTGCCTTGTGATCCTGTGCTTACTGTCTATTCTGGCTCTGACCTTTGGCTTGCTTCCTCTGACTTCCCACCAGTCTGCCCCATTTGTACTGTACAGCTATCTCCGGTTTTCTGACATTTAGCTACGTCCTGACCACTCTCTCTGTTTAACCCTTTGGCACCTCATCGACCTCCTGGCTTGACTTCGGTACGTTCAAACTACTTTCCGGCATCGCCGGTCACCAAATCTATTCGGCGTCTGACTCTGCCTCTGGCCACTCCCCAGTAGTCATTTGCTTCAAGTCCTGCACAGCTGCAGGTAAGCTCACCGCAGCTCTCCTCTCACATTCTCTGAGCTTTCAGTATTCTTGCACAGATTCCTGCTGTAAGTCTGCAGCAGGGATCTTGATAGATTTCATTCTCCGGGAATTACTCCAGAGTGGTTGTTGTGGTGGGATGCAGGTCTGGACAGCTGTTGTCATCCTATTAGATAGATAAGAATTAATATATGTGTGTTTATGCTTTAAAGAGAATCTGTCACCCCCGAGAAGTATATGACCTATAAATATGGGCATACAGGTAATAGAAATGTTAAGCTAGTTCTAACTGTATGCCTTATGTTAATGGTGCTGTTGTGGAGAAATATTATATTCTGTCTTTACGCTAATGATCAGCCCAACAACTCATCATAACGCACAATTTCATCTACTGTAGAGGTGGAAATGGGTCCCCTTATTTCATGGCCTGTGTGCAGTTGCACCAATATCATTTCCGCCCCTGTCCACCCCTGAATGGAACCATAGGAAGGATGACACTACAGCTACAGAGGTGACCGTCTGATAGCCTAGCTCGACTACCCATCTCTCCTGAAGACCCTTTCAGCTTTTTGAGACTTGGGTGGAGGACATCATCTCTGAAAATAGGGTCCCACAGCTGCACCCCAACAGTTTGAGCAGCACTCTTACATGAGTAAATATCCTAAGAGCAAAGGGAGATGCTTAGCCACTTGCTTTGTCATGGAGGATGATTTCTGTCATAGCTATGGATGGGATTTCTTTATCCCATCCTCTCATGGTTCATTTTTTGGCCTCCTTTTGGTTTGGGAAGGGCTATATTTACCCACTCCTGTCTGAGTTCCCTGTCAGTGATACATTAATTCATGGCTGTGTGTCTGACCCCTGGTGTGTTTGCATACTCATTTGTCTGATTGTCTCTCAGTGTATGACCCGGTCTTTTTTCTCATTCTGTGCCTTGCCTTGTGATTCTGTACTTACTGTCTATTCTGGCTCTGACCTTTGGCTTGCTTCCTCTGACTTCCCACCAGTCTGCCCCATTTGTACTGTACAGCTATCTCCGGTTTTCTGACATTTAGCTACGTCCTGACCACTCTCTGTGTTTAACCCTTTGGCACCTCACCGACCTCCTGGCTTGACTTCGGTACGTTCAAACTACTTTCCGGCATCTCCGGTCACCGCCTCTACTTGACGTCTGACTCTGCCTCCGGCCACTCCCCGGTAGTCATTTGCTTCAAGTCCTGCACAGCTGCAGGTAAGCTCACCGCAGCTCTCCTCTCACACTCTTTGAGCTTCTACTATTCTTGCACAGATTCCGGCTGTAAGTCTGCAGCAGGGATCTTGATAGATTTCATTCTCCGGGGATTACTCCAGAGTGGTTGTTGTGGTGGGATGCAGGTCTGGACAGCTGTTGTCATCCTATTAGATAGATAAGAATTAATATATGTGTGTTTATGCTTTAAAGAGAATCTGTCACCCCCGAGAAGTATATGACCTATAAATATGGGCATACAGGTAATAGAAATGTTAAGCTAGTTCTAACTGTATGACTTATGTTAATGGTGCTGTTGTGGAGAAATGTTATATTCTGTCTTTACGCTAATGATCAGCCCAATAACTCATCATAACGCACAATTTCATCTACTGTGGAGGTGGAAATGGTTCCCCTTATTTCTTGGCCTGTGTGCAGTTGCACCAATATAATTTCCGCCCCTGTCCACCCCTGAATGGAACCATAGGAAGGATGACACTACAGCTACAGAGGTGACCGTCTGATAGCCTAGCTCGACTACCCATCTCTCCTGAAGACCCTTTCAGCTTTTTGAGACTTGGGTGGAGGACATCATCTCTGAAAATAGGGTCCCACAGCTGCACCCCAACAGTTTGAGCAGCACTCTTACATGAGTAAATATCCTAAGAGCAAAGGGAGATGCTTAGCCACTTGCTTTGTCACGGAGGATGATTTCTGTCATAGCTATGGATGGGATTTCTTTATCCCATCCTCTCATGGTTAATTTTTTGGCCTCCTTTTGGTTTGGGGAGGGCGATATTTACCCGCTCCTGTCTGAGTTCCCTGTCAGTGATACATTAATTCATGGCTGTGTGTCTGACCCCTGGTGTGTTTGCATACTCATTTGTCTGATTGTATCTCAGTGTATGACCCGGTCTTTTTTCTCGTTCTGTGCCTTGCCTTGTGATTCTGTGCTTACTGTCTATTCTGGCTCTGACCTTTGGCTTGCTTCCTCTGACTTCCCACCAGTCTGCCCCATTTGTACTGTACAGCTATCTCCGCTTTTCTGACATTTAGCTACGTCCTGACCACTCTCTGTGTTTAACCCTTTGGCACCTCACCGACCTCCTGGCTTGACTCCGGTACGTTCAAACTACTTTCCGGCATCTCCGGTCACCGCCTCTACTTGGCGTCTGACTCTGCCTCCGGCCACTCCCCGGTAGTCATTTGCTTCAAATCCTGCACAGCTGCAGGTAAGCTCACCGCAGCTCTCTTCTCACACTATGAGCTTTCAGTATTCTTGCACAGATTCCTGCTGTAAGTCTGCAGCAGGGATCTTGATAGATTTCATTCTCCGGGGATTACTCCAGAGTGGTTGTTGTGGTGGGATGCAGGTCTGGACAGCTGTCGTCATCCTGTTAGATAGATCAGGATTATTATATGTGTGTTTATGCTTTAAAGGGAATCTGTTACTCCCGAGACGTATATGACCTAATAACATGGGCATACAGGTATTAGAAATGTTAAGTTAGTCCTAACTGTATGCTTTATGTTAACAGTGCTGTTGTGGAGAAATGTTATATTCTGTCTTTACGCTAATGATCAGCCCAATAACTCATCATAACGCACAATTTCATCTACTGTGGAGGTGGAAATGGGTCCCCTTATTTCTTGGCCTGTGTGCAGTTGCACCAATATCATTTCCGCCCCTGTCCACCCCTGAATGGAACCATAGGAAGGATAACACTACAGCTACAGAGGTGACCGTCTGATAGCCTAGCTCGACTACCCATCTCTCCTGAAGACCCTTTCAGCTTTTTGAGTCTTGGGTGGAGGACATCATCTCTGAAAATAGGGTCCCACAGCTGCACCCCAACAGTTTGAGCAGCACTCTTACATGAGTAAATATCCTAAGAGCAAAGGGAGATGCTTAGCCACTTGCTTTGTCACGGAGGATGATTTCTGTCATAGCTATGGATGGGATTTCTTTATCCCATCCTCTCATGGTTAATTTTTTGGCCTCCTTTTGGTTTGCGGAGGGCTATATTTTCCCGCTCCTGTCTGAGTTCCCTGTCAGTGATACATTAATTCATGCTGCGTGTCTGACCCCTGGTGTGTTTGCATACTCATTTGTCTGATTGTCTCTCAGTGTATGACCCGGTCTTTTTTCTCGTTCTGTGCCTTGCCTTGTGATTCTGTGCTTACTGTCTATTCTGGCTCTGACCTTTGGCTTGCTTCCTCTGACTACCCACCAGTCTGCCCCATTTGTACTGTACAGCTATCTCCGGTTTTCTGACATTTAGCTACGTCCTGACCACTCTCTGTTTAACCCTTTGGCACCTCACCGACCATCTGGCTTGACTTCGGTACGTTCAAACTACTTTCCGGCATCTCCGGTCACCGCCTCTACTTGGCGTCTGACTCTGCCTACGGCCACTCCCCGGTAGTCATTTGCTTCAAGTCCTGAACAGCTGCAGGTAAGCTCACCACAGCTCTCCTCTCACACTCTTTGAGCTTCCACTATTCTTGCACAGATTCCGGCTGTAAGTCTGCAGCAGGGATCTTGATAGATTTCATTCTCCGGGGATTACTCCAGAGTGGTTGTTGTGGTGGGATGCAGGTCTGGACAGCTGTTGTCATCCTATTAGATAGATAAGAATTAATATATGTGTGTTTATGCTTTAAAGAGAATCTGTCACCCCCGAGAAGTATATGACCTATAAATATGGGCATACAGGTAATAGAAATGTTAAGCTAGTTCTAACTGTATGCCTTATGTTAATGGTGCTGTTGTGGAGAAATGTTATATTCTGTCTTTACGCTAATGATCAGCCCAATAACTCATCATAACGCACAATTTTATCTACTGTGGAGGTGGAAATGGGTCCCCTTATTTCTTGGCCTATGTGCAGTTGCACCAATATAATTTCCGCCCCTGTCCACCCCTGAATGGAACCATAGGAAGGATGACACTACAGCTACAGAGGTGACCGTCTGATAGCCTAGCTCGACTACCCATCTCTCCTGAAGACCCTTTCAGCTTTTTGAGACTTGGGTGGAGGACATCATCTCTGAAAATAGGGTCCCACAGCTGCACCCCAACAGTTTGAGCAGCACTCTTACATGAGTAAATATCCTAAGAGCAAAGGGAGATGCTTAGCCACTTGCTTTGTCACGGAGGATGATTTCTGTCATAGCTATGGATGGGATTTCTTTATCCCATCCTCTCATGGTTAATTTTTTGGCCTCCTTTTGGTTTGGGGAGGGCGATATTTACCCGCTCCTGTCTGAGTTCCCTGTCAGTGATACATTAATTCATGGCTGTGTGTCTGACCCCTGGTGTGTTTGCATACTCATTTGTCTGATTGTCTCTCAGTGTATGACCCGGTCTTTTTTCTCGTTCTGTGCCTTGCCTTGTGATTCTGTGCTTACTGTCTATTCTGGCTCTGACCTTTGGCTTGCTTCCTCTGACTTCCCACCAGTCTGCCCCATTTGTACTGTACAGCTATCTCCGGTTTTCTGACATTTAGCTACGTCCTGACCACTCTCTCTGTTTAACCCTTTGGCACCTCATCGACCTCCTGGCTTGACTTCGGTACGTTCAAACTACTTTCCGGCATCGCCATTCACCGCCTCTATTCGGCGTCTGACTCTGCCTCCGGCCACTCCCCGGTAGTTATTTGCTTCAAGTCCTGCACAGCTGCAGGTAAGCTCACCGCAGCTCTCCTCTCACATTCTCTGAGCTTTCAGTATTCTTGCACAGATTCCTGCTGTAAGTCTGCAGCAGGGATCTTGATAGATTTCATTCTCCGGGGATTACTCCAGAGTGGTTGTTGTGGTGGGATGCAGGTCTGGACAGCTGTTGTCATCCTATTAGATAGATAAGAATTAATATAGGTGTGTTTATGCTTTAAAGAGAATCTGTCACCCCCGAGACGTATATGACCTATAAATATGGGCATACAGGTAATAGAAATGTTAAGCTAGTTCTAACTGTATGCCTTATGTTAATGGTGCTGTTGTGGAGAAATGTTATATTCTGTCTTTACGCTAATGACCAGCCCAATAACTCATCATAACGCACAATTTCATCTACTGTGGAGGTGGAAATGGGTCCCCTTATTTCTTGGCCTGTGTGCAGTTGCACCAATATAATTTCCGCCCCTGTCCACCCCTGAATGGAACCATAGGAAGGATGACACTACAGCTACAGAGGTGACCGTCTGATAGCCTAGCTCGACTACCCATCTCTCCTGAAGACCCTTTCAGCTTTTTGAGACTTGGGTGGAGGACATCATCTCTGAAAATAGGGTCCCACAGCTGCACCCCAACAGTTTGAGCAGCACTCTTACATGAGTAAATATCCTAAGAGCAAAGGGAGATGCTTAGCCACTTGCTTTGTCACGGAGGATGATTTCTGTCATAGCTATGGATGGGATTTCTTTATCCCATCCTCTCATGGTTAATTTTTTGGCCTCCTTTTGGTTTGGGGAGGGCGATATTTACCCGCTCCTGTCTGAGTTCCCTGTCAGTGATACATTAATTCATGGCTGTGTGTCTGACCCCTGGTGTGTTTGCATACTCATTTGTCTGATTGTCTTCTCAGTGTATGACCCGGTCTTTTTTCTCGTTCTGTGCCTTGCCTTGTGATCCTGTGCTTACTGTCTATTCTGGCTCTGACCTTTGGCTTGCTTCCTCTCACTTCCCACCAGTCTGCCCCATTTGTACTGTACAGCTATCTCCGGTTTTCTGACATTTAGCTACGTCCTGACCACTCTCTGTGTTTAAGCCTTTGGCACCTCATCGACCTCCTGGCTTGACTTCGGTACGTTCAAACTACTTTCCGGCATCACCGGTCACCGCCTCTATTCGGCGTCTGACTCTGCCTCCGGCCACTCCCCGGTAGTCATTTGCTTCAAGTCCTGCACAGCTGCAGGTAAGCTCACCGCAGCTCTCCTCTCACATTCTCTGAGCTCTCAGTATTCTTGCACAGATTCCTGCTGTAAGTCTGCAGCAGGGATCTTGATAGATTTCATTCTCCGGTGATTACTCCAGAGTGGTTGTTGTGGTGGGATGCAGGTCTGGACAGCTGTTGTCATCCTATTAGATAGATAAGAATTAATATATGTGTGTTTATGCTTTAAAGAGAATCTGTCACCCCCGAGAAGTATATGACCTATAAATATGGGCATACAGGTAATAGAAATGTTAAGCTAGTTCTAACTGTATGCCTTATGTTAATGGTGCTAGTGTGGAGAAATGTTATATTCTGTCTTTACGCTAATGATCAGCCCAATAACTCATCATAACGCACAATTTCATCTACTGTGGAGGTGGAAATGGGTCCCCTTATTTCTTGGCCTGTGTGCAGTTGCACCATTATCATTTCTGCCCCTGTCCACCCCTGAATGGAACCATAGGAAGGATGACACTACAGCTACAGAGGTGACCGTCTGATAGCCTAGCTCGACTACCCATCTCTCCTGAAGACCCTTTCAGCTTTTTGAGACTTGGGTGGAGGACATCATCTCTGAAAATAGGGTCCCACAGCTGCACCCCAACAGTTTGAGCAGCACTCTTACATGAGTAAATATCCTAAGAGCAAAGGGAGATGCTTAGCCACTTGCTTTGTCATGGAGGATGATTTCTGTCATAGCTATGGATGGGATTTCTTTATCCCATCCTCTCATGGTTAATTTTTTGGCCTCCTTTTGGTTTGGGGAGGGCTATATTTACCCGCTCCTGTCTGAGTTCCCTGTCAGTGATACATTAATTCATGACTGTGTGTCTGACCCCTGGTGTGTTTGCATACTCATTTGTCTGATTGTCTCTCAGTGTATGACCCGGTCTTTTTTCTCATTCTGTGCCTTGCCTTGTGATTGTGTGCTTACTGTCTATTCTGGCTCTGACCTTTGGCTTGCTTCCTCTGACTTCCCACCAGTCTGCCCCATTTGTACTGTACAGCTATCTCCGGTTTTCTGACATTCAGCTACGTCCTGACCACTCTCTGTGTTTAACCCTTTGGCACCTCACCGACCTCCTGGCTTGACTTCGGTACGTTCAAACTACTTTCCGGCATCTCCGGTCACCGCCTCTACTTGGCGTCTGACTCTGCCTCCGGCCACTCCCCGGTAGTCATTTGCTTCAAGTCCTGCACAGCTGCAGGTAAGCTCACCGCAGCTCTCCTCTCACATTCTCTGAGCTTTCAGTATTCTTGCACAGATTCCTGCTGTAAGAATGCAGCAGGGATCTTGATAGATTTCATTCTCCGGGAATTACTCCAGAGAGGTTGTTGTGGTGGGATGCAGGTCTGGACAGCTGTTGTCATCCTATTAGATAGATAAGAATTAATATATGTGTGTTTATGCTTTAAAGGGAATCTGTTACTCCCGAGACGTATATGACCTAATAACATGGGCATACAGGTATTAGAAATGTTAAGTTAGTCCTAACTGTATGCTTTATGTTAATAGTGCTGTTGTGGAGAAATGTTATATTCTGTCTTTACGCTAATGATCAGCCCAATAACTCATCATAACGCACAATTTCATCTACTGTGGAGGTGGAAATGGGTCCCCTTATTTCTTGGCCTGTGTGCAGTTGCACCAATATCATTTCCGCCCCTGTCCACCCCTGAATGGAACCATAGGAAGGATAACACTACAGCTACAGAGGTGACCGTCTGATAGCCTAGCTCGACTACCCATCTCTCCTGAAGACCCTTTCAGCTTTTTGAGTCTTGGGTGGAGGACATCATCTCTGAAAATAGGGTCCCACAGCTGCACCCCAACAGTTTGAGCAGCACTCTTACATGAGTAAATATCCTAAGAGCAAAGGGAGATGCTTAGCCACTTGCTTTGTCACGGAGGATGATTTCTGTCATAGCTATGGATGGGATTTCTTTATCCCATCCTCTCATGGTTAATTTTTTGGCCTCCTTTTGGTTTGCGGAGGGCTATATTTTCCCGCTCCTGTCTGAGTTCCCTGTCAGTGATACATTAATTCATGCTGCGTGTCTGACCCCTGGTGTGTTTGCATACTCATTTGTCTGATTGTCTCTCAGTGTATGACCCGGTCTTTTTTCTCGTTCTGTGCCTTGCCTTGTGATTCTGTGCTTACTGTCTATTCTGACTCTGACCTTTGGCTTGCTTCCTCTGACTTCCCACCAGTCTGCCCCATTTGTACTGTACAGCTATCTCCGGTTTTCTGACATTTAGCTACGTCCTGACCACTCTCTGTGTTTAACCCTTTGGCACATCACCGACCTCCTGGCTTGACTCCGGTACGTTCAAACTACTTTCCGGCATCGCCGGTCACCGCCTCTATTCGGCGTCTAACTCTGCCTCCGGCCACTCCCCGGTAGTAATTTGCTTCAAGTCCTGCACAGCTGAAGGTAAGCTCACCACAGCTCTCCTCTCACATTCTCTGAGCTTTCAGTATTCTTGCACAGATTCCTGCTGTAAGTCTGCAGCAGGGATCTTGATAGATTTCATTCTCCGGTGATTACTCCAGAGTGGTTGTTGTGGTGGGATGCAGGTCTGGACAGCTGTTGTCATCCTATTAGATAGATAAGAATTAATATATGTGTGTTTATGCTTTAAAGAGAATCTGTCACCCCCGAGAAGTATATGACCTATAAATATGGGCATACAGGTAATAGAAATGTTAAGCTAGTTCTAACTGTATGCCTTGTTAATGGTGCTAGTGTGGAGAAATGTTATATTATGTCTTTACGCTAATGATCAGCCCAATAACTCATCATAACGCACAATTTCATCTACTGTGGAGGTGGAAATGGGTCCCCTTATTTCTTGGCCTGTGTGCAGTTGCACCAATATCATTTCCGCCCCTGTCCACCCCTGAATGGAACCATAGGAAGGATGACACTACAGCTACAGAGGTGACCGTCTGATAGCCTAGCTCGACTACCCATCTCTCCTGAAGACCCTTTCAGCTTTTTGAGACTTGGGTGGAGGACATCATCTCTGAAAATAGGGTCCCACAGCTGCACCCCAACAGTTTGAGCAGCACTCTTACATGAGTAAATATCCTAAGAGCAAAGGGAGATGCTTAGCCACTTGCTTTGTCACGGAGGATGATTTCTGTCATAGCTATGGATGGGATTTCTTTATCCCATCCTCTCATGGTTAATTTTTTGGCCTCCTTTTGGTTTGGGGAGGGCGATATTTACCCGCTCCTGTCTGAGTTCCCTGTCAGTGATACATTAATTCATGGCTGTGTGTCTGACCCCTGGTGTGTTTGCATACTCATTTGTCTGATTGTCTCTCAGTGTATGACCCGGTCTTTTTTCTCGTTCTGTGCCTTGCCTTGTGATCCTGTGCTTACTGTCTATTCTGGCTCTGACCTTTGGCTTGCTTCCTCTGACTTCCCACCAGTCTGCCCCATTTGTACTGTACAGCTATCTCCGGTTTTCTGACATTTAGCTACGTCCTGACCACTCTCTGTGTTTAACCCTTTGGCACCTCACCGACCTCCTGGCTTGACTTCGGTACATTCAAACTACTTTCCGGCATCTCCGGTCACCGCCTCTACTTGGCGTCTGACTCTGCCTCCGGCCACTCCCCGGTAGTCATTTGCTTCAAGTCCTGCACAGCTGCTGGTAAGCTCACCACAGCTCTCCTCTCACATTCTCTGAGCTTTCAGTATTCTTGCACAGATTCCTGCTGTAAGTCTGCAGCAGGGATCTTGATAGATTTCATTCTCCGGGAATTACTCCAGAGTGGTTGTTGTGGTGGGATGCAGGTCTGGACAGCTGTTGTCATCCTATTAGATAGATAAGAATTAATATGTGTGTTTATGCTTTAAAGAGAATCTGTCACCCCCGAGAATTATATGACCTATAAATATGGGCATACAGGTAATAGAAATGTTAAGCTAGTTATAACTGTATGCCTTATGTTAATGGTGCTGTTGTGGAGAAATGTTATATTCTGTCTTTAGGCTAATGATCAGCCCAATAACTCATCATAATGCACAATTTCATCTACTGTGGAGGTGGAAATGGGTCCCCTTATTTCTTGGCCTGTGTGCAGTTGCACCAATATCATTTTCGCCCCTGTCCACCCCTGAATGGAACCATAGGAAGGATGACACTACAGCTACAGAGGTGACCGTCTGATAGCCTAGCTCGACTACCCATCTCTCCTGAAGACCCTTTCATCTTTTTGAGACTTGGGTGGAGGACATCATCTCTGAAAATAGGGTCCCACAGCTGCACCCCAACAGTTTGAGCAGCACTCTTACATGAGTAAATATCCTAAGAGCAAAGGGAGATGCTTAGCCACTTGCTTTGTCACGGAGGATGATTTCTGTCATAGCTATGGATGGGATTTCTTTATCCCATCCTCTCATGGTTAATTTTTTGGCCTCCTTTTGGTTTGGGGAGGGCTATATTTACCCACTCCTGACTGAGTTCCCTGTCAGTGATACATTAATTCATGGCTGTGTGTCTGACCCCTGGTGTGTTTGCATACTCATTTGTCTGATTGTCTCTCAGTGTATGACCCGGTCTTTTTTCTCGTTCTGTGCCTTGCCTTGTGATTCTGTGCTTACTGTCTATTCTGGCTCTGACCTTTGGCTTGCTTCCTCTGACTTCCCACCAGTCTGCCCCATTTGTACTGTACAGCTATCTCCGGTTTTCTGACATTTAGCTACGTCCTGACCACTCTCTGTGTTTAACCCTTTGGCACCTCACCGACCACCTGGCTTGACATCGGTACGTTCAAACTACTTTCCGGCATCTCCGGTCACCGCCTCTATTTGGCGTCTGACTCTGCCTCCGGCCACTCCCCGGTAGTCGTTTGCTTCAAGTCCTGCACAGCTGCAGGTAAGCTCACCGCAACTCTCCTCTCACATTCTCTGAGCTTTCAGTATTCTTGCACAGATTCCTGTTGTAAGTCTGCAGCAGGGATCTTGATAGATTTCATTCTCCGGGCATTACTCCAGAGTGGTTGTTGTGGTGGGATGCAGGTCTGGACAGCTGTTGTCATCCTATTAGATAGATAAGAATTAATATATGTGTGTTTATGCTTTAAAGAGAATCTGTCACCCCCGAGAAGTATATGACCTATAAATATGGGCATACAGGTAATAGAAATGTTAAGCTAGTTCTAACTGTATGCCTTATGTTAATGGTGCTGTTGTGGAAAAATGTTATATTCTGTCTTTACGCTAATGATCAGCCCAATAACTCATCATAACGCACAATTTCATCTACTGTGGAGGTGGAAATGGGTCCCCTTATTTCTTAGCCTGTGTGCAGTTGCACCAATATCATTTCCGCCCCTGTCCACCCCTGAATGGAACCATAGGAAGGATGACACTACAGCTACAGAGGTGACCGTCTGATAGCCTAGCTCGACTACCCATCTCTCCTGAAGACCCTTTCAGCTTTTTGAGACTTGGGTGGAGGACATCATCTCTGAAAATAGGGTCCCACAGCTGCACCCCAACAGTTTGAGCAGCACTCTTACATGAGTAAATATCCTAAGAGCAAAGGGAGATGCTTAGCCACTTGCTTTGTCACGGAGGATGATTTCTGTCATAGCTATGGATGGGATTTCTTTATCACATCCTCTCATGGTTAATTTTTTGGCCTCCTTTTGGTTTGGGGAGGGCGATATTTACCCGCTCCTGTCTGAGTTCCCTGTCAGTGATACATTAATTCATGGCTGTGTGTCTGACCCCTGGTGTGTTTGCATACTCATTTGTCTGATTGTCTCTCAGTGTATGACCCGGTCTTTTTTCTCGTTCTGTGCCTTGCCTTGTGATTCTGTGCTTACTGTCTATTCTGGCTCTGACCTTTGGCTTGCTTCCTCTGACTTCCCACCAGTCTGCCCCATTTGTACTGTACAGCTATCTCCGGTTTTCTGACATTTAGCTACGTCCTGACCACTCTCTGTGTTTAACCCTTTGGCACATCACCGACCTCCTGGCTTGACTCCGGTACGTTCAAACTACTTTCCGGCATCTCCGGTCACCGCCTCTACTTGGCGTCTGACTCTGCCTCCGGCCACTCCCCGGTAGTCATTTACTTCAAGTCCTGCACAGCTGCAGGTAAGCTCACCACAGCTCTCCTCTCACATTCTCTGAGCTTTCAGTATTCTTGCACAGATTCCTGCTGTAAGTCTGCAGCAGGGATCTTGATAGATTTCATTCTCCGGGGATTACTCCAGAGTGGTTGATGTGGTGGGATGCAGGTCTGGACAGCTGTTGTCATCCTATTAGATAGATAAGAATTAATATATGTGTGTTTATGCTTTAAAAAGAATCTGTCACCCCCGAGAAGTATATGACCTATAAATATGGGCATACAGGTAATAGAAATGTTAAGCTAGTTCTAACTGTATGCCTTATGTTAATGGTGCTGTTGTGGAGAAATGTTATATTCTGTCTTTACGCTAATGATCAGCCCAATAACTCATCATAACGCACAATTTCATCTACTGTGGAGGTGGAAATGGGTCCCCTTATTTCTTGGCCTGTGTGCAGTTGCACCAATATCATTTTCGCCCCTGTCCACCCCTGAATGGAACCATAGGAAGGATGACACTACAGCTACAGAGGTGACCGTCTGATAGCCTAGCTCGACTACCCATCTCTCCTGAAGACCCTTTCAGCTTTTTGAGACTTGGGTGGAGGACATCATCTCTGAAAATAGGGTCCCACAGCTGCACCCCAACAGTTTGAGCAGCACTCTTACATGAGTAAATATCCTAAGAGCAAAGGGAGATGCTTAGCCACTTGCATTGTCATGGAGGATGATTTCTGTCATAGCTATGGATGGGATTTCTTTATCCCATCCTCTCATGGTTAATTTTTTGGCCTCCTTTTGGTTTGGGGAGGGCTATATTTACCCACTCCTGACTGAGTTCCCTGTCAGTGATACATTAATTCATGGCTGTGTGTCTGACCCCTGGTGTGTTTGCATACTCATTTGTCTGATTGTCTCTCAGTGTATGACCCGGTCTTTTTTCTCGTTCTGTGCCTTGCCTTGTGATTCTGTGCTTACTGTCTATTCTGGCTCTGACCTTTGGCTTGCTTCCTCTGACTTCCCACCAGTCTGCCCCATTTGTACTGTACAGCTATCTCCGGTTTTCTGACATTTAGCTACGTCCTGACCACTCTCTGTGTTTAACCCTTTGGCACCTCACCGACCACCTGGCTTGACTTCGGTACGTTCAAACTACTTTCCGGCATCTCCGGTCACCGCCTCTATTCGGCGTCTGACTCTGCCTCCGGCCACTCCCCGGTAGTCGTTTGCTTCAAGTCCTGCACAGCTGCAGGTAAGCTCACCGCAACTCTCCTCTCACATTCTCTGAGCTTTCAGTATTCTTGCACAGATTCCTGCTGTAAGTCTGCAGCAGGGATCTTGATAGATTTCATTCTCCGGGGATTACTCCAGAGTGGTTGTTGTGGTGGGATGCAGGTCTGGACAGCTGTTGTCATCCTATTAGATAGATAAGAATTAATATATGTGTGTTTATGCTTTAAAGAGAATCTGTCACCCCCGAGAAGTATATGACCTATAAATATGGGCATACAGGTAATAGAAATGTTAAGCTAGTTCTACCTGTATGCCTTATGTTAATGGTGCTGTTGTGGAAAAATGTTATATTCTGTCTTTACGCTAATGATCAGCCCAATAACTCATCATAACGCCCAATTTCATCTACTGTGGAGGTGGAAATGGGTCCCCTTATTTCTTAGCCTGTGTGCAGTTGCACCAATATCATTTCCGCCCCTGTCCACCCCTGAATGGAACCATAGGAAGGATGACACTACAGCTACAGAGGTGACCGTCTGATAGCCTAGCTCGACTACCCATCTCTCCTGAAGACCCTTTCAGCTTTTTGAGACATGGGTGGAGGACATCATCTCTGAAAATAGGGTCCCACAGCTGCACCCCAACAGTTTGAGCAGCACTCTTACATGAGTAAATATCCTAAGAGCAAAGGGAGATGCTTAGCCACTTGCTTTGTCACGGAGGATGATTTCTGTCATAGCTATGGATGGGATTTCTTTATCACATCCTCTCATGGTTAATTTTTTGGCCTCCTTTTGGTTTGGGGAGGGCGATATTTACCCGCTCCTGTCTGAGTTCCCTGTCAGTGATACATTAATTCATGGCTGTGTGTCTGACCCCTGGTGTGTTTGCATACTCATTTGTCTGATTGTCTCTCAGTGTATGACCCGGTCTTTTTTCTCGTTCTGTGCCTTGCCTTGTGATTCTGTGCTTACTGTCTATTCTGGCTCTGACCTTTGGCTTGCTTCCTCTGACTTCCCACCAGTCTGCCCCATTTGTACTGTACAGCTATCTCCGGTTTTCTGACATTTAGCTACGTCCTGACCACTCTCTGTGTTTAACCCTTTGGCACATCAACGACCTCCTGGCTTGACTCCGGTACGTTCAAACTACTTTCCGGCATCTCCGGTCACCGCCTCTACTTGGCGTCTGACTCTGCCTCCGGCCACTCCCCGGTAGTCATTTGCTTCAAGTCCTGCACAGCTGCTGGTAAGCTCACCACAGCTCTCCTCTCACATTCTCTGCGCTTTCAGTATTCTTGCACAGATTCCTGCTGTAAGTCTGCAGCAGGGATCTTGATAGATTTCATTCTCCGGGAATTACTCCAGAGTGGTTGTTGTGGTGGGATGCAGGTCTGGACAGCTGTTGTCATCCTATTAGATAGATAAGAATTAATATATGTGTGTTTATGCTTTAAAGAGAATCTGTCACCCCCGAGAAGTATATGACCTATAAATATGGGCATACAGGTAATAGAAATGTTAAGCTAGTTATAACTGTATGCCTTATGTTAATGGTGCTGTTGTGGAGAAATGTTATATTCTGTCTTTACGCTAATGATCAGCCCAATAACTCATCATAACGCACAATTTCATCTACTGTGGAGGTGGAAATGGGTCCCCTTATTTCTTGGCCTGTGTGCAGTTGCACCAATATAATTTCCGCCCCTGTCCACCCCTGAATGGAACCATAGGAAGGATGACACTACAGCTACAGAGGTGACCGTCTGATAGCCTAGCTCGACTACCCATCTCTCCTGAAGACCCTTTCAGCTTTTTGAGACTTGGGTGGAGGACATCATCTCTGAAAATAGGGTCCCACAGCTGCACCCCAACAGTTTGAGCAGCACTCTTACATGAGTAAATATCCTAAGAGCAAAGGGAGATGCTTAGCCACTTGCTTTGTCACAGAGGATGATTTCTGTCATAGCTATGGATGGGATTTCTTTATCCCATCCTCTCATGGTTAATTTTTTGGCCTCCTTTTGGTTTGGGGAGGGCGATATTTACCCGCTCCTGTCTGAGTTCCCTGTCAGTGATACATTAATTCATGGCTGTGTGTCTGACCCCTGGTGTGTTTGCATACTCATTTGTCTGATTGTCTCTCAGTGTATGACCCGGTCTTTTTTCTCGTTCTGTGCTTTGCCTTGTGATCCTGTGCTTACTGTCTATTCTGGCTCTGACCTTTGGCTTGTTTCCTCTGACTTCCCACCAGTCTGCCCCATTTGTACTGTACAGCTATCTCCGGTTTTCTGACATTTAGCTACGTCCTGACCACTCTCTGTGTTTAACCCTTTGGCACCTCATCGACCTCCTGGCTTGACTTCGGTACGTTCAAACTATTTTCCGGCATCGCCGGTCACCGCCTCTATTCGGCGTCTGACTCTGCCTCCGGCCACTCCCCGGTAGTCGGGATCTTGATAGATTTCATTCTCCGGGGATTACTCTAGAGTGGTTGTTGTGGTGGGATGCAGGTCCGGACAGCTGTTGTCATCCTATTAGATAAGAATTAATATATGTGTGTTTATGCTTTAAAGAGAATCTGTCACCCCCGAGAAGTATATGACCTATAAATATGGGCATACAGGTAATAGAAATGTTAAGCTAGTTCTAACTGTATGCCTTATGTTAATGGTGCTGTTGTGGAGAAATGTTATATTCTGTCTTTACGCTAATGATCAGCCCAATAACTCATCATAACGCACAATTTCATCTACTGTGGAGGTGGAAATGGGTCCCCTTATTTCTTGGCCTGTGTGCAGTTGCACCAATATCATTTCCGCCCCTGTCCACCCCTGAATGGAACCATAGGAAGGATGACACTACAGCTACAGAGGTGACCGTCTGATAGCCTAGCTCGACTACCCATCTCTCCTGAAGACCCTTTCAGCTTTTTGAGACATGGGTGGAGGACATCATCTCTGAAAATAGGGTCCCACAGCTGCACCCCAACAGTTTGAGCAGCACTCTTACATGAGTAAATATCCTAAGAGCAAAGGGAGATGCTTAGCCACTTGCTTTGTCACGGAGGATGATTTCTGTCATAGCTATGGATGGGATTTCTTTATCACATCCTCTCATGGTTAATTTTTTGGCCTCCTTTTGGTTTGGGGAGGGCGATATTTACCCGCTCCTGTCTGAGTTCCCTGTCAGTGATACATTAATTCATGGCTGTGTGTCTGACCCCTGGTGTGTTTGCATACTCATTTGTCTGATTGTCTCTCAGTGTATGACCCGGTCTTTTTTCTCGTTCTGTGCCTTGCCTTGTGATTCTGTGCTTACTGTCTATTCTGGCTCTGACCTTTGGCTTGCTTCCTCTGACTTCCCACCAGTCTGCCCCATTTGTACTGTACAGCTATCTCCGGTTTTCTGACATTTAGCTACGTCCTGACCACTCTCTGTGTTTAACCCTTTGGCACATCAACGACCTCCTGGCTTGACTCCGGTACGTTCAAACTACTTTCCGGCATCTCCGGTCACCGCCTCTACTTGGCGTCTGACTCTGCCTCCGGCCACTCCCCGGTAGTCATTTGCTTCAAGTCCTGCACAGCTGCTGGTAAGCTCACCACAGCTCTCCTCTCACATTCTCTGCGCTTTCAGTATTCTTGCACAGATTCCTGCTGTAAGTCTGCAGCAGGGATCTTGATAGATTTCATTCTCCGGGAATTACTCCAGAGTGGTTGTTGTGGTGGGATGCAGGTCTGGACAGCTGTTGTCATCCTATTAGATAGATAAGAATTAATATATGTGTGTTTATGCTTTAAAGAGAATCTGTCACCCCCGAGAAGTATATGACCTATAAATATGGGCATACAGGTAATAGAAATGTTAAGCTAGTTATAACTGTATGCCTTATGTTAATGGTGCTGTTGTGGAGAAATGTTATATTCTGTCTTTACGCTAATGATCAGCCCAATAACTCATCATAACGCACAATTTCATCTACTGTGGAGGTGGAAATGGGTCCCCTTATTTCTTGGCCTGTGTGCAGTTGCACCAATATAATTTCCGCCCCTGTCCACCCCTGAATGGAACCATAGGAAGGATGACACTACAGCTACAGAGGTGACCGTCTGATAGCCTAGCTCGACTACCCATCTCTCCTGAAGACCCTTTCAGCTTTTTGAGACTTGGGTGGAGGACATCATCTCTGAAAATAGGGTCCCACAGCTGCACCCCAACAGTTTGAGCAGCACTCTTACATGAGTAAATATCCTAAGAGCAAAGGGAGATGCTTAGCCACTTGCTTTGTCACAGAGGATGATTTCTGTCATAGCTATGGATGGGATTTCTTTATCCCATCCTCTCATGGTTAATTTTTTGGCCTCCTTTTGGTTTGGGGAGGGCGATATTTACCCGCTCCTGTCTGAGTTCCCTGTCAGTGATACATTAATTCATGGCTGTGTGTCTGACCCCTGGTGTGTTTGCATACTCATTTGTCTGATTGTCTCTCAGTGTATGACCCGGTCTTTTTTCTCGTTCTGTGCTTTGCCTTGTGATCCTGTGCTTACTGTCTATTCTGGCTCTGACCTTTGGCTTGTTTCCTCTGACTTCCCACCAGTCTGCCCCATTTGTACTGTACAGCTATCTCCGGTTTTCTGACATTTAGCTACGTCCTGACCACTCTCTGTGTTTAACCCTTTGGCACCTCATCGACCTCCTGGCTTGACTTCGGTACGTTCAAACTATTTTCCGGCATCGCCGGTCACCGCCTCTATTCGGCGTCTGACTCTGCCTCCGGCCACTCCCCGGTAGTCGGGATCTTGATAGATTTCATTCTCCGGGGATTACTCTAGAGTGGTTGTTGTGGTGGGATGCAGGTCCGGACAGCTGTTGTCATCCTATTAGATAAGAATTAATATATGTGTGTTTATGCTTTAAAGAGAATCTGTCACCCCCGAGAAGTATATGACCTATAAATATGGGCATACAGGTAATAGAAATGTTAAGCTAGTTCTAACTGTATGCCTTATGTTAATGGTGCTGTTGTGGAGAAATGTTATATTCTGTCTTTACGCTAATGATCAGCCCAATAACTCATCATAACGCACAATTTCATCTACTGTGGAGGTGGAAATGGGTCCCCTTATTTCTTGGCCTGTGTGCAGTTGCACCAATATCATTTCCGCCCCTGTCCACCCCTGAATGGAACCATAGGAAGGATGACACTACAGCTACAGAGGTGACCGTCTGATAGCCTAGCTCGACTACCCATCTCTCCTGAAGACCCTTTCAGCTTTTTGAGACTTGGGTGGAGGACATCATCTCTGAAAATAGGGTCCCACAGCTGCACCCCAACAGTTTGAGCAGCACTCTTACATGAGTAAATATCCTAAGAGCAAAGGGAGATGCTTAGCCACTTGCTTTGTCACGGAGGATGATTTCTGTCATAGCTATGGATGGGATTTCTTTATCCCATCCTCTCATGGTTAATTTTTTGGCCTCCTTTTGGTTTGGGGAGGGCGATATTTACCCGCTCCTGTCTGAGTTTTCTGTCAGTGATACATTAATTCATGGCTGTGTGTCTGACCCCTGGTGTGTTTGCATACTCATTTGTCTGATTGTCTCTCAGTGTATGACCCGGTCTTTTTTCTCGTTCTGTGCCTTGCCTTGTGATCCTGTGCTTACTGTCTATTCTGGCTCTGACCTTTGGCTTGCTTCCTCTGACTTCCCACCAGTCTGCCCCATTTGTACTGTACAGCTATCTCCGGTTTTCTGACATTTATCTACGTCCTGACCACTCTCTGTGTTTAACCCTTTGGCACCTCATCGACCTCCTGGCTTGACTTCGGTACGTTCAAACTACTTTCCGGCATCGCCGGTCACCGCCTCTATTCGGCGTCTGACTCTGCCTCCGGCCACTCCCCGGTAGTCATTTGCTTCAAGTCCTGCACAGCTGCAGGTAAGCTCACCGCAGCTCTCCTCTCACATTATCTGAGCTTTCAGTATTCTTGCACAGATTCCTGCTGTAAGTCTGCAGCAGGGATCTTGATAGATTTCATTCTCCGGGGATTACTCTAGAGTGGTTGTTGTGGTGGGATGCAGGTCTGGACAGCTGTTGTCATCCTATTAGATAGATAAGAATTAATATATGTGTGTTTATGCTTTAAAGAGAATCTGTCACCCCCGAGAAGTATATGACCTATAAATATGGGCATACAGGTAATAGAAATGTTAAGCTAGTTCTAACTGTATGCCTTATGTTAATGGTGCTGTTGTGGAGAAATGTTATATTCTGTCTTTACGCTAATGATCAGCCCAATAACTCATCATAATGCACAATTTCATCTACTGTGGAGGTGGAAATGGGTCCCCTTATTTCATGGCCTGTGTGCAGTTGCACCAATATCATTTCCGCCCCTGTCCACCCCTGAATGGAACCATAGGAAGGATGACACTACAGCTACAGAGGTGACCGTCTGATAGCCTAGCTCGACTACCCATCTCTCCTGAAGACCCTTTCAGCTTTTTGAGACTTGGGTGGAGGACATCATCTCTGAAAATAGGGTCCCACAGCTGCACCCCAACAGTTTGAGCAGCACTCTTACATGAGTAAATATCCTAAGAGCAAAGGGAGATGCTTAGCCACTTGCTTTGTCATGGAGGATGATTTCTGTCATAGCTATGGATGGGATTTCTTTATCCCATCCTCTCATGGTTAATTTTTTGGCCTCCTTTTGGTTTGGGGAGGGCTATATTTACCCGCTCCTGTCTGAGTTCCCTGTCAGTGATACATTAATTCATGACTGTGTGTCTGACCCCTGGTGTGTTTGCATACTCATTTGTCTGATTGTCTCTCAGTGTATGACCCGGTCTTTTTTCTCATTCTGTGCCTTGCCTTGTGATTGTGTGCTTACTGTCTATTCTGGCTCTGACCTTTGGCTTGCTTCCTCTGACTTCCCACCAGTCTGCCCCATTTGTACTGTACAGCTATCTCCGGTTTTCTGACATTCAGCTACGTCCTGACCACTCTCTGTGTTTAACCCTTTGGCACCTCACCGACCTCCTGGCTTGACTTCGGTACGTTCAAACTACTTTCCGGCATCTCCGGTCACCGCCTCTACTTGGCGTCTGACTCTGCCTCCGGCCACTCCCCGGTAGTCATTTGCTTCAAGTCCTGCACAGCTGCAGGTAAGCTCACCGCAGCTCTCCTCTCACATTCTCTGAGCTTTCAGTATTCTTGCACAGATTCCTGCTGTAAGAATGCAGCAGGGATCTTGATAGATTTCATTCTCCGGGAATTACTCCAGAGAGGTTGTTGTGGTGGGATGCAGGTCTGGACAGCTGTTGTCATCCTATTAGATAGATAAGAATTAATATATGTGTGTTTATGCTTTAAAGGGAATCTGTTACTCCCGAGACGTATATGACCTAATAACATGGGCATACAGGTATTAGAAATGTTAAGTTAGTCCTAACTGTATGCTTTATGTTAATAGTGCTGTTGTGGAGAAATGTTATATTCTGTCTTTACGCTAATGATCAGCCCAATAACTCATCATAACGCACAATTTCATCTACTGTGGAGGTGGAAATGGGTCCCCTTATTTCTTGGCCTGTGTGCAGTTGCACCAATATCATTTCCGCCCCTGTCCACCCCTGAATGGAACCATAGGAAGGATAACACTACAGCTACAGAGGTGACCGTCTGATAGCCTAGCTCGACTACCCATCTCTCCTGAAGACCCTTTCAGCTTTTTGAGTCTTGGGTGGAGGACATCATCTCTGAAAATAGGGTCCCACAGCTGCACCCCAACAGTTTGAGCAGCACTCTTACATGAGTAAATATCCTAAGAGCAAAGGGAGATGCTTAGCCACTTGCTTTGTCACGGAGGATGATTTCTGTCATAGCTATGGATGGGATTTCTTTATCCCATCCTCTCATGGTTAATTTTTTGGCCTCCTTTTGGTTTGCGGAGGGCTATATTTTCCCGCTCCTGTCTGAGTTCCCTGTCAGTGATACATTAATTCATGCTGCGTGTCTGACCCCTGGTGTGTTTGCATACTCATTTGTCTGATTGTCTCTCAGTGTATGACCCGGTCTTTTTTCTCGTTCTGTGCCTTGCCTTGTGATTCTGTGCTTACTGTCTATTCTGGCTCTGACCTTTGGCTTGCTTCCTCTGACTTCCCACCAGTCTGCCCCATTTGTACTGTACAGCTATCTCCGGTTTTCTGACATTTAGCTACGTCCTGACCACTCTCTGTGTTTAACCCTTTGGCACATCACCGACCTCCTGGCTTGACTCCGGTACGTTCAAACTACTTTCCGGCATCGCCGGTCACCGCCTCTATTCGGCGTCTAACTCTGCCTCCGGCCACTCCCCGGAAGTAATTTGCTTCAAGTCCTGCACAGCTGAAGGTAAGCTCACCACAGCTCTCCTCTCACATTCTCTGAGCTTTCAGTATTCTTGCACAGATTCCTGCTGTAAGTCTGCAGCAGGGATCTTGATAGATTTCATTCTCCGGTGATTACTCCAGAGTGGTTGTTGTGGTGGGATGCAGGTCTGGACAGCTGTTGTCATCCTATTAGATAGATAAGAATTAATATATGTGTGTTTATGCTTTAAAGAGAATCTGTCACCCCCGAGAAGTATATGACCTATAAATATGGGCATACAGGTAATAGAAATGTTAAGCTAGTTCTAACTGTATGCCTTGTTAATGGTGCTAGTGTGGAGAAATGTTATATTATGTCTTTACGCTAATGATCAGCCCAATAACTCATCATAACGCACAATTTCATCTACTGTGGAGGTGGAAATGGGTCCCCTTATTTCTTGGCCTGTGTGCAGTTGCACCAATATCATTTCCGCCCCTGTCCACCCCTGAATGGAACCATAGGAAGGATGACACTACAGCTACAGAGGTGACCGTCTGATAGCCTAGCTCGACTACCCATCTCTCCTGAAGACCCTTTCAGCTTTTTGAGACTTGGGTGGAGGACATCATCTCTGAAAATAGGGTCCCACAGCTGCACCCCAACAGTTTGAGCAGCACTCTTACATGAGTAAATATCCTAAGAGCAAAGGGAGATGCTTAGCCACTTGCTTTGTCACGGAGGATGATTTCTGTCATAGCTATGGATGGGATTTCTTTATCCCATCCTCTCATGGTTAATTTTTTGGCCTCCTTTTGGTTTGGGGAGGGCGATATTTACCCGCTCCTGTCTGAGTTCCCTGTCAGTGATACATTAATTCATGGCTGTGTGTCTGACCCCTGGTGTGTTTGCATACTCATTTGTCTGATTGTCTCTCAGTGTATGACCCGGTCTTTTTTCTCGTTCTGTGCCTTGCCTTGTGATCCTGTGCTTACTGTCTATTCTGGCTCTGACCTTTGGCTTGCTTCCTCTGACTTCCCACCAGTCTGCCCCATTTGTACTGTACAGCTATCTCCGGTTTTCTGACATTTAGCTACGTCCTGACCACTCTCTGTGTTTAACCCTTTGGCACCTCACCGACCTCCTGGCTTGACTTCGGTACGTTCAAACTACTTTCCGGCATCTCCGGTCACCGCCTCTACTTGGCGTCTGACTCTGCCTCCGGCCACTCCCCGGTAGTCATTTGCTTCAAGTCCTGCACAACTGCTGGTAAGCTCACCACAGCTCTCCTCTCACATTCTCTGAGCTTTCAGTATTCTTGCACAGATTCCTGCTGTAAGTCTGCAGCAGGGATCTTGATAGATTTCATTCTCCGGGAATTACTCCAGAGTGGTTGTTGTGGTGGGATGCAGGTCTGGACAGCTGTTGTCATCCTATTAGATAGATAAGAATTAATATGTGTGTTTATGCTTTAAAGCGAATCTGTCACCCCCGAGAATTATATGACCTATAAATATGGGCATACAGGTAATAGAAATGTTAAGCTAGTTATAACTGTATGCCTTATGTTAATGGTGCTGTTGTGGAGAAATGTTATATTCTGTCTTTAGGCTAATGATCAGCCCAATAACTCATCATAATGCACAATTTCATCTACTGTGGAGGTGGAAATGGGTCCCCTTATTTCTTGGCCTGTGTGCAGTTGCACCAATATCATTTTCGCCCCTGTCCACCCCTGAATGGAACCATAGGAAGGATGACACTACAGCTACAGAGGTGACCGTCTGATAGCCTAGCTCGACTACCCATCTCTCCTGAAGACCCTTTCAGCTTTTTGAGACTTGGGTGGAGGACATCATCTCTGAAAATAGGGTCCCACAGCTGCACCCCAACAGTTTGAGCAGCACTCTTACATGAGTAAATATCCTAAGAGCAAAGGGAGATGCTTAGCCACTTGCTTTGTCACGGAGGATGATTTCTGTCATAGCTATGGATGGGATTTCTTTATCCCATCCTCTCATGGTTAATTTTTTGGCCTCCTTTTGGTTTGGGGAGGGCTATATTTACCCACTCCTGACTGAGTTCCCTGTCAGTGATACATTAATTCATGGCTGTGTGTCTGACCCCTGGTGTGTTTGCATACTCATTTGTCTGATTGTCTCTCAGTGTATGACCCGGTCTTTTTTCTCGTTCTGTGCCTTGCCTTGTGATTCTGTGCTTACTGTCTATTCTGGCTCTGACCTTTGGCTTGCTTCCTCTGACTTCCCACCAGTCTGCCCCATTTGTACTGTACAGCTATCTCCGGTTTTCTGACATTTAGCTACGTCCTGACCACTCTCTGTGTTTAACCCTTTGGCACCTCACCGACCACCTGGCTTGACATCGGTACGTTCAAACTACTTTCCGGCATCTCCGGTCACCGCCTCTATTTGGCGTCTGACTCTGCCTCCGGCCACTCCCCGGTAGTCGTTTGCTTCAAGTCCTGCACAGCTGCAGGTAAGCTCACCGCAACTCTCCTCTCACATTCTCTGAGCTTTCAGTATTCTTGCACAGATTCCTGCTGTAAGTCTGCAGCAGGGATCTTGATAGATTTCATTCTCCGGGGATTACTCCAGAGTGGTTGTTGTGGTGGGATGCAGGTCTGGACAGCTGTTGTCATCCTATTAGATAGATAAGAATTAATATATGTGTGTTTATGCTTTAAAGAGAATCTGTCACCCCCGAGAAGTATATGACCTATAAATATGGGCATACAGGTAATAGAAATGTTAAGCTAGTTCTAACTGTATGCCTTATGTTAATGGTGCTGTTGTGGAAAAATGTTATATTCTGTCTTTACGCTAATGATCAGCCCAATAACTCATCATAACGCACAATTTCATCTACTGTGGAGGTGGAAATGGGTCCCCTTATTTCTTAGCCTGTGTGCAGTTGCACCAATATCATTTCCGCCCCTGTCCACCCCTGAATGGAACCATAGGAAGGATGACACTACAGCTACAGAGGTGACCGTCTGATAGCCTAGCTCGACTACCCATCTCTCCTGAAGACCCTTTCAGCTTTTTGAGACTTGGGTGGAGGACATCATCTCTGAAAATAGGGTCCCACAGCTGCACCCCAACAGTTTGAGCAGCACTCTTACATGAGTAAATATCCTAAGAGCAAAGGGAGATGCTTAGCCACTTGCTTTGTCACGGAGGATGATTTCTGTCATAGCTATGGATGGGATTTCTTTATCACATCCTCTCATGGTTAATTTTTTGGCCTCCTTTTGGTTTGGGGAGGGCGATATTTACCCGCTCCTGTCTGAGTTCCCTGTCAGTGATACATTAATTCATGGCTGTGTGTCTGACCCCTGGTGTGTTTGCATACTCATTTGTCTGATTGTCTCTCAGTGTATGACCCGGTCTTTTTTCTCGTTCTGTGCCTTGCCTTGTGATTCTGTGCTTACTGTCTATTCTGGCTCTGACCTTTGGCTTGCTTCCTCTGACTTCCCACCAGTCTGCCCCATTTGTACTGTACAGCTATCTCCGGTTTTCTGACATTTAGCTACGTCCTGACCACTCTCTGTGTTTAACCCTTTGGCACATCACCGACCTCCTGGCTTGACTCCGGTACGTTCAAACTACTTTCCGGCATCTCCGGTCACCGCCTCTACTTGGCGTCTGACTCTGCCTCCGGCCACTCCCCGGTAGTCATTTACTTCAAGTCCTGCACAGCTGCAGGTAACCTCACCACAGCTCTCCTCTCACATTCTCTGAGCTTTCAGTATTCTTGCACAGATTCCTGCTGTAAGTCTGCAGCAGGGATCTTGATAGATTTCATTCTCCGGGGATTACTCCAGAGTGGTTGATGTGGTGGGATGCAGGTCTGGACAGCTGTTGTCATCCTATTAGATAGATAAGAATTAATATATGTGTGTTTATGCTTTAAAAAGAATCTGTCACCCCCGAGAAGTATATGACCTATAAATATGGGCATACAGGTAATAGAAATGTTAAGCTAGTTCTAACTGTATGCCTTATGTTAATGGTGCTGTTGTGGAGAAATGTTATATTCTGTCTTTACGCTAATGATCAGCCCAATAACTCATCATAACGCACAATTTCATCTACTGTGGAGGTGGAAATGGGTCCCCTTATTTCTTGGCCTGTGTGCAGTTGCACCAATATCATTTTCGCCCCTGTCCACCCCTGAATGGAACCATAGGAAGGATGACACTACAGCTACAGAGGTGACCGTCTGATAGCCTAGCTCGACTACCCATCTCTCCTGAAGACCCTTTCAGCTTTTTGAGACTTGGGTGGAGGACATCATCTCTGAAAATAGGGTCCCACAGCTGCACCCCAACAGTTTGAGCAGCACTCTTACATGAGTAAATATCCTAAGAGCAAAGGGAGATGCTTAGCCACTTGCATTGTCATGGAGGATGATTTCTGTCATAGCTATGGATGGGATTTCTTTATCCCATCCTCTCATGGTTAATTTTTTGGCCTCCTTTTGGTTTGGGGAGGGCTATATTTACCCACTCCTGACTGAGTTCCCTGTCAGTGATACATTAATTCATGGCTGTGTGTCTGACCCCTGGTGTGTTTGCATACTCATTTGTCTGATTGTCTCTCAGTGTATGACCCGGTCTTTTTTCTCGTTCTGTGCCTTGCCTTGTGATTCTGTGCTTACTGTCTATTCTGGCTCTGACCTTTGGCTTGCTTCCTCTGACTTCCCACCAGTCTGCCCCATTTGTACTGTACAGCTATCTCCGGTTTTCTGACATTTAGCTACGTCCTGACCACTCTCTGTGTTTAACCCTTTGGCACCTCACCGACCACCTGGCTTGACTTCGGTACGTTCAAACTACTTTCCGGCATCTCCGGTCACCGCCTCTATTCGGCGTCTGACTCTGCCTCCGGCCACTCCCCGGTAGTCGTTTGCTTCAAGTCCTGCACAGCTGCAGGTAAGCTCACCGCAACTCTCCTCTCACATTCTCTGAGCTTTCAGTATTCTTGCACAGATTCCTGCTGTAAGTCTGCAGCAGGGATCTTGATAGATTTCATTCTCCGGGGATTACTCCAGAGTGGTTGTTGTGGTGGGATGCAGGTCTGGACAGCTGTTGTCATCCTATTAGATAGATAAGAATTAATATATGTGTGTTTATGCTTTAAAGAGAATCTGTCACCCCCGAGAAGTATATGACCTATAAATATGGGCATACAGGTAATAGAAATGTTAAGCTAGTTCTACCTGTATGCCTTATGTTAATGGTGCTGTTGTGGAAAAATGTTATATTCTGTCTTTACGCTAATGATCAGCCCAATAACTCATCATAACGCCCAATTTCATCTACTGTGGAGGTGGAAATGGGTCCCCTTATTTCTTAGCCTGTGTGCAGTTGCACCAATATCATTTCCGCCCCTGTCCACCCCTGAATGGAACCATAGGAAGGATGACACTACAGCTACAGAGGTGACCGTCTGATAGCCTAGCTCGACTACCCATCTCTCCTGAAGACCCTTTCAGCTTTTTGAGACTTGGGTGGAGGACATCATCTCTGAAAATAGGGTCCCACAGCTGCACCCCAACAGTTTGAGCAGCACTCTTACATGAGTAAATATCCTAAGAGCAAAGGGAGATGCTTAGCCACTTGCTTTGTCACGGAGGATGATTTCTGTCATAGCTATGGATGGGATTTCTTTATCACATCCTCTCATGGTTAATTTTTTGGCCTCCTTTTGGTTTGGGGAGGGCGATATTTACCCGCTCCTGAGTTCCCTGTCAGTGATACATTAATTCATGGCTGTGTGTCTGACCCCTGGTGTGTTTGCATACTCATTTGTCTGATTGTCTCTCAGTGTATGACCCGGTCTTTTTTCTCGTTCTGTGCCTTGCCTTGTGATTCTGTGCTTACTGTCTATTCTGGCTCTGACCTTTGGCTTGCTTCCTCTGACTTCCCACCAGTCTGCCCCATTTGTACTGTACAGCTATCTCCGGTTTTCTGACATTTAGCTACGTCCTGACCACTCTCTGTGTTTAACCCTTTGGCACATCAACGACCTCCTGGCTTGACTCCGGTACGTTCAAACTACTTTCCGGCATCTCCGGTCACCGCCTCTACTTGGCGTCTGACTCTGCCTCCGGCCACTCCCCGGTAGTCATTTGCTTCAAGTCCTGCACAGCTGCTGGTAAGCTCACCACAGCTCTCCTCTCACATTCTCTGCGCTTTCAGTATTCTTGCACAGATTCCTGCTGTAAGTCTGCAGCAGGGATCTTGATAGATTTCATTCTCCGGGAATTACTCCAGAGTGGTTGTTGTGGTGGGATGCAGGTCTGGACAGCTGTTGTCATCCTAATAGATAGATAAGAATTAATATATGTGTGTTTATGCTTTAAAGAGAATCTGTCACCCCCGAGAAGTATATGACCTATAAATATGGGCATACAGGTAATAGAAATGTTAAGCTAGTTCTAACTGTATGCCTTATGTTAATGGTGCTGTTGTGGAGAAATGTTATATTCTGTCTTTACGCTAATGACCAGCCCAATAACTCATCATAACGCACAATTTCATCTACTGTGGAGGTGGAAATGGGTCCCCTAATTTCTTGGCCTGTGTGCAGTTGCACCAATATCATTTCTGCCCCTGTCCACCCCTGAATGGAACCATAGGAAGGATGACACTACAGCTACAGAGGTGACCGTCTGATAGCCGAGCTCGACTACCCATCTCTCCTGAAGACCCTTTCAGCTTTTTGAGACTTGGGTGGAGGACATCATCTCTGAAAATAGGGTCCCACAGCTGCACCCCAACAGTTTGAGCAGCACTCTTACATGAGTAAATATCCTAAGAGCAAAGGGAGATGCTTAGCCACTTGCTTTGTCACGGAGGATGATTTCTGTCATAGCTATGGATGGGATTTCTTTATCCCATCCTCTCATGGTTAATTTTTTGGCCTCCTTTTGGTTTGGGGAGGGCTATATTTACCCGCTCCTGTCTGAGTTCCCTGTCAGTGATACATTAATTCATGGCTGTGTGTCTGACCCCTGGTGTGTTTGCATACTCATTTGTCTGATTGTCTCTCAGTGTATGACCCGGTCTTTTTTCTCGTTCTGTGCCTTGCCTTGTGATCCTGTGCTTACTGTCTATTCTGGCTCTGACCTTTGGCTTGCTTCCTCTGACTTCCCACCAGTCTGCCCCATTTGTACTGTACAGCTATCTCTGGTTTTCTGACATTTATCTACGTCCTGACCACTCTCTGTGTTTAACCCTTTGGCACCTCATCGACCTCCTGGCTTGACTTCGGTACGTTCAAACTACTTTCCGGCATCGCCGGTCACCGCCTCTATTCGGCGTCTGACTCTGCCTCCGGCCACTCACCGGTAGTCGTTTGCTTCAAGTCCTGCACAGCTGCAGGTAAGCTCACCGCAGCTCTCCTCTCACACTCTTTGAGCTTCCACTATTCTTGCACAGATTCCGGCTGTAAGTCTGCAGCAGGGATCTTGATAGATTTCATTCTCCGGGGATTACTCCAGAGTGGTTGTTGTGGTGGGATGCAGGTCTGGACAGCTGTTGTCATCCTATTAGATAGATAAGAATTAATATATGTGTGTTTATGCTTTAAAGAGAATCTGTCACCCCCGAGAAGTATATGACCTATAAATATGGGCATACAGGTAATAGAAATGTTAAGCTAGTTCTAACTGTATGCCTTATGTTAATGGTGCTGTTGTGGAGAAATGTTATATTCTGTCTTTACGCTAATGATCAGCCCAATAACTCATCATAACGCACAATTTCATCTACTGTGGAGGTGGAAATGTGTCCCCTTATTTCTTGGCCTGTGTGCAGTTGCACCAATATCATTTCCGCCCCTGTCCACCCCTGAATGGAACCATAGGAAGGATGACACTACAGCTACAGAGGTGACCGTCTGATAGCCTAGCTCGACTACCCATCTCTCCTGAAGACCCTTTCAGCTTTTTGAGACTTGGGTGGAGGACATCATCTCTGAAAATAGGGTCCCACAGCTGCACCCCAACAGTTTGAGCAGCACTCTTAGATGAGTAAATATCCTAAGAGCAAAGGGAGATGCATAGCCACTTGCTTTGTCACAGAGGATGATTTCTGTCATAGCCATGGATGGGATTTCTTTATCCCGTCCTCTCAGGGTTAATTTTGTGGCCTTCTTTTGGTTTGGGGAGGGCTATATTTACCCGCTCCTGTCTGAGATCCCTGTCAGTGATACATTCATTCTTGGCTGTGTGTCTGACCCCCTGGTGTGCTTGCATACTCTTTTGTCTGATTGTCTCTCAGTGTATGACCCGGTCTGTTTTCTCGTTCTGTTCCTTGCCTTGTGACTCTGTGCTTACTGTGTATTCTGGCTCTGACCTTTGGCTTGCTTCCTCTGACTTCCCACCAGTCTGCCCCATTTGTACCATACAGCTATCTCCGGTTTTCTGACATTTGGCTATGTCCTGACCACTCTCTGTGTTTAACCCTTTGGCACCTCACCGACCTCCTGGCTTGACTTCGGCATGATCTATCTACTTTCCAGCATCGAAGGTCACCGCCGCTCCTCGGCGTCTGACTCCGCCTCCAGCCACTCCCCGGGGTCACTTGCTTCAGGTCCTTCCTGCTCTGCTGCAGGTAAGCTCACCGCAGCTCTCCTCTCACACTACCTGAGCTCTCAGTATTCTTGCACAGATTCCTTGTTAGGAATCTGAGTTCTGCCATACCTATGCAGAAACCCAGGTCCTCACATTTATCTTCAGAGGCTAAGTCCTTTGTGCCAGCTTCTGAGCATGCTCACAGGACGAGCTCCTATTGGAGTTCGGGAGTCAGGTGCTTAGGTCCTGCTGTGAATCCTATTGGCTCCTATTGGAGTTCTGGAGATTTCCGGCAGGTCCCGTACGCTATAAAAAGCACGCATGGCTGTTCCGCTGTGCGCTAGTATAGTCATACTTGCTGCTGTTTGTTTGTTGACTCCGCCTCCGGCCACCCCCCAGTGGTCAATTGCTTCAGGTCTTGCTCTGCTGCAGGTAAGCTCACCGCAGCTCTCCTCTCACAATCTCTGAGCTTTCAGTATTCTTGCACAGATTCCTGCTGTAAGTGTGCAGCAGGGATATTGATAGATTTCATTCTCCGGGGATTACTCCAGAGTGGTTGCTGTGGTGGGATGCAGGTCTGGACAGCTGTCGTCATCCTATTAGATAAATAAAAATTAATATATGTGTGTTTATGCTTTAAAGGGAATTTGTCACTCCCGAGATGTATATGACCTATTTATATGGGCATACAGGTAATAGAAATGTTAAGCTAGTCCTAACTGTATGACTCATGTTAATGGTCCTGTTGTGGAGAAATGTCATGGAAGTCTGGAAGAAATCATTAACATACAGACAGTATATAACAATTCTCCACAAGATCTTTAATATTAGGCATACAGGTAGGACTATTACTTACTACCTGTGTGCCCATATTAATAGGTCATATACTGTATGTCCCAGGGGGTGACAGTTTCCTTTTAATAATGATTTAGTGAATGTGTAGATGAAATGTTAACTATAGGTAGCAAAGAATGGGTGTCTGACAACCCATTATCTACGCAGACTAGCTACATACTTCATGTAGTATAGGTTTTCAACAAGTGTCATTTCACGATATGCAGAAACTTGGCCGCCATCAGGGCATGACTACCCTTACTAGTGTACGGGACCTGGTGAGTAGAACATAAAGGGGGGTTGGACATGGTTCCGTTCCTTGGATCGTGTGCAATATTCTTTGTTGTTTTTTATTATTTTTCTCTGATCTCACAAAATAACCTTATTTTCATTGTTTTGATTGGCTATATGTGTTGTCTTTTTTGTCTGTTTCGTTTGTTTATCTCTTTTGTTATTGACAGTATAATTTTTCACCTTATGTAATTGACCAATTGATTTAACTAAATGACTCTTATGAAAAATAGATTTAGTTAGCAAAATATTTAGTGGGAATGTGTTACGAAGCTGTTATGTTTTGGGCATTGACCACTCTCTGGTTATTGTTATCCACTATGTTTGTGAGATGATTAAAAGGCACTTAGAAATATAGACTATGCTGAATATCTGCACTATTTCCCATTTTTCATACTTGTGCTGAAATTCAAGAAAGGCCTTATCATCTCAAAGACAATCGTCAACAATAACCAGAAAATGGCCAATCCGTTTAATCATAGTTTAAAGTTTTGCAAGAATTTACTTTAAAGTTTGTCACCCCTTCAGTCATAAAATAAACAAAAACGGCTTTTCTAGCAGACTGACATGTCCAGAAGAGATCCCTTATTAGCAGTCACCACATTATCATAACAGGCAGGATTACAATAATAATACAATTATTTTAATTTCTATAGCGCCAACATATTCCGCAGCACTTTACATTTTAGTGGGGACTTGTGCAGACAATAAAAGACATTACAGAATAACAATAATCACTTAAACAACAAATACCAAGAGGAATGAGGGTCCTGCTTGCAAGCTTATAATCTGAGAGATAACAGAATTCGCCATTCACAGTATGTAGTGTCACAGCTCACCTCTTCCCCCTTCCTACACAATGACATCTGCATGTCACTACAACATGAGAACATAAAGAGAAAATTCTTAGAAGGAAATAGAGTTCCCTAAAATGTCTTATGATATATATATACATGTGTATGTCCAATGTCCTTATCTTCAGTCAGGCAAGAAAGCAGCTTCCATAAATGTACAGGAAACAGAATACAATAATTTGCAATCAGAAATACAGATTATAAAAAAGATGATCACAATCTGATTTCAATTAGCTAAAAAAAATGTATGTGACACATTCCCTTAAAGAAAAATATACCTAAAAAGAGTATTGGATATTTTAAGAAATGTTTAATACGTTAGAGTAGAGTAGGGCCCTGCCCAAAGAGTCTACCTTGTCGTGGTGGCAGGCTTAAAAATCTGTTGGTCAAATCAGAAGCTGATGGTTATGTATGTGATATGGTTCCATGGGAACTGTTACTGTGTGCTTGGTGAGAACGGGGGCAGAAGTTTTCTCAAGGGTGGGTGGTGGGACTGTGGAAAGTTCAAGGGGTGTAGATGGGGCTAGGGTGGAGGCGGAACTGAGGTGGAGTCGGGGCAGAGTCTCAAGGGAGCCCCAAAATTTTGCCAGTATGGGGCACAATAATTCCTTATGGCAGCCCTGATCAGGAACATGGCTAGCTAATATAATATGTGACAATGAAACTATAAAATGATGAGATACTGTGAAAGAAATGATAATTCCATTGTCTTACCCTTGATCTAAGTATCTCTTGGTACATGTATCAGAGATAGAATAACTTATTGCCAGGGCCGGATTAAGGTTGGTGGGGGCCCCTGGGCAGAAAATCTGGTGGGGGCCCCCATATCATTAACATTTTAGCCATAACAGTAGAGCGCGAACTGTAGCACTCAGATGTACAATCTAATCTTATCCTCTTGTTCTGCCACATTCAGATTTACAGTACTACAATAGAGATACAGTCCAGGATAACTCAAAGCAGTCCAATTATAGACAGAAAGAATTACTCACATTTTTTTTATTGAACCCAATGTTAAGACAGCCAAGGAATAATAAAAATGCAGAAAGGGAAAGTTTTCACCGGCAGCAATTGTTGCTAACTACTGTATAACAATATGCTCTCTATTGTATTATCTCCGGAGTACAGCTCCCCCCCCACGCAAGGGTATACAGCTCTTGCCCCCTACAAGGGTATACAGGCAGCTTTCCCCCCCATGGGAATACAACTCCCCCCCAACGGGTATACAGCTCTTGCCCCCTACAAGGGTATACAGGCAGCTGTCCCCCCCCCCCAAGGTTATACAGTTCTCCAATGTTTCGTCTTTATACAGTTCCCTCCTCCAGGTATACAGGCCCAAATGTACAGCTCCCGTCTCGCGCATACAGCTCCCCCGATCAATATATAACTAGCTGGAGCCTGGAGGCAAGGGGGTTAATCACCGTGGCGCTGCAGAGTTGATTGGCGGGTACACAGCAGGCGGCGGGCGCACGATGCTCGTGAACGCGGCGAGCAGGCAGAGGAGATCCACAGGACAGGAGGCGTGACAGGAGAGGAGGCGTGACAGAAAGAAAGAACAGAGAAAAAAGAAAACAGAGAAAGAAAGAACAGAGAGAGAGAAAGAAAGAATGGAAAGAAAGAACAGAGAAAGAAAGAAAAGAAAGAAGAAAGAACAGAGAGAGAGAGAGAGAAAAAAAAAAAAGAAAGATTAGAGAGATAAAGAAACAGAGATAGAAAGATTCTATAAAGATACTATAGCAGCCCGGCTCCCACTGTAGTGCCCACCTGAGCCTCCCGATGCAGGAAATATAACGATCCGCTCACATGGCCGACATCCCCAAATTCAAGGTGATCCTGCTGTCCGCGCTGTTGGAGGAGGACATGGTGATGGATCTGAAGCATTCCCTAAAGTGCCTCCATGGTTCCGTCACAATCTCCTCCCGAAATGACCTAATTTCCGGTCAGCTTCTAGCACGTCACTTCCGGTGGAACGTCACATGCGAATTTTAAAGTGCTCCTCGGGGCTCCGCCGTGTACTCCTGTGTCCGCACGAAAAGTAAGCTCCCAGCCGGGGCAGTATCTCTCTCAAAATCGGGACTGTCTCGCTGGGAGGTATGAATGCTCCCCACCATACACCTTGTACACGTATGGCACCGCATACATCATACACACACGGTTCCGCTTTTTATGCCTCATACACACAGCTCCGTTCTGTACACCTTGCACACACACACTGCTCAACTCAGTACACACATGGCTCCACTCCGCAAACCTCGTACACATGCGGTTCCGCTCCACACACCTTGCACACACGCAGCTCCGCTTCATACACACACGTGGGGCTAAGCTCCGTACACGTGCGGCTCCGCTCAGTACACCTCACACACTCGCGGCTCTGCTCCGTACACCTCATACACACACACACACACGGCTCCGCTCCGTACACCTTGTACACACACGTCTCTGCTATATCCACCCTGTAAACCCTCCCTGACCCCACACAAACTTCACCTCATCCAGGACGATGAGAACCAGCACAGACAGCAGAGTCCTGCATAAACCAAGGGCTGATACTGGGTACTGGGGGAACATTATACTGTGTATGGGGGGGATGGCGGTACTGGGGGAACATTATACTGTGTGGGGGATGGCAGTACGGTGGGAATATTATACTGTGTGAATATTATACTGTGTGGGGGTGACAGTAGTGGGGAACATTATACTGTATGTGGGGGGATGGTGATACTGTGGGAACATTAAACTGTATGTGGGGTCGTGATACTGTGGGAAAATTATACTGTATGTGGGGACAGGAAAGGGACATTGCAATATGTGTTTTGTTACTTCCTGTTTTCCATACTTGGGTCACATGTACAAGGAACAAAATGCTATGATTCTTAGAAAGTGACAACAAAAAAGCACCAAGATAGTCTCAGCTCTGAAAAGGTTATTGCCCCCTCTGCCCAGTAATGGGGAATCTCCAGCACCTACCTCCACCCGCAGAGCCGCACTCCACATAGAGAATAATGGAGCCTCCGGCACCGACCTCCACCCGCAGAGCCCCACTCCACATAGAGAAAAATGGAGCCTCCAGCACCGACCTCCACCCACAGAGGAACACTCCACATAGAGCATAATGGGCCCTCCAGCACCGACCTCCACCCGCAGAGCCACACTCCACATAGAGAATAATGGGCCCTCCAGCACCGACCTCCACCCGCAGAGCCGCACTCCACATAGAGAAAAATGGAGCCTCCGGCACCGACCTCCACCCGCAGAGCCTCACTCCACATAGAGAATAATGGAGCCTCCAGCACCGACCTCCACCCGCAGAGCCGCACTCCACATACATGGCAGTGCTCAGTGCTGTGCGCACAGGATCTGTGATGAGGTCACAGGAGGGGAGGAGACAGGGGTCACATGATCGGGGGCCCTGACACCTTACCTCCTGTGATCTCATCACAAGCCTTTGCACGCTACCAGCAGCATCAGCTTTCACGCTACTTGTAGATGCTGCTGGTAGCAGAGCACATAATGCCGCCCCCACGGTCACTCACTTTTAGGTGGGGAGAAGATGGAGTGCCATTGCAGCAGCCAGCAGGAATGTGGTGGGGGCCCCCTTAGAAGCTCTTGTGGTGGGGGCCCCGGGGCTGAAGCCCCGCCTGCCCTGCCTATAATCCAGCCCTGGTTATTGCTTTACAATAGTTCCTTCTACCATATTCATTTATTTTCCCTTGTTTCCCCATATTTTTCCTTTTCTTTTCCTTCATGTTGTTTAACTCCATTTTGTATAATAATTAGAACATTTTCAATAAAGACAATTTAAACAAGAAATTGAGTATCTGCTTAGTAAAATATGTTTTTGTGACTCCTTTGTGAACATCATGTGCTAAAGAAGAGCCACGTCCAGCTGAACCAAGCTGAAGGATGATAACGGATTTTATATGGTCACTTCACAAACATTCTTGATGGTGCCCATCAGGAGGTGACCACTTGGCATTCCTGCGATTTTTTCTTTCTCATGCAGAATTAGTATGAGAAAAAAATTTCAGTCCTGCTCTGCCCCATGGTATAACATCGGGCCTAGTGCTATCTGATAAATCATCGGGTAGTTCTTGGCCATATTATACGGTTGCGTGAACAAACTCTTGTAATAAAGTAATTTTCTTTTAATTTGGAACAGCTGTGATCATGTTGGTTTATTATCCAAAACAGGACCCCCCTCTATTACTGACAGCTGTAGAGGGTCACTTACACGCCTGCCGTAAACACATTTCCCTTGTGTAATATGATTGTGGGAGAGCTTGAGTACGGTGCTCACCACAATCATGTGTGTCTCTAGAACCCATGGAACGAATGGTACCGAAATTTACACACACTCAGCCCTATCTCTCTTATATAAGCTTTCAGGACAACCGCAAACTAACCATTAGGCCCATAAACATGGCACTTTTATTTGCAGACTCCGAATTCTCAAGCCTCCACACAAGTTCTTCTCTACTAGACCCCATGTGAGCTCTAGGCAACAGGCTTCCTCCTCATCCCCCGATATAAGCTGCCAACAGTCCTGAAATAACAGGACAGTCCATAAAAACGGGCACTTTTTTGCCCTGCTTGTAAAAAAAACTGAAGGCTGCAGTCCCTGAATTTTTCTCTTGCCATCCTACCCCAGGTGTATGGGGAGAGATATCTATTCCTGGGGAGGAAGAGTTTATTGTGGAGTGGAAAAGGAACTACCAATCACATGAAAAAAAACAAACAAAAATAGCTAGACAGGATGACTGAGACATAATTGTCACATGAGACCTCTGCCTATCCTGTCAGCGAACAATCTATGCCTTGTATAAATGGTTAGCCAGAAAGAAGAATCACCCAACATGTTCCGTGGACACCTGAGAAAGTGAAGGGAATTCTGTCATCGATCACCAAATCACAGAGCAATCCATATTCGTTTGTAAATGAGCTGTATAACATTAGTCAGTTACAACCCAACATGGAGAGACTTGTTGCAGAAAACTAAAACAATAGCTGTACAGATTGATGCTTCTGCCATCTGATGCACAAGACTCTTTCTGCCATATAACCCAAAAGAGCAAGGAACTATCCTCAAAAAGCATTGAAATATCCAAAGCAATATTGGTGAGGTTTTTGCTACCCAGTCTTGGGTAAGGGTGAAAAATATTCATCAAAAGGCGAAGTAAACAGTTGAGGATTACATTGAGAGATTTAGGCAGGCAGTTGAGGAGACAATAGCGAGCCTGAAGGACCAACGAATGGGAAAAAAGTTGATTGCTATCTTGGAGTCTGGATGGAATAAGGAGACTCAGTAATTTTTGCTCATGCTGATTGGCATGAGAAGTAAGTCCCAGTACTAAGTTTGGCTAGTTCAATTCAAAGGAATGTTCAAGAGGTAGAGGAAAAGAAATTCCAGAAGTTAAAGGGGGTTTTACACATAGCGATATCGCTAGCGATATCGCTATAACGTCACCGATTTTGTGACATTATAGCGATATCGCTATGTGTGATACTTACCTCCGACCGGCTCCCCCGCTGTCCATTGCTGATCGTGCAAGAATGTCCGACTCCATTTCTCGTCGTTCGCTTCCTGCTGGGCTTCCTGCTGGCGCCGACGAGCGACGCGTGGAGGCGGGCGGGAGGACGTCAGGATCGCTGTGTGTGAAAGGTGAGTATCGTGCGCTGCGTCGCTGCTGCATCGCTGTGAGATCTTCAGGTGTGAAAGCTCACTAGCGATCATTTAGTGATGCACCAGCGATCCTGACCGGGTCGGATTGCTGGTCGGATCGCTGGTGCATCGCTAAATGTAAAGGGGCCTTAAGAGTGATTAAAATTCGTATAAACAAACAATGGGAAAGATCAGGCAAAAAAAAGGGTGTTCCCTGGAAGGGTGGACCTCAGTAAGTTGAGGTGCTACGGTTGTGATGAACTGGGCCACTTCTAGAAGCAAGTGTAAGGCCCCAAAGAAAATACTGCAGGGAAGGAGCAAATGACATGAAGGGCTTCCACTTCTACCAGTCATCTCTGAAACTAGGGGTCTGATGCCTTTGTTCATTTTACCCTCTTAATATGCCCTTTAACACAAGAGTGTCTTGTAGACACTGTAGCAGCCTGCAGTGTCCTACAGAAATCTGAAGTCCCTACCCTGAAGGCCACAGGATTATTTGAAGTTGTAGGCCTACATGGTAAACCCATTACACAAGAAAACAACAGAAACCCCAATAATGATAGGACCCATCATCACTTCACTCTCTTTCATCCTGTGAAGCTGGTCACTACTCATGGAATAGACGTGAGGCAGAGTGGTCAAGAGGTCCAAGGTCAAAAGCCAGGATGGTACGTCAAAGACCGAGGGAAAAGACAAACAGATAGTCAGTGGCAATGTCCAGGGTCTGGTAACTAAAGTCAGAATACATTAAAGGCAAAAGGATTATACAAACGGGTAGTCGAAGGCAAATTCTAGGTCCGGCAATGATAGATCAGAATAACAAAATACTGAGCACAGCATCAACACACCACTGAGCTTGAAGCTACAATTGTCAATGATCTGACATTATCAGCAGCTACTATCCATAGGGCGGCTGAGCTGTCACTCACGCCATGGCCAGGACAAGGTACATTATTTTCATAGGAAAATGAAGCTAACCGCACCCCCACCATCACCCTGATGAACCCTCAGCACCCAAGTAAAGGAATGAGTTAGAAACTAAAGTAAAAGTACCCCCTCTTTTTCACCTAAACCATGCCGACAAAAGTAAAAAGAGGTGATGAACAGAGTTGAGCGATACCGTCCGATACTTCAAAGTATCGGATCGGAATGGATCGGCCGATCTTAAAAAAAAGTATCGGTATCGCCGATTCCGATACCGGAAGTCCCATTCAAGTCTATGGGACTTCCGGTATCGGAATAAGAAAAACCCTGTTTTTGCCTTGTACAGACTCTCTGGGGTCTGTACGGGCCTTTCGGGGGGCTGTGCCGGCCTGCCAGGGGGTCTGTGCAGGCTCCGGTGGTCTGTGCCGGCCTGCCGGGGGGGGCTGTGCCGGCCTGCCGGTGGTCTGTGCAGGCTCCGGTGGGCTGTGCCGGCCTGCCGGGGGGCTGTGCCGGCCTGCCGGTGGTCTGTGCAGGCTCCGGTGGGCTGTGCCGGCCTGCCGAGGGGCTGTGCCGGCCTGCCGGTGGTCTGTGCAGGCTCCGGTGGGCTGTGCCGGCCTGCCGGTGGTCTGTGCAGGCTTCGGGGGTCTGTGCAGGCATCGTCCAATGGGACTACAAGTCCCATCGGGCGATGCCTGCTACCATGACAGTGATTGACACATTAGCCAATGATGGGACAGTAGTAGTCCCATCATCCGGCTAATGTGTTGAATGTAAAAAAAAAAAAAATACATGCTACATACATACAACATGCTACATACATACCACATATATACTACATGCATGCTACATGCTACATACATGCTACATATATACTACATGCAACATACATACTACATATATACTACATGCATGCAACATGCATACTACATATATACTACATGCAACATACATACTACATATATACTACATGCATGCAACATGCATACTACATATATACTACATGCTACATACATACTACATATATGCTACATACATACTACATATATACTACATGCATGCTACATACATACTGCATGCTACATACATACTACATGCTACATACATACTACATATATGCTACATACATACTACATATATACTACATGCATGCTACATACATACTGCATGCTACATACATACTACATGCTACATACATACCACATATATACTACATACATACTACATGCATGCTACATGCTACATACATACCACATACATACTACATACATACTACATACATACTACATGCATGCTACATGCATGCTACATGCTACATACATAACACATATATACTACATGCATGCTACATACATACTACATGCTACATACATACCACATACATACTACATACATACTACATACATAGTACATGCATGCTACATACATACTACATGCTACATACATACTACATATATACTACATGCATGCTACATACATACTACATGCTACATACATACTACATATATACTACATGCATGCTACATACATACTACATACATACTACATGCATGCTACATACATACTACATGCTACATACATACCACATACTACATATATACTACATGCATGCTACATACATACTGCATGCTACATGCATGCTACATACATACTACATGCTACATACATACCACATATATACTACATACATACTACATACAATACATTCATACAATACATACATAGACATACAGTACATATAACAGAGTAACATACTTACCAATACTTGTCACATTGTTCCCCGAAGCCATTGTCTTTTACGGAATAAATATTAACATAACAAACCACAAAAATACTCACCCACGATCCGAAGCAGTCCACGAGTGTGTCCCACAACGATCTTGGGTAGAGAACGGCAGCATCAGCTGATGCTGCCGTTCTCTACGGGCTGCAGGAATCCAATGACGGAAGGTAGGTATCCTTCCGCACTGTATTCCTCCGCCACTTAAAAAAAAAAAAAGTCCCTAGTCTCACTTTATGCCATTGCTGTGTGGGAATTTCCCACGCAGCAATGGCATAAAGTGAGACTAGGGACTTTTTTTTTTTTAAGTGGCGGAGGAATACAGTGCGGAAGGATACCTACCTTCCGTCATTGGATTCCTGCAGCCCGTAGAGAACGGCAGCATCAGCTGATGCTGCAGTTCTCTACCCAAGATCGTCGTGGGACACACTCGTGGACTGCTTCGGATCGTGGGTGAGTATTTTTGTGGTTTGTTATGTTAATATTTATTCCGTAAAAGACAATGGCTTCGGGGAACAATGTGACAAGTATTGGTAAGTATGTTACTCTATGTTATATGTACTGTATGTCTATGTATGTATTGTATGAATGTATTGTATGTAGTATGTATGTAGTATATATGTGGTATGTATGTAGCATGTAGTATGTATGCAGTATGTATGTAGCATGCATGTAGCATGCAGTATGTATGTAGCATGCATGTAGTATGTATGTAGCATGTAGTATGTATGTAGTATGTATGTGGTATGTATGTAGCATGTAGTATGTATGTAGCATGCATGTAGTATGTATGTAGTATGTATGTAGTATATATGTAGTATGTATGTAGCATGTAGTATGTAGCATGCATGTAGTATATATGTAGTATGTATGTAGCATGTAGTATGTATGTAGCATGCATGTAGTATGTATGTAGTATGTATGTAGTATATATGTAGTATGTATGTAGCATGTAGTATGTATGTAGCATGCATGTAGTATATATGTGTTATGTATGTAGCATGCATGTAGTATGTATGTAGTATGTATGTAGCATGCATGTAGTATGTATGTAGTATATATGTGGTATGTATGTAGTATGTATGTAGTATGTATGTAGTATGTATGTAGCATGCATGTAGTATGTATGTAGTATATATGTGGTATGTATGTAGTATGTATGTAGCATGCAGTATGTATGTAGCATGCATGTAGTATATATGTAGTATGTATGTAGCATGTATGTAGCATGCATGTAGTGTGTATGTAGTATGTATGTAGTATTTTTTTTTTTTTTTTAACATTTAACACATTAGCCGGATGATGGGACTACTACTGTCCCATCATTGGCTAATGTGTCAATCACTGTCATGGTAGCAGGCATCGCCAGATGGGACTTATAGTCCCATCGGACGATGCTTGTACAGACCCCCGGACATCAGCACAGCCCCCCGGCAGGCCGGCACAGCCCCCCGGCAGGCCGGTACAGACCCCCACAGGGTGCACAGACCACCGGCCGGCCGGCACAGCCCCCCGGCAGGCCGGTACAGACCCCCACAGGGTGCACAGACCACCGGCAGGCCGGCACAGCCCCCCGGCAGGCCGGTACAGACCCCGGGCAGTCCACACAGCCCCCCGGCAGGCCGGCAGAGACCCCCGGAAGGCCCGAAATGACGGCGCATCATGATGCGCACACACCGCGCATCATGATGACGTCATTTCGGCTGTCAATCAACTTTGAACTTCCGATTCCGATGCCGACTTCCGATATTGAAAAAATATCGGAAGTCGGTATCGGAATTCCGATACAGCAAGTATCGGCCGATACCCGATACTTGCGGTATCGGAATGCTCAACACTAGTGATGAAATTTATGGGTGAGTCTCAATAGAGTGTGTTTTCAAAGTTAGATATGAAACAGTAATTGTTTGTGGACTATTTGCACAATACAAGGGATTAATAGCGATATTCATCACTGACAACCTACATTTTGCATGTAAGACCCAAAGACAGTCATGGAAAATAATATGACTAAACTATAATGGGGCTGTTTAATTTCAATTAAAGTTTCCATCATTTGGCAGATGCCCTATTGGAATCTAAACAGATCCCATTATAGATAAAAGGATACGGATATGTGTGATTGTTTTTAAAGAAATACTCCCATCACATTTTTTTTATCCTATTAAAGAAGTTGTCCAGTATTATCACTTTTTTTTTCATAAATCTTGCTATTATGTGCCACTCAATACATCCACTGTGTTTATTTTAGCAATATTAGCTTTTATCATACTTTAGAAGCACATTTTCAGTGCTGGCTCCAGCTCTCATGGGGTTAATCGACAACTTCCTTTCTCCTGACTTAAGGTACTGTCACACTTAGCGATGTACCAGCGATCCCGACCAGCGATATGACGCGGTCAGGATTGCTGGTGCATCGCTAAGTGGTCGCTAGTGAGTTGCCACACAGGCAGATCTCACTAGCGACATCGCAGGGGTCGGGGGTCGCTACTTACCTGTCAGACGGGGCGATCCTGACGTCCTCCCGCCCGCGTCCACGCGTCGCTCGTCTCTCCACAGGAAGCGCCGCAGGAAGCTGACGACGAGAAGCGGTCCTGGATGTTCTCGCGCGATCAGCGATAACCAGCGGGGGAGCGGGTTGTAGGTATCACACACAGCGATATCGCTAACAATAGCGCCAAAACGTCACTAGTTATAGCGATATTGCTAGCGATACCGCATAGTGTGACAGTACCTTAACTGTGCTCTAATACTACAAGTTCCATGATGCATTGCACTTGCCTGTAAAGCCGGGTTCTCACTGCGCCATTATGTGGCGCATCGCGGCGTATGCCGTAAAGTGGCACACGTTCGCGATGTGCCGTTAAGCACTGACGGAGCCTCGGACGCCGCCTGCAGCGTCTGAGGCTCCGTCACAGCTAGCGCTGAAGAATCATCAGTGCTACCGGTATAGCATAACGCATATCGCTATGCATTGATAGGGCTGGTTAACGCTATGTGAACCTGGCCTAAGCCAGCACCTACCACAGCCACTCCAAAATACACCCAAACACCTCCCTCCTATCTTCAAGCTTATTGTAACAAGTTGCAAGCATCCTGAGCACACGCACGAGCATGCACAATCTTTTTTAAAAATAGTGAATATGTACCCATGTACATACGTTAAGGGTGTGTGCACACGCTGCGGATTCTGCTGCGGATCCGCAGCAGTTTTGGTCCTGTGGATCCGCAGCTACAGTACCATTAAAATCAATGAAAAATGAAAACCGCTATGCAGACAGTGCGGATTTTTCCACGCGGATTTGCTGCGGTTTCAAAACTGCAGCATGTCAATTTTTTGTGCGGATTCCGCTGCGGTTTGGCACTTGATCCATGACAGGTGTCAAACCGCAGGCTAAACCACAGAAAAACTGCAGATAAACCGCAGGTCGTTTGACTTGTGGATTTACCTGCCGTTTTTGACAAATCCACGCGGAAAAATCCGCAGGACAATCCGCACCTTGTGCACACAGCCTTATAGTGCTGAAAGCTATGAGGGTATCTGCACATGTTGCAGATTCCAGTACGGATTTTTCCGCACAGAATCCGCATCTCTTGGCAGAAAACGCATGTGCATTTTGATGCGATTTTTACATATGCATTGTAATAAAGCGCAGGCATGAGGAAGGTTTCTGATCTGTCACAGTGATCTGTGATGTGACAGATCAGCGATCTGTCACAGGACAGTGATGTCCCACTTGGGACTATTTAATAAAGTTAACAAAAAGTGATAAAATAATTAAAAAAAAAAATCGCCAAATAAATCAGAAAAAAAAACTTCCCCCAAATAAATCCATTTTTTGGAAATAATAAAAAAAAAACAATAAAAGTACACATATTAGGTATCGACGCGTCCGTAACGACCCGCCCTATAAAACTGTCCCATTAGTTAAGCCCTTTAGCGAACCCCTTAAAAAATAAAAATAAAAAACGAAGCAAAAAATAATGATTTATTATCATACTGCCACACAAAAAGTGTAATAATGCGCGATCAAAAAGACGCATATAAATAACCATGGTACCGCTGAAAACGTCATCTTGTCTCGCAAAAAACAAGCCACAACACAGCATCATCAGCGAAAAAATAAAAAAGTTATAGCTCGCAGAATAAAGCGATGCAAAAATAATTATTTTTTATATAAAATAGTTTTCATTGCATAAAACCGACAAAACATAAAAAAACGACCTAAATGAGGTATCGCTGTAACCATACTGACTCGAAGAATAAAACCGCTTTATCAATTTTACCGCACTCGGAACGGTGTAAACGCACCCCCCCAAAAGAAATTCATGAAACGCTGGTTTTTGTTCATTCTGCGTCCCAAAAATCGGAATAAAAAGTGATCAAAAAATGTCACGTGCCCAAAAATGGTACCAATAAAAACGTCAACTCGTCCCGCAAAAAATAAGACCTCACATGACTCGGTGGGTCAAAATACGGAAAAATTATAGCTCTCAATATGTGGTGATGCAAAAACTATTTTTACAATAAAAAGCGTCTTTTAGCGTGCGACAGCTGCCACATATAAAAACCGCCAAAAATAGTAAATCAAACCCCCCGTTATCACCCCCTTAGTTAGGGAAAAATAATAAAATAAAAAAAATGTATTTATTTCCATTTTTACATTAGGGTTAGGGCTAGGGTTAGGGCTGAAATTAGGGTTAGGGGAGTGTTGGGGTTCGGGTTGGAGTTAGAATTGGGGGTTTCCACTGTTTGGGCACATCAGGGTCTCTCCAAATGCAACATGGCGTCTGATCTCAATTCCAGCCAATTCTGAGTTGAAAAAGTCAAATGGTGCTCCTTCCCTTCCAAGCCCCGCCATGCGCCCAAACAGTGTTTTACCCCCACATGTAGGGTATCAGCCTACTCAGGACAAATTGCAAAACAATTTTTGGGGTCCAATTTCTCCTGTTACCCTTAGGAAAATAAAAAAATTGGGGGCAAAAATATCATTTTTGTGGAAAAAAATGATTTTTTTATTTTCACGTCCGAGCGTTATAAACTTCTGTGAAGCACTTGGGGATTCAAAGTGCTCACCACACATCTAGATAAGTTCCGTGGGGGGTCTAGTGTCCAAAATGGGGTCACATGTGGGGAGTTAGTTTAGGTACATCAGGGGCTCTCCAAACGCACATGACACCTGCAGACTATTCCATCAAAGTCTGCATTCCAAAACGCCACTGCTTCCCTTCCGAGCCCCGACGTGTGTCCATACAGTAGTTTTCTCCCACATATGGGGTGTCAGCGTACTCAGGACAAATTGGACAACAACTTTTGGTGTCCAATTTCTCCTGTTACCCTTGGGAAAATGAAAAAATTGGGGACTAATTGATAATGTTTGTGGAAAAAATACGATTTTTTTATTTTCATGCCCGGGCATTATAAACTTCTGTGAAGCCCTTGGGGGTTCAAAGTGCTCACCACACATCTAGATAAGTTCCTTAGGGGGTCTCGTTTCCAAAATGGGGTCATTTGTGGGGGGTTTCCACTGTTTAGGTACATTAGGGGCTCTCCAAAGGCAACATGACACCCGCAGAACATTCCCTCAAAGTCTGCATTCCAAAACGTCACTACTTCCCTTCCGAGCCCCGACGTGTGTCCATACAGTAGTTTTCTCCCACATATGGGGCGTCAGCGTACTCAGGACAAATTGAACAACAACTTTTGGGGTTCAATTTCTCCCGTTACCCTTGGGAAAATAAAAAAATTGGGGACTAATTGATCATGTTTGTGGAAAAAATACGATTTTTTTATTTTCATGCCCTGGCATTATAAACATCTGTGAAGCCCTTGGGGGTTCAAAGTGCTCAACTCACATCTAGATAAGTTCCTTAGGGGGTCTAGTTTTCAAAATGGGGTCATTTGTGGGGGGTTTCCACTGTTTAGGTACATTAGGGGCTCTCCAAAGGCAACATGACACCCGCAGACCATTCCATCAAAGTCTGCATTCCAAAACGTCACTACTTCCCTTCCGAGCCCTGACGTGTGCCCAAACAGTAGTTTTCTCCCACATATGGGGTATCAGCATACTCAGGACAAATTGGACAACAACTTTTGGGGTCCAATTTCTCCTGGTACCCTTGGGAAAATAAAAAAATGGTGACTAAAATATCATGTTTGTGGAAAAAATACGAATTTTTTATTTTCACGCCCGGGCGTTATAAACTTCTGTGAAGCACTGGGGGGTTCAAAGTGCTCACCACACATCTAGATAAGTTCTTTGAGGGGGTCTAGTTTCAAAAATGGTGTTATTTGTGGGGGGTTTCCACTGTTTTGGTACATCAGGGGTTTTCCAATCGCGACATGATGTCCGATCTCAATTCCAGCCAAAAACGTCAAATGCCGCTGCTTACCTTCTGAGCTCTGCCATGCGCACAAATAGTGGTTTACCCCCACATGTGGGGTATCAGCGTACTCAGGACAAAGTGCACAATAACTTTTAGGGTCCTGTTACCCTTGGAAAAATAAGAATTGAGGGTGAAAAGATCATTTTTGTGGAAAAAATATGATTTTTTAATTGTACCGCTGTACGTTATAAACTTCTGTAAAGCCCTTGTGGGTTCAAAGTTCTCACCACATATCTAGATAAGTTCCTTGGGGGGTTTAGTTTCCAAAATGGGGTCACTTGTAGGGGGTTTCCACTGTTTAGGTACATCAGGGACTCTCCAAACGTGACATGGCGTCCGATCTGAATTCCAGCCAATTTTGCATTGAAAAAGTCAAACGGCGCTCCTTCCATTCTGAGCTCTGCCATGTGCCGAAACAGTTGTTCCCCCCCACATATCAGGTATCAGCGTACTCACGACAAATTGCACAATAACTTTTGTAGTCCAATTTCTCCTGTTACCCTTGGTAAAATAAAAAAAATTGAACCTGAAGTATTTTTTTTGTGAAAAAAAGTTAGAAGTTCATTTTTTTTAAAATATTCAAAAAAATTCCTGTGATGCACCTAAAGGGTTAATAAACTTATTGAATGTGGTTTTGAGCACCTTAAGAGGTGCAGTTTTTAGAATGGTGTCACTTTTGGGTATTTTCTATCATATAGACCCCTCAAAGTGGCTTCAAATGTGATGTGGTCCTAAAAATAAAATGGTGTTGTAAAAATGAGAAATCGCTGGTCAACTTTTAACCCTTATAACTTAATAACAAAAAAAAGTTTTGGTTCCAAAATTGTGCTGATGTAAAGTAAACATGCGGGAAATGTTAGTTATCAAGTTTTTTGTGTGCCTTATCTCTGTAATTTAAGGGCATAAAAATTCAAAGTTGGAAAATTGCGAAATTTTCGCCAAATTTCCGTTTTTCTCACAAATAAACGCAAGTTATTTGAATGAAATTTTACCACTAACATGAAGTACAATATGTCACGAGAAAACAATGTCAGAATCACCGGGATCCATGGAAGCGTTCCAGAGTTATGACCTCATAAAGGTACAGTGGTCAGAATTGTAAAAATTGGCCCGGTCATGAACGTGCAAACCACCCTTGGGGGTGAAGGGGTTAAAGATATATTATTTAAAAAAAAAAAAAATTGTGATGTCATTTCTGTCCAAACTCATCTTTTACATTTGTCCAACCCACACTCCATTACACACACACAGATAGATAGATAAGGGATAGATAGATAGATAGATAGGAGATAGATATGGGATGGATAGATAAATAGATATGGGATGGATAGATAGATAAGGGATAGATAGATAGATAGATAGAAAGATAGATAAGGGATAGATACATAGATAATAGATAGCTAGATAGATAAATAAGGGATAGATAGATAGATATGGGATGGAAAGATAATAGATAGATATGGGATAAATAGATATGGGATAGATCACCGCAGACCCCTTCCTCATAGCCCGCAGACCCCTCCACACAGCTCGCAAATACTGAATGTGTGAACATGGCCTAAAAGGGACATCCGGGACTTTCTGAGAAGCAAAAAATGTGTCTAAGCACTAACAGGCAGGTAGTTGTTACTTACTTGCTTGTTATGCCTGGCGCCGTTCTTCCCCGACACACATTGGTCATAGACGACTCCTGCCATAGATTCAGCTGCCTCTGCTGACGTCACATTGACAGAGCGGTGGATTCTTCCCTACTCCGCACTGTTAACGAGGCGACACAATTAAGCAGCAGGAATCATACTGTCAATCAGAATGATGTCGGAAGTCCTGACCTGCTAACAGAGCAGAGCTAAAAAATAATCCACTGCTTTGTCAGCCTGGCGTCAGCAGAGGCACCTGAATTGCCTGCAAGAGCAGTCTGCCATTATCAGCTATAATCACCACACCCTCCGCTCTTAGGAACAATGGCCTATACCATGGAGGGGATCTGCTGCTGACACTGTTATAGGGGAAATGTCCCCCAGTTCTGCACAAATGTCCCCCATTATGGGCCCGTTCTAGAGATATAAGTCCCCCATGCTGGTATATATGACCCCTCATCCTCTTCTATAAGGCCCCCCATATATAGGGGCATCACTTTTTCACACAGTGCCCTGTAGGTTTGGATTTTCTTTTCCCTCAATAATAAAGATGTTAATTTAAAAACTACATTTTGTGTTCACTTGTGTTATCTTTGTCTAATATTTAAATTTGTTTGGCGATCTGAAAAATGTATGTGTGACAAACATGCAAAAGAATAGGAAATCAGGAAGGGGACAAACACTTTTTCCACACAACTGTATATGAACTCATCCAGGTGTACTGTATATGGCCCCACATTCTGGTATATACAGTGGGGCAAAAAAGTAGTTAGTCAGTCAGCAATAGTGCAAGTTCCACCACTTAAAAAGATGAGAGGCGTCTGTAATTTACATCATAGGTAGACCTTAACTATGGGAGACAAACTGAGAAAAAAAAATCCAGAAAATCACATTGTCTGTTTTTTTTCATTTTATTTGCATATTATGGTGGAAAATAAGTATTTGGTCAGAAACAAGCAATCAAGATTTCTGGCTCTCACAGACCTGTAACTTCTTCTTTGAGAGTCTCCTCTTTCCTCCACTCATTACCTGTAGTAATGGCACCTGTTTAAACTTGTTATCAGTATAAAAAGACACCTGTGCACACCCTCAAACAGTCTGACTCCAAACTCCACTATGGTGAAGACCAAAGAGCTGTCAAAGGACACCAGAAACAAAATTGTAGCCCTGCACCAGGCTGGGAAGACTGAATCTGCAATAGCCAACCAGCTTGGAGTGAAGAAATCAACTGTGGGAGCAATAATTAGAAAATGGAAGACATACAAGACCACTGATAATCTCCCTCGATCTGGTGCTCCACGCAAAATCCCACCCCGTGGGGTCAGAATGATCACAAGAACGGTGAGCAAAAATCCCAGAACCACGCGGGGGGACCTAGTGAATGAACTGCAGAGAGCTGGGACCAATGTAACAAGGCCTACCATAAGTAACACACTACGCCACCATGGACTCAGATCCTGCAGTGCCAGACGTGTCCCACTGCTTAAGCCTGTACATGTCCGGGCCCGTCTGAAGTTTGCTAGAGAGCATTTGGATGATCCAGAGGAGTTTTGGGAGAATGTCCTATGGTCTGATGAAACCAAACTGGAACTGTTTGGTAGAAACACAACTTGTCGTGTTTGGAGGAAAAAGAATACTGAGTTGCATCCATCAAACACCATACCTACTGTAAAGCATGGTGGTGGAAACATCATGCTTTGGGGCTGTTTCTCTGCAAAGGGGCCAGGACAACTGATCCGGGTACATGAAAGAATGAATGGGGCCATGTATCGTGAGATTTTGAGTGCAAACCTCCTTCCATCAGCAAGGGCATTGAATATGAAACGTGGCTGGGTCTTTCAACATGACAATGATCCAAAGCACACCGCCAGGGCAACGAAGGAGTGGCTTCGTAAGAAGCATTTCAAGGTCCTGGAGTGACCTAGCCAGTCTCCAGATCTCAACCCTATAGAAAACCTTTGGAGGGAGTTGAAAGTCCGTGTTGCCAAGCAAAAAGCCAAAAACATCACTGCTCTAGAGGAGATCTGCATGGAGGAATGGGCCAACATACCAACAACAGTGTGTGGCAACCTTGTGAAGACTTACAGAAAACGTTTGACCTCTGTCATTGCCAACAAAGGATATATCACAAAGTATTGAGATGAAATTTTGTTTCTGACCAAATACTTATTTTCCACCATAATTTGCAAATAAAATGAAAAAAAAACAAAAACAGACAATGTGATTTTCTGGATTTTTTTTTCTCAGTTTGTCTCCCATAGTTGAGGTCTACCTATGATGTAAATTACAGACGCCTCTCATCTTTTTAAGTGGTGGAACTTGCACTATTGCTGACTAAATACTTTTTTGCCCCACTGTATGTCCCCATCCTGGTTGGTGTATATGGACTCCCATGCTGATACATATCTCCAGCGTCGGACTGGAGTAGTTTGGGCCCACCAGAGAAAATCATTCTTGGGGGCCACCACGCTTAAGGGGTTTTAGCTGCAGAGTCTTCCCTTAGCTTTCATCTAGTAAAGCTGATAATGAGGGAATTTTTTCCAACTATATACAATGTCCAAACAATCATCTGACAAACCAGCAATGCACTCATTTGTTGGGTGAAATGATTTTTATACTTGATTTAAAAACATTCTTATCGGCAACAGATAATTTTGTGTATATACAACACAAGTGCTGCCGAGAACAATGACATTCTATAAGCACAGAAAGATTGTATTAGATACGTGCCACATACACACACTAGACACAGGATACATACAGACCAGTCACGCACTAGACACAGGATACATACAGACCAGTCACGCACTAGACACAGGATACATACAGACCAGTCACGCACTAGACACAGGATACATACAGACCAGTCACACACTAGACACAGGATACATACAGACCAGTCACGCACTAGACACAGGATAAACACAGACCAGTCACGCACTAGACACAGGATACACACAGACCAGTCACGCACTAGACACAGGATACACACAGACCAGTCACGCACTAGACACAGGATACACACAGACCAGTCACACACTAGACACAGGATACATACAGACCAGTCACACACTAGACACAGGATACACACAGACCAGTCACGCACTAGACACAGGATACATACAGACCAGTCACGCACTAGACACAGGATACACACAGACCAGTCACGCACTAGACACAGGATACACACAGACCAGTCACGCACTAGACACAGGATACACACAGACCAGTCACGCACTAGACACAGGATACACACAGACCAGTCACGCACTAGACACAGGATACACACAGACCAGTCACGCACTAGACACAGGATACACACAGACCAGTCACGCACTAGACACAGGATACACACAGACCAGTCACGCACTAGACACAGGATACACACAGACCAGTCACGCACTAGACACAGGATACACACAGACCAGTCACGCACTAGACACAGGATACATACAGACCAGTCACGCACTAGACACAGGATACACAGAGACCAGTCACACACTAGACACAGGATACACACAGACCAGTCACGCACTAGACACAGGATACACACAGACCAGTCACGCACTAGACACAGGATACACACAGACCAGTCACGCACTAGACACAGGATACATACAGAACAGTCACGCACTAGACACAGGATACATACAGACCAGTCACGCACTAGACAGGATATATACAGACCAGTCACGCACTAGACACAGGATACATACAGACCAGTCACGCACTAGACACAGGATACACACAGACCAGTCACGCACTAGACACAGGATACACACAGACCAGTCACACACTAGACACAGGATACACACAGACCAGTCACGCACTAGACACAGGATACACACAGACCAGTCACGCACTAGACACAGGATACACACAGGCCAGTCACACACTAGACACAGGATACACACAGACCAGTCACACACTAGACACAGGATACATACAGACCAGTCACACACTAGACACAGGATACATACAGACCAGTCACACACTAGACACAGGATACATACAGACCAGTCACACACTAGACAAAGGATACATACAGACCAGTCACTAGAATGGGGGTCCGAGCATCCAGTGTTTGCCATGCTGTCATGTGCATGACAGCGCGACAAACCCTGCTTCCTATCGCCAATTCTGATGCTTTGCCCGCCTCTTCAAACTTGCCCTGTAGCAGGGGTAAGCGGGGCTCATATTTGTGCAGTTGATGCCAACTTTGTATTGTCAGATGACATCAAGCCCACGGCTTAGTAATGGAGAGGCGTCTATAAGACACCTATCCATTGCTAATCCTATAGTTACTGTAAATGGTAAATTAAGACAAAGCAAGAATAAAGTCCTTTAATTGAAAGAATGACACAGACTCCTTTAATGATTCTAAATTAAACCATACTCACGTCATCACCCATTCCACCGAATCTCTCGTCTCCTGTAATAAAACAAAAATAAAAAATAACTATCCCTCAACTGTCCGTCATTCTGTCCCATGCCATATTCCATTTCTGGTGGTGAAGCCGGTATATATAAACAAAACCTGGCACTCAACTTGTTTGATGAATAATAGGAAGACTTAATAAACAGTCAGTAGTACAAAGCACAGACGTTTCGTTCTAACTCGACCTTCATCAGTGTACTAACAAAAAGGAAAAAAGATACACAATATATTTGACTACTATGGCCCAAATGGGTCCAATATATAGACATATTAGAATATCCCAGTAAAAAAACCTATAACAGCAACCTTATATCAGTCTAGGGACAAAAATAGTTCAGGCAAAAAATGCAAAACATGTAACCAAATCAAAAATAAAGGGAAAAAGAAAAATAGGGCATGTAAAGACGAAAACAAAATAAAGATAGCCTACCCGACTGCTGTAATGAATAGAATGTAATGGAGGAATGTAATATTTATATCCCGGTGGTGAAGCCGACACTCTAGTGAGAGCCACTGAATTCTCTTAATGGCTCTCACTGGGCATATAATTCCCAAGTTCGGCAGAAGTAACCCCGCCCACCTGAAACAAAACCCATCTATTCATTAATTTAATTGGTTGGCTGCATATGGGCGTGGGTTTGACCACTGGTGGGCGGAGTTTCAGTCATATTCACGTCACCTTCAATATGGGTTAACCTGTGGTGAGCACATATTTAATAGGCATCCATTTACGATCCAAAAAGAGCTGGCTCTTTTTGGTGAGCAGAGCCATGAGGGCCAGATCACCAAAAAGAGCCGGACTGCCTATCACTTCTCTCCAGCAGCCTGAGCACAGCACTGCTTCTGGCTATCTGGTCTTCACTGGACTGAAGGAGGCCCCTCCCCTTCCGGTGACATCAATCCCTCCAAATATCACCTCCATTATAGACGTTCCCGTGCTGTATGTGCAGTCTCACAGTCTGTGATTGAGCCGGCTTTGCTGTACGTGCGTTATTCCATACATGGTGCCGGCGGGATGTTTGCACTGTTCAGCAATGAGTGATGTAAAGTGAGCGCTTTCTTGTCACCTGCTGCTGGCGGCTTCTAGTAATCTCATCGAGCACCCCACAGCTGAGAGAGCGGTCAGCACAATGAGATCAGTAGACGCCGACAGCAGCAGGTGATGAGAAAGCGCTCACTTCACATCACTTGTTGCTGAGTAGTGCACACGGCCACAGGCACCGGGTCTGGAATAACGCGCTCACCACTCAGTGCACGCTATCGGACAACTCCAACCAACACAAACTACAGTAAAGTGAATGAATCCAACAAAGACTATCAACAGCAGGAAACATCAGCAGGGGAAGGAATGCAAAGCTGCACCCGAAAGGTGATAGGGAAAACAAACAGAGTAAATGAAAAACACCTGTTACCCAAAACAGACAGGAAAAAATATAACAGAACAAAAACCACCAACAGAAAGGTGAATCTGCTGTGGCTCAGCAAAAAGACACCAAGCACAGAACACAGGACCAAGGGTTCAAATATAAGCGCTAAGAGAACTGTGTTTGGGTAGTAGGGCAAAGAGAACTGTCCCTGGGTAGTAGGGCTAAGAGCTGTGCCAGACCTCAGCATAGGGAGCAGTCCATCTTGGATTCTTAAGCACTGGTTGTCTTCCCTGATTCAAAGATGGAACCACACAAAAGTGCTGGTTGGATGGCTAACTGTGGTCTCTGCGTTCACTTTTTGTGCAGGCTGACTGCATTCACTGTTTCAAAGATGGCACCTGCTGTGTTGCCATAGAAGGCAGCAAGTACTTAGTAGAAAGGGGTGCGACTGTTCATGGGAAAACCCTTTAAGCTAAGGGTTATGCCTCCCGAAGAAGGTGCAGCGAAATGCGCATCGGGGCAGAGGGATGTCTGGGGGATTCCATGTGTCCATATTAGGTATGAGTGCCCATTTACTTCACTAGCGGTGAACATTTGGTGCTGAGCCTTGGCATTAATAGCGGTTCACAGTAGGGGTTATTAGATGCTAGAAAGCCCTGCACTTTGTTGTTTGACATGCTTTTATAGCGGTCCTTTATATGTGAACAGGTCCGATGTGTCTGTTTTGTACACACCCTATCATTGGCATCTCTGCTATTATCGTATTTACTTAGGTTACATCAAAATACATTGATTATTTATATTTATACTAGATGTGTGCTTTGTGGCGCTGGGGGTGGCGGCCCACCCACTTCCGTGCAGTCACAACCGGCAGGAAAGACGGTGTTTTGCGGCCTGTGCTGGAGATGGTGTGCGGAGGGTGGCCACACCCAATCTCCAGCACAGGTCTCAAGCTGCGGTCTTTCCTGCCCGCTGTGACTGCACAGAGGTGTGTGGGCAGGCAGCGGCGGGATCCGGCGCGTGTAGTCAGGCTGTGGGTCCTGGTGGGGGTCCGGCGGCGGCATCCCTCTCATTACTCCCCCCTCATTACACCCTCTCATTACACCCCATTCATTACACCCCTCTCGTTATACCCCTTTCACAGCCTCGTGATCGCAGCGGCGGCCTGGATCCGAGCAGAGGCTGGGATCCCTGCGGCGGCTGGGATCGCAGCGGCGTCCTGGATCCGAGCGGCAGCTGGGATCCCTGCGGTGGTCGGGATCGCAGTGGTCACCTGGATGGAGCGGCGGCTGGGATCCAAGCAGCGGCCAGGATCCCAGCGGTGGTCGGGATCCTAGCGGCGGTTGGGATCGCAGCGGCAGCCTGAATCAGAGCGGTAAGTGGGATCCCAGCGGCGTTTGGTATCGTATCGGTGGCCTGGATCAGAGGGGCATCACTTGGGTGTACCAAAATGGCGGTCGGTGTACTTCCGGTACGGTGCAGTGGATTGTGGGACTCGGGACATCCAGATGGAAGTGGATGACAGGCAATTTAAGGCAATTATGTATATAGATGTTTTGCACTGCATAATAAGTTTATATTATTAATAGGGCTGCATATCATATTTATGGACCTTTTTTGGAGGATATCCCAGGGTTTTTTCTAGTCCCTCTTATTATTGGGTAACAAGAGTGGGGGACCCAAATTCAGAGTGCAAAAAATTATAATTCTGTCAACAATGTGAATCAAAGTAAGCCATGGGTAAGAAAACCACGTAAATTGAGCACTACTGAATGAATTAGACTGTACTAATATTGGACATTGGAAAGAGAACCACCATAAAAACAAGAGACAAGAAACCGACTAAAAGTCCAAAAAATTTTTTGATAGTGTAAAATATAAATTTTATTAGTATATCAGGATTTAAAATGGTATAAGATCAAAGAGATACATAATTAACAATTGACAATATCAAGCTGTATGCCATATAAAAAAAGGAAAAGAAAAGGAAAAATGGGGTGTAATAACCAAAAAGAACCACCAAGTGGCAGTATATCCACAAAAAGAGAAGCCCCTGATGAAGGCTGCTGGCTGAAACGCGTGTTGGGGAGGGCGCCTCAGGAGACCAGGAGTTGCTGACATCATATTGTGAGTTACTTATAGTTAACAGCATATTATAATACCTACCTGCTTTCATTTTTAGCCCTGGTCCTAATATAAAGATGTGGATATATTAAAACTGGCACTATGCTTATATATAGTATTACTACCATACTTAGTTGACAAAGATAGTTCCAATGTGCTGAGGCTTTCTTTTTGTGGATATACTGCCACTTGGTGGTTCTTTTTGGTTATTACACCCCACTATCAGTTTGTGTGTTCAAATTTGCAGTCAGCAAAATATTTTTTTTGCACATATTTTGCACTTTACTCTGGGTGTTATTATTATTCTCATTGTGCATTTTTAGCACAATTATAATATATGTATTTCACACACTGTATTTTTATACTTTAACACTTTGTTTTCAATTTTTTCACATTAGAATATTTATTATAAATTATAATTATTTTTTTTTACAGTATATCCCTGTACATTCATAGATATCCACACCTAATTTTATACTACTGAGTTGTGCCCCATTTTTCTTTTTCTTTTGTTATATGGCATACTGCTTGATATTGTCAATTGTTAATTATGTAACTTTGATCTTATACCATTTTAAATCCTGGTATACTAATAAAATTTATATTTTATACTATCACAAAAATGTTTTGGCCATTTATTCGTTTTCTTGTCTCTTGTTTTTATGGTGGTCCTCTTATTATTGGATATACACCTCTCTGTATATGTGTTTTAATTGTTATTCAATAAAATATTATTTTAAATTGAGAGCACCATTTTTTGGAGCCATGTTTCATTATTGGTAGCCAAATAGTGATAAATCAATAGGTGGAGTTGTGCCTATATTGTTTGGCTCCTGAATTACTGAGTACTAGTAGTTGGTTGCTGACATTGCAATGTATTCAGTGGTGCTCGGTTCTGATGTTGTACAGTGACAAATGTAAAAGGTGACCTTACCTTACATAAACTTTTGCTTAACCCCTTCCCGACCTTTGACGCCATGTAGGCGTCATGAAAGTCGGTGCAAATCCGACCCATGACACCTATGTGGTGTCATGAATTGATTGCCCCCCTGCGGGTCGGGTGACTGGGGTCACTGAAAGGTCACCCAACCGGCACACAGAGGACCCTTTGCAGTTCACCCCAGGGGGGGTGGCTTAGCCCCCACGTGCCTACGATCGCTCTGATTGGCTATTTCACTTTTAACGGCCAATCAGAGCGATTTGTAATATTTCGCCAATGAAATTTGGTGAAATATTACAATCCAGCCACGGCCAATGCTGCAATAGCATCGGCCATGGCTGGGGACAATGATCAGACCCCTCCTACCGAGTGAAGGCGCCGATCGGCCGCCATCATCATCTGCTCCCCCTCCCTCCGCTCCCCACTGCCTTCCAATCACCTCCCCTCACCCTCCACAGTGCCTCTGATGTCTGCCTGGCCATCCTGGGGCCAGCCGTCATGGATTATGGGCGTCGCCATCTTGGAAAATGGCGGGTGCATGCGCAGTGCGCCCGCCAGAATCTGCAAAGCAACAGATTTATTCATTTATTTTGATCACTGTGATAAACTCTCACAGTGATCAAATTAAAAAAAAGTAAAATCACCGCCCACCTTTTCACCCCCATAGGCGGGCACAAACAATAAAATAAAGAAAATATTTTTATTTTTCCATTAGGGTTAGAATTAGGGTTAGGGTTGAAATTAGGGTTAGGGTTAGAAATAGGGTTAGGGTTGGAATTCGGGTTAAGGTTAGAAATAGGGTTAAGGTTGGAATTAGGGTTAGGGTTGGAATTAGGGTTAAGATTAGGGTTAGGGGTGGGATGGGGTTGGGATTAGGGTTAGAGTTGGGATTAGGGTTAGGGGTCTGTTGGGGTTAGGATTGTAGTTAGGGTTATGATTAGGGTTGGTATTAGGGTTAAGGGTGTGTTGGGGTTAGGATTGGAGTTAGAATTGAGGGGGTTTCCACTGTTTAGGCACATCACGGGGTCTTCAAACGCGACATGGCGCCTCCATTTATTCCAGCCAATTTTGTGTTCAAAAAGTCAATCAGTGCTCCCTCCATTCTGAACCCTGACTTATGCCCAAACAGTGGTTTACCCCCACATATAGGGTATCAGCCTACTCAGGAAAAATTGCACAACAACTTTGGGCATCTAATTTCTCTTGTTACCCTTGGGAAAATAAAAAATTGGGGGCTAAAAAATTATTTTTGTGGGGAAAAAAATAATCTTTATTTTCACGGCCCTGCGTTATAAACTTCTTTGAAGCACTCGGGGGTTCAAAGTGCTCACCACACATCTAGATAAGTTCCTTGGGTGGTCTAGCTTCCAAAATGGGGGTCACTTGTGGGGGGTTTCCACTGTTTAGGCACATCAGGGGCTCTGCAAAAGTAACATGACGCCCGCAGACCATTCCATCAAGACGGCATTTCAAAACATCACTACTTCCCTTCCGAGCCCCGACGTGTGCCCAAACAGTGGTTCCCCCCCACATTTACTGTACCAGCGTACTTAGGACAAACTGGACAACTTTTTGGGGTCGATTTTCTCCCATTACCCTTGTGAAAATAAAAAATAGTGGGCTAAAAATCATTTTTTGAGGAAAAAAAATTATTTTTTAATTTCATGGCTCTGCGTTTATAAACTTCTGTGAAGCACTTGGGGGTTCCAAGTGCTCACTACACATCTAGATAAGCTCCATGGGGATTCTAGTTTCCAAAATTGGGTCACTTGTGGGGGGTTTCTACTGTTTAGGCACATCAGGGGCTTTGCAAACGCAACATTCCATCAAAGTCTGCATTCTAAAATGGCGCTTCTTCCCTTCTGAGCTCTCCCATGCGCCCAAACAGTGGTTCCCCCCACATATGGGGTATCGGTGTACTCAGGACAAATTGCACAACAACTTTTGTGGTCCAATTTCTCCTGTTAGCCTTGTGAAAATAAAATATAGCGGGCTAAAAAATCATTTTTGAGGGGGTCTAGTCTCCAAAATGGGGTCACTTGTGGGGGAGCTCCAATGTTTAGACACACAGGGGCTCTCCAAACGCGACATGGTGTCCGCTAATGATTGGAGCTAACTTTCCATTCGAAAAGTCAAATGGCGCTCCTTCCCTTCCGGGCCCTGCCGTGCACCCAAACAGTGGATTATGACCACATACGAGGTATCGGTGTACTCAGGAGAATTTGCCCAACAAATTTTAGGATCCATTTTATCCTGTTACCCATGTGAAAATGAAAAAATTGATGCTAATATAAAAAAAAAGCCTATTTTTTCCTTCCACGTTGCTATAGTTCCTGTGAAGCACCTGAAGGGTTAATAATCTTCTTGAATGTAGTTTTGAGTAGCTTGAAGGGGTGCAGTTTTTAGAATGGGTCAATTTTGGGTATTTTCTGCCATATAGACCCCTCAAAGTGACTTCAAATGTGAGGTGGTCCCTGGTCAACTTTTAACCCTTATAACTTCCTAACAAAAAAAATTTTGTTTCCAAAATTGTGCTGATGTAAAGTAGACATGTGGAAAATGTTATTTATTATCTATTTTGTGTCACATAACTCTCTGGTTTAACAATAAAAATTCAAAATTTGAAAATTGCGAAATTTTCAAAATTTTCACCAAATTTCTATTTTTTCACAAATAAATGCAAAAATTATCGACCTAAATTTACCACTAACATGAATCAGAATCGCTAGGATGCATTGAAGCGTTCCTGGGTTATTATCTCATAAAGGGACACTAGTCAGATTTGTAAAAAATGGCCAAGTCATTAAGGTCAAACTAGGCTGGGTCATGAAGGGGTTAAAATCTCAACCTCAGTACAGTACTTACAGTTTGGTCATGTCTGGAGATTGCTATTTTTTGTGATTATTGCATTGTTTTCATGCATAAATTTGCAATCAGTCCAGCTTTCTCTTTAATATTTGCATGCATTTCCACACTGTTTAATAGTAAGACACAAAATATTCATAGTTTTACGGTTGAAGGTAGAATTACGGTAAGTCCATCAATCCCAAACTATAGCCTACTTTGTTGATCCAGAGGAAGGCTAAAAACCCATCGGGCAGACATTGATAGCTCCATAGTAGGGGAAAAATTCCTTCTCAACTCCTTTGAGCAATCAGACTAGTTCAGTGGATCTAGTCACCATAACCTGTAATATTATATTTATTAAGTTATATTACAAAATAATGTTACATAGTAACACAGTAACATAGTATTTAGGCTGTGTGCACACGTCCGGAAGACCCGCATATTTTATGCGCTTTTGCCAAGTTTTTTCGCGTGAAAACGCATAAAATAAGCAAGCCATTGAAGTCAATGGCATTCCGCACATGCTGTGCTAATGCTGCGTATTTTTCCGCGGCTAAATCACATCGCGGAAAAATACGCAGCAGGATCATTCTTTTTGCGGAAAATGTGGGGATGGTACCCAGAGTCTGGAGGAGAGGAGACTGTCCTCCAGGCCCAGGGTACCATATCACTGGTAAAAAAAAAAAAAAAAGAATTAAAATAAAAATAATCAAGATATTCTCACCTTCCGGCGTCCCCCACAGAGTTCCCAGGCCTCAGCGATGCTCCCGGCAGCTCCCGTTCCCAGTGATGCCTTGCAACAATGACCTGTGATGACGTAGTGGTCACGCGAGACCACTACATCATATGGAGTCATTGTCGCAAGGCATCGCTGGGACCGGGAGCTGGCGGGAGCATCGCGAGGATCGGGAAGGCTGCGGCGGATGCTGGAAGGTGAGAATATCCCGATTTTTGATTTTTTTTTATTATTTTTAACAAAATATCTTTTACTGCATACGCAGCCTCAATAGTAAAAAATTTGGTCACACTTGTCAAACACTATGTTTGATGAGTGTGACCAACCTGTCAATCAGCATGCGGATTTTTCGCGGATTTCCTGCAGCAGAAGTTGCGGAATTGCTGCAGAAAATTCCACAAAAAATCAGCACGTGTGCACATAGCCTTAAGGTTGAAAGGAGACTAAGTCCATCTAGTTCAACCCATAGCCTAACAAGTTGATTCAGAGGAAGGAAAAAAAAACATACGGCAAACACTAAGCTCCACATTGGGGAAAAAAATTCCTTCCCGACTCCACATATGGCAATCAGGCTAGTTCCCTGGATCAACGCCCTATCAAGGAATCTAGTATATAAACCCTGTAACATTATACTTTTTAAGAAAGGCATCCAGTCCCTTCTTAAATTTTAGCAGTGAATCACTCAATACAACATCAAATCACTCATTACAACATCCCAGTTTAATAGTACTACTTATGACACAAAGGGCACAAGTCATCTAAGTGCTTTCACCAGATTTCTGGAGTTTTCAAGTCAGTCCTGGTGAGGTTTGCAAAAGTGTGCAGAACATGGGTGGAATGGGGCATGGCAATGCCCACCCAGGAAATTCTTCAAAAGTTACACCAGAAATGTAGTCTAGCCCTTGACAGAGTTAATCTGCAGATTCAAGACTTGAAATAGATGCGGATTGTAGAAACCATTGCAGCTATGCGCCAGTTCTGTGGAACAGACCCCGTCTCTATAGAGTCCCTAAATATAAGAAATAATGGCTTGTCTATTATATTACTTCGTTCTCTTAGTACTCGTGGGTGTATGCCATCCGGACCTGGAGATTTATCCATTTTACTCATATTTAGCCGGTTTTGCACCTCTTCTTGGTTTAGATTGGTGACCCTTAATATAGGGTTTACTTTGTCTCTCGGTATTTCACCTAGCATTTCATTTTCCACCGCGAATACCGTGGCGAAGAAGGTGTTTAATATATTACCATAAGAAGAAAAATAGAAGGCACTCACCGGTCAGGATATGAAACTTTATTGAAAAATCTTCAAAGGGAGAATGGGAACAGGGGTGCAAAAAATGACGACGGATGTTTCACAGACAAACACGCTTCTACGGGTCACATGAATTAGGGGAAATGACGGGAGATCAAATACCCAAGGTGAGGCAAGCTCCTTCCCACAAAAATCCCTCATAACAACATACAAAGCTAAGATTCTGTGTAATACAAAAAAAAACACAAAAAACAAAAAATTATTGCTATACAAAAATTGAATAAAAACAATTGTATTAAAAGCTAAAACAACCTGAGGAAAAAAGCAGTGGTTAGAGAAAAATCGACATTAGGATTTCCTCTCATTGCGTCTTTGATTTCATTTCTTGTAAAACTACTCATGTAGTGTATGTGATCTTTTGTCCCTGTAAATTTTTCTATATAATGTGAGGTAGCGCTGTCATTCAAGTAGGGGATACTCGCTCAGCAGCCACAAAATCAGATCCGGCACAAGTTTTCCATACAACATCATAGTCCATGTGGTTTATTTAGCAGCATAAACCCACAGAAGCAACATAAACTTCATATACCAGCATAGCGTCCATGACAGAGTTCAGCTCTGTAATCCCTGTGGTCACACGGGTTACATATGCGCAGGTTTTCTAGCCTCAGTGTTATCTCACCCACATCAGGTCACTCGTGGTTCCTTCTTCATCATGCGGCAGACGTCCATTCCCTCCAGGGAATTACCAGGCACGTGCAGCCAATAACACAGCGTTCACTTGCTGTCAGAAGGCAGCCCCATATCACTCAGATGGGACCTTCCACACTGGACCAACCAGGTCCCAGCATTCACCCCCATGTGACCTACCCTGGCCACATTATATGGTCCATAGCCACGCCCACCGGGTCACATGACTCTGACCTCATCACAGGTCCTTCAAGCCTTTACACACTCTTTACAATAGTGCTTTAAACACACCCCCTGGGTGGGTTTGTAGGTAACCAGGTCGACCCATCTCTCTAGTTACCTGGAGACTTCTCCCTTACACATTGAAACAACACCTCAGCAGTATCACTGCTGATCAACACAAGTCTCCATCCCAAAGCCACCCACTTTGAGATACATAACGGCCATTCAGTATTCTGCCATTCATCCTTTCTCCTGGGACATCCACACAGCGCCCCCTAGCGAACTCAGTGGTTACTACACCACAATAGGGAAAACAATATGTCCCATGTATGTAAGGTTCAGGGAGCATTTCAACTCTATTGGTACAGGCAAAGGGGATCCACGCCTAATAAATCATATTAGGGATATACATGGAGGAAATCCTAATGTTTTGACCTTTGCTGGCATAGAAAGGGTTAGTTTACCATCACAAGGAAGCAATCTGCATAGGATTCTACTGAGAAGAGAAAAAGGTTAGCTCCTCCTCCGCCGCATACACCCTCGCCCCAGTCGCGGGCGGAAACCAGTTCAGTGCAACAGCAGTAGGAGAACATGAAACAAAACAGCCTTAATGCAGAATACAATATGTCTGGAAAAGGACCACCCTAATCTTAAAAGGAAAACACATTAATTAAATAAACAAGAGCCAACTGGCCATGAGGGTGAGTGCTGTGTCCCCCAATGAGCGTCTCGGAGAAAAGTATTTTACGGTGAGTACTCACAAAAATCCATGTTTCTCCTTCGTCTCATTGGGGGACACAGGTACTGTGGGACGCCCTAAAGCAGTCCCTGGGTGGGAGATTGACTCACCGATCCAAGCCACATGCACCTCCTGTCTAAAAGTGCGCCACTGCTGCTTGGAGATCTTTCCTACCCAGGCTCGCATCTGACGAAGCCTGGGTATGCACCTTGTAATGTTTAGAAAATGTGTGCAGGCTGGACCAGGTTGCTGCTTTGCATACCTGCTCCGCCGAAGCCTGGTGCCGAAGCGCCCACTGCACGAGTAGAGTGCACTCTGATCCCTGCTGGAATCGGCGTGCTTCTAATGCGGTAGGCCTCTTGAATAGTTAGACGGATCCATCTGGCTATGGTCGACTTTGAGGCTGCGAGTCCCTTCCTGTGCCTTTCGGGGAGCACGAACAGCGTGTCTGTCAGGCGAAAGGGCGCCGTCCACGACACATACCTTCTGAGTGCTCTCACTAGGTCTACTGTGGAAGCGCTCTTTCCACCTGATGTACTGGTGCTGGACAAAATGAAGGCAGGACAATGTCCTCATTAATGTGAAATGAGGACACGACCTTCGGCAGAAAGGGGGGAGCTGGTCTGAGAACCACCTAATCCTTGAAGAAAGTGAGAAACGGTGCGACAAGATAGGGCTGCCAACTCTGAGACTCGCCTAATGGAAGTTATGGCTACCAAGAATACCACCTTCCGGGAAAGGTACGACAAAATTTCCAGTAATGGCTCAAAAGGAGCTTCCTGCAGGACACTCAAGACCAGGTTAAGGTCCCAGGAGTCTAGAGGCACCCTATAGGGGGGTACCAAATGTGAAACCCACTGGATGTACGTCCTCCCCTGCCTATTGGTAGCGATTTTTCGCTGGAAGAGGACCAACAAGGCCGATATCTGTCTCCTAAGGGAGCTCGGGGCCAACCATGAGTCTAGGCCTGACTGAAGAAAAGTCAAGATGTTGGGGATAGAAAAGATCAGTGGAGCAACCTCACGATCTCGACACCAATCAAAGAAGACCTTCCAAGTGTGATGGTAAATTTTTGCCGAGGTAGGCTTCCGGGCGCTAACCATTGTAGCGACCACCTCACGCCCAAATCCCGCCTGGGTCAGAATCCAAGATTCAACGGCCAAGCCGTCAAACACAGGGCCCCTGGGTTCGGGTGGAAGATCGGGCCCTGGGATAGTAGATCTGGGCGCTCTGGCAGTCGCCAAGGGACGTCAGCGAGCAGCTGCACTAGATCTGCGTACCATGTTCGGCGGGGCCAGTCTGGAGCCAGCAGAATCGCTGGAACCCCTTCTGTTTTGATCTTTTTGATAACCCTCGGGTGCAGCGGCAGCGGGGGAAACAAGTATGGAAGGCGAAACTGGTTCCATGGCAGAACCAGCGCATCCACTGCCATCGCTCGCGGGTCCCGAAATCGAGCGGCAAACACGGGCACCTTGGCGTTCACCCTGGAGGCCATCAGATCCACATCCGGTGTCCCCCACCGTTTGCAAATCTACAGGAAGGCCTCGGGGTGCAAAGACCATTCCCCGGACGCGACCCCCTGCCGGCTGAGGAAGACCGCCTCCCAATTTTCCACGCCCGGTATGTGGACTGTGGAAATTACCGAGTGGTTCCTCTCAGCCCAGCGAAGTACGTGTTCTACCTCGCGCATGGTTGCCTTGCTGCGCGTACCCCCTTGATAATTTACGTAAGCCACCGCCGTGGTATTGTCCGATTGAATCCGGACAGGACGTCCCGCTATAAGGTGCTGGAAATGTTGCAGCGCCAAACGCACTGCTCGTATCTTCAACAAGTTGATCTGGAGGCACGCCTCCTGTTTCGACCATTGCCCCTGGGTCGTGTGGTGACGAAAAACTGCTCCCCAGCCGAGAAAGCTCGCGTCGGTTATGACCACCAGCCATTGATCCAGGGGAAAAGGTTTCCCCTGAAGCAGGGAGGAACTGTTCGTCCACCACTGTAGTGACTGTTTGACCTGAGGGGACAACCGGCACCGGTGATCGGGCGTGAATGGGTTCTTGTTCCAGGATGACAAGAGGGCGTGCTGTAGGGGACGAAGATGAAATTGGGCAAACGGAATCGCTTCCATTGCCGCCACCATCTTCCCTAGCACCCTCATCCCAAACCGGATGGTGTGAGGGACTGGTTGCAGCAGCTTCCGGACTCCTTGCCGAAGCGCTAGAGACTTGTCCTGAGAGAGGATTACCAACCCTCGGGAGGTGTCGAAAAACATCCCTAAAAAAGAAATCCTTTGGGCTGGGACAAGGGATGATTTCTTTCTGTTGACCAACCATCCTAGACGGGATAGGGTATCCAGCGTGACGCTGACGTTTTCCTCGCATGCCCGAAATGAGGGGCCTTTCACCAAAAGGTCGTCTAAGTATGGCAAGACGACTATGCCCCGAGAGTGCAAAATGGCCATGACAACTGCCATTACCTTTGTGAACACTCTGGGGGTGGTGGCTAGCCCGAAGGGAAGTGCTACAAACTGGAAATTGCGACCGTTGATGGCAATACGTAGGAACCTCTGATGCGGAGGAAAAATAGGGATGTGCAGATAAGCATCCTTGACGTCGATCGAGGCCAAGTATTCTCCCTGCTCCATGGCCGATATAACCGAACGGAGACATTCCATTCGAAAATGTCTGATCCTGATGAACTTGTTCAGGAGCTTTAGGTCCAGCACTGGCCTGACTGTCCCGTCCTTTTTGGGGACCGCGAACAGATTGGAGTAAAAACCCTGAGTCCTCTTGTACTCTGGTACGGGAATAATGTCTCCGTTGCGCTGGAGTGACTCGATGGCCCCTATCAGCGCCTCTGCCCTGGCCTCCCCTTTGGGAAGCTGGGACAGAAAGAAACACTTTGGAGGATACCTGAGAAACTCTATCTTGTACCCTGAGGACACCAATTCTGCCACCCATGAGTCGCGTGCTACCGTGATCCAGATGTGGCGAAACCGGAGCAGGCGGCCGCCTACCCTGCCACTTTCGGGTAGAGGGCGCCCCAAGTCATTTGGCTGAGGATCTTTGGGATCTTATTCCCCATGACCTGGGCTGGCGAGCCCACATCCTGCCCAGCGGGTTGGCTCTATATGTGACCTGTCGATCCTTATCTTGGTTGTAGCGGGCTGGCGCGGCGGAACTGGCCGGTGCCATCCACTCGGGGTTGCGAAATGCTCGAAACCGTGCCTGAGGCTGGCGAAAAGGCGGTTTAATTTTCTGTTGTGGGAGAAAACTGCTTTTTCCCCCTGTAGCATCAGAGATGAGTTGGTCTAATTTTTCCCCAAATAGGCGGCCACTTTGATAAGGTAGGGAAGTCAAGGATTTTTTGGAAATCGAATCGGCTTGCCACATCCTTAACCATAGGGCCCTACTAATGGCGATTGCATTTGCAGCCACAAGTGCCGCGCAATTAGCCACATCCAAGGAAGCATTGATTAAGTAATCACCAGCCATCGCAATCTGACTCGCTATCTCTGATACTTCCGTCGGCAGGTCCCTATCCTGCAGGACCTTATTTAATGAATCTGACCATGACATCATGGCCTTGGCTACCCATGTTGCTGCGAATGAGGGAGAATGCTGCTCCTGATGCCTCATACACCAAGCGGGCCAAGCTTTCTATGAGTCGATCCGTGGGGTCTTTAATGGCAGAAACACTAGGTACTGATAACAAAGTTTTTGAGGCCAAGCGCGATACTGGCGGATCCACCACTGGGGATTCCGCCCACTTCTTACAGAGCTCCGGTGCAAACGGATACCTTGCTTCCTGTGTTTTCTGGCCCGAGAAATGCCTGTCCGGTCGTTCCCTATGACGCTGCACTATGTCCTCGAACTCCGGGTGAGTGCAAAACACTCTATGCGGTCGTTTGGCCCTCTTAAAGGCCTCCTTATGACCTGAGGCCAGGGAGAGGTCTTCCTCGATTCCCAGACTCTGATTGACTGCTTCAATGGCCACCCTGGAGTATCTAGGTCCAGGGGCTTGTCTGCGTCATAACCTGAACTCTGCTTGCTCCCGGATAATGGTGACGGTGAACGAGACGCCGCGCTCACAGATGCCGAGGCACCGGACGGGCCCGGAGACGAAGTGTGGGTTCTTTTCCTTTGTACCTGCCTAGAGTGAGAGCGGCCCCTGCAGGCCGGAGGCTCTTATGAGGTGGATGATCCCTCCCAGACCGGCGAGCCGCCATCTCTGCCCCTACCTGGGGCTTGAAGGGTCTCAATTGCCTTTGTCAGCGATGCCATAGACCGCGAAAGCGATAAGGCCCATTCCGGGGGATCCAGACTACTGGGCTCTGTCGCAGGGGAGAGCTCGTGGGCGCGTTCGCAGTCGCAGGCTTCACATACCTTTTTACTCTGTGCTCGCGGGAACATAGCACCACAGGAAATGCATGCGGCATAAAGGAACGTGTGTGACTTTCCTTTTCCGGCCATAATGCCTGCCAGACTCAATCTATACTATGAGGGTTGAGTGGAAGGAGGAGGAAAGCCCCGTTTTATTGCACGTAGCGCGGGCTCTAGGGTCGGGGTCACACTTACCCCGATCCTGTGTCCCCCCGCCTGCTGCTGAGCTCCCTTGCGTCCTTTCTCCTCTGGGTAGGCCGAGATGTCCTCCTCCAGTCGCGGCCCACCCTGCACTGAAGCCGGGAGTTCAATTTGTTTGGCGTCCGCCCTAGTCGCGGGCGGCGGGCTCCGGAAATGACGTCATACCGGGGGTGGGACTTCCACCCGCGGCCTAGTCTCGGCCGAAGCCGCGGACTAAATTTTTTATCTGCCTGCCCGCCGCGTGGTGGATGTGCGCAGGAAACCCCGCACTCTATGGGCGCTGGAATCGGCATCAGAACTCGGCGACTGTGCCGGGGTAGGGAAGGGGGAGGGGGGAAGGGGGACAGGGCTGACATCCTTTTTCACCTGCATTCCTCTGATGCCTGACGCCCTCCGAACGCTGCCGCAGGACCCTCCCCAGCCCTCCATACCTGACGAAGGAGATCCTCATGACAATTCCAGGTAGAGGGAAGGGGGTAATCTTCTGGACGGTGCAGGCACCCTAGCTCCGTCCAACTTCAAGGGTGAGGAGAGGGACCGTCCGCCGCCCTGCAGCACCGCCGTCTAGCGTTGGTGGAGCAGTGGGGGCCGCGCAGACCAGTCTTGTGCCTCTGTACAAGCCCACGGTTTCTATACCTAGGGGTGGACAGGGCTAAGTCTGGCATAATCTCCCACGTCGCGGGAGAGGATACGTGGAGGGACACTCGCACGTGCTCGCCCGTTGAAAGTTTGGGGAAATCGGACCCTTTCAATAGGATCCGTTGCCCCGGTCTTTTCTTCACAAAATTAAAAAATAAAAAAAAAATAGAAGTCTGGGGAAAAGCGGCCCAGATATGTCCCATGGTGCGGGAAAGGATACTCAACGTGTGCTCGCCCGTTGATGGTTTGGGGAGATCGGCCCCTTTCAATAGGGTCCGTCGCCCCTGTCTTATCTTCATAGTAAAAAGAAAAATGAAAAAAATATATAAATAAAAGTCTGGAGACATGCAGACGTGTGTGCCTCCACAGGACACTAAGCAAAAAACTGGTTTCCGCCCGCGATTGGGGCGAGGGTGTATGCGGCGGAGGAGGAGCTAACCTTTTTTTGTTCGCTTAGTGTCAGCCTCCAGGTGGCAGTAGCATACACCCACAGTACCTGTGTCCCCCAATGAGACGAAGGAGAAAATATTCAGCCTACCATACATCAGTGTCCATATAGTCCATAAGCGGTCTGATGTCAGGAGATGTCCAGTGCGGTTCAACTGGTGCTGTAAATCCAAATCCAAAGGAAAAAAGAGGGGGTCTCCAGCACCAAAATCAGTGAAAAAAGATAAAACTCACATTTATTAGGAAGGTTTTAAAATCATATTCTTCTTAGGCTGGAGTCACACACAACGTGTAAAAAAATCAGTCCGATTTTGTAATGCAATAATTGCACAACTGTTTTCCGTATGTAGATCCGTATATAATTCATTTTAAATGCGATGATGCGATTTCCTCGCATCTAAGGATCCGTGTGACATCCGTATGGCAGGCGTATGACGAGATCTTCTCGCCGGCTTGAAAAACGAGCAAATGATTGATTTCTGAGCTGAAAATAATTTTAAATTAATGTTTTAGGCTATTTATTGGTTGACTACCAAGTCCCCTTCTCCTCCTAGTTTGCTGTTGTGTTTCTCGAGCTGACTTGTGTGCAACATGTCATACAGGCTAACCTTTAACACCACTGAGCAGGTTCTTTTATACTGGGTTTTGTACCAACGTTTCGGGGAGCCTTAGCCAGTGATTGTTGATCTGAGGAGGCGGACAAGAAGAATGTGGTTCCATCCATTTTTGAGACAACGGATGACAAAAGGCCATTTTCACCATCTGTATGCTTCACTACGCAACCATCCAGACATGTTCTATCAATATTGCAGGATGAGCTTGCCCACATTTGATCTTCTCGAGACTGTGCGCTCTGGGATCACATACAAGAACACTGTGATGTGCAAGCTATTTCGGCAGAGGAGCGTCTTCTACCGACTTTACGATATGCTACCAACCTTAAAATGTTGTGGGGCTTTTTCAGATCCTAATTTTTTTTTTATTTGTGCCTCTAGCTTTCTGTCCACTGGGCTATCCTATGCGGGCCTACACCTTGAGTTCTTACTCGGTAAATCCACCATTTCAGGCATTGTCAGTTGGATCTTCCACCCCCACGTCAGCTACCAGGGTCTAATCTAGAACCAGTGCCTTATGTGATGTTTGGTGATCAGGCTTTTCAGTTAACCAGGATCCTCATTAGGCCCTATCCAAGGTGAACGCTGGACCACCAGCGCAGAATTTTTAATTTCCGCCTATCCCGTGCACGCCGCCTGGTGGAGTGTGCCTTTGACATTCTCACTGCCAAATGGTGGGTTCTGCAGTCTGCAATCCAACTAAGCGAACAAAATGTAAATCAAGTTATAAAAGCATGTGTGGTACTACACAACTTTACCCGAAAACATGACTGTCTTGCCAACAAAGCTTATGATGTTGCAGGTGTAAATACTGTCGGACCTACTCAACATGGACATCAAACACGTCGGCCACCATCTAGTGCGTGATGTCTTCGCTACTTATTTTGCTTTGCCGGAGGGATATACTCCTTGGCAAGACAATGCATTGTCTATGTTATGATTTGTTTGGCTGTGTGTGTGCTAAACACAAAATTTTGGTAAATTTCCCTTTTTTTTACCCAAAAATATAATATGTCTCAAATAAGACATTCCAAGCATCATCTAAACATTAAAAAAACTAGAAAACCATATTGACTTTACGCTTTTTACTTGCATAAATTGTAGTAGTTAACATACCATATTAATGTCATATGGCAAATATGGCCTGTATTTGAGGCCAGAAAGAAAGTTTGACAAAAGCAAACAATACTAAGAACATTTTTAACACAAAATTATAAAACCAAGGCAAAAAAACACTCACAAATTTATATATGTAGGTGGTGGAGATGGTGGAGCAGCAGCCTGAGTGTTTTCGGTACTTTGTTGGCCTAATTGGCCATGATGCTGATTGGTGGCTGAGGCGGCATGATGGAGCATGGAAGGTACTTGGGGTGGAACATGCTGGTACTGTCCACTTTGGTAATGCGGGACATGCTCAAGGGCATTGACAGGGCCCATGTGCGGATACACCCCAGAATGTCCATGTCGACCATACCCATGTAGTGGCCACTCTCCTCCACTGGGTATGGTCAAGTGGCCATACTGGTGATGTACTGCAGGAGGATATACACTCACTGGCCACTTTATTAGGTACACCATGCTAGTAACGGGTTGGACCCCCTTTTGCCTTCAGAACTGCCTCAATTCTTCGTGGCAGAGATTCAACAAGGTGCTGGAAGCATTCCTCAGAGATTTTGGACCATATTGACATGATGGCATCACACAGTTGGCGCAGATTTGTCGGCTGCACATCCCTGATGCGAATCTCCCGTTCCACCACATCCCAAAGATGCTCTATTGGATTGAGATCTGGTGACTGAGGAGGCCATTTGAGTACAGTGAACTCATTGTCATGTTCAAGAAACCAATCTGAGATGATTCGAGCTTTATGACATGGCGCATTATCCTGCTGAAAGTAGCCATCAGATGTTGGGTACATTGTGGTCATAAAGGGATGGACATGGTCAGCAACAATACTCAGGTAGGCTGTGGCGTTGCAACGATGCTCAATTGGTACCAAGGGGCCCAAAGAGTGCCAAGAAAAAATTCCCCACACCATGACACCACCACCACCAGCCTGAACCGTTGATACAAGGCAGGATGGATCCATGCTTTCATGTTGTTTACGCCAAATTCTGACCCTACCATCCGAATGTCGCAGCAGAAATCGAGACTCATCAGACCAGGCAACGTTTTTCCAATCTTCTACTGTCCAATTTCGATGAGCTTGTGCAAATTGTAGCCTCAGTTTCCTGTTCTTAGCTGAGAGGAGTGGTACCCGGTGTGGTCTTCTGCTGCTGTAGCCCATCTGCCTCAAAGTTCGACGCACTGTGCGTTCAGAGATGCTCTTCTGCCTACCTTGGTTGTAACGGGTGGCAATTTGAGTCACTGTTGCCTTTCTATCAGCTCGAACCAGTCTGCCCATTCTCCTCTGACCTCTGGCATCAACAAGGCATTTCCGGCCACAGAACTGCCGCTCACTGGATTTTTTTTCTTTTTCGGACCATTCTCTGTAAACCCTAGAGATGGTTGTGCGTGAAAATCCCAGTAGATCAGCAGTTTCTGAAATACTCAGACCAGCCCTTCTGGCACCAACAATCATGCCACGTTCAAAGGCACTCAAATCACCTTTCTTCCCCATACTGATGCTCGGTTTGAACTGCAGGAGATTGTCTTGACCATGTCTACATGCCTAAATGCACTGAGTTGCCGCCATGTGATTGGCTGATTAGAAATTAAGTCTTAACACACAGTTGGACAGGTGTACCTAATAAAGTGGCCAGTGAGTGTACATGCCCATGTTGTGGGCGGTGTTGGCTAACACCTTGAGGTAGTTGTGGGGATGGACTACGCGTGGAAGGGGGATCACTTTCAGGTCTAGTGTTATCCTCAGGTGGCACAGGCATTTGGAGTCGGTTTGCCCGTGAAAGTTGCCATCTGTCTAGATAAGCCAAGATCTGAGTTGGGTTATTGGGTGGGGTGCAGGCATCTATTACAATTTGTAGAGCATGGTTTTCAGCAAATGATCTACTAGCTAGAAATAATATCTTCACCAGCAAGCTAGACAAATACTAGAAATTAAAACTAATAAACTTTATTTTAATTTGATTAAAAAGGGACTTAGTCCATTTTAAAAATGCACATGTACAAAAACACAAACACAAACAAAAGAACCGCTAAATGCGGCAAGACCAAACTTCAGAAACTTTCCGGTTTACTCTTAGTGTCGTAGTCCAAATAATACACAGGCACTCCTTCAGAGTATCCGCTTAGTATAAATTTGTTTGGAACAAGCACTCTCTTATAGTGCCGTAAATTGTCTATATTAAATCCATTGCTTTTAAATCGATGTGTTACTTCTGTATTACATCCATCATTCACACTCACAATGATTTTTGACAATTTTTACAACAACAGCCTATACTATACACAATGGCATGGCACACAGTCTGAGATTCTTCAACTCGGTGTGAAACTATACATTGCTCTACTTATGCAGTTCACCACCTCCACAGACTTCTTTTAGAAAAAAAATCTCGTATATCATGGAGAGATCTCACCCAAATATTACTCAGTAACGGGTTCCTCCATGTGACGCTCTCTTCTCCCTACGCGTTTCACCGTCCAGATCATCAGGGGAGTCTCTGGGTCAAACTTAATGCCTTCATGGAAAAAGTGCCATCACAAGGCTGTTCATTTGCTTGCTTTTTATAACATGCACTCATTAGTATGTTCCCGCCTCCTACAAGTAGGCCGGGTGTATGCCCGTGACCACTTCCTGTTGATGCGTTACCATAGTGATAGACCTATTACTCATATGTTTCCAATACCACCTTCTGACTCATTCAAATTAAACCGTTATCACAGGTGTACTTAGACATATTACTAATCTATGATTGCGCAGGAATCAACCTTCTCATAGGGTATACACTCATGCGCGCTCTTTATACTTCGTTCAGCTTATCGGGTTGCCTGGTAATGCGCTGACGTTACTCCTCTCTCCTTCCTTTCTGGCGTGGACGCACCGCGCCTGCGTGCTCTACCGAACAAGTCCAACCCTCTTTCCTATGTCAGAGCGCCTATTTCCTCCCATCACTGAGTCACCATCCAGGGGCACACCGCGCCTGCGCACTCCATATGCAGCCGCTTCTTACAAGCTCCATCCTCTGAGTGCATATAATCCCATCACAGGGTTATCACACGGGAGCATTTGTATATCTATCTACCCTTCACATGCGCTTCATCTAACACTTTCTTTGCGTCTGTCAGCTTATGTCAATTTTCATATACAGTGGGGAAAAAAAGTATTTAGTCAGTCAGCAATAGTGCAAGTTCCACCAATTAAAAAGATGAGAGGCGTCTGTAATTTACATCATAGGTAGACCTCAACTATGGGAGACAAACTGAGAAAAAAAAATCCAGAAAATCACATTGTCTGTTTTTTTTTCATTTTATTTGCATATTATGGTGGAAAATAAGTATTTGGTCAGAAACAAGCAATCAAGATTTCTGGCTCTCACAGACCTGTAACTTCTTCTTTAAGAGTCTCCTCTTTCCTCCACTCATTACCTGTAGTAATGGCACCTGTTTAAACTTGTTATCAGTATAAAAAGACACCTGTGCACACCCTCAAACAGTCTGACTCCAAACTCCACTATGGTGAAGACCAAAGAGCTGTCAAAGGACACCAGAAACAAAATTGTAGCCCTGCACCAGGCTGGGAAGACTGAATCTGCAATAGCCAACCAGCTTAGAGTGAAGAAATCAACTGTGGGAGCAATAATTAGAAAATGGAAGACATACAAGACCACTGATAATCTTCCTCGATCTGGTGCTCCACGCAAAATCCCACCCCGTGGGGTCAGAATGATCACAAGAACGGTGAGCAAAAATCCCAGAACCACGCGGGGGGACCTAGTGAATGAACTGCAGAGAGCTGGGACCAATGTAACAAGGCCTACCATAAGTAACACATTACGCCACCATGGACTCAGATCCTGCAGTGCCAGACGTGTCCCACTGCTTAAGCCTGTACATGTCCGGGCCCGTCTGAAGTTTTCTAGAGAGCATTTGGATGATCCAGAGGAGTTTTGGGAGAATGTCCTATGGTCTGATGAAACCAAACTGGAACTGTTTGGTAGAAACACAACTTGTCGTGTTTGGAGGAAAAAGAATACTGAGTTGCATCCATCAAACACCATACCTACTGTAAAGCATGGTGGTGGAAACATCATGCTTTGGGGCTGTTTCTCTGCAAAGGGGCCAGGACGACTGATCCGGGTACATGAAAGAATGAATGGGGCCATGTATCGTGAGATTTTGAGTGCAAACCTCCTTCCATCAGCAAGGGCATTGAAGATGAAACGTGGCTGGGTCTTTCAACAAGACAATGATCCAAAGCACACCGCCAGGGCAACGAAGGAGTGGCTTAGTAAGAAGCATTTCAAGGTCCTGGAGTGGCCTAGCCAGTCTCCAGATCTCAACCCTATAGAAAACCTTTGGAGGGAGTTGAAAGTCCATGTTGCCAAGCGAAAAGCCAAAAACATCACTGCTCTAGAGGAGATCTGCATGGAGGAATGGGCCAACATACCAACAACAGTGTATGGCAACCTTGTGAAGACTTACAGAAAACGTTTGACCTCTGTCATTGCCAACAAAGGATATATCACAAAGTATTGAGATTAAATTTTGTTTCTGACCAAATACTTATTTTCCACCATAATATGCAAATAAAATGAAAAAAAAATAGACAATGTGATTTTCTGGATTTTTTTTTTCTCAGTTTGTCTCCCATAGTTGAGGTCTACCTATGATGTAAATTACAGACGCCTCTCATCTTTTTAAGTGGTGGAACTTGCACTATTGCTGACTAAATACTTTTTTTCCCCACTGTAAGTATAATCAGCGTTATTTAACGAAGCGACAGTATATGAAAACTTTAGTATTTTTTTACAAAGTCAATAACGATGGTGACTCAGTGATGGGAGGAAATAGGCGCTCTGACACAGGAAAGAGGGTTGGACTTGACACGGTAGAGCACGCAGGCGCGGTGCGTCCACGCCAGAAAGGAAGGAGAGAGGAGTGACGTCAGCGCGTTACCAGGCAACCCGATAAGCTGAACGAAGTATAAAGAGCGCGCATGAGTGTATACCCTATGAGGTTGATTCCTGCGCAATCATAGATTAGTAATATGTTTAAGTTCACCTGTGATAAGGGTTTAATTTGAATGAGTCAGAAGGTGGTATTGGAAACATATGAGTAATAGGTCTATCACTATGGTAACGCATCAACAGGAAGTGGTCACGGGCATACACCCGGCCTACTTGTAGGAGGCGGGAACATACTAATGAGTGCATGTTATAAAAAGCAAGCAAATGAACAGCCCTGTGATGGCACTTTTTCCATAAAGGCATTAAGTTTGACCCAGAGACTCCCCTGATGATCTGGACGGTGAAACGCGTAGGGAGAAGGGAGCGTCACATGGAGGAACCCGTTACTGAGTAATATTTGGGTGAGATCTCTCCATGATATACGAGATTTTTTTTCTAAAAGAAGTCTGTGGAGGTGGTGAACTGCATAAGTAGAGCAATGTATAGGTTCACACCGAGTTGAAGAATCTCAGACTGTGTGCCATGCCATTGTGTATAGTATAGGCTGTTGTTGTAAAAATTGTCAAAAATCATTGTGAGTGTGAATGATGGATGTAATACAGAAGTAACACATCGATTTAAAAGCAATGGATTTAATATAGACAATTTACGGCACTATAAGAGAGTGCTTGTTCCAAACAAATTTATACTAAGCGGATACTCTGAAGGAGTGCCTGTGTATTATTTGGACTACGACACTAAGAGTAAACCTGAAAGTTTCTGAAGTTTGGTCTTGCCGCATTTAGCGTTTCTTTTGTTTGTGTTTGTGTTTTTGTACATGTGCATTTTTAAAATGGACTAAGTCCCTTTTTAATCAAATTAAAATAAAGTTTATTAGTTTTAATTTCTAGTATTTGTCTAGCTTGCTGGTGAAGGAATTTGTAGAGCACCTCTGGCCCACAGCCTGACTTCTCGGGGGATTGTGCGTAGATAGCGAGCCAGACTCCGGGCATATGCCTCTTCCCCATCATCATTTGCAGTGCCGGACAGGTAGTTCAATACCCCAGTATCCACTTGGCGTTTGGTATCCAGTTTGCATCGTTCAGGCCGTGACACTACTGCAGCCTGTGGTGAGGTATCAAGTGGGAGGGTTGGGCTGCTACTCTGCCCACGGTCCTCCTCTTCTTGATTAGCCTCCTGTCCTGCAGATGGCCATGCTGGTGGTGGTGGATGGTGATTGCTAACTTGATGGGATGATGGTCCAGCCTGTTCTTCCCCTTCACCAACTGGGTCCACTTGGACCTCAGAGTCAGAACCTGTCTCCCACTCTGTTATATTAGATTCAGTTCTATTTTTTAAGAAAAAGCCAATAATTAGTATCATACCTTAAGGAGTGGGGCAAACGTGCGGGAAAACCGGCTCTTTGGGACTGGAAGCCGGAGTGAAGAGAGTGCTACACTGACAGTGAGTGACACATTAGCCAATGATGGAACAGTAGTAGTCCCATCATCAAGTTAATGTGTTGAATAAAAAAAAAACAAAACAAAAAAAAACATACAGAACATACAACATATAACATACAGAACATACATATAACATACAACATAACATAGAGTACATACTTACCAATCACCTAATTCCCCAAAGCCCTCGTCTCCTTTAATAAAAATAAAATAAACAAACCTATACTTACCTTTCCAGTCCAGTTAATAACGAGGGTCCCACGACGATCTCCGGTGTAGAACACTGACATCGGGTAAGTCAGTGCTATACAGGGGCTTTCACGATGAACTGACAGCGGATCTAATCCTCCGCCGCTGGGAAAGAGGTCCTGTAATCCTAACACTAATTCTCATGCAGCATTGCTGTAAAGTGAGAGCCTGAACTCAGGTACCTCAGTGATGCACTGCAGGAGGCATTGTCTCCTGTGTTATGAATGGGTCACCGCTGAGGATAGCAGGCCCAGGCTAAGCCACACAAAACCAGAGAGTTTGGTAACTAAGCGGATGCAGACCCCTGATCCTGTCCACACAACTAGCAGTAGCCGTGGAGCGTACCTACGATGATCCTAGATGCCTCGGCACAGCCGGAGAGCTAACTAAGCCTTAAGCAAGAAAGGGGAAATCTAAACTGCCCCGGAGCAGACCCCAAAGGAATAGATAGCCCCCAAACATATATTGTCGGTGAGACAAGATGAAAACACAAACGCAGGCAGAAAAATTGACTGAGCAAACTATGGGGCCCACACTGACTAGACAGGACAGGAAAGGAAAGACACTGTCTGCAATCACGCAAAAAACCCTGCAAAAAAGTCCAACACATCTGCTGCACAAAAACACTGAAGTTGCACGACTTCGCCCCCACTAATCAGCACTCTGGTATATTCTGAAAGCAAAGTAAAAAGAGACCAATAAAAAAGGGGACAAAACAAACTGGTACATGCAGTAACATATGGGCGGTGATTCAGCACAGCCACAGTCGGAGCTAGCTGACCCGCACAAAGCAGAGATAAACAAAACCAGATCAAATGCAAACAGAATAGCAAATGAACCACTTAGCTGAACATGCAGGGAAAGAGCAGGAGACATCAGACCTCAGGAGGCACAAGAAGAAAATCACCAGCATTGATAGAGGGAGTCAGCTGTCTTAAATCCCAATCAGAAACCCCAGATCTCCAATCGTCTTCCTCATTATCAGGTGGCAGGCCTCTGTCAATCAGACCAGCTTCACTACCTCCAGTAACCACCAGAGGGAGCACAGAAAGAGAGCTCTCAATCTGACCAGCTCCACTATCTTCAGTAATCACCAGAGGGAAGCCAGAGAGAGAATTCACAACACTCCTGTCAGTTCATCACTGGGAGGCCCTATAGAGCAGTGACATCACCTGATGTCACTGTTCTGGAGGGGAGATCGTCGTGGGACACTTGTTATTAATTGGACTGCGTCGGACAGGGAGTATACGGTTGCTTTATTTTTTTACTTTTCATTATAGGAGACCGAAGGTGTCGTTTGGATGTGGGCGTGCAATAAAAATATGAAAACGGTGTTGTGTTTTATATAATTAAAATACTTAATTCTTATGGGTGTGGTTTTTTAACTCTTTATTTATATAAGATTAATAATGGATAGGTGTCTTATTGACGTCTCTCCATTATTAACCGGGCTTAATGTCACCTTACAATAGCAAGGTGACATTAACCCCTTATTACCCCATATCCCACCACTACACGGGAGTGGGAAGAGAGGGGCTAAGTTCCAGAATTGACGCACCTTATAGATGCGCCATTTCTGGGGCGGCTGCGGGCTGGTATTTGTAGCCAGGGGGGTCCAATATCCATGGCCTCTTCCTAGGCTATGAATATTAGCCCGCAGCTGTCTGCGTAGGCTTTTCTGGCTATAAAATATAGGGGGACCCCACTTCATTTTTTGGGGGGTCCCCCTATTTTAATAGCCAGTAAAGGATAAGCAAACAGCTGCGGGCTGATATTCAAAGCCTGGGAAGGGGCCATGGGTATTACCCCCTTCCCAGGCTACAAATATTGGCTCCCAGCCATCGGCTTTCCCCCTCTGGCACAGAAAATTGCGCGGGAGCCCACACCATTTTTTTTTTAAATGGATATATGTATAGATATATCTATGGATATATCTATTCATATATGGATAGATATATCTATGTATCTATCCCATATCTGACTATCTATCAATCTATCTATCCCATCAGGGGAGGACAAATAATAGGCAAAATTGTTTGGTGAATTGGAACGCACGGGGTTAAAATTTCGCCTCACAACATAGCCTATGACGCTCTCGGGGACCAGACGTGTGACTGTGCAAAATTTTGTGGCTGTAGCTGTCACGGTGCAGATGCCAATCCCGGACATACACACAAACATACATACATGCATACACTTTTTCTCCATTATGTACATAGGGGCAAAATTGTTTGGTGAATTTGAACATGTGGGGTTAAAATTTCGCCTCACAACATAGCCTATGACGCTCTCGGGGTCCAGACGTGTGACTGCAAAATTTTGTGGCTGTAGCTGCGACAGTGCAGATGCCAATCCCGGACATACACACACATTGAGCTTTATATATTATATATATATATATATATATATATATATATAGCCACACACGCATACACGTATACATATTACATAGTCTCATTTATTATGTATATTGCTGTCCCTTTTACAGTGCCCTCTCTTTTTATGTACAGCACCGTCCCTTACATATTGGATTATATAGAGCCCTGTTTTTTATTACATACCGTCCTGTCTTGTTAGCTGTATAATGCAATGATGGCTGATGGAGCATGGGAAAGCTTCCTTTCTAATGGAGGAGCTGATGGACTTGTAGTCTGGTCACCGGCTCCTCGATCAGCAGTCATTTTATATCTAAAAAGAGAGGGGACCATGTTATAAAAGAGGGCACTGTGAATAGCAAAATTAACAAGAATACACTATGTAAGAGACAGCACTATACATAACAGCAGAGGAAGCTGTATAATAAGGGACGGCACCATATATACTGTAACTAGAGAGGATGGTACGTAATAAGGGATGGTGTTATACACAATAAAAGAGGAAAATATGTAACTAAGGATGGTGTTATACAGAATTATTGAGTACAACATATGCTAAGGGACTGTGATATACATAATAAGCACGTACACTATATGCTAAGGGACTGTGTTATACATAAGTACGTACACTATATACTAAGGGACTGTGTTAGACATAGTGAGTACATTATATACTAAGGGACTGTGTTAGATATAATAAGTGATAATGTCTTCCTCCACCTCCCCTTGTTACTATGGCCATTATAAGTCCCCCTTCCTCCCATCCCAATCACCCCCCATACCCCTCATTGTCCTCCTCCCCCCTGCATCCCATTATTTTCCTCTCTCCCACCCCATCATTGCCATCTTCACCACCTCCATCATTGCCTTCTCCACCACCACTATCTTTGCCTTCTCCCCCACCACTCCCATTCTCATCATTGCCCATTCCACCACCTCCATCATTGCACTCTCCCCCACCCCCATTATCATTTATTTTTCACCCCACCACCCCCTCATTGCCCTTTCCACCACCTCCATCATTGCCCTCCCCATCACCCCCATCATTACCTTCTCCTCATAACTCCCATCATTGCCTTCTCCCCATCACTCCCATCATTGCCTTCTCCAGCACCCCCATCATGGCCTTCTCCTTCACCCCCATCATTGCGTTCTCTCCATCACTCCCATCATTGCCTTCTCCCCGTCACTCCCATCACTGCCTTCTCCATCACCCCATCATGGCCTTCTCCCATCACCACATCATGGCATTCGCCGTCAACCCATCACGGCCTTCTCTCCATCACTCCCATCATTGCCTTCTCCATCACCCCCATCATTGCCTTCTCCATCACCCCCATCATTGCCTTCTCCATCACCCCCATCATTGCCTTCTCTCCATCATTCCCATGATCCCATTAATGCATTCTTCTCCTCATGCCCCCATCATGCCCTTCTCTCCCCCAGGGCCAGGCTCCACCTACACACACACACACAATCACACACACAGACAGACACCACCTCTCTCCTCTCACCTGTCCGCAGCATCACCCGTGCTTCCTCACTCTGGCACAGCAGCGGCCGCTGAATGATGACGTCATTCAGCGGCGCGCTCCTCTCTGTGTCAGAGACAGGAAGCGCAGCCTCCGGGCAGGAAGCAGGATGGATCCTTGTAGCTCCGTTCCTGCTATTTTCTCTTGCAGGCAGCGGAGCTGCTTGGTTCGCTCCCTGCCCGCCGCTGCACATGAGGGCAATCTGGCCAGGGGCCTCCAGAGTCTCGGGCCAGATTGTCCTCATCATTAGCCGCCTTGCAGGGCCCCTTGGAGGCTCTGGGCCCCGATGCAGTCGCACGGGTTGAACCGGCGGGATGTCCGCCCATGTATCCCATATCTATCTATCCCATATATCTATCTATCTATCAAAATGCAACACGGTGCGTTTTTGTGCGCTCGGCGCAACGCCAAAAGGGCGCAAGCGCCGGCAAAATCATACCAGCGAACGGCCATGTATTGCCAAGTTTTTAACACTAAGGTTTGGATACGGCTTTAAAGAAGGCTACTACTTGCGATATGCAGCAATTTTATTACAAAGCACAAAATTAAAGGAATTATATTATTAAATAGTATGATTGCGTATACTTTTGTATATTTTAAGATACAAAGGTTAAGTACATATAAAGGTTAACTATATACAGTATCCCAGCAAAGAGCAAACAGATGAACGGCAAACTAGGGCACACAAATCACCACATTAACAGACGGAGCTATTTATCTGAAGTATTGCGGTATATATTTCTGTCAAAAACGGAGGTGCTTGCATGAAAAAACATGAATATTTCAATATGAAATGAAAAAAGAAAGAATATGCAGCACTCACCAATGAAGCTGAAAAACTGTGCGTCTTTATTTCACATGAATTCCATCAACAGATATGTGGACATGCAGGACGTTAGAGGAATGCTAGGGGAGGGAGGTACCGGACAACGGCTGTTACGCGATTGCTCGCTTCTACGGGTCCAGGTTAAGTACATATAAAGATTGAATACATATAAAGGTTAACTATATACAATATACTCACATCACCAATCACCAAGAGGCTTTTAACATCATCCGCTTGGAATATCAGAGAAGCAATGCCAAGAAAGAGAACCCCTGGGAGATTCAATACACTGCATGGGCGTCCCCAATTATGCAGGTATCATCACTGTACATGTGTGTATAGGTATCCAAGTTGTGCTTCTGTCTTAGTCATGTTTCTCTGGCCTTATATACTAAATTACACTTATGTGTAACTTTAGCTTCATCCCATCTCTTCAAGTGGCTGGCTTTCAAGATTGGATGAAACTGATAACATGGCATCATCAGACAATGGGTCATAAACCCTTACAATAGAAAAGCCACATGGCTTTAGATAAAACCACCACAGACAGAGGTTAAATAAACCTTAATGTTTTACATTGACAAACAACAAATATAGATAAACATAGAATTATTTGTGAAGTGAAATGGTTTCAGGTAATAAACAATAGTTCTCAAGATGAGCATTGTCTTGGTCTGTAACTGTTTGACCAGAAATGCAGCTCTGTCATGGTCTGAATGCATTCTTTATATTTCAATATGGACTCAAAAATAGCCATCTTTATATTCGCACTACAGGCCAGCGTACCCAACGCTAAATATAGGGTACGATGATCGCATGCAGTGTCATGCGATCATAGGAGCTGACCGGAGGAGACGCGGCCGGGGGTGGAGCTTAGCGGCGGCTCTGTGCTGCGCCTCAGAACGCTAGTCTGAAAGTAGCCTTAGTTGTGTGCCAGGAGCTGCCCCCTCTCACTACTGCGTGCACACTGCTGAAGACGGCCATGGCTGCAGCCACGTGTGCACGCTGCGATTCCCACTCCCCCATGATGCTGCGCAATATGGAGATGCGCCCCTGCCCCCTCCTGACACTGACCCTCCCCCCACTCCGAAAAGACAACAGATTTCCTGGATTGCCTAATGGAGGGGGGGGGAGGTTAAAAAAAACAAAACAAAAACATTCTCTTCCATGTCTTGGTGCCGCCCCCTGCAGCCCAGCACCCTAGGCACCTGCCCTCCAGTGCCTAGTGGCAAATACAGCCTGACCTTCCCATATGGGGTCAGGGAATTCATCGTCCACCACCTCATGTTCCACTTCCATACTCTGGACCTCCTGACTTGTTGACTTAAAGGGAATCAGTCACCCCATTTTTCCCTATTAGCTGCTGTCACCACCATCAGGGGCTTATCTACAGCATTCTGTAATGCTGTAGATAAGCCCCCAATGTAACCTGAAAGATAAGAAAAACACGTTAGACTATACTTACCGGGGGGGCGGGGGCGGTGGGTGTCGCGGTCCGGTCCGGCACCTCCCATTTTCATACAATGATGTCCTCCTTGCTTCTCCCTCGGCTCCTCTGCTGTTGAGGGCAGAGTAAAGAACTGCAGTTCGCAGGCGCCGGGAAAGGTCACGTAAACTTCCCTGTCCCTTACTCCACGCCTTGTGCTTTTTTAAATTAGGTATATAGTATATATTTGTGAATTTTCCGTTATTAATGGTGAAAAGACAATATGTAGCCTTGAAAAGAAGTTTTGATTTTAGGATACAGCAGCAGTATACCTATGGTAGGAGGGTAAGGGAATAAACCCTGCCTTATACTTCTAATCCAAAACTATCCCTCCTCCACCAGCTCTCCCTACACTTAATGCAGATAACAGCAGTTTTACTAGAGAAATCACAGTATGGAGCCCTGAAAACGACTTTTGTTTTCAGGGTGTAGCAGCGGTATACAAGTGCAGCAATAGTAATTAAACACTGCCTATATGCTTGCTCTAATCTAAGCTCTCCCTCCTAGATCAACTCTCCCTTAAATTCTTCCAGAGGAGATTATGCCGAGCATCACATCATCGTGTCTTATATTAAGCCCCCATCACATATAGAGATCTCGCTAGCGAGATCGCTGCCGAGTCACAAGTTTTGTTACGCAACAGCAATCTCACCAGCGAGATCGCTGTGTGTGACACTAACCAGCGACCGGCCCCCCTGCCGGTTATCGCTGATCGTCCTGGAATAGCCTGGACATTTTTTTGATCGATGGTCTCCCGCTGGCCAGCACGCATCGCTGCATCTGACAAGCGGGAGACCAGCGATCAGCGAACAGCGCGCTTGTAACAAAGGTAAACGTCGGGTTTCTAAGCGGCGCGCGCTGGTAACTAAGGTACACAGTGGGTAACTAAGCGATGTGCGTCGCTTGTTACTCTGTGTCGCTGGTGCTGATCGCTGGTGAAGCTGCCTGTTTGACAGCTCACCAGCGATCGTGTAGCGATGCACCAGCGATCCTGACAAGGTAATATCGTTGTCGGGATCGCTGGTGCGTCGCTATGTGTGATGGGGCCCTAAGACCCAGTGGCGCAATGTGGCCGTCCAATCACAGTAATGCCAGTAGCCAACTGTAATATTAATATTGAGCAGAATGAATTTAAGCCTATTGGTTCTGCCCTCCACAACAGTCACGGTCTCTCATGTAGCCCCTTGGGAAAATTAATAGCCCAGCACTGGAATATATAGTAACATTGTCTATAGTGTCCTCTCCTATATACTGGCCATTTATCCTACAGTAGTGTATCTACCTCCCCATGCAACCATCCATATAATCTAATCTTCTGTAATACTGAAATATATGGGTAATTGTTATCGATTTATCCCTGTTCAAATCAGTAGAAACTACTCCGCAATTACACTGTATGGCAATAATGACATTGTGGCATTTTATATAAGTTTTAAGAGGTCAAGGTGGATAATTAGAGTTCATTTAATGTATATGGTAATGACTTGGTTGTATGGTCTGGTCCCTTTAACTTAGTGACAGAGCCAATTTGCAACTTAATGATCAGGCCAATTTTTACCATTCTGACCACTGTCACTTTATGAGGTAATAACTCTGGAACGCTTTAACGCAGGGGTCTCAAACTCGGCAGAGTAAATGGGCCGCACATAAAAAAAAGAAAGCTGGCGGGCCGCATTCCTTTCAAACTTAATACAGTCACAATTGATAGCGGTATCTAAGGGGTTAAATGGCCGCGATCGGTGCTAATACCGATCGTGGCCGTTCAAATAGGATGTCAGCTGCGATGTACAGCTTACCTCAGCAGATGATAGTGTCGGCTCTGCATGTCAGCCGGTGCTATCATCTCGCTGTACACGCACAGCCACAGTCACCTGCACAATCCAGCAATGGGGGGAAAGTCATGCCTCCACTCTTTGCGCGCTGGCATGATGTCATTACACAGCGCCAGAGGGATGTCGTCACGCAGGACCACAGCCACTACGGAGCGGCGCACTCCTCTCTTCTAATGTGAGCGTACACACGCGACTCCGCTCCGTACACCTCGTACACACGCGGCTCCGCTCCGCACACCTCGTACACACGCGGCTCCGCTCCGCACACCTCGTACACACGCGACTCCGCTCCGCACACCTCGTACACACGCGGCTCCGCACACCTCGTACACACGCGGCTCCGCTCCGCACACCTCGTACACACGCGGCTCCGCTCCGCACACCTCGTACACACGCGGCTCCGCTCCGTACACCTCGTACACACGCGGCTCCGCTCCGTACACCTCGTACACACGCGGCTCCGCTCCGCACACCTCGTACACACGCGGCTCCGCTCCGTACACCTCGTACACACGCGGCTCCGCTCCGTACACCTCGTACACACGCGACTCCGCTCCGTACACCTCGTACACACGCGACTCCGCTCCGTACACCTCGTACACACGCGACTCCGCTCCGTACACCTCGTACACACGCGGCTCCGCACACCTCGTACACACACGGCTCTGCTACATCCACCTTGTAAACCCCTCCTGATCCACACAGAAACTTACCCAGCACCATGACAATCAGCACAGACAAAGACAGCAGAGGTCTGCATACACTGAGGCCCCTGATCATGTGGCCCCCTGACTCCTCCTTCTCCTCTGACCTCACCCCCGCTTCCTGTGCACACAGAACACACAGCCATCGCGCACTCCTGGATGGCTGCGTGCCTTCCCCTTTCTACCTGCCTCAGGGGGTGAGACATGTGGTGCACCGCGGGCCGCAGATGACTGCCTCAGGGGCCGCATGAGACCTCTGCTTTAACGGATTCCGCTGATTCTGAGAATGTTTTTCGTGACATATTGTACCTCATGGTAGTGGTGAAATTTCTTGGACATGACTTGCGTTTATTTATGCAACAAATGGAAATATGGCAAAAAAAATTTAAAATTTTGCAATTTTCAAAATTTAATTTTTATGCCCTGTAAGATAGGGCTGACTGTGTGTGTTGGGGGCAGGGCCAGACTGGGACTAAAATTCAGCCCTGGCATGTGAAGGTGCACAGGCCCACTTGTCACATGGTGACTCTATAACATATAGTCACAGCTGTGTCCAGTATTACAGCTCAGTCCTATTTATTGCTCTTGATTTGAACCCAGGACCCAAGAGCTGCATCCTGCTGATACCCCAACACTGGGCCGCTGCCCTGTCTCTATTACTGCACCTGCTGTGTGGTACAATAACCCTCTTACTGCCCCACATAATAATGCCTCTTTTGTGCCCTATAGATGGTAAAATTGCCCCAAAACATATTAATGCACTGTGCAAATGCACTAGAAAACAGTATCTGCATTTTCCCCCCCCTAGAAAGTAATAATGCCCTATGTACACATATGATGGCCATTGTATTCTGAGTGCCCCTACAACAAATATGCTTCTTAAGTGCCTGCTTAACATCTACTAATGTCCCCTGAGTCCCCAATGTACAACTCCTCTACATACATTATGATGGGGAAACTGTTCCCCTATATACAGTATAATACACCCACAGTTCTCTATACACAATATGATGTTCCCACAACTGCGCTCTACACAGTATGATGGGCCCACAGCTCCTCTGTACACATTACGGTGATTCCACAGCTCCACTATACACAGTATGGTGGTCTGACAGCTCCTCAATCACAGTACGGTGGTTCCACAGCTCCACTCTACACAGTATGGTGGTCCCAGAGCTCCACTATACACAGAATGATGGGCCCACAGCTCCACTATACACAGTATGGTGGTCCCAGAGCTTCCCTATACATAGCATGATGTCCCCACTCTTCCCCTAAAATACTGAATTATGAATCCCATAGTAGCCCTCAGACTATATAATGGCCCCCGCATTAGTCCCCAAACTGTATAATGGTCCCCGAATTAGTTCCCAAACTAAATAATGGCCCCCGCGTTAACTCCCAAACTGTACAGTATAATGCTCCCCCACATTAGCTCCCAAACTGTATAATGGCCCCTGCATTAGTCCACAAGTTATATAATGGCTGCTGAAATAGTCCTGAAAATGTATGAGGGCCCCCACACAGTTTTGGGGTCCCTCACACTATGTATACAGTAAGGTTCCCCCATTCTTTATTATGCCCCCACATGACACCACAAGTTTTAATAAAAAAAAATCATATACTTTTCTAACCCAGAATCCAGTGGCAAGGCAATGTGCTGTAACAGCACCGACTCCCGCACCAAATGTCAGAGTCCCGGTGCCAGAACTCTGACATCCTCGTTGTGCTTCGTTCTGTAGACCTGAGGCATAAAGTGATCTGACGTCTACAGAACAGAAAGCGGTGGTGCCGGAAGATCATGTCTCCCTGCTCTACCGCAGGGCTTACCGGTGTATGCGCATCATACATGCTGATTAATTACAGTAAGGGCAGTGTAGCCCTGGATGGGCGCCCTGAGCGCGGGGGCCGGGACAACCGTACAAGCTGCACCCTGGTATCTACGCTACTGTATACTGTGACTACAGACATCTGATATTACACCAGTCACATATTACCCTGTATATAACATCCGATGTCTGCGCACACAGTATATTATATCCCTAATATATCCTATACAATGTGTACAGACATCGGCTGTTATATACAGTGTAATATGGCATGCTAGATATTACACTACTACTGCAGACATCAGATTTTACACTATCACATATTACCCTGTAAATAAAATCAGATGTCTGTGCACATAGTATTGGATATGTCAGTGACATATTCTCCTATACACTGTATGTACTAAGTGCACTGTGTATATATATGACTGACTGATCACTCGCCCCAATTGGACAGACCATCAGCAGATTTGGCTTTCAGTACCATCTTTATGCTGATGACACACAACTATATACGTCTTCCCCCGACCTTACCCCCACTGTACTACAGAACGCCAGTGACTGTCTGTCCGCAGTCTCCAACATCATGTCCACTCTCTATCTGAAATGCAACCTCGCTAAAACTGAACTTCTTCTGCTCCCGCCATCTACTAACCTCCCTAAATCTGACATTTCCCTCTCCGTGGGTGGTACCACAATAACACCCCGGCAGCAGGCGCGCTGTCTGGGTGTTATGTTTGACACCAGTCTCTCCTTCACATCCCATATACAATCCCTTGCCCGCTCTTGCCGCTTACACCTAAAGAACATCTCTAGAATCCGCCCTTTTCTCACTATGGAAACAACAAAAACCCCTCACTGTTGCATTGATCCACTCCCGCCTGGATTACTGCAACGCTCTATTAATTGGCCTCCCCGTCACTCGACTATCCCCTCTCCAGTCCATACTTAATGCAGCGGCCATAATCATCCATCTGGCTAATCGGTACTCGGACGCGTCCGCTCTTCGCCAGCCCTTACATTGGCTGCCCATTCATTATAGGATCCAATTCAAAGTACTTGTTCTCACCCACAAAGCTCTCCACAGTGCGGCACCCCCTTACATCTCTTCCCTCATTTCTGTCTATCGGCCTAGCCGATCGCTGCGTTCTGGAAACAAACGACTTTCGACTAACCTCTGCACTAATCCGTACCTCCCACTCCCGACTCCAAGACTTCTCCCGTGCTGCTTCTATCCTCTGGAATGCTCTACCCCAAGAAATCAGGACTATCCACAATTTGCATAGTTTTAGGCGCTCCCTCAAAACACATTTGTTCAGAGTGGCCTATCATGTTCACTAATCAAAGTCATTCTATGTGTAAGTGTGCGTGTGTAGCTCATTCACTATCTCCATCCTTCACTCCCTCAAGATGGCTGGACCTTCATTGTAAATACACAATTGTAAATACATCCCTGTACTTTGTATCTCCCCCACCTCACTGTAGATTGTAAGCTCTCACGAGCAGGGTCGTCTTATTTCGTCTTATTTTGCTTTAATTATTGTTAACGTTGTTACTTATGACTTGTGTTCTGAAACTGTTAAACTGTAAAGCGCTGCGGAATATGTTGGCGCTATATAAATAAAGATTATTATTATTATCGCTCCTGGAGCGGGCTACAGGCCATACATGAGATGATATATGGTGGCTGTATATATTATATGCAGTGTATGATGTCCTGGAGCCGGGCTGAGGAGCAGTCAGCCTATGATCCTGTATACAGCTGGCTGCTGTGAGACTGGGAGTCATTGCTGCAGCTTGATCTTACACACAGATAGGGGGACGCTGGAGCTGATGACCCCACTGACAGCGCGACCCGATCTGTGTCAAGGTTCAAGCTGGGCAATAAACCATCTCACCTGCCTCAGCGAGTCAGCTCGACTGCAGACAACCAGACAAGGCAATATCTGACCCTGCCAGAGACCACCTGCCCCGGCCCCCTGCTCTGCTGACCTCATCACAGGAGCTCCTCTCAGGCCGGCCGGCTTGCAGGTGACGTCCACTCTCACATCATGCGGTGTGTCTGCAATACTGGGATGGCGGCACTTGTACAACTCTATGGTACAGTACAGTGCCGACCGGGAAGCAAGTATTTGTTTCGCAGTTTAGTTCTGTAGTGGGCGTGTCAGGGGAGGTGGCAGTGTTTGTGAGCTGCAGCGCTGATTGGTTCATCATGGCTGCAGCGCTGATTGGTTCACCACGGCAGTGAGGGCGGTGCATTTATGAGCGCGCTCACATCCAGATCCAGGGACAGGCTGGGAAGGTGTAAGTCGCGCAATCAAGAGCCCGCAGAAGGTGGAAGGCGGCGGCGCGCATTCAAGGGCGCGCATTGTTACCGGACGCGGCGTTGCGCACTTCACAGGTGCTGGGCGCATATTTCACAGGTGCAACGTCTGCGCATTTCACAGGTTCTGGGCGCATATTTCACAGGTGCAGCGTCTGCATTTCACAGGTTCAGCGTCTGCGCATTTCACAGGTGCTGGGCGCATATTTCACACGTGCAGCGTCTGCGCATTTCACAGGTGCTGGGCGCATATTTCACAGGTGCAGCGTCTGCATTTCACAGGTTCTGGGCGCATATTTCACAGGTGCAGCGTCTGCGCATTTCACAGGTGCTGGGCGCATATTTCACAGGTGCAGCGTCTGCATTTCACAGGTTCAGCGTCTGCGCATTTCACAGGTGCTGGGCGCATATTTCACAGATGCAGCATCTGCGCAATTCACAGGTGCTGGGCGCATATTTCACAGGTGCAGCATCCGCAATTCACAGGTGCTGGGTGCATATTTCACAGGTGCTGGGCGCATATTTTAAAGGTGTAGCGTCTGCGCATTTCACAGGTGCTGGGCGCATATTTTAAAGGTGTAGCGTCTGCGCATTTCACAGGTGCAAGGCGCATATTTTACAGATGCAGCGTCTGCGCATTTCACAGGTGCTGGGCGCATATTTCACAGGTGCTGCGTCTGCACATTTCACAGGTGCTGGGCGCATATTTTAAAGGTGCAGCGTCTGCGCATTTCACAGGTGCTAGGCGCATATTTTACAGGTGCAGTGTTTACGCATTTCACAGGTGCTGGGCGCATATTTCACAGGTGCAGCGTCTGCGCATTTCACAGGTGCTGGGCGCATATTTTAAAGGTGCAGTGTCTGCACATTTCACAGGTGCTGGGCGCATATTTTAAAGGTGCAGCGTCTGCGCATTTCACAGGTGCTAGGCGCATATTTTACAGGTGCAGCGTCTGCGCATTTCACAGGTGCTGGGCGCATATTTCACAGGTGCTGCGTCTGCACATTTTACAGGTGCTGGGCGCATATTTTAAAGGTGCAGCGTCTGCGCATTTCACAGGTGCTAGGCGCATATTTCACAGGTGCAGCGTCTGCGCATTTCACAGGTGCTGGGCGCATATTTCACAGGTGCAGCGTCTGCGCATTTCACAGGTGCTGGGCGCATATTTCACAGATGTTGCGTCTGCACATTTCACAGGTGCTGGGTGCATATTTCACAGGTGAAGCGTCTGCACATTTCACAGGTGCTGGGCGCATATTTTACAGGTGCAGCATCTGCGCATTTCACAGGTGCTGGGCGCATATTTTAAAGGTGCAGCGTCTGCACATTTCACAGGTGCTGGGCGCATATTTTAAAGGTGCAGCGTCTGCGCATTTCACAGGTGCTAGGCGCATATTTTACAGGTGCAGCGTCTGCGCATTTCACAGGTGCTGGGCGCATATTTCACAGGTGCTGCGTCTGCACATTTCACAGGTGCTGGGCGCATATTTTAAAGGTGCAGCGTCTGCGCATTTCACAGGTGCTAGGCGCATATTTTACAGGTGCAGCATCTGCGCATTTCACAGGTGCTGGGCGCATATTTCACAGGTGCAGCGTCTGCGCATTTCACAGGTGCTGGGCGCATATTTCACAGATGTTGCGTCTGCACATTTCACAGGTGCTGGGCGCATATTTCACAGGTGAAGCGTCTGCACATTTCACAGGTGCTGGGCGCATATTTTACAGGTGCAGCGTCTGCGCATTTCACAGGTGCTGGGCGCATATTTCACAGATGCTGCGTCTGCACATTTCACAGGTGCTGGGCGCATATTTCACAGGTGCTGGGCGCATATTTCACAGGTGCAGCGTCTGCACATTTCACAGGTTCTGGGCACATATTTTACAGGTGCAGAGTCTGCGCATTTCACAGGTGCTGGGCGCATATTTTACAGGTGCAGCGTCTGCACATTTCACAGGTGCTGGGCGCATATTTTACAGTTGCAGCGTCTGAGCATTTCACAGGTGCTGGGCGCATATTTCACAGGTGCAACGTCTGCGCATTTCAGATGTGCTGGGCGCAATTTTCACAGGTGCAACGTCTGCGCATTTCAGATGTGCTGGGCGTGATTTTCACAGGTGCAGCGTCTGCGCATTTCACCGGTGCAGCGTCTGCGCATTTCACAGGTGCTGGGCGCATATTTCACCGGTGCAGCGTCTGCGCATTTCACAGGTGCTGGGCGCATATTTCACAGATGTTGCGTCTGCACATTTCACAGGTGCTGGGCGCATATTTCACAGGTGAAGCGTCTGCACATTTCACAGGTGCTGGGCGCATATTTCACAGGTGCAACGTCTGCGCATTTCACAGGTGCTGGGAGCATATTTCACAGGTGCAGCGTCTGCATTTCACAGGTTCTGGGCGCATATTTCACAGGTGCAGCGTCTGCATTTCACAGGTTCAGCGTCTGCGCATTTCACAGGTGCTGGGCGCATATTTCACAGGTGCAGCGTCTGCGCATTTCACAGGTGCTGGGCGCATATTTCACAGGTGCAGCGTCTGCATTTCACAGGTTCTGGGCGCATATTTCACAGGTGCAACGTCTGCGCATTTCACAGGTGCTGGGCGCATATTTCACAGGTGCAGCGTCTGCGCATTTCACAGGTGCTGGGCGCATATTTCACAGGTGCAGCGTCTGCATTTCACAGGTTCTGGGCGCATATTTCACAGGTGCAGCGTCTGCGCATTTCACAGGTGCTGGGCGCATATTTCACAGGTGCAGCGTCTGCATTTCACAGGTTCAGCGTCTGCGCATTTCACAGGTGCTGGGCGCATATTTCACAGGTGCAGCGTCTGCGCATTTCACAGGTGCTGGGCGCATATTTCACAGGTGCAGCGTCTGCATTTCACAGGTTCTGGGCGCATATTTCACAGGTGCAGCGTCTGCGCATTTCACAGGTGCTGGGCGCATATTTCACAGGTGCAGCGTCTGCATTTCACAGGTTCAGCGTCTGCGCATTTCACAGGTGCTGGGCGCATATTTCACAGGTGCAGCGTCTGCGCATTTCACAGGTGCTGGGCGCATATTTCACAGGTGCAACGTCTGCGCATTTCACAGGTGCTGGGCGCATATTTCACAGGTGCAGCGTCTGCATTTCACAGGTTCTGGGCGCATATTTCACAGGTGCAGCGTCTGCATTTCACAGGTTCTGGGCGCATATTTCACAGGTGCAGCGTCTGCATTTCACAGGTTCAGCGTCTGCGAATTTCACAGGTGCTGGGCGCATATTTCACAGGTGCAGCGTCTGCGCATTTCACAGGTGCTGGGCGCATATTTCACAGGTGCAGCGTCTGCGCATTTCACAGGTGCTGGGCGCATATTTCACAGGTGCAGCGTCTGCATTTCACAGGTTCTGGGCGCATATTTCACAGGTGCAACGTCTGCGCATTTCACAGGTACTGGGCGCATATTTCACAGGTGCAGCGTCTGCGCATTTCACAGGTGCTGGGCGCATGTTTCACAGGTTCAGCGTCTGCGCATTTCACAGGTACTGGGCGCATATTTCACAGGTGCAGCGTCTGCGCATTTCACAGGTGCTGGGCACATATTTCACAGGTTCAGCGTCTGCGCATTTCACAGGTTCAGCGTCTGCGCATTTCACAGGTACTGGGCGCATATTTCACAGGTGCAGCGTCTGCGCATTTCACAGGTGCTGGGCGCATATTTCACAGGTGCAGCGTCTGCATTTCACAGGTTCAGCGTCTGCGCATTTCACAGGTACAGGGCGCATATTTCACAGGTGCAGCGTCTGCGCATTTCACAGGTGCTGGGCGCATATTTCACAGGTGCAGCGTCTGCATCTCAAAGGTTCAGGGTCTGCGCATTTCACAGGTACTGGGCGCATATTTCACAGGTGCAGCGTCTGCGCATTTCACAGATACTGGGCGCATATTTCACAGGTGCAGCGTCTGCGCATTTCACAGGTGCTAGGCGCATATTTCACAGATGCAGCATCTGCGCAATTCACAGGTGCTGGGCGCATATTTCACAGGTGCAGCATCCGCAATTCACAGGTGCTGGGTGCATATTTCACAGGTGCTGGGCGCATATTTTAAAGGTGCAGCGTCTGCGCATTTCACAGGTGCTGGGCGCATATTTTAAAGGTGTAGCGTCTGCGCATTTCACAGGTGCTAGGCGCATATTTTACAGATGCAGCGTCTGCGCATTTCACAGGTGCTGGGCGCATATTTCACAGGTGCTGCGTCTGCACATTTCACAGGTGCTGGGCGCATATTTTAAAGGTGCAGCGTCTGCGCATTTCACAGGTGCTAGGCGCATATTTTACAGGTGCAGTGTTTACGCATTTCACAGGTGCTGGGCGCATATTTCACAGGTGCAGCGTCTGCGCATTTCACAGGTGCTGGGCGCATATTTTAAAGGTGCAGCGTCTGCACATTTCACAGGTGCTGGGCGCATATTTTAAAGGTGCAGCGTCTGCGCATTTCACAGGTGCTAGGCGCATATTTTACAGGTGCAGCGTCTGCGCATTTCACAGGTGCTGGGCGCATATTTCACAGGTGCTGCGTCTGCACATTTTACAGGTGCTGGGCGCATATTTTAAAGGTGCAGCGTCTGCGCATTTCACAGGTGCTAGGCGCATATTTCACAGGTGCAGCGTCTGCGCATTTCACAGGTGCTGGGCGCATATTTCACAGGTGCAGCGTCTGCGCATTTCACAGGTGCTGGGCGCATATTTCACAGATGTTGCGTCTGCACATTTCACAGGTGCTGGGTGCAAATTTCACAGGTGAAGCGTCTGCACATTTCACAGGTGCTGGGCGCATATTTTACAGGTGCAGCGTCTGCGCATTTCACAGGTGCTGGGCGCATATTTTAAAGGTGCAGCGTCTGCACATTTCACAGGTGCTGGGCGCATATTTTAAAGGTGCAGCGTCTGCGCATTTCACAGGTGCTAGGCGCATATTTTACAGGTGCAGCGTCTGCGCATTTCACAGGTGCTGGGCGCATATTTCACAGGTGCTGCGTCTGCACATTTCACAGGTGCTGGGCGCATATTTTAAAGGTGCAGCGTCTGCGCATTTCACAGGTGCTAGGCGCATATTTTACAGGTGCAGCATCTGCGCATTTCACAGGTGCTGGGCGCATATTTCACAGGTGCAGCGTCTGCGCATTTCACAGGTGCTGGGCGCATATTTCACAGATGTTGCGTCTGCACATTTCACAGGTGCTGGGCGCATATTTCACAGGTGAAGCGTCTGCACATTTCACAGGTGCTGGGCGCATATTTTACAGGTGCAGCGTCTGCGCATTTCACAGGTGCTGGGCGCATATTTCACAGATGCTGCGTCTGCACATTTCACAGGTGCTGGGCGCATATTTCACAGGTGCTGGGCGCATATTTCACAGGTGCAGCGTCTGCACATTTCACAGGTTCTGGGCACATATTTTACAGGTGCAGAGTCTGCGCATTTCACAGGTGCTGGGCGCATATTTTACAGGTGCAGCGTCTGCACATTTCACAGGTGCTGGGCGCATATTTTACAGTTGCAGCGTCTGAGCATTTCACAGGTGCTGGGCGCATATTTCACAGGTGCAACGTCTGCGCATTTCAGATGTGCTGGGCGCAATTTTCACAGGTGCAACGTCTGCGCATTTCAGATGTGCTGGGCGTGATTTTCACAGGTGCAGCGTCTGCGCATTTCACCGGTGCAGCGTCTGCGCATTTCACAGGTGCTGGGCGCATATTTCACCGGTGCAGCGTCTGCGCATTTCACAGGTGCTGGGCGCATATTTCACAGATGTTGCGTCTGCACATTTCACAGGTGCTGGGCGCATATTTCACAGGTGAAGCGTCTGCACATTTCACAGGTGCTGGGCGCATATTTTACAGGTGTAGCGTCTGCGCATTTCACAGGTGCTGGGCGCATATTTCACAGATGCTGCGTCTGCACATTTCACAGGTGCTGGGCGCATATTTCACAGGTGCAGCGTCTGCACATTTCACAGGTGCTGGGCGCATATTTCACAGGTGCAGCGTCTGCACATTTCACAGGTTCTGGGCACATATTTTACAGGTGAGGAGTCTGCGCATTTCACAGGTGCTGGGCGCATATTTTACAGGTGCAGCGTCTGCACATTTCACAAGTGCTGGGCGCATATTTTACAGTTGCAGCGTCTGAGCATTTCACAGGTGCTGGGCGCATATTTCACAAGTGCAACGTCTGCGCATTTCAGATGTGCTGGGCGCGATTTTCACAGGTGCAACGTCTGCGCATTTCAGATGTGCTGGGCGTGATTTTCACAGGTGCAGCGTCTGCGCATTTCACCGGTGCAGCGTCTGCGCATTTCACAGGTGCTGGGCGCATATTTCACCGGTGCAGCGTCTGCATTTCACAGGTTCAGCGTCTGCGCATATTTCACAGGTGCTGGGCGCATATTTCACAGGTGCAGAGTCTGCGCATTTCACAGGTACTGGGCGCATATTTCACAGGTGCAGCGTCTGCGCATTTCACAGGTGCTGGGCGCATATTTCACAGGTGCAGCGTTTGCGCAATTCACAGGTGCTAGGCGCATAATTCACAGGTGCTGGGCACGCTTTTCACAGGTGCAGCGTCTGCGCATTTCACAGGTGCTGGGCACGCTTTTCACAGGTGCAGCGTCTGCGCATTTCACAGGTGCTGGGCACGCTTTTCACAGGTGCAGCGTCTGCGCTTTTCACAGGTGCTGGGCGCATATTTCACAGGTGCAGCGTCTGCGTTTCACAGGTGCTGGGGGCATATTTCACAGGTGCAGCGTCTGCGCATTTCACACGTGCTGGGCGCATATTTCACAGGTGCAGCGTCTGCGCATTTCACAGGTAATAGGCGCATATTTTACAGGTGCTGGGTGCATATTTCACAGGTGCAGCATCTGCGCATTTCACAGGTTCTGGGCGCATATTTCACAGGTGCAGCGTCTGCGCATTTCACAGGTTCTGGGCGCATATTTCACATGTGCAGCGTCTGCGCAATTCACAGGTGCTGGGCGCATATATCAGGTGCAGCGTCTGCATTTCACAGGTGCAGCGTCTGCCCATATTTCACAAGTGCTGGGCACATGTTTCACAGGTGCTGGGCGCATATTTCACAGGTGCAGCGTCTGCGCATTTCACAGGTACTGGGCGCATATTTCACAGGTGCAGCGTCTGTGCATTTCACAGGTGCTGGGCGCATATTTCACAGGTTCAGCGTCCGCATTTCACAGGTTCAGCGTCTGCGCATTTCACAGGTACTGGGCGCATATTTCACAGGTGCAGCGTCTGCGCATTTCACAGGTGCTGGGCGCATATTTCACAGGTGCAGCGTCTGCATTTCACAGGTTCAGCGTCTGCGCATTTCTCAGGTACTGGGCGCATATTTCACAGGTGCAGCGTCTGCGCATTTCACAGGTACTGGGCGCATATTTCACAGGTGCAGCGTCTGCGCATTTCACAGGTGCTGGGCGCATATTTCACAGGTGCAGCATCTGCGCAATTCACAGGTGCTGGGCGCATATTTCACAGGAGCAGCATCTGCGCAATTCACAGGTGCTGGGTGCAAATTTCACAGGTGCTGGGCGCATAATTCACAGGTGCTAGGCGCATATTTCACAGGTGCAGTGTCTGCGCATTTCAAAGGTGCAGCGTCTGCGCATTTAACAGGTGCTGGGCGCATATTTCACAGGTGCAGTGTCTGCGCATTTAACAGGTGCAGCGTCTGCGCATTTCACAGGTACTGGGCGCATATTTCACAGGTGCAGCGTCTGCGCATTTCACAGGTGCTGGGCGCATATTTCACAGGTGCAGCGTCTGCATTTCACAGGTTCAGCGTCTGCGCATTTCACAGGTACTGGGCGCTTATTTCACAGGTGCAGCGTCTGCGCATTTCACAGGTACTGGGCGCATATTTCACAGGTGCAGCGTCTGCGCATTTCACAGGTGCTGGGCGCATATTTCACAGGTGCAGCATCTGCACAATTCACAGGTGCTGGGTGCATAATTCACAGGTGCTGGGCGCATATTTCACAGGTGCTGCGTCTGCACATTTCACAGGTGCTGGGCGCATATTTTAAAGGTGCAGCGTCTGCGCATTTCACAGGTGCTAGGCGCATATTTTACAGGTGCAGCGTCTGCGCATTTCACAGGTGCTGGGCGCATATTTCACAGTTGCTGCGTCTGCACATTTCACAGGTGCTGGGCGCATATTTTAAAGGTGCAGCGTCTGCGCATTTCACAGGTGCTGGGCGCATATTTCACAGATGTTGCGTCTGCACATTTCACAGGTGCTGGGTGCATATTTCACAGGTGAAGCGTCTGCACATTTCACAGGTGCTGGGCGCATATTTTACAGGTGCAGCGTCTGCGCATTTCACAGGTGCTGGGCGCATATTTTAAAGGTGCAGCGTCTGCACATTTCACAGGTGCTGGGCGCATATTTTAAAGGTGCAGCGTCTGCGCATTTCACAGGTGCTAGGCGCATATTTTACAGGTGCAGCGTCTGCGCATTTCACAGGTGCTGGGCGCATATTTCACAGGTGCTGCGTCTGCACATTTCACAGGTGCTGGGCGCATATTTTAAAGGTGCAGCGTCTGCGCATTTCACAGGTGCTAGGCGCATATTTTACAGGTGCAGCATCTGCGCATTTCACAGGTGCTGGGCGCATATTTCACAGGTGCAGCGTCTGCGCATTTCACAGGTGCTGGGCGCATATTTCACAGATGTTGCGTCTGCACATTTCACAGGTGCTGGGCGCATATTTCACAGGTGAAGCGTCTGCACATTTCACAGGTGCTGGGCGCATATTTTACAGGTGCAGCATCTGCGCATTTCACAGGTGCTGGGCGCATATTTCACAGATGCTGCGTCTGCACATTTCACAGGTGCTGGGCGCATATTTCACAGGTGCTGGGTGCATATTTCACAGGTGCAGCGTCTGCACATTTCACAGGTTCTGGGCACATATTTTACAGGTGCAGAGTCTGCGCATTTCACAGGTGCTGGGCGCATATTTTACAGGTGCAGCGTCAGCACATTTCACAGGTGCTGGGCGCATATTTTACAGTTGCAGCGTCTGAGCATTTCACAGGTGCTGGGCGCATATTTCACAGGTGCAACGTCTGCGCATTTCAGATGTGCTGGGCGCAATTTTCACAGGTGCAACGTCTGCGCATTTCAGATGTGCTGGGCGTGATTTTCACAGGTGCAGCGTCTGCGCATTTCACCGGTGCAGCGTCTGCGCATTTCACAGGTGCTGGGAGCATATTTCACCGGTGCAGCGTCTGCGCATTTCACAGGTGCTGGGCGCATATTTCACAGATGTTGCATCTGCACATTTCACAGGTGCTGGGCGCATATTTCACAGGTGAAGCGTCTGCACATTTCACAGGTGCTGGGCGCATATTTCACAGGTGCAACGTCTGCGCATTTCACAGGTGCTGGGAGCATATTTCACAGGTGCAGCGTCTGCATTTCACAGGTTCTGGGCGCATATTTCACAGGTGCAGCGTCTGCATTTCACAGGTTCAGCGTCTGCGCATTTCACAGGTGCTGGGCGCATATTTCACAGGTGCAGCGTCTGCGCATTTCACAGGTGCTGGGCGCATATTTCACAGGTGCAGCGTCTGCATTTCACAGGTTCTGGGCGCATATTTCACAGGTGCAACGTCTGCGCATTTCACAGGTGCTGGGCGCATATTTCACAGGTGCAGCGTCTGCGCATTTCACAGGTGCTGGGCGCATATTTCACAGGTGCAGCGTCTGCATTTCACAGGTTCTGGGCGCATATTTCACAGGTGCAGCGTCTGCGCATTTCACAGGTGCTGGGCGCATATTTCACATGTGCAGCGTCTGCATTTCACAGGTTCAGCGTCTGCGCATTTCACAGGTGCTGGGCGCATATTTCACAGGTGCAGCGTCTGCGCATTTCACAGGTGCTGGGCGCATATTTCACAGGTGCAGCGTCTGCATTTCACAGGTTCTGGGCGCATATTTCACAGGTGCAGCGTCTGCGCATTTCACAGGTGCTGGGCGCATATTTCACAGGTGCAGCGTCTGCATTTCACAGGTTCAGCGTCTGCGCATTTCACAGGTGCTGGGCGCATATTTCACAGGTGCAGCGTCTGCGCATTTCACAGGTGCTGGGCGCATATTTCACAGGTGCAACGTCTGCGCATTTCACAGGTGCTGGGCGCATATTTCACAGGTGCAGCGTCTGCATTTCACAGGTTCTGGGCGCATATTTCACAGGTGCAGCGTCTGCATTTCACAGGTTCTGGGCGCATATTTCACAGGTGCAGCGTCTGCATTTCACAGGTTCAGCGTCTGCGAATTTCACAGGTGCTGGGCGCATATTTCACAGGTGCAGCGTCTGCGCATTTCACAGGTGCTGGGCGCATATTTCACAGGTGCAGCGTCTGCGCATTTCACAGGTGCTGGGCGCATATTTCACAGGTGCAGCGTCTGCATTTCACAGGTTCTGGGCGCATATTTCACAGGTGCAACGTCTGCGCATTTCACAGGTACTGGGCGCATATTTCACAGGTGCAGCGTCTGCGCATTTCACAGGTGCTGGGCGCATGTTTCACAGGTTCAGTGTCTGCGCATTTCACAGGTACTGGGCGCATATTTCACAGGTGCAGCGTCTGCGCATTTCACAGGTGCTGGGCACATATTTCACAGGTTCAGCGTCTGCGCATTTCACAGGTTCAGCGTCTGCGCATTTCACAGGTACTGGGCGCATATTTCACAGGTGCAGCGTCTGCGCATTTCACAGGTGCTGGGCGCATATTTCACAGGTGCAGCGTCTGCATTTCGCAGGTTCAGCGTCTGCGCATTTCACAGGTACAGGGCGCATATTTCACAGGTGCAACGTCTGCGCATTTCACAGGTGCTGGGCGCATATTTCACAGGTGCAGCGTCTGCGCATTTCACAGGTGCTGGGCGCATATTTCACAGGTTCAGCGTCTGCGCATTTCACAGGTTCAGCGTCTGCGCATTTCACAGGTACTGGGCGCATATTTCACAGGTGCAGCGTCTGCGCATTTCACAGGTGCTGGGCGCATATTTCACAGGTGCAGCGTCTGCATCTCAAAGGTTCAGGGTCTGCGCATTTCACAGGTACTGGGCGCATATTTCACAGGTGCAGCGTCTGCGCATTTCACAGATACTGGGCGCATATTTCACAGGTGCAGCGTCTGCGCATTTCACAGGTGCTGGGCGCATATTTCACAGATGCAGCATCTGCGCAATTCACAGGTGCTGGGCGCATATTTCACAGGTGCAGCATCCGCAATTCACAGGTGCTGGGTGCATATTTCACAGGTGCTGGGCGCATATTTTAAAGGTGCAGCGTCTGCGCATTTCACAGGTGCTGGGCGCATATTTTAAAGGTGTAGCGTCTGCGCATTTCACAGGTGCTAGGCGCATATTTTACAGATGCAGCGTCTGCGCATTTCACAGGTGCTGGGCGCATATTTCACAGGTGCTGCGTCTGCACATTTCACAGGTGCTGGGCGCATATTTTAAAGGTGCAGCGTCTGCGCATTTCACAGGTGCTAGGCGCATATTTTACAGGTGCAGTGTTTACGCATTTCACAGGTGCTGGGCGCATATTTCACAGGTGCAGCGTCTGCGCATTTCACAGGTGCTGGGCACATATTTTAAAGGTGCAGCGTCTGCACATTTCACTGGTGCTGGGCGCATATTTTAAAGGTGCAGCGTCTGCGCATTTCACAGGTGCTAGGCGCATATTTTACAGGTGCAGCGTCTGCGCATTTCACAGGTGCTGGGCGCATATTTCACAGGTGCTGCGTCTGCACATTTTACAGGTGCTGGGCGCATATTTTAAAGGTGCAGCGTCTGCGCATTTCACAGGTGCTAGGCGCATATTTCACAGGTGCAGCGTCTGCGCATTTCACAGGTGCTGGGCGTATATTTCACAGGTGCAGCGTCTGCGCATTTCACAGGTGCTGGGCGCATATTTCACAGATGTTGCGTCTGCACATTTCACAGGTGCTGGGTGCATATTTCACAGGTGAAGCGTCTGCACATTTCACAGGTGCTGGGCGCATATTTTACAGGTGCAGCGTCTGCGCATTTCACAGGTGCTGGGCGCATATTTTAAAGGTGCAGCGTCTGCACATTTCACAGGTGCTGGGCGCATATTTTAAAGGTGCAGCGTCTGCGCATTTCACAGGTGCTAGGCGCATATTTTACAGGTGCAGCGTCTGCGCATTTCACAGGTGATGGGCGCATATTTCACAGGTGCTGCGTCTGCACATTTCACAGGTGCTGGGCGCATATTTTAAAGGTGCAGCGTCTGCGCATTTCACAGGTGCTAGGCGCATATTTTACAGGTGCAGCGTCTGCGCATTTCACAGGTGCTGGGCGCATATTTCACAGGTGCAGCGTCTGCGCATTTCACAGGTGCTGGGCGCATATTTCACAGATGTTGCGTCTGCACATTTCACAGGTGCTGGGCGCATATTTCACAGGTGAAGCGTCTGCACATTTCACAGGTGCTGGGCGCATATTTTACAGGTGCAGCGTCTGCGCATTTCACAGGTGCTGGGCGCATATTTCACAGATGCTGCGTCTGCACATTTCACAGGTGCTGGGCGCATATTTCACAGGTGCTGGGCGCATATTTCACAGGTGCAGCGTCTGCACATTTCACAGGTTCTGGGCACATATTTTACAGGTGCAGAGTCTGCGCATTTCACAGGTGCTGGGCGCATATTTTACAGGTGCAGCGTCTGCACATTTCACAGGTGCTGGGCGCATATTTTACAGTTGCAGCGTCTGAGCATTTCACAGGTGCTGGGCGCATATTTCACAGGTGCAACGTCTGCGCATTTCAGATGTGCTGGGCGCAATTTTCACAGGTGCAACGTCTGCGCATTTCAGATGTGCTGGGCGTGATTTTCACAGGTGCAGCGTCTGCGCATTTCACCGGTGCAGCGTCTGCGCATTTCACAGGTGCTGGGCGCATATTTCACCGGTGCAGCGTCTGCGCATTTCACAGGTGCTGGGCGCATATTTCACAGATGTTGCGTCTGCACATTTCACAGGTGCTGGGCGCATATTTCACAGGTGAAGCGTCTGCACATTTCACAGGTGCTGGGCGCATATTTTACAGGTGCAGCGTCTGCGCATTTCACAGGTGCTGGGCGCATATTTCACAGATGCTGCGTCTGCACATTTCACAGGTGCTGGGCGCATATTTCACAGGTGCAGCGTCTGCACATTTCACAGGTGCTGGGCGCATATTTCACAGGTGCAGCGTCTGCACATTTCACAGGTTCTGGGCACATATTTTACAGGTGCAGAGTCTGCACATTTCACAGGTGCTGGGCGCATATTTTAAAGGTGCAGCGTCTGCGCATTTCACAGGTGCTAGGCGCATATTTTACAGGTGCAGCGTCTGCGCATTTCACAGGTGCTGGGCGCATATTTCACAGGTGCTGCGTCTGCACATTTCACAGGTGCTGGGCGCATATTTTAAAGGTGCAGCGTCTGCGCATTTCACAGGTGCTAGGCGCATATTTTACAGGTGCAGCATCTGCGCATTTCACAGGTGCTGGGCGCATATTTCACAGGTGCAGCGTCTGCGCATTTCACAGGTGCTGGGCGCATATTTCACAGATGTTGCGTCTGCACATTTCACAGGTGCTGGGCGCATATTTCACAGGTGAAGCGTCTGCACATTTCACAGGTGCTGGGCGCATATTTTACAGGTGCAGCGTCTGCGCATTTCACAGGTGCTGGGCGCATATTTCACAGATGCTGCGTCTGCACATTTCACAGGTGCTGGGCGCATATTTCACAGGTGCTGGGCGCATATTTCACAGGTGCAGCGTCTGCACATTTCACAGGTTCTGGGCACATATTTTACAGGTGCAGAGTCTGCGCATTTCACAGGTGCTGGGCGCATATTTTACAGGTGCAGCGTCTGCACATTTCACAGGTGCTGGGCGCATATTTTACAGTTGCAGCGTCTGAGCATTTCACAGGTGCTGGGCGCATATTTCACAGGTGCAACGTCTGCGCATTTCAGATTTGCTGGGCGCAATTTTCACAGGTGCAACGTCTGCGCATTTCAGATGTGCTGGGCGTGATTTTCACAGGTGCAGCGTCTGCGCATTTCACCGGTGCAGCGTCTGCGCATTTCACAGGTGCTGGGCGCATATTTCACCGGTGCAGCGTCTGCGCATTTCACAGGTGCTGGGCGCATATTTCACAGATGTTGCATCTGCACATTTCACAGGTGCTGGGCGCATATTTCACAGGTGAAGCGTCTGCACATTTCACAGGTGCTGGGCGCATATTTTACAGGTGCAGCGTCTGCGCATTTCACAGGTGCTGGGCGCATATTTCACAGATGCTGCGTCTGCACATTTCACAGGTGCTGGGCGCATATTTCACAGGTGCAGCGTCTGCACATTTCACAGGTGCTGGGCGCATATTTCACAGGTGCAGCGTCTGCACATTTCACAGGTTCTGGGCACATATTTTACAGGTGCAGAGTCTGCGCATTTCACAGGTGCTGGGCGCATATTTTACAGGTGCAGCGTCTGCACATTTCACAAGTGCTGGGCGCATATTTTACAGTTGCAGCGTCTGAGCATTTCACAGGTGCTGGGCGCATATTTCACAGGTGCAACGTCTGCGCATTTCAGATGTGCTGGGCGCGATTTTCACAGGTGCAACGTCTGCGCATTTCAGATGTGCTGGGCGTGATTTTCACAGGTGCAGCGTCTGCGCATTTCACCGGTGCAGCGTCTGCGCATTTCACAGGTGCTGGGCGCATATTTCACCGGTGCAGCGTCTGCATTTCACAGGTTCAGCGTCTGCGCATATTTCACAGGTGCTGGGCGCATATTTCACAGGTGCAGAGTCTGCGCATTTCACAGGTACTGGGCGCATATTTCACAGGTGCAGCGTCTGCGCATTTCACAGGTGCTGGGCGCATATTTCACAGGTGCAGCGTTTGCGCAATTCACAGGTGCTAGGCGCATAATTCACAGGTGCTGGGCACGCTTTTCACAGGTGCAGCGTCTGCGCATTTCACAGGTGCTGGGCACGCTTTTCACAGGTGCAGCGTCTGCGCATTTCACAGGTGCTGGGCACGCTTTTCACAGGTGCTGGGCGCATATTTCACAGGTGCAGCGTCTGCGTTTCACAGGTGCTGGGGGCATATTTCACAGGTGCAGCGTCTGCGCATTTCACAGGTGCTGGGCGCATATTTCACAGGTGCAGCGTCTGCGCATTTCACAGGTAATAGGCGCATATTTTACAGGTGCTGGGTGCATATTTCACAGGTGCAGCATCTGCGCATTTCACAGGTTCTGGGCGCATATTTCACAGGTGCAGCGTCTGCGCATTTCACAGGTTCTGGGCGCATATTTCACATGTGCAGCGTCTGCGCAATTCACAGGTGCTGGGCGCATATATCAGGTGCAGCGTCTGCATTTCACAGGTGCAGCGTCTGCCCATATTTCACAAGTGCTGGGCACATGTTTCACAGGTGCTGGGCGCATATTTCACAGGTGCAGCGTCTGCGCATTTCACAGGTACTGGGCGCATATTTCACAGGTGCAGCGTCTGTGCATTTCACAGGTGCTGGGCGCATATTTCACAGGTTCAGCGTCCGCATTTCACAGGTTCAGCGTCTGCGCATTTCACAGGTACTGGGCGCATATTTCACAGGTGCAGCGTCTGCGCATTTCACAGGTGCTGGGCGCATATTTCACAGGTGCAGCGTCTGCATTTCACAGGTTCAGCGTCTGCGCATTTCACAGGTACTGGGCGCATATTTCACAGGTGCAGCGTCTGCGCATTTCACAGGTACTGGGCGCATATTTCACAGGTGCAGCGTCTGCGCATTTCACAGGTGCTGGGCGCATATTTCACAGGTGCAGCATCTGCGCAATTCACAGGTGCTGGGCGCATATTTCACAGGTGCAGCATCTGCGCAATTCACAGGTGCTGGGTGCAAATTTCACAGGTGCTGGGCGCATAATTCACAGGTGCTAGGCGCATATTTCACAGGTGCAGTGTCTGCGCATTTCAAAGGTGCAGCGTCTGCGCATTTAACAGGTGCTGGGCGCATATTTCACAGGTGCAGTGTCTGCGCATTTAACAGGTGCAGCGTCTGCGCATTTCACAGGTACTGGGCGCATATTTCACAGGTGCAGCGTCTGCGCATTTCACAGGTGCTGGGCGCATATTTCACAGGTGCAGCGTCTGCATTTCACAGGTTCAGCGTCTGCGCATTTCACAGGTACTGGGCGCTTATTTCACAGGTGCAGCGTCTGCACAATTCACAGGTGCTGGGTGCATAATTCACAGGTGCTGGGCGCATATTTCACAGGTGCTGCGTCTGCACATTTCACAGGTGCTGGGCGCATATTTTAAAGGTGCAGCGTCTGCGCATTTCACAGGTGCTAGGCGCATATTTTACAGGTGCAGCGTCTGCGCATTTCACAGGTGCTGGGCGCATATTTCACAGTTGCTGCGTCTGCACATTTCACAGGTGCTGGGCGCATATTTTAAAGGTGCAGCGTCTGCGCATTTCACAGGTGCTGGGCGCATATTTCACAGGTGCAGCGTCTGCGCATTTCACAGGTGCTGGGCGCATATTTCACTGGTGCAACGTCTGCGCATTTCACCGGTGCAGCGTCTGCGCATTTCACAGGTGCTGGGCGCATATTTCACAGGTGAAGCGTCTGCACATTTCACAGGTGCTGGGCGCATATTTTACAGGTGCAGCGTCTGCGCATTTCACAGGTGCTGGGCGCATATTTCACAGATGCTGCATCTGCACATTTCACAGGTGCTGGGCGCATATTTCACAGGTGAAGCGTCTGCACATTTCACAGGTGCTGGGCGCATTTTTTACAGGTGCAGCGTCTGCGCATTTCACAGGTGCTGGGCGCATATTTCACAGATGCTGCGTCTGCACATTTCACAGGTGCTGGGCGCATATTTCACAGGTGCTGGGCGCATATTTCACAGGTGCAGCGTCTGCACATTTCACAGGTTCTGGGCACATATTTTACAGGTGCAGAGTCTGCGCATTTCACAGGTGCTGGGCGCATATTTTACAGGTGCAGCGTCTGCACATTTCACAGGTGCTGGGCGCATATTTTACAGTTGCAGCGTCTGAGCATTTCACAGGTGCTGGGCGCATATTTCACAGGTGCAACGTCTGCGCATTTCAGATGTGCTGGGCGCAATTTTCACAGGTGCAACGTCTGCGCATTTCAGATGTGCTGGGCGTGATTTTCACAGGTGCAGCGTCTGCGCATTTCACCGGTGCAGCGTCTGCGCATTTCACAGGTGCTGGGCGCATATTTCACCGGTGCAGCGTCTGCGCATTTCACAGGTGCTGGGCGCATATTTCACAGATGTTGCGTCTGCACATTTCACAGGTGCTGGGCGCATATTTCACAGGTGAAGCGTCTGCACATTTCACAGGTGCTGGGCGCATATTTTACAGGTGCAGCGTCTGCGCATTTCACAGGTGCTGGGCGCATATTTCACAGATGCTGCGTCTGCACATTTCACAGGTGCTGGGCGCATATTTCACAGGTGCAGCGTCTGCACATTTCACAGGTGCTGGGCGCATATTTCACAGGTGCAGCGTCTGCACATTTCACAGGTTCTGGGCACATATTTTACAGGTGCAGAGTCTGCACATTTCACAGGTGCTGGGCGCATATTTTAAAGGTGCAGCGTCTGCGCATTTCACAGGTGCTAGGCGCATATTTTACAGGTGCAGCGTCTGCGCATTTCACAGGTGCTGGGCGCATATTTCACAGGTGCTGCGTCTGCACATTTCACAGGTGCTGGGCGCATATTTTAAAGGTGCAGCGTCTGCGCATTTCACAGGTGCTAGGCGCATATTTTACAGGTGCAGCATCTGCGCATTTCACAGGTGCTGGGCGCATATTTCACAGGTGCAGCGTCTGCGCATTTCACAGGTGCTGGGCGCATATTTCACAGATGTTGCGTCTGCACATTTCACAGGTGCTGGGCGCATATTTCACAGGTGAAGCGTCTGCACATTTCACAGGTGCTGGGCGCATATTTTACAGGTGCAGCGTCTGCGCATTTCACAGGTGCTGGGCGCATATTTCACAGATGCTGCGTCTGCACATTTCACAGGTGCTGGGCGCATATTTCACAGGTGCTGGGCGCATATTTCACAGGTGCAGCGTCTGCACATTTCACAGGTTCTGGGCACATATTTTACAGGTGCAGAGTCTGCGCATTTCACAGGTGCTGGGCGCATATTTTACAGGTGCAGCGTCTGCACATTTCACAGGTGCTGGGCGCATATTTTACAGTTGCAGCGTCTGAGCATTTCACAGGTGCTGGGCGCATATTTCACAGGTGCAACGTCTGCGCATTTCAGATTTGCTGGGCGCAATTTTCACAGGTGCAACGTCTGCGCATTTCAGATGTGCTGGGCGTGATTTTCACAGGTGCAGCGTCTGCGCATTTCACCGGTGCAGCGTCTGCGCATTTCACAGGTGCTGGGCGCATATTTCACCGGTGCAGCGTCTGCGCATTTCACAGGTGCTGGGCGCATATTTCACAGATGTTGCATCTGCACATTTCACAGGTGCTGGGCGCATATTTCACAGGTGAAGCGTCTGCACATTTCACAGGTGCTGGGCGCATATTTTACAGGTGCAGCGTCTGCGCATTTCACAGGTGCTGGGCGCATATTTCACAGATGCTGCGTCTGCACATTTCACAGGTGCTGGGCGCATATTTCACAGGTGCAGCGTCTGCACATTTCACAGGTGCTGGGCGCATATTTCACAGGTGCAGCGTCTGCACATTTCACAGGTTCTGGGCACATATTTTACAGGTGCAGAGTCTGCGCATTTCACAGGTGCTGGGCGCATATTTTACAGGTGCAGCGTCTGCACATTTCACAAGTGCTGGGCGCATATTTTACAGTTGCAGCGTCTGAGCATTTCACAGGTGCTGGGCGCATATTTCACAGGTGCAACGTCTGCGCATTTCAGATGTGCTGGGCGCGATTTTCACAGGTGCAACGTCTGCGCATTTCAGATGTGCTGGGCGTGATTTTCACAGGTGCAGCGTCTGCGCATTTCACCGGTGCAGCGTCTGCGCATTTCACAGGTGCTGGGCGCATATTTCACCGGTGCAGCGTCTGCATTTCACAGGTTCAGCGTCTGCGCATATTTCACAGGTGCTGGGCGCATATTTCACAGGTGCAGAGTCTGCGCATTTCACAGGTGCTGGGCGCATATTTCACCGGTGCAGCGTCTGCATTTCACAGGTTCAGCGTCTGCGCATATTTCACAGGTGCTGGGCGCATATTTCACAGGTGCAGAGTCTGCGCATTTCACAGGTACTGGGCGCATATTTCACAGGTGCAGCGTCTGCGCATTTCACAGGTGCTGGGCGCATATTTCACAGGTGCAGCGTTTGCGCAATTCACAGGTGCTAGGCGCATAATTCACAGGTGCTGGGCACGCTTTTCACAGGTGCAGCGTCTGCGCATTTCACAGGTGCTGGGCACGCTTTTCACAGGTGCAGCGTCTGCGCATTTCACAGGTGCTGGGCACGCTTTTCACAGGTGCTGGGCGCATATTTCACAGGTGCAGCGTCTGCGTTTCACAGGTGCTGGGGGCATATTTCACAGGTGCAGCGTCTGCGCATTTCACAGGTGCTGGGCGCATATTTCACAGGTGCAGCGTCTGCGCATTTCACAGGTAATAGGCGCATATTTTACAGGTGCTGGGTGCATATTTCACAGGTGCAGCATCTGCGCATTTCACAGGTTCTGGGCGCATATTTCACAGGTGCAGCGTCTGCGCATTTCACAGGTTCTGGGCGCATATTTCACATGTGCAGCGTCTGCGCAATTCACAGGTGCTGGGCGCATATATCAGGTGCAGCGTCTGCATTTCACAGGTGCAGCGTCTGCCCATATTTCACAAGTGCTGGGCACATGTTTCACAGGTGCTGGGCGCATATTTCACAGGTGCAGCGTCTGCGCATTTCACAGGTACTGGGCGCATATTTCACAGGTGCAGCGTCTGTGCATTTCACAGGTGCTGGGCGCATATTTCACAGGTTCAGCGTCCGCATTTCACAGGTTCAGCGTCTGCGCATTTCACAGGTACTGGGCGCATATTTCACAGGTGCAGCGTCTGCGCATTTCACAGGTGCTGGGCGCATATTTCACAGGTGCAGCGTCTGCATTTCACAGGTTCAGCGTCTGCGCATTTCACAGGTACTGGGCGCATATTTCACAGGTGCAGCGTCTGCGCATTTCACAGGTACTGGGCGCATATTTCACAGGTGCAGCGTCTGCGCATTTCACAGGTGCTGGGCGCATATTTCACAGGTGCAGCATCTGCGCAATTCACAGGTGCTGGGCGCATATTTCACAGGTGCAGCATCTGCGCAATTCACAGGTGCTGGGTGCAAATTTCACAGGTGCTGGGCGCATAATTCACAGGTGCTAGGCGCATATTTCACAGGTGCAGTGTCTGCGCATTTCAAAGGTGCAGCGTCTGCGCATTTAACAGGTGCTGGGTGCATATTTCACAGGTGCAGTGTCTGCGCATTTAACAGGTGCAGCGTCTGCGCATTTCACAGGTACTGGGCGCATATTTCACAGGTGCAGCGTCTGCGCATTTCACAGGTGCTGGGCGCATATTTCACAGGTGCAGCGTCTGCATTTCACAGGTTCAGCGTCTGCGCATTTCACAGGTACTGGGCGCTTATTTCACAGGTGCAGCGTCTGCACAATTCACAGGTGCTGGGTGCATAATTCACAGGTGCTGGGCGCATATTTCACAGGTGCTGCGTCTGCACATTTCACAGGTGCTGGGCGCATATTTTAAAGGTGCAGCGTCTGCGCATTTCACAGGTGCTAGGCGCATATTTTACAGGTGCAGCGTCTGCGCATTTCACAGGTGCTGGGCGCATATTTCACAGTTGCTGCGTCTGCACATTTCACAGGTGCTGGGCGCATATTTTAAAGGTGCAGCGTCTGCGCATTTCACAGGTGCTGGGCGCATATTTCACAGGTGCAGCGTCTGCGCATTTCACAGGTGCTGGGCGCATATTTCACTGGTGCAACGTCTGCGCATTTCACCGGTGCAGCGTCTGCGCATTTCACAGGTGCTGGGCGCATATTTCACAGGTGAAGCGTCTGCACATTTCACAGGTGCTGGGCGCATATTTTACAGGTGCAGCGTCTGCGCATTTCACAGGTGCTGGGCGCATATTTCACAGATGCTGCATCTGCACATTTCACAGGTGCTGGGCGCATATTTCACAGGTGCAGCGTCTGCACATTTCACAGGTGCTGGGCGCATATTTCACAGGTGCAGCGTCTGCACATTTCACAGGTTCTGGGCACATATTTTACATGTGCAGCGTCTGCACATTTCACAGGTGCTGGGCGCATATTTCACAGGTGCAGCGTCTACGCATTTCAGATGTGCTGGGCGCGATTTTCACAGGTGCAACGTCTGCGCATTTCAGATGTGCTGGGCGCGATTTTCACAGGTGCAACGTCTGCGCATTTCAGATGTGCTGGGCGCGATTTTCAAAGGTGCAGCATCTGCGCATTTCACCGGTGCAGCGTCTGCGCATTTCACAGGTGCTGGGCGCATATTTCACCGGTGCAGCGTGTGCATTTCACAGGTTCAGCGTCTGCGCATATTTCACAGGTGCTGGGCGCATATTTCACAGGTGCAGCGTGTGCATATTTCACAGGTGCAGCGTCTGCGCATTTCACAGGTGCTGGGCGCATATTTCACAGGTGCAGCGTCTGCGCAATTCACAGGTGCTAGGCGCATAATTCACAGGTGCTAGGCGAATATTTCACAGGTGCAGCACCTGCGCATTTCACAGGTGCTGGGCGCATATTTTCCAGGTGCAGCGTCTGCGCATTTCACAGGTGCTGGGCGCATATTTCACAGGTGCAGCGTCTGCGCATTTCACAGGTGCTGGGTGCATATTTCACAGGTCCAGCGTCTGCGCATTTCACAGGTGCTGGGCGCATATTTCACAGGTGCTGCGTCTGCACATTTCACAACTGCTGGGCGCATATTTTAAAGGTGCAGCGTCTGCGCATTTCACAGGTGCTGGGCGCATATTTTACAGGTGCAGCATCTGCGCATTTCACAGGTGCTGGGCGCATATTTCACAGGTGCAGCGTCTGCGCATTTCACAGGTGCTAGGCGCATATTTTACAGGTGCAGCGTCTGCACATTTCACAGGTGCTGGGCGCATATTTCACAGGTGCAGCATCTGCGCAATTCACAGGTGCTGGGCGCATATTTCACAGGTGCAGCATCTGCGCAATTCACAGGTGCTGGGTGCAAATTTCACAGGTGCTGGGCGCATAATTCACAGGTGCTAGGCGCATATTTCACAGGTGCAGTGTCTGCGCATTTCAAAGGTGCAGCGTCTGCGCATTTAACAGGTGCTGGGCGCATATTTCACAGGTGCAGTGTCTGCGCATTTAAAAGGTGCAGCGTCTGCGCATTTCACAGGTACTGGGCGCATATTTCACAGGTGCAGCGTCTGCGCATTTCACAGGTGATGGGCGCATATTTCACAGGTGCAGCGTCTGCATTTCACAGGTTCAGCGTCTGCACATTTCACAGGTACTGGGCGCATATTTCACAGGCGCAGCGTCTGCGCATTTCACAGGTACTGGGCGCATATTTCACAGGTGCAGCGTCTGCGCATTTCACAGGTGCTGGGCGCATATTTCACAGGTGCAGCATCTGCGCAATTCACAGGTGCTGGGTGCATAATTCACAGGTGCTGGGCGCATATTTCACAGGTGCTGCGTCTGCACATTTCACAGGTGCTGGGTGCATATTTTAAAGGTGCAGCGTCTGCGCATTTCACAGGTGCTAGGCGCATATTTTACAGGTGCAGCGTCTGCGCATTTCACAGTTGCTGGGCGCATATTTCACAGTTGCTGCGTCTGCACATTTCACAGGTGCTGGGCGCATATTTTAAAGGTGCAGCGTCTGCGTATTTCACAGGTGCTGGGCGCATATTTCACAGGTGCAGCGTCTGCGCATTTCACAGGTGCTGGGTGCATATTTCACTGGTGCAACGTCTGCGCATTCACCGGTGCAGCGTCTGCGCATTTCACAGGTGCTGGGCGCATATTTCACAGGTGAAGCGTCTGCACATTTCACAGGTGCTGGGCGCATATTTTACAGGTGCAGCGTCTGCGCATTTCACAGTTGCTGGGCGCATATTTCACAGATGCTGCATCTGCACATTTCACAGGTGCTGGGCGCATATTTCACAGGTGCAGCGTCTGCACATTTCACAGGTGCTGGGCGCATATTTCACAGGTGCAGCGTCTACACATTTCACAGGTTCTGGGCACATATTTTACATGTGCAGCATCTGCGCATTTCACAGGTGCTGGGCACATATTTTACAGGTGCAGCGTCTGCACATTTCACAGGTGCAGGGCGCATATTTCACACGTGCAGCGTCTACGCATTTCAGATGTGCTGGGCGCGATTTTCACAGGTGCAACGTCTGCGCATTTCAGATGTGCTGGGCGCGATTTTCACAGGTGAAACGTCTGCGCATTTCAGATGTGCTGGGCGCGATTTTCACAGGTGCAGCGTCTGCGCATTTCAGATGTGCTGGGCGCATATTTCACAGGTGCAGCGTCTGCATTTCACAGGTGCTGGGCGCATATTTCACAGGTGCAGCGTCTGCGCATTTCACAGGTGCTGGGCGCATATTTCACAGGTGCAACGTCTGCGCATTTCACAGGTGCTGGCCGCATATTTCACAGGTGCAGCGTCTGCGCATTTCACAGGTGCTGGGCGCATATTTCACAGGTGCAGCGTCTGCGCATTTCACAGGTGCTGGGCGCATATTTCACAGGTGCAGCGTCTGCATTTCACAGGTTCTGGGCGCATATTTCACAGGTGCAGCGTCTGCGCATTTCACAGGTGCTGGGCGCATATTTCACAGGTGCAGCGTCTGCATTTCACAGGTTCAGCGTCTGCGCATTTCACAGGTGCTGGGCGCATATTTCACAGGTGCAGCGTCTGCGCATTTCACAGGTGCTGGGCGCATATTTCACAGGTGCAACGTCTGCGCATTTCACAGGTGCTGGGCGCATATTTCACAGGTGCAGCGTCTGCATTTCACAGGTTCTGGGCGCATATTTCACAGGTGCAGCGTCTGCATTTCACAGGTTCTGGGCGCATATTTCACAGGTGCAGCGTCTGCATTTCACAGGTTCAGCGTCTGCGCATTTCACAGGTGCTGGGCGCATATTTCACAGGTGCAGCGTCTGCGCATTTCACAGGTGCTGGGCGCATATTTCACAGGTGCAGCATCTGCGCATTTCACAGGTGCTGGGCGCATATTTCACAGGTGCAGCGTCTGCATTTCACAGGTTCTGGGCGCATATTTCACAGGTGCAACGTCTGCGCATTTCACAGGTGCTGGCCGCATATTTCACAGGTGCAGCGTCTGCGCATTTCACAGGTGCTGGGCGCATATTTCACAGGTGCAGCGTCTGCGCATTTCACAGGTGCTGGGCGCATATTTCACAGGTGCAGCGTCTGCATTTCACAGGTTCTGGGCGCATATTTCACAGGTGCAGCGTCTGCGCATTTCACAGGTGCTGGGCGCATATTTCACAGGTGCAGCGTCTGCATTTCACAGGTTCAGCGTCTGCGCATTTCACAGGTGCTGGGCGCATATTTCACAGGTGCAGCATCTGCGCATTTCACAGGTGCTGGGCGCATATTTCACAGGTGCAACGTCTGCGCATTTCACAGGTGCTGGGCGCATATTTCACAGGTGCAGCGTCTGCATTTCACAGGTTCTGGGCGCATATTTCACAGGTGCAGCGTCTGCATTTCACAGGTTCTGGGCGCATATTTCACAGGTGCAGCGTCTGCATTTCACAGGTTCAGCGTCTGCGCATTTCATAGGTGCTGGGCGCATATTTCACAGGTGCAGCGTCTGCGCATTTCACAGGTGCTGGGCGCATATTAAACAGGTGCAGCGTCTGCGCATTTCACAGGTGCTGGGCGCATATTTCACAGGTGCAGCATCTGCGCATTTCACAGGTGCTGGGCGCATATTTCACAGGTTCAGCGTCTGCGCATTTCACAGGTTCAGCGTCTGCGCATTTCACAGGTACTGGGCGCATATTTCACAGGTGCAGCGTCTGCGCATTTCACAGGTGCTGGGCGCATATTTCACAGGTGCAGCGTCTGCATTTCACAGGTTCAGGGTCTGCGCATTTCACAGGTACTGGGCGCATATTTCACAGGTGCAGCGTCTGCGCATTTCACAGATACTGGGCGCATATTTCACAGGTGCAGCGTCTGCGCATTTCACAGGTGCTGGGCGCATATTTCACAGATGCAGCATCTGCGCAATTCACAGGTGCTGGGCGCATATTTCACAGGTGCAGCATCCGCAATTCACAGGTGCTGGGTGCATATTTCACAGGTGCTGGGCGCATATTTTAAAGGTGCAGCGTCTGCGCATTTCACAGTTGCTGGGCGCATATTTTAAAGGTGCAGCGTCTGCGCATTTCACAGGTGCTAGGCGCATATTTTACAGATGCAGCGTCTGCGCATTTCACAGGTGCTGGGCGCATATTTCACAGGTGCTGCGTCTGCACATTTCACAGGTGCTGGGCGCATATTTTAAACGTGCAGCGTCTGCGCATTTCACAGGTGCTAGGCGCATATTTTACAGGTGCAGTGTTTACGCATTTCACAGGTGCTGGGCGCATATTTCACAGGTGCAGCGTCTGCGCATTTCACAGGTGCTGGGAGCATATTTTAAAGGTGCAGCGTCTGCACATTTAACAGGTGCTGGGCGCATATTTTAAAGGTGCAGCGTCTGCGCATTTCACAGGTGCTAGGCGCATATTTTACAGGTGCAGCGTCTGCGCATTTCACAGGTGCTGGGCGCATATTTCACAGGTGCTGCGTCTGCACATTTTACAGGTGCTGGGCGCATATTTTAAAGGTGCAGCGTCTGCGCATTTCACAGGTGCTAGGCGCATATTTTACAGGTGCAGCATCTGCGCATTTCACAGGTGCTGGGCGCATATTTCACAGGTGCAGCATCTGCGCATTTCACAGGTGCTGGGCGCATATTTCACAGATGTTGCGTCTGCACATTTCACAGGTGCTGGGTGCATATTTCACAGGTGAAGCGTCTGCACATTTCACAGGTGCTGGGCGCATATTTTACAGGTGCAGCGTCTGCGCATTTCACAGGTGCTGGGCGCATATTTTAAAGGTGCAGCGTCTGCACATTTCACAGGTGCTGGGCGCATATTTTAAAGGTGCAGAGTCTGCGCATTTCACAGGTGCTAGGCGCATATTTTACAGGTGCAGCGTCTGCGCATTTCACAGGTGCTGGGCGCATATTTCACAGGTGCTGCGTCTGCACATTTCACAGGTGCTGGGCGCATATTTTAAAGGTGCAGCGTCTGCGCATTTCACAGGTGCTAGGCGCATATTTTACAGGTGCAGCGTCTGCGCATTTCACAGGTGCTGGGCGCATATTTCACAGGTGCAGCGTCTGCGCATTTCACAGGTGCTGGGCGCATATTTCACAGATGTTGCGTCTGCACATTTCACAGGTGCTGGGCGCATATTTCACAGGTGAAGCGTCTGCACATTTCACAGGTGCTGGGCGCATATTTTACAGGTGCAGCGTCTGCGCATTTCACAGGTGCTGGGCGCATATTTCACAGATGCTGCGTCTGCACATTTCACAGGTGCTGGGCGCATATTTCACAGGTGCTGGGCGCATATTTCACAGGTGCAGCGTCTGCACATTTCACAGGTTCTGGGCACATATTTTACAGGTGCAGAGTCTGCGCATTTCACAGGTGCTGGGCGCATATTTTACAGGTGCAGCGTCTGCACATTTCACAGGTGCTGGGCGCATATTTTACAGTTGCAGCGTCTGAGCATTTCACAGGTGCTGGGCGCATATTTCACAGGTGCAACGTCTGCGCATTTCAGATGTGCTGGGCGCAATTTTCACAGGTGCAACGTCTGCGCATTTCAGATGTGCTGGGCGTGATTTTCACAGTTGCAGCGTCTGCGCATTTCACCGGTGCAGCGTCTGCGCATTTCACAGGTGCTGGGCGCATATTTCACCGGTGCAGCGTCTGCGCATTTCACAGGTGCTGGGCGCATATTTCACAGATGTTGCGTCTGCACATTTCACAGGTGCTGGGCGCATATTTCACAGATGCTGCGTCTGCACATTTCACAGGTGCTGGGCGCATATTTCACAGGTGCAGCGTCTGCACATTTCACAGGTGCTGGGCGCATATTTCACAGGTGCAGCGTCTGCACATTTCACAGGTTCTGGGCACATATTTTACAGGTGCAGAGTCTGCGCATTTCACAGGTGCTGGGCGCATATTTTACAGGTGCAGCGTCTGCACATTTCACAGGTGCTGGGCGCATATTTTACAGTTGCAGCGTCTGAGCATTTCACAGGTGCTGGGCGCATATTTCACAGGTGCAACGTCTGCGCATTTCAGAGGTGCTGGGCGCGATTTTCACAGGTGCAACGTCTACGCATATCAGATGTGCTGGGCGTGATTTTCACAGGTGCAGCGTCTGCGCATTTCACCGGTGAAGCGTCTGCGCATTTCACAGGTGCTGGGCGCATATTTCACCGGTGCAGCGTCTGCATTTCACAGGTTCAGCGTCTGCGCATATTTCACAGGTGCTGGGCGCATATTTCACAGGTGCAGAGTCTGCGCATTTCACAGGTACTGGGCGCATATTTCACAGGTGCAGCGTCTGCGCATTTCACAGGTGCTGGGCGCATATTTCACAGGTGCAGCGTTTGCGCAATTCACAGGTGCTAGGCGCATAATTCACAGGTGCTGGGCACGCTTTTCACAGGTGCAGCGTCTGCGCATTTCACAGGTGCTGGGCACGCTTTTCACAGGTGCAGCGTCTGCGCATTTCACAGGTGCTGGGCACGCTTTTCACAGGTGCAGCGTCTGCGCTTTTCACAGGTGCTGGGCGCATATTTCACAGGTGCAGCGTCTGCGTTTCACAGGTGCTGGGGGCATATTTCACAGGTGCAGCGTCTGCGCATTTCACAGGTGCTGGGCGCATATTTCACAGGTGCAGCGTCTGTGCATTTCACAGGTAATAGGCGCATATTTTACAGGTGCTGGGTGCATATATCACAGGTGCAGCATCTGCGCATTTCACAGGTTCTGGGCGCATATTTCACAGGTGCAGCGTCTGCGCATTTCACAGGTTCTGGGCGCATATTTCACATGTGCAGCGTCTGCGCAATTCACAGGTGCTGGGCGCATATATCAGGTGCAGCGTCTGCATTTCACAGGTGCAGCGTCTGCCCATATTTCACAAGTGCTGGGCACATGTTTCACAGGTGCTGGGCGCATATTTCACAGGTGCAGCGTCTGCGCATTTCACAGGTACTGGGCGCATATTTCACAGGTGCAGAGTCTGCGCATTTCACAGGTACTGGGCGCATATTTCACAGGTGCAGCGTCTGCGCATTTCACAGGTGCTGGGCGCATATTTCACAGGTGCAGCGTCTGCGCATTTCACAGGTACTGGGCGCATATTTCACAGGTGCAGCGTCTGCGCATTTCACAGGTGCTGGGCGCATATTTCACAGATTCAGTGTCCGCATTTCACAGGTTCAGCATCTGCGCATTTCACAGGTACTGGGCGCATATTTCACAGGTGCAGCGTCTGCACATTTCACAGGTGCTGGGCGCATATTTCACAGGTGCAGCGTCTGCGCATTTCACAGGTGCTGGGCGCATATTTCACAGGTGCAGCGTCTGCGCATTTCACAGGTGCTGGGCGCATATTTCACAGGTGCAGCATCTGCGCATTTCACAGGTGCTGGGCGCATATTTCACAGGTTCAGCGTCTGCGCATTTCACAGGTTCAGCGTCTGCGCATTTCACAGGTACTGGGCGCATATTTCACAGGTGCAGCGTCTGCGCATTTCACAGGTGCTGGGCGCATATTTCACAGGTGCAGCGTCTGCATTTCACAGGTTCAGGGTCTGCGCATTTCACAGGTACTGGGCGCATATTTCACAGGTGCAGCGTCTGCGCATTTCACAGATACTGGGCGCATATTTCACAGGTGCAGCGTCTGCGCATTTCACAGGTGCTGGGCGCATATTTCACAGATGCAGCATCTGCGCAATTCACAGGTGCTGGGCGCATATTTCACAGGTGCAGCATCCGCAATTCACAGGTGCTGGGTGCATATTTCACAGGTGCTGGGCGCATATTTTAAAGGTGCAGCGTCTGCGCATTTCACAGTTGCTGGGCGCATATTTTAAAGGTGCAGCGTCTGCGCATTTCACAGGTGCTAGGCGCATATTTTACAGATGCAGCGTCTGCGCATTTCACAGGTGCTGGGCGCATATTTCACAGGTGCTGCGTCTGCACATTTCACAGGTGCTGGGCGCATATTTTAAACGTGCAGCGTCTGCGCATTTCACAGGTGCTAGGCGCATATTTTACAGGTGCAGTGTTTACGCATTTCACAGGTGCTGGGCGCATATTTCACAGGTGCAGCGTCTGCGCATTTCACAGGTGCTGGGCGCATATTTTAAAGGTGCAGCGTCTGCACATTTAACAGGTGCTGGGCGCATATTTTAAAGGTGCAGCGTCTGCGCATTTCACAGGTGCTAGGCGCATATTTTACAGGTGCAGCGTCTGCGCATTTCACAGGTGCTGGGCGCATATTTCACAGGTGCTGCGTCTGCACATTTTACAGGTGCTGGGCGCATATTTTAAAGGTGCAGCGTCTGCGCATTTCACAGGTGCTAGGCGCATATTTTACAGGTGCAGCATCTGCGCATTTCACAGGTGCTGGGCGCATATTTCACAGGTGCAGCATCTGCGCATTTCACAGGTGCTGGGCGCATATTTCACAGATGTTGCGTCTGCACATTTCACAGGTGCTGGGTGCATATTTCACAGGTGAAGCGTCTGCACATTTCACAGGTGCTGGGCGCATATTTTACAGGTGCAGCGTCTGCGCATTTCACAGGTGCTGGGCGCATATTTTAAAGGTGCAGCGTCTGCACATTTCACAGGTGCTGGGCGCATATTTTAAAGGTGCAGAGTCTGCGCATTTCACAGGTGCTAGGCGCATATTTTACAGGTGCAGCGTCTGCGCATTTCACAGGTGCTGGGCGCATATTTCACAGGTGCTGCGTCTGCACATTTCACAGGTGCTGGGCGCATATTTTAAAGGTGCAGCGTCTGCGCATTTCACAGGTGCTAGGCGCATATTTTACAGGTGCAGCGTCTGCGCATTTCACAGGTGCTGGGCGCATATTTCACAGGTGCAGCGTCTGCGCATTTCACAGGTGCTGGGCGCATATTTCACAGATGTTGCGTCTGCACATTTCACAGGTGCTGGGCGCATATTTCACAGGTGAAGCGTCTGCACATTTCACAGGTGCTGGGCGCATATTTTACAGGTGCAGCGTCTGCGCATTTCACAGGTGCTGGGCGCATATTTCACAGATGCTGCGTCTGCACATTTCACAGGTGCTGGGCGCATATTTCACAGGTGCTGGGCGCATATTTCACAGGTGCAGCGTCTGCACATTTCACAGGTTCTGGGCACATATTTTACAGGTGCAGAGTCTGCGCATTTCACAGGTGCTGGGCGCATATTTTACAGGTGCAGCGTCTGCACATTTCACAGGTGCTGGGCGCATATTTTACAGTTGCAGCGTCTGAGCATTTCACAGGTGCTGGGCGCATATTTCACAGGTGCAACGTCTGCGCATTTCAGATGTGCTGGGCGCAATTTTCACAGGTGCAACGTCTGCGCATTTCAGATGTGCTGGGCGTGATTTTCACAGTTGCAGCGTCTGCGCATTTCACCGGTGCAGCGTCTGCGCATTTCACAGGTGCTGGGCGCATATTTCACCGGTGCAGCGTCTGCGCATTTCACAGGTGCTGGGCGCATATTTCACAGATGTTGCGTCTGCACATTTCACAGGTGCTGGGCGCATATTTCACAGATGCTGCGTCTGCACATTTCACAGGTGCTGGGCGCATATTTCACAGGTGCAGCGTCTGCACATTTCACAGGTGCTGGGCGCATATTTCACAGGTGCAGCGTCTGCACATTTCACAGGTTCTGGGCACATATTTTACAGGTGCAGAGTCTGCGCATTTCACAGGTGCTGGGCGCATATTTTACAGGTGCAGCGTCTGCACATTTCACAGGTGCTGGGCGCATATTTTACAGTTGCAGCGTCTGAGCATTTCACAGGTGCTGGGCGCATATTTCACAGGTGCAACGTCTGCGCATTTCAGATGTGCTGGGCGCGATTTTCACAGGTGCAACGTCTGCGCATTTCAGATGTGCTGGGCGTGATTTTCACAGGTGCAGCGTCTGCGCATTTCACCGGTGCAGCGTCTGCGCATTTCACAGGTGCTGGGCGCATATTTCACCGGTGCAGCGTCTGCATTTCACAGGTTCAGCGTCTGCGCATATTTCACAGGTGCTGGGCGCATATTTCACAGGTGCAGAGTCTGCGCATTTCACAGGTACTGGGCGCATATTTCACAGGTGCAGCGTCTGCGCATTTCACAGGTGCTGGGCGCATATTTCACAGGTGCAGCGTTTGCGCAATTCACAGGTGCTAGGCGCATAATTCACAGGTGCTGGGCACGCTTTTCACAGGTGCAGCGTCTGCGCATTTCACAGGTGCTGGGCACGCTTTTCACAGGTGCAGCGTCTGCGCATTTCACAGGTGCTGGGCACGCTTTTCACAGGTGCAGCGTCTGCGCTTTTCACAGGTGCTGGGCGCATATTTCACAGGTGCAGCGTCTGCGTTTCACAGGTGCTGGGGGCATATTTCACAGGTGCAGCGTCTGCGCATTTCACAGGTGCTGGGCGCATATTTCACAGGTGCAGCGTCTGTGCATTTCACAGGTAATAGGCGCATATTTTACAGGTGCTGGGTGCATATATCACAGGTGCAGCATCTGCGCATTTCACAGGTTCTGGGCGCATATTTCACAGGTGCAGCGTCTGCGCATTTCACAGGTTCTGGGCGCATATTTCACATGTGCAGCGTCTGCGCAATTCACAGGTGCTGGGCGCATATATCAGGTGCAGCGTCTGCATTTCACAGGTGCAGCGTCTGCCCATATTTCACAAGTGCTGGGCACATGTTTCACAGGTGCTGGGCGCATATTTCACAGGTGCAGCGTCTGCGCATTTCACAGGTACTGGGCGCATATTTCACAGGTGCAGAGTCTGCGCATTTCACAGGTACTGGGCGCATATTTCACAGGTGCAGCGTCTGCGCATTTCACAGGTGCTGGGCGCATATTTCACAGGTGCAGCGTCTGCGCATTTCACAGGTACTGGGCGCATATTTCACAGGTGCAGCGTCTGCGCATTTCACAGGTGCTGGGCGCATATTTCACAGATTCAGCGTCCGCATTTCACAGGTTCAGCATCTGCGCATTTCACAGGTACTGGGCGCATATTTCACAGGTGCAGCGTCTGCACATTTCACAGGTGCTGGGCGCATATTTCACTGGTGCAGCGTCTGCATTTCACAGGTTCAGCATCTGCGCATTTCACAGGTACTGGGCGCATATTTCACAGGTGCAGCGTCTGCGCATTTCACAGGTACTGGGCGCATATTTCACAGGTGCAGCGTCTGCGCATTTCACAGGTGCTGGGCGCATATTTCACAGGTGCAGCATCTGCGCAATTCACAGGTGCTGGGCGCATATTTCACAGGTGCAGCATCTGCGCAATTCACAGGTGCTGGGTGCAAATTTCACAGGTGCTGGGCGCATAATTCACAGGTGCTAGGCGCATATTTCACAGGTGCAGTGTCTGCGCATTTCAAAGGTGCAGCGTCTGCGCATTTAACAGGTGCTGGGCGCATATTTCACAGGTGCAGTGTCTGCGCATTTAACAGGTGCAGCGTCTGCGCATTTCACAGGTACTGGGCGCATATTTCACAGGTGCAGCGTCTGCGCATTTCACAGGTGCTGGGCGCATATTTCACAGGTGCAGTGTCTGCATTTCACAGGTTCAGCGTCTGCGCATTTCACAGGTACTGGGCGCATATTTCACAGGTGCAGCGTCTGCGCATTTCACAGGTACTGGGCGCATATTTCACAGGTGCAGCGTCTGCGCATTTCACAGGTGCTGGGCGCATATTTCACAGGTGCAGCATCTGCACAATTCACAGGTGCTGGGTGCATAATTCACAGGTGCTGGGCGCATATTTCACAGGTGCTGCGTCTGCACATTTCACAGGTGCTGGGCGCATATTTTAAAGGTGCAGCGTCTGCGCATTTCACAGGTGCTAGGCGCATATTTTACAGGTGCAGCGTCTGCGCATTTCACAGGTGCTGGGCGCATATTTCACAGTTGCTGCGTCTGCACATTTCACAGGTGCTGGGCGCATATTTTAAAGGTGCAGCGTCTGCGCATTTCACAGGTGCTGGGCGCATATTTCACAGGTGCAGCGTCTGCGCATTTCACAGGTACTGGGCGCATATTTCACAGGTGCAGCGTCTGCGCATTTCACAGGTGCTGGGCGCATATTTCACAGATTCAGCGTCCGCATTTCACAGGTTCAGCATCTGCGCATTTCACAGGTACTGGGCGCATATTTCACAGGTGCAGCGTCTGCGCATTTCACAGGTGCTGGGCGCATATTTCACAGGTGCAGCGTCTGCATTTCACAGGTTCAGCATCTGCGCATTTCACAGGTACTGGGCGCATATTTCACAGGTGCAGCGTCTGCGCATTTCACAGGTACTGGGCGCATATTTCACAGGTGCAGCGTCTGCGCATTTCACAGGTGCTGGGCGCATATTTCACAGGTGCAGCATCTGCGCAATTCACAGGTGCTGGGCGCATATTTCACAGGTGCAGCATCTGCGCAATTCACAGGTGCTGGGTGCAAATTTCACAGGTGCTGGGCGCATAATTCACAGGTGCTAGGCGCATATTTCACAGGTGCAGTGTCTGCGCATTTCAAAGGTGCAGCGTCTGCGCATTTAACAGGTGCTGGGCGCATATTTCACAGGTGCAGTGTCTGCGCATTTAACAGGTGCAGCGTCTGCGCATTTCACAGGTACTGGGCGCATATTTCACAGGTGCAGCGTCTGCGCATTTCACAGGTGCTGGGCGCATATTTCACAGGTGCAGTGTCTGCATTTCACAGGTTCAGCGTCTGCGCATTTCACAGGTACTGGGCGCATATTTCACAGGTGCAGCGTCTGCGCATTTCACAGGTACTGGGCGCATATTTCACAGGTGCAGCGTCTGCGCATTTCACAGGTGCTGGGCGCATATTTCACAGGTGCAGCATCTGCACAATTCACAGGTGCTGGGTGCATAATTCACAGGTGCTGGGCGCATATTTCACAGGTGCTGCGTCTGCACATTTCACAGGTGCTGGGCGCATATTTTAAAGGTGCAGCGTCTGCGCATTTCACAGGTGCTAGGCGCATATTTTACAGGTGCAGCGTCTGCGCATTTCACAGGTGCTGGGCGCATATTTCACAGTTGCTGCGTCTGCACATTTCACAGGTGCTGGGCGCATATTTTAAAGGTGCAGCGTCTGCGCATTTCACAGGTGCTGGGCGCATATTTCACAGGTGCAGCGTCTGCGCATTTCACAGGTGCTGGGCGCATATTTCACTGGTGCAACGTCTGCGCATTTCACCGGTGCAGCGTCTGCGCATTTCACAGGTGCTGGGCGCATATTTCACAGGTGAAGCATCTGCACATTTCACAGGTGCTGGGCGCATATTTTACAGGTGCAGCGTCTGCGCATTTCACAGGTGCTGGGCGCATATTTCACAGATGCTGCATCTGCACATTTCACAGGTGCTGGGCGCATATTTCACAGGTGCAGCGTCTGCACATTTCACAGGTGCTGGGCGCATATTTCACAGGTGCAGCGTCTGCACATTTCACAGGTTCTGGGCACATATTTTACATGTGCAGCGTCTGCGCATTTCACAGGTGCTGGGCGCATATTTTACAGGTGCAGCGTCTGCACATTTCATAGGTGCTGGGCGCATATTTCACAGGTGCAGAGTCTGCGCATTTCACAGGTGCTGGGCGCATATTTCACAGGTGCAGCGTCTGCGTTTCACAGGTGCTGGGGGCATATTTCACAGGTGCAGCGTCTGCGCATTTCACAGGTGCTGGGCGCATATTTCACAGGTGCAGCGTCTGTGCATTTCACAGGTAATAGGCGCATATTTTACAGGTGCTGGGTGCATATTTCACAGGTGCAGCATCTGCGCATTTCACAGGTTCTGGGCGCATATTTCACAGGTGCAGCGTCTGCGCATTTCACAGGTTCTGGGCGCATATTTCACATGTGCAGCGTCTGCGCAATTCACAGGTGCTGGGCGCATATATCAGGTGCAGCGTCTGCATTTCACAGGTGCAGCGTCTGCCCATATTTCACAAGTGCTGGGCACATGTTTCACAGCTGCTGGGCGCATATTTCACAGGTGCAGCGTCTGCGCATTTCACAGGTACTGGGCGCATATTTCACAGGTGCAGAGTCTGCGCATTTCACAGGTACTGGGCGCATATTTCACAGGTGCAGCGTCTGCGCATTTCACAGGTGCTGGGCGCATATTTCACAGGTGCAGCGTCTGCGCATTTCACAGGTACTGGGCGCATATTTCACAGGTGCAGCGTCTGCGCATTTCACAGGTGCTGGGCGCATATTTCACAGATTCAGCGTCCGCATTTCACAGGTTCAGCATCTGCGCATTTCACAGGTACTGGGCGCATATTTCACAGGTGCAGCGTCTGCACATTTCACAGGTGCTGGGCGCATATTTCACAGGTGCAGCGTCTGCATTTCACAGGTTCAGCATCTGCGCATTTCACAGGTACTGGGCGCATATTTCACAGGTGCAGCGTCTGCGCATTTCACAGGTACTGGGCGCATATTTCACAGGTGCAGCGTCTGCGCATTTCACAGGTGCTGGGCGCATATTTCACAGGTGCAGCATCTGCTCAATTCACAGGTGCTGGGCGCATATTTCACAGGTGCAGCATCTGCGCAATTCACAGGTGCTGGGTGCAAATTTCACAGGTGCTGGGCGCATAATTCACAGGTGCTAGGCGCATATTTCACAGGTGCAGTGTCTGCGCATTTCAAAGGTGCAGCGTCTGCGCATTTAACAGGTGCTGGGCGCATATTTCACAGGTGCAGTGTCTGCGCATTTAACAGGTGCAGCGTCTGCGCATTTCACAGGTACTGGGCGCATATTTCACAGGTGCAGCGTCTGCGCATTTCACAGGTGCTGGGCGCATATTTCACAGGTGCAGTGTCTGCATTTCACAGGTTCAGCGTCTGCGCATTTCACAGGTACTGGGCGCATATTTCACAGGTGCAGCGTCTGCGCATTTCACAGGTACTGGGCGCATATTTCACAGGTGCAGCGTCTGCGCATTTCACAGGTGCTGGGCGCATATTTCACAGGTGCAGCATCTGCACAATTCACAGGTGCTGGGTGCATAATTCACAGGTGCTGGGCGCATATTTCACAGGTGCTGCGTCTGCACATTTCACAGGTGCTGGGCGCATATTTTAAAGGTGCAGCGTCTGCGCATTTCACAGGTGCTAGGCGCATATTTTACAGGTGCAGCGTCTGCGCATTTCACAGGTGCTGGGCGCATATTTCACAGTTGCTGCGTCTGCACATTTCACAGGTGCTGGGCGCATATTTTAAAGGTGCAGCGTCTGCGCATTTCACAGGTGCTGGGCGCATATTTCACAGGTGCAGCGTCTGCGCATTTCACAGGTACTGGGCGCATATTTCACAGGTGCAGCGTCTGCGCATTTCACAGGTGCTGGGCGCATATTTCACAGATTCAGCGTCCGCATTTCACAGGTTCAGCATCTGCGCATTTCACAGGTACTGGGCGCATATTTCACAGGTGCAGCGTCTGCGCATTTCACAGGTGCTGGGCGCATATTTCACAGGTGCAGCGTCTGCATTTCACAGGTTCAGCATCTGCGCATTTCACAGGTACTGGGCGCATATTTCACAGGTGCAGCGTCTGCGCATTTCACAGGTACTGGGCGCATATTTCACAGGTGCAGCGTCTGCGCATTTCACAGGTGCTGGGCGCATATTTCACAGGTGCAGCATCTGCGCAATTCACAGGTGCTGGGCGCATATTTCGCAGGTGCAGCATCTGCGCAATTCACAGGTGCTGGATGCAAATTTCACAGGTGCTGGGCGCATAATTCACAGGTGCTAGGCGCATATTTCACAGGTGCAGTGTCTGCGCATTTCAAAGGTGCAGCGTCTGCGCATTTAACAGGTGCTGGGCGCATATTTCACAGGTGCAGTGTCTGCGCATTTAACAGGTGCAGCGTCTGCGCATTTCACAGGTACTGGGCGCATATTTCACAGGTGCAGCGTCTGCGCATTTCACAGGTGCTGGGCGCATATTTCACAGGTGCAGTGTCTGCATTTCACAGGTTCAGCGTCTGCGCATTTCACAGGTACTGGGCGCATATTTCACAGGTGCAGCGTCTGCGCATTTCACAGGTACTGGGCGCATATTTCACAGGTGCAGCGTCTGCGCATTTCACAGGTGCTGGGCGCATATTTCACAGGTGCAGCATCTGCACAATTCACAGGTGCTGGGTGCATAATTCACAGGTGCTGGGCGCATATTTCACAGGTGCTGCGTCTGCACATTTCACAGGTGCTGGGCGCATATTTTAAAGGTGCAGCGTCTGCGCATTTCACAGGTGCTAGGCGCATATTTTACAGGTGCAGCGTCTGCGCATTTCACAGGTGCTGGGCGCATATTTCACAGTTGCTGCGTCTGCACATTTCACAGGTGCTGGGCGCATATTTTAAAGGTGCAGCGTCTGCGCATTTCACAGGTGCTGGGCGCATATTTCACAGGTGCAGCGTCTGCGCATTTCACAGGTGCTGGGCGCATATTTCACTGGTGCAACGTCTGCGCATTTCACCGGTGCAGCGTCTGCGCATTTCACAGGTGCTGGGCGCATATTTCACAGGTGAAGCATCTGCACATTTCACAGGTGCTGGGCGCATATTTTACAGGTGCAGCGTCTGCGCATTTCACAGGTGCTGGGCGCATATTTCACAGATGCTGCATCTGCACATTTCACAGGTGCTGGGCGCATATTTCACAGGTGCAGCGTCTGCACATTTCACAGGTGCTGGGCGCATATTTCACAGGTGCAGCGTCTGCACATTTCACAGGTTCTGGGCACATATTTTACATGTGCAGCGTCTGCGCATTTCACAGGTGCTGGGCGCATATTTTACAGGTGCAGCGTCTGCACATTTCATAGGTGCTGGGCGCATATTTCACAGGTGCAGCGTCTACGCATTTCAGATGTGCTGGGCGCGATTTTCACAGGTGCAACGTCTGCACATTTCAGATGTGCTGGGCGCGATTTTCACAGGTGCAACGTCTGCGCATTTCAGATGTGCTGGGCGCGATTTTCAAAGGTGCAGCGTCTGCGCATTTCACCGGTGCAGCGTCTGCGCATTTCACAGGTGCTGGGCGCATATTTCACCGGTGCAGCGTGTGCATTTCACAGGTTCAGCGTCTGCGCATGTTTCACAGGTGCTGGGCGCATATTTCACAGGTGCAGCGTGTGCATATTTCACAGGTGCAGCGTCTGCGCATTTCACAGGTGCTGGGCGCATATTTCACAGGTGCAGCGTCTGCGCAATTCACAGGTGCTAGGCGCATAATTCACAGGTGCTAGGCGAATATTTCACAGGTGCAGCACCTGCGCATTTCACAGGTGCTGGGCGCACATTTTCCAGGTGCAGCATCTGCGCATTTCACAGGTGCTGGGCGCATATTTCACAGGTGCAGCGTCTGCGCATTTCACAGGTGCTGGGCGCATATTTCACAGGTGCAGCGTCTGCGCATTTCACAGGTGCTGGGCGCATATTTCACAGGTGCTGCGTCTGCACATTTCACAACTGCTGGGCGCATATTTTAAAGGTGCAGCGTCTGCGCATTTCACAGGTGCTGGGCGCATATTTTACAGGTGCAGCGTCTGCGCATTTCACAGGTGCTGGGCGCATATTTCACAGGTGCAGCGTCTGCGCATTTCACAGGTGCTAGGCGCATATTTTACAGGTGCAGCGTCTGCACATTTCACAGGTGCTGGGTGCATATTTCACAGGTGCAGCATCTGCGCAATTCACAGGTGCTGGGTGCAAATTTCACAGGTGCTGGGCGCATAATTCACAGGTGCTAGGCACATATTTCACAGGTGCAGTGTCTGCGCATTTCAAAGGTGCAGCGTCTGCGCATTTAACAGGTGCTGGGTGCATATTTCACAGGTGCAGTGTCTGCGCATTTAACAGGTGCAGCGTCTGCGCATTTCACAGGTACTGGGCGCATATTTCACAGGTGCAGCATCTGCGCATTTCACAGGTGATGGGCGCATATTTCACAGGTGCAGCGTCTGCATTTCACAGGTTCAGCGTCTGCGCATTTCACAGGTACTGGGCGCATATTTCACAGGCGCAGCATCTGCGCATTTCACAGGTACTGGGCGCATATTTCACAGGTGCAGCGTCTGCGCATTACACAGGTGCTGGGCGCATATTTCACTGGTGCAACGTCTGCACATTTCACCGGTGCAGCGTCTGCGCATTTCACAGGTGCTGGGCGCATATTTCACAGGTGAAGCGTCTGCACATTTCACAGGTGCTGGGCGCATATTTTACAGGTGCAGCGTCTGCGCATTTCACAGTTGCTGGGCGCATATTTCACAGATGCTGCATCTGCACATTTCACAGGTGCTGGGCTCATATTTCACAGGTGCAGCGTCTGCACATTTCACAGGTGCTGGGCGCATATTTCACAGGTGCAGCGTCTACACATTTCACAGGTTCTGGGCACATATTTTACATGTGCAGCGTCTGCGCATTTCACAGGTGCTGGGCGCATATTTTACAGGTGCAGCGTCTGCACATTTCACAGGTGCAGGGCGCATATTTAACACGTGCAGCGTCTACGCATTTCAGATGTGCTGGGCGCGATTTTCACAGGTGCAAAGTCTGCGCATTTCAGATGTGCTGGGCGCGATTTTCACAGGTGAAACGTCTGCGCATTTCAGATGTGCTGGGCGCGATTTTCACAGGTGCAGCGTCTGCGCATTTCACCGGTGCAGCGTCTGCGCATTTCACAGGTGCTGGGCGCATATTTCACCGGTGCAGCGTCTGCATTTCACAGGTTCAGCGTCTGCGCATATTTCACAGGTGCTGGGCGCATATTTCACAGGTGCAGCGTCTGCGCATTTCACAGGTAGTGGGTGCATATTTCACAGGTGCAGCGTGTGCATATTTCACAGGTGCAGCGTCTGCGCATTTCACAGATGCTGGGCGCATATTTCACAGGTGCAGCGTCTGCGCAATTCACAGGTGCTAGGCGCATAATTCACAGGTGCTAGGCGAATATTTCACAGGTGCAGCGCCTGCGCATTTCACAGGTGCCGGGCGCATATTTTCCAGGTGCAGCGTCTGCGCATTTCACAGGTGCTGGGCGCATATTTCACAGGTGCAGCGTCTGCGCATTTCACAGGTGCTGGGCGCATATTTCACAGGTGCAGCGTCTGCGCATTTCACAGGTGCTGGGCACGCTTTTCACAGGTGCAGCGTCTGCACATTTCACAGGTGCTGGGCGCATATTTCACCGGTGCAGCGTCTGCATTTCACAGGTGCTGGGGGCATATTTCACAGGTGCAGCGTCTTCGCATTTCACAGGTGCTGGGCGCATATTTCACAGGTGCAGCATCTGCGCATTTCACAGGTAATAGGCGCATATTTTACAGGTGCTGGGTGCATATTTCACAGGTGCTGCGTCTGCACATTTCACAGGTGCTAGGCGCATATTTTACAGGTGCTGGGCACATATTTCACAGGTGCAGCATCTGCGCATTTCACAGGTTCTGGGCGCATATTTCACAGGTGCAGCGTCTGCGCAATTCACAGGTTCTGGGCGCATATATCACAGGTGCAGCGTCTGCATTTCACAGGTGCAACGTCTGCCCATATTTCACAGGTGCTGGGCACATGTTTCACAGATGCTGGGCGCATATTTCACAGGTGCAGCGTCTGCGCATTTCACAGGTGCTGGGCGCATATTTCACAGGTGCAGCGTCTGCGCATTTCACAGGTGCTGGGCGCATATTTCACAGGTGCAGCGTCTGCGCATTTCACAGGTGCAGCGTCTGCGCATTTCACAGGTGCAGCGTCTGCGCATTTCACAGGTGCTGGGCGCATATTTTGCAGGTGCTGGGTGCGATTTTCACCGGTGCAGCGTCTGCGCATTTCACAGGTGCTGGGCGAGATTTTCACAGGTGCAGCGTCTGCACATTTCACAGGTGCTGGGCGCGCTTTTCACAGGTGCAGCGTCTGCGCATTTCACAGGTGCTGGGCACGCTTTTCACAGGTTCAGCGTCTGCGCATTTCACAGGTGCTGGGCACGCTTTTCACAGGTGCAGCGTCTGCGCATTTCACAGGTGCTGGGCACGCTTTTCACAGGTGCAGCGTCTGCGCTTTTCACAGGTGCTGGGCGCATATTTCACAGGTGCAGCGTCTGCGCATTTCACAGGTAATAGGCGCATATTTTACAGGTGCTGGGTGCATATTTCACAGGTGCTGCGTCTGCACATTTCACAGGTGCTAGGCGCATATTTTACAGGTGCTGGGCACATATTTCACAGGTGCAGCATCTGCGCATTTCACAGGTTCTGGGCGCATATTTCACAGGTGCAGCGTCTGCGCATTTCACAGGTGCTGGGCGCATATTTCACAGGTGCTGCGTCTGCACATTTCACAGCTGCTGGGCGCATATTTTAAAGGTGCAGCGTCTGCGCATTTCACAGGTGCTGGGCGCATATTTCACAGGTGCAGCGTCTGCGCATTTCACAGGTGCTAGGCGCATATTTTACAGGTGCAGCGTCTGCACATTTCACAGGTGCTGGGCGCATATTTCACAGGTGCAGCGTCTGTGCATTTCACAAGTGCTGGGCGCATATCTCACAGGTGCAGCGTCTGCGCATTTCAGATGTGCTGGGCGCGATTTTCACAGGTGCAGCGTCTGCGCATTTCACTGGTGCAGCGTCTGCGCAATTCACAGGTGCGAGGCGCATATTTCACAGGTGCAGTGTCTGCACATTTCACATATGCTGGGCGCATATTTTACAGGTGCAGCGTCTGCGCATTTAACAGGTGCTGGGTGCGCTTTTCAGGTGCTGGGCGCATATTTCACCGGTGCAGCGTCTGCGCATTTCACAGGTGCTGGGCGCATATTTCACCGGTGCAGCGTCTGCATTTCACAGGTGCTGGGGGCATATTTCACAGGTGCAGCGTCTGCGCATTTCACAGGTGCTGGGCGCATATTTCACAGGTGCAGTGTCTGCGCATTTCACAGGTAATAGGCGCATATTTTACAGGTGCTGGGTGCATATTTCACAGGTGCTGCGTCTGCACATTTCACAGGTGCTGGGCGCATATTTCACAGTTGCTGCGTCTGCACATTTCACAGGTGCTGGGCGCATATTTCACAGGTGCAGCGTCTGCGCATTTCACAGGTGCAGCGTCTGCGCATTTCACAGGTGCAGCGTCTGCGCATTTCACAGGTGCAGCGTCTGCACATTTCACAGGTGCAGCGTCTGCGCTTTTCACAGGTGCAGCGTCTGCGCATTTCACAGGTGCAGCGTCTGCGCATTTCACAGGTGCAGGGCGGATATTTTGCAGGTGCTGGGCGCAATTTTCACAGGTGCAGCGTCTGCGCATTTCACAGGTGCTGGGCGCGATTTTCACAGGTGCAGCGTCTGCACATTTCACAGGTGCTGGGCGCGCGTTTTACAGGTGCAGTGTCTGCGCATTTAACAGGTGCTGGTCACGCTTTTCACAGGTGCAGCGTCTGCGCATTTCACAGGTGCTGGGCACGCTTTTCACAGGTGCAGCGTCTGCGCATTTCACAGGTGCTGGGCACTCTTTTCACAGGTGCAGCGTCTGCGCATTTCACAGGTGCTGGGCGCATATTTCACAGGTGCAGCGTCTGCATATTTCACAGGTGCAGCGTCTGCGCATTTCACAGGTGCTGGGCGCATATTTCACAGGTGCAGCGTCTGCACATTTCACAGGTGCTGGGCGCATATTTCACAGTAGCTGCGTCTGCACATTTCACAGGTGCTGGGCGCATATTTTACAGGTGCAGCGTCTTCGCATTTTATAGGTGCAGCGTCTGCGCATTTTACAGGTGCAGCGTCTGCGCATTTCACAGGTGCAGCGTCTGCGCATTTCACAGGTGCAGCGTCTGCGCATTTCACAGGTGCAGCGCCTGCGCATTTCACAGGTATTGGGCGCATATTTCACAGGTGCAGCGTCTGCGCATTTCACAGGTGCTGGGCGCATATTTCACAGGTGCAGCGTCTGCGCATGTCACAGGTGCTGGGCGCATATTTCACAGGTGCTGCGTCTGCACATTTCACAGGTGCTGGGCGCATATTTTACAGGTGCAGCGTTTGCATTTCACCGGTGATAGGCGCATATTTTACAGGTACAGCGTCTGCGCATTTCACAGGTGCTGGGCGCATATTTCACAGATGCTGCGTCTGCACATTTCACAGGTGCTGGGCGCATATTTTACAGGTGCTGGACGCATAGTTCACAGGTGCTGCGTCTGCACATTTCACAGGTGCTGGGCGCATATTTTACAGGTGCAGCGTCTGCGCATTTCACATGTGCTGGGCGCATATTTTACAGGTGCAGCGTCTGCACATTTCACAGGTGCTGGGCGCATATTTCACAGGTGCAGAGTCTGCACATTTCACAGGTGCTGGGCGCATATTTCACAGGTGCAGCATCTGCGCATTTCACAGGTGCTGGGCGCATATTTCACAGGTGCAGCGTCTGTGCATTTCACAAGTGCTGGGCGCATATTTCACAGGTGCAGCGTCTGCGCATTTCACAGGTGCTGGGCGCATATTTCACAGGTGCTGCGTCTGCACATTTCACAGCTGCTGGGCGCATATTTTAAAGGTGCAGCGTCTGCGCATTTCACAGGTGCTGGGCGCATATTTTACAGGTGCAGCGTCTGCGCATTTCACAGGTGCTGGGCGCATATTTCACAGGTGCAGCGTCTGCGCATTTCACAGGTGCTGGGCGCATATTTCACAGGTGCAGCGTCTCTGCATTTCAAAAGTGCTGGGCGCATATTTCACAGGTGCAGCGTCTGCGCATTTCAGATGTGCTGGGCGCGATTTTCACAGGTGCAGCGTCTGCGCATTTCACTGGTGCAGCGTCTGCGCAATTCACAGGTGCTAGGCGCATATTTCACAGGTGCAGCGTCTGCGCATTTCACATGTGCTGGGTGCATATTTTACAGGTGCAGCGTCTGCGCATTTAACAGGTGCTGGGTGCGCTTTTCAGGTGCTGGGCGCATATTTCACCGGTGCAGCGTCTGCGCATTTCACAGGTGCTGGGTGCATATTTCACCTGTGCAGCGTCTGCATTTCACAGGTGCTGGGGGCATATTTCACAGGTGCAGCGTCTGCGCATTTCACAGGTGCTGGGCGCATATTTCACAGGTGCAGCGTCTGCATTTCACCGGTGATAGGCGCATATTTTACAGGTACAGCGTCTGCGAATTTCACAGTTGCTGGGCGCATATTTCACAGATGCTGCGTCTGCACATTTCACACGTGCTGGGCGCATATTTTACAGGTGCTGGACGCATAGTTCACAGGTGCTGCGTCTGCACATTTCACAGGTGCTGGGCGCATATTTTACAGGTGCAGCGTCTGCGCATTTCACATGTGCTGGGCGCATATTTTACAGGTGCAGCGTCTGCACATTTCACAGGTGCTGGGCGCATATTTCACAGGTGCAGCGTCTGCGCATTTCACAGGTTCTGGGCGCATATTTCACAGGTGCAGCGTCTGCACATTTCACAGGTGCTGGGCGCATATTTCACAGGTGCAGCGTCTGCGCATTTCACAGGTGCTGGGCGCATATTTCATAGGTGCTGCGTCTGCACATTTCACAGCTGCTGGGCGCATATTTTAAAGGTGCAGCGTCTGCGCATTTCACAGGTGCTGGGCGCATATTTCACAGGTGCAGCGTCTGCGCATTTCACAGGTGCTAGGCGCATATTTTACAGGTGCAGCATCTGCACATTTCACAGGTGCTGGGCGCATATTTCACAGGTGCAGCGTCTGCGCATTTCACAGGTGCTGGGCGCATATTTTGCAGGGGCAGCGTCTGCGCATTTCACAGGTGCTGGGCGCATATTTCACAGGTGCAGCGTCTGCACATTTCACAGGTGCTGGGCGCATATTTCACAGGTGCAGCGTCTGCGCATTTCACAGGTGCTGGGCGCATATTTCACAGGTGCAGCGTCTGCACATTTCACAGGTGCTGGGCGCATATTTCACAGTTGCTGCGTCTGCACATTTCACAGGTGCTGGGCGCATATTTTACAGGTGCAACGTCTGCGCATTTCACAGGTGCAGCGTCTGCGCATTTTTCAGGTGCAGCGTCTGCGCATTTCACAGGTGCAGCGTCTGCGCATTTCACAGGTGCAGCGTCTGCGCATTTCACAGGTGCAGCGTCTGCGCATTTCACAGGTGCAGCGTCTGCGCATTTCACAGGTGCAGCGTCTGCGCATTTCACAGGTGCAGCGTCTGCGCATTTCACAGGTGCTGGGCGCATATTTCACAGGTGCAGCGTCTGCGCATTTCACAGGTGCTGGGCGCATATTTCACAGGTGCAGCGTCTGCGCAATTCACAGGTGCTAGGCGCATAATTCACAGGTGCTAGGCGAATATTTCACAGGTGCAGCGCCTGCGCATTTCACAGGTGCTGGGCGCATAATTTACAGGTGCAGCGTCTGCGCATTTCACAGGTGCTGGGCGCGATTTTCACAGGTGCAGCGTCTGCACATTTAACAGGTGCTGGGCACACTTTTCACAGGTGCAGCATCTGCGCATTTCACAGGTGCTGGGCACGCTTTTCACAGGTGCAGCGTCTGAGCATTTCACAGGTGCTGGGCACGCTTTTCACAGGTGCAGCGTCTGCACTTTTCACAGGTGCTGGGCGCATATTTCACAGGTGCAGCGTCTGAGTTTCACAGGTGCTGGGGGCATATTTCACAGGTGCAGCATCTGCGCATTTCACAGGTGCTGGGCGCATATTTCACAGGTGCAGCTTCTGCGCATTTCACAGGTAATAGGCGCATATTTTACAGGTGCTGGGGGCATATTTCACAGGTGCAGCATCTGCGCATTTCACAGGTGCTGGGCACGCTTTTCACAGGTGCAGCGTCTGCGCATTTCACAGGTGCTAGGCGCATATTTTACAGATGCTGGGCACATATTTCACAGGTGCAGCATCTGCGCATTTCACAGGTTCTGGGCGCATATTTCACAGGTGCAGCGTCTGCGCATTTCACAGTTTCTGGGCGCATATTTCACAGGTGCAGCGTCTGCGCAATTCACAGGTGCTGGGCGCATATATCACAGGTGCAGCGTCTGCATTTCACAGGTGCAGCGTCTGCCCATATTTCACAGGTGCTGGGCACATGTTTCACAGGTGCTGGGCGCATATTTCACATGTGCAGCGTCTGCGCATTTCACAGGTGCTGGGCGCATATTTCACAGGTGCAGTGTCTGCGCATTTAACAGGTGCTGGGCGCATATTTCACAGGTGCAGCGTCTGCGCATTTCACAGGTGCTGGGCGCATATTTCACAGGTGCAGTGTCTGCATATTTCACAGGTGCAGCGTCTGTGCATTTCACAGGTGCTGGGCGCATATTTCACAGGTGCAGCGTCTGCACATTTCACAGGTGCTGGGCGCATATTTCACAGTTGCTGCGTCTGCACATTTCACAGGTGCTGGGCGCATATTTTACAGGTGCAGCGTCTGCGCATTTTACAGGTGCAGCGTCTGCGCATTTCACAGGTGCAGCGTCTGCGCATTTCACAGGTGCAGCGTCTGCGCATTTCACAGGTATTGGGCGCATATTTCACAGGTGCAGCGTCTGCGCATTTCACAGGTGCTGGGCGCATATTTCACAGGTGCAGCGTCTGCGCATGTCACAGGTGCTGGGCGCATATTTCACAGGTGCTGCGTCTGCACATTTCACAGGTGCTGGGCGCATATTTTAAAGGTGCAGCGTCTGCATTTCACCGGTGATAGGCGCATATTTTACAGGTACAGCGTCTGCGCATTTCACAGGTGCTGGGCGCATATTTCACAGATGCTGCGTCTGCACATTTCACAGGTGCTGGGCGCATATTTTACAGGTGCTGGACGCATAGTTCACAGGTGCTGCGTCTGCACATTTCATAGGTGCTGGGCGCATATTTTACAGGTGCAGCGTCTGCGCATTTCACATGTGCTGGGCGCATATTTTACAGGTGCAGCGTCTGCACATTTCACAGGTGCTGGGCGCATATTTCACAGGTGCAGCATCTGCACATTTCACAGGTGCTGGGCGCATATTTCACAGGTGCAGCATCTGCGCATTTCACAGGTGCTGGGCGCATATTTCACAGGTGCAGCGTCTGTGCATTTCACAAGTGCTGGGCGCATATTTCACAGGTGCAGCGTCTGCGCATATTTCACAGGTGCTGCGTCTGCACATTTCACAGCTGCTGGGCGCATATTTTAAAGGTGCAGCGTCTGCGCATTTCACAGGTGCTGGGCGCATATTTTACAGGTGCAGCGTCTGCGCATTTCACAGGTGCTGGGCGCATATTTCACAGGTGCAGCGTCTGCGCATTTCACAGGTGCTGGGCGCATATTTCACAGGTGCAGCGTCTGTGCATTTCACAAGTGCTGGGCGCATATTTCACAGGTGCAGCGTCTGCGCATTTCAGATGTGCTGGGCGCGATTTTCACAGGTGCAGCGTCTGCGCATTTCACTGGTGCAGCGTCTGCGCAATTCACAGGTGCTAGGCGCATATTTCACAGGTGCAGTGTCTGCGCATTTCACATGTGCTGGGCGCATATTTTACAGGTGCAGCGTCTGCGCATTTAACAGGTGCTGGGTGCGCTTTTCAGGTGCTGGGCGCATATTTCACTGGTGCAGCGTCTGCGCATTTCACAGGTGCTGGGTGCATATTTCACCTGTGCAGCGTCTGCATTTCACAGGTGCTGGGCGCATATTTTACAGGTGCAGCGTCTGCACATTTCACAGGTGCTGGGCGCATATTTCACAGGTGCAGCATCTGCGCATTTCACAGGTGCAGCATCTGCGCATTTCACAGGTGCTGGGCGCATATTTCACAGGTGCAGCGTCTGTGCATTTCACAAGTGCTGGGCGCATATTTCACAGGTGCAGCGTCTGCGCATATTTCACAGGTGCTGTGTCTGCACATTTCACAGCTGCTGGGCGCATATTTTAAAGGTGCAGCGTCTGCGCATTTCACAGGTGCTGGGCGCATATTTTACAGGTGCAGCGTCTGCGCATTTCACAGGTGCTGGGCGCATATTTCACAGGTGCAGCGTCTGCGCATTTCACAGGTGCTGGGCGCATATTTCACAGGTGCAGCGTCTGTGCATTTCACAAGTGCTGGGCGCATATTTCACAGGTGCAGCGTCTGCGCATTTCACATGTGCTGGGCGCATATTTTACAGGTGCAGCGTCTGCGCATTTAACAGGTGCTGGGTGCGCTTTTCAGGTGCTGGGCGCATATTTCACTGGTGCAGCGTCTGCGCATTTCACAGGTGCTGGGTGCATATTTCACCTGTGCAGCGTCTGCATTTCACAGGTGCTGGGGGCATATTTCACAGGTGCAGCGTCTGCGCATTTCACAGGTGCTGGGCGCATATTTCACAGGTGCAGCGTCTGCGCATTTCACAGGTAATAGGCACATATTTTACAGGTGCTGGGTGCATATTTCACAGGTGCTGCGTCTGCACATTTCACAGCTGCTAGGCGCATATTTTACAGGTGCTGGGCACATATTTCACAGGTGCAGCATCTGCGCATTTCACAGGTTCTGGGCGCATATTTCACAGGTGCAGCGTCTGCGCATTTCACAGGTTCTGGGCGCATATTTCACAGGTGCAGCGTCTGCGCAATTCACAGGTGCTGGGCGCATATATCACAGGTGCAGCGTCTGCATTTCACAGGTGCAGCGTCTGCCCATATTTCACAGGTGCTGGGCACATGTTTCACAGGTGCTGGGCGCATATTTCACAGGTGCAGCGTCTGCACATTTAACAGGTGCTGGGCGCATATTTCACAGGTGCAGCGTCTGCGCATTTCACAGGTGCTGGGCGCATATTTCACAGTTGCTGCATCTGCACATTTCACAGGTGCTGGGCGCATATTTCACAGGTGCAGCGTCTGCGCATTTTACAGGTGCAGCGTCTGCGCATTTTACAGGTGCAGCGTCTGCGCATTTCACAGGTGCAGCGTCTGCGCATATTTTGCAGGTGCTGGGTGCGATTTTCACCGGTGCAGCGTCTGCGCATTTCACAGGTGCTGGGCGCGATTTTCACAGGTGCAGCGTCTGCACATTTCACAGGTGCTGGGCGCGCTTTTTACAGGTGCAGTGTCTGCGCATTTAACAGGTGCTGGGCACTCTTTTCACAGGTGCAGCGTCTGAGCATTTCACAGGTGCTGGGCACGCTTTTCACAGGTGCAGCGTCTGCGCTTTTCACAGGTGCTGGGCGCATATTTCACAGGTGCAGCGTCTGCGCATTTAACAGGTGCTGGGCGCATATTTCACAGGTGCAGTGTCTGCGCATTTCACAGGTGTGGACGCGCTTTTCACCGGTGCAACGTCTGCGCATTTCACAGGTGCTGGGCGCGATTTTCACAGGTGCAGCGTCCGCACATTTCACAGGTGCTTGGCGCGATTTTCACAGGTGCAGCGTCTGCACATTTCACAGGTGCAGCGTCTGCGCATTTGACAGGTGTTGGGCGCATATTTCACAGGTGCAGTGTCTGCGCATTTAACAGGTGCGCATTTCACAGGTGCTGGGCGTATATTTCACAGGTGCTGGGCGCGCTTTTCACAGGTGCAGCGTCTGCGCATTTCACTAGTGCTGGGTGCATATTTCACAGGTGCAGCGTCTGCGCATTTATCAGGTGCGCATTTCACAGGTGCTGGGCGCATATTTCACAGGTGCAGCGTCTGCGCATTTCACAGGTGCAGCGTCTGCGCATTTCACAGGTGCAGCGTCCGCACATTTCACAGGTGCTTGGCGCGATTTTCACAGGTGCAGCGTCTGCACATTTCACAGGTGCAGCGTCTGCGCATTTGACAGGTGTTGGGCGCATATTTCACAGGTGCAGTGTCTGCGCATTTAACAGGTGCGCATTTCACAGGTGCTGGGCGTATATTTCACAGGTGCTGGGCGCGCTTTTCACCGGTGCAGCGTCTGCGCATTTCACTAGTGCTGGGTGCATATTTCACAGGTGCAGCGTCTGCGCATTTATCAGGTGCGCATTTCACAGGTGCTGGGCGCATATTTCACAGGTGCAGCGTCTGCGCATTTCACAGGTGCAGCGTCTGCGCATTTCACAGGTGCAGCGTCTGCGCATTTCACAGGTGCTGGGCGCGCATTTCAAAGGTGCTGGGCGCATATTTCACAGGTGCTGGGCGCATATTTCACAGGTGCAGCGTCTGCGCATTTCACAGGTGCTTGGCGCGCTTTTCACAGGTGCAGCGTCTGCTCATTTCACAGGTGCTGGGCGCGCTTTTCACAGGTGCAGCGTCTGCGCATTTCTCAGGTTCTGGGCGCAGTTTTCAAAGGTGCAGCGTCTGCGAATTTCACAGGTGCTAGGCGCGCTTTTCACAGGTGCAGCATCTACGCATTTCACAGGTGCAGAGTCTGCGCATTTGACTGGTGCTGGGCGCATATTTCACATGTGCTAGGCGCGTTTGACAGTTGCTGGGCATGCATTTCACAGGTGCAGCGTCTCCGCACATTTCTGCCTCTCCACCGTTTGCCACTCTGCCATATGATCCATATTCTACCTATAGTAAGCTGTTGCCATTATTCCCAGGTGCTGCGTGTCCACGCATTCCGGAGCACGCATTTCTGCCTCTCACTGCACATTTAGGGTGTGTGCACACGTTGCGGATTGCGCTGCGGATTTAGCCCTGCGGATCCGCAGCAGTTTCTGCTGCGTTGTAGAGTACCATTTAAGTCTTTGGAAAATGAAAAACGCACTGCATACGTTACGTATTTTTCCGCGTCGATTTGCTGTGGTTTAAAATTTGCAGCATGTCACTTCTTTGTGCGGAATCCACAGCGGTTTCACACCTGATCCATTACAGGTGTCAAACCGCAGGCTAATACGCACTAAATCCGCAGGTAAAACGCAGGTCATTTTACCTGCAGATTTAGCCAAATCTGCGTGCAAAAATCTGCACCACAATCTGCAACGTGAACCCTAAGGAGCAGAAGGCGGACATTCATGAGCGCGCATTTCTGTGTCTCCACCATTTGCCACTCTGCCGTATGATCCGTATTCTGCCTCTAGCAAGCTGTTGCCTTTATTCCCAGGTGCTGCGTCTCCTGGAAGGTGTGGGTTGGAAAGAGCTGCTGATTCAATTAGCCACATTGGCTATTTTGGAGACTGTTGACGACCTGAAAAGTCAGGTAATGCCATGTACAAGCTCTCGTCTCTATGTATCTATGATATTTTTTGGTGAGTGACCAGATGTGTCCTGATTGTAGGCGACTTTGAGGACTCGTACCTTCAAGTATCACCTGGATTTGGGACAGAACAGCCAGTCGTACGACGCTCTCGCACATATTCCCGAACATAGCAGGTGAGACTGAGGTCCGCTGGCTCGTGGTGTGGGGCGGGGGTCTGATGGCTCATGGTGTGGGGTGCAGGACTGAGCGTGGTGTGGGGTGCAGGGTTGACAGCTCGTGGTGTGGGGCGGAGATGAGTACGTTGTGCCTGAGCCTTAGACCCCAGCGTATGCTCCATACATGGCCAGATGGAGGATGGAAGCATCTCTTTCGCGTCTGTCCCTGATCTTGAGCCGCTCCGTACACCCGCTCCTCTCCTGTAGCGTACATGCACCTCAGTGGTTGGGAATGTATTGGCTCTGCAGCTCCGTGCTTTGATTGGCTGCCAGGCTGCAATTGTCCTGATGCTGTTTTGTTTATCAGGGCAGTGAAGGTGCGCATTCAGGAGCACACTCCGTCATTACGGACTCGTGCACCTGTGATATCTACTGGGGTTCATCTGTATCACTGGGTCTGTTGTACCTGCGCTATACACTGTAGTGGCTGTAGCTCCATGCTCTGCCACACTCGTATTAAACAAAAGAAAAACAAGAAGCCATGTGACTGAAAGATTTATTTATTTTTATTATTATAGAGATGGATCCCGCAGCCAGTAATGGCGTCCAGCAGCAGTAGATACAGGTTAATATAGTAGCAGTCTAAGGCAGCAATAGTATTACTATATATAGGTACGGAAGTTACTATATATTGGTAGGTCTGTAGCATTACTGTAGATACGGTATGTACTATATTAGTACATTATATGGGTAGAATATTGGAGTACAGACCTCCCATGAAGTGCGCTTTCAGAGTATCATGATTGTCCCATGTATCCCATTTGCATTTAACCCCTTAGTGAGTAGGCCTGATTTTGCCTTTGAAAGAGAACTCCAGAGAATAGAAGTTAGAGGCAAACATTCGAATAGGGGTTACATAGCATATCTGTGTGGGTGTGCCTGCTCACACCCTCACCAATCACCAGCACGTGGGCTCTGAATCACCCTCACCAATCACCAGCACGTGGGCTCTGAATCACCCTCACCAATCACCAGCACGTGGGCTCTGAATCACCCTCACCAATCACCAGCACGTGGGCTCTGAATCACCCTCACCAATCACCAGCACGTGGGCTCTGAATCACACCCTCACCAATCACCAGCACGTGGGCTCTGAATCACACCCTCACCAATCACCAGCACGTGGGCTCTGAATCACACCCTCACCAATCACCAGCACGTGGGCTCTGAATCACACCCTCACCAATCACCAGCACGTGGGCTCTGAATCACACCTTCACCAGCACGTGGGCTCTGAACGAGCCCAAGTACTAGCAGCCTGAATGGCTTGCACTGTGTGTGTGTGCGGCTAGTGCACCATTGA